>NC_090302.1:37587500-38240833 GCF_039906515.1 Pseudorca crassidens | reverse complement strand
AATATATATGTATATAAGTTCCATATATAAAGCATATATGTATACATACATGCATATACACACATATGAAATCTTACTTAATAGTTCTAACAACGCTTCATTTTAATTACTATTATTTTTATTTTACCTATGAGGAAAAGGAGACTCTAAGAGACTCATGGTCTCACAGCTATACATTGCTGACAGAATTGTCTGAATGAAAGCATGAGGTTAAATTTAAAACAAACAAACGAAAAAAGATGCAAGTTTTTGTCTATGTACTCCCTCACACAATCTGGAGAGAGAAAAGCACTAGGAAAGAAAAATCATTATCTAACTGCACTGTCAGATTATCTGGTTGGCTAGAACTGTTAGGCCCAATTTTCTGATGAAGACTCTGAGGCCCACAAGAATGCATATTGCTGCCTATGAATTGTTTAAAATCAACCCGGTGTTGAATAGCAGCATCAGGACTGTGGGAATCTGCTCATTATGTGCCTTTCTTTATCACTTAAATTCATGGAGGGAAAATCATGTCATTGAGGTCGTAATCCCGTAAGCAGTGTAGAATTTTCTTAGAATGTGACATTTGTACTCCAATAATAAGATGGTATAAATCTCTCCATGTCGATATACACAAGTAGTAGGCCTGAGAAGTGCAAAAATACCCATGGAAAACATAGCAATAGAATCCTGATTGATGGGTCAGAAGTGTTAAAACATTTAAACAGTAGCATTAAGCTTCGCAGAGTTCAGAAAACATTTTCTGCCTCCTCAATCCTTAAGGCTTTGGAAATTGGGGGTTTGAATGACTTCTTGAGTCAAAATGTGGTTCCTCTAATCCTCCAGATTCCATTACAAATTCAGAGTCATCTTACGCTGGAACTCTTCATTTCCTTGACAGGCCAGTCTGTCTCCCCTGTGTCCACTCATCTGTAGATGGGCTGGTAGAGCCACTGAATATCTCCCTACATATTAAGCAGTAGGTAGGTAGGTAAAGTAAGTAGGTAGATAGATGATTGATAGACTGATAGATTGATAGGTAGATTGATAGCTTGGTAGATCGATAGATAAATCACACTTCACATTTCTGGATCTAATATTGAGTTGCTGTAACTTTTTTTTTTTTTTTTTTACCCCAGTAGACTCAACAGCTAATGCATTTTCTCACTGTATGCCTTGGTCCTCTCACAGCAAGGCTTTCATAGCGAGGTTTCAGAAATCCCAATTTACCACCTTTTGGATTATCTGCATTTCACCTGGCTTCTCCACTCAGATGCATTTTTAGGCCAAGAAGCCAGCAGTGTTATTCTTTTAATTTTATATGCCCACAGAGCTGAAACATTTGAAGTGCAAGCGTGGGACCGTGTACTTTTCAATTAGATGTTGGCACATACAGACACTCACAGATACTAACTGGCACAGACCAAACTACCATTCACTTAACTTAAGGGATATACTCTAATGGCATGGCCCATGGTAGAGCAATATTCAAGCCTTGAGAAATGTAGAAGCAGTGGAAATTATAGTCCACAGCATGACAAGAAGGCCTTTAGAAAGGTTTTGCACCATTAGCTTATTTCAGAAATGAAGAATGCCAATTGGATTAATCTGCCAGATCTTGGCAGGACATTGATACCAATTGCCTTTTGTCACTATTTATTTACCTCTTTGTTTCCTTAGCTATGGAGGAGCAGGTGCTTCTTATAGGAGTCAATGAGTATTTGTACTAAAGCCTTTTTACTTGAGAAAGCACAGGGCGGTGAGTCCTGCTTCCCTCTTTTCCTCTTGAACCCTATGAATTTTCAAACTTCAAGTCCTTTTTTTTCACACATAAAGTTTCTCATTAAATATGCTAGGTCTTTGTGCAGATTGAGATTTCTTTGGGTCTTATAACTACAAATCAAAACTTTCATCTATTGGGATTATTATTTGCAAATTTCTAGTAGTCATTTTTATAGTCTATGACTATGGGTGTTATTGTTCCCTTTCCATCTTATAATTTCAACTAAATCGAGCAATGAAAATTTTATAGTGCATCCCTAATTGTGCACCAGACTGGAACTGTTCATACAAATTCCAAGCAATTATAAGGCTTTCTGGGAAACATTGGCAGCAAATACTGGATTAAATGTTTATAACAGCAAGCCAGATGGGAAACAGAGATAAGGAAAATCTCATGGAAACTGATTTTTTTCCCCAAACCACAACACTATTTTAAATTAACCTAGCCATGGGGAAGCATTTTCACATTGTTGACCAGTGAAGAGGTTTTGGTAAGTAATAGCAGTTAAATTGTCAGAATAGTTTTACAGAGCCATAACCCTTCGTGTCAACTGTGACTGATGTTACAGAAAGAATCCATATAGACAGAGTTGATGAATGAGACTCCAAAGATATATTGGAGAATGCAGATATTGAAAGTGGATGCTTTAAAGTTAAAAATGTGCTTTATATTATACTGAAGGTTGAAAAAAATCATGTGGAAATGTTTAGCTGTACTTGAAACTGTTCGACATGGAGACTGTGGTGCACATATAGTCACCTTACTCATGCTAAAAATACTTTCACTGCTTGATCAGAGTTAAGGCTGCCATTTTTACAGATAAAAATCTTTCTCTTAATGGAATTGGGCAATAAGTGTCTCACACCCATTTGAGCTCATGCTTGCTTCTCTAATGTGATTTAAATGATCTGAAAGTTACCGAGGTAGATTTATAGGGAAGGTAATAACACTGAAGTTTCAAGTTCCCTCACTCACATGGGCACCTAGGTGCTAGGGCACCTGGAAAGTTTCCTAGCAATATGTTCACATTCTCATATGTTTTTAAAAGTTTGTGAGGGAAGATATTGTAATTGTAGTTGGTTAAGACTACTGTCTCTTCCCACTCTGATTTTCCTTCCCTCACTTCCCCCTTGTTGAGTGGCATTGGAGTAGCCATGAGCATATCTGAATTACGGCTAAGTGAAAGTTAAATCTGAGAGACATTTACTGGGTTTAGTTGGATATATTTATGTGAGATATGGTCAGCTCCATGTATAGTTAAGTTAATGCTACTGTCCAAGCTTCGAAATGGCTTCTTGGACCAGTCTGCTACCCACTATGTCTAGCCACTTGTCATGGAATCATGAAGGTACAGGCCAGAAGCACTTTTAATATGTTTTAGCATGCCTGACATGCCTAGTGAAGGAGAAAAAGGGTTTAAAATGCATGCAGCAAGGAGCTAGTCTTTGGAACATTTTTCCAGTCAACAAATGTGTAAGGTATTCAGACTTAAAACATGACTACAATGACTTTTTAAGAACTCTGAGTTATATTTTCCAGGAATTGGAAAAAGAACACGAACATTATCAAACTGCAAATTTATTCAAAAGGTTGGTCAGGCCCAAAGACAACCCTTTAACTGCTAGTTGGAAAGATGTCTTAGAGTATTTAAGTGGAACAGATGAGAGATTACAGACTTATGATTTGGACATACATATATGTATGTATGTTTTCTTTTGCCACCTTTAATTTTATTTCTCATGGGGTTAAGAGAATATTAATATAAAATTAATGGAATGTGAAATGTAAGAGATAAAAATGAGCAATGTAATCAATAGAAATTATTCTTATCTTAAGAAGGGAATTTGACAAAAATTTTCATATTATACCAAAAGCAGGAATTTGTTAAGTTGAAGAGGTACATTTTGAGTAGAAGAAATGTCAGACCCTGGGATTATTGTGAATCCACTAACAAAGGAAACGAATCATATGAATGCATTTGGGGAAACACTTAAATTTCTTGCTGTATTAATTAGCTTTTGCTGTATAGCAAACTTCCCCTAAACTTAAACTAACAGATCTGGTCCATGGCTTGTTTTTGTATGTCCCACAAACTGAGAATGATTTTTACATCTTTAAAGAGATGTAGAAAAAAAGGAAGAAGAAGAAATGCAACAGAGACCACAAGCGGCCTCCAAAGCCTAAAATATTTACTATCTGGTCCTTCACAGAAAAATTTTGCCAACCTCTGGCTTAAAACAACAATTTATTTAGCTCACTCTTCTCTGTGCTGGTGATTTGATCTGGGTTCAGTTGGGCAGTTCTGCTGGTCTTGGCTGATCTCATTCATGTGTCTGCTGGTGGGTCACCTGAAGCTTAGTGATCTGGTATGTTCTCCCTTAAAGGTTTGGCAGTTGGCTGGCAGTCAACTGGGATGACTGGGCCACAGCCTCTCATTATTTAGCAGACAAATCAGGGCTTGTTTTCAGGATGGTAGCTGCAGCAACAACAGCAAGCAGAGATAAGCCCCAATCCAAGTGCTTTTTAAGAGCCAGCTTGCAGCACGTTTGGTAATGTTTCATTAAAGTAAGTCACGTGGCTAAGTCTAGCATTATTGTAGGGGGATGCTACCGATAGGTATGGATGAGGGAAAGGGAAAAAATTGTGACCATCTTTACAATCCTTCATACTTGCTGATTTAACATGAAATAATGACAATAATAAAGAAAACATAAAACTAATAACATGCCATTACTATGAAGACTTTGGTGACAAACTCTTAAATAAGTGATGATAACTCAATGACTGTTTAAGATTAGTCACTACAGAAGGAAATTTTAAATGCCCTGAAATCTTTCTATTCATATATAAAAGAAATTTGATAGATATTTTCCCAAATTGACAACAATCCTGAAATTTTACATGGTATTATCAATAACAAGGTGTGAATATGAATGTATCTTTGCTAAACTATCAATAATAAACAAACTTGATTAATTATGCTAATAGAAACTCAATTATCTTTATATTCTTTTTATTGAAATTATATTATAAAATCATTGTCACATGAATTTGCAGTGAAAGCATATACAGCCAAAAACTGTAGGAGAGAAGTATTATAGAGGAGTGCCAGGCATTTTATTTAAAAAGCATATTTTTCTGGATTTTGTGAGGTGGGTGGTATTTTCAGCTTTTTAAAATTTGTAATTTGTTGTTTTCTTATTCTAAAACATGGTTACTTTCTTACCTAATTTTAGATACATACTTTTTTATTCTTTTCCTTCTACAGGACTTCTAAAACATCCTAAGTTTCAGGTCCCATGAAACCTAGATCTACCTAGGAAAGGACCAGTAAGCACTCCTGCTCTGGAGATCTAGGCCTGGGCAGGAGAGCGGCTGGCACAGAGAAAGAAGGGGATGCCAGCTTCTAATGTGGGAGTGGTGGGGTCAGGGATTTGGAATCCTGAATCTTCCTGTGGGCTCCAAGTTTGATTTAAAACCCTTTAGTAATTCTTTCTGCTCACAATTAAATGATGTGCAATCTATCAATTTGAGGATGATCAAAACCCCATAGTTTTTGAAGACCGCATAGCTGATATATTGAATACATGCTCACCTTTGACACCCTCATTCCTATTTCCCTGGCAATTTGTCCCCTCCCTGGAGAGGGTATTCAGATAATATCAGAAGGGGGTTTCATTTGACAAGTGGAGGAAGAGCCTCTGAGAGATCAGGTAATTTTGTCTGTGGACACACTGTACATTGGGGAAGCTAGGATTGCAAACAGTGTGTATCTATTGACAGGTACCATTCTTTTCCCATCACCTCCCTTGGCCTTCATCCTTCCAACATACAGGGCCTGGCTCTCTAAACTGATGAGAAATACATCTTATACGAGAAATAAAACTTCATCATATGCTAATCATCATCTATAAATGCCTTCTATATGCAAAGCCCTATGTTACATACCAGAAATCTTGAGGAAACATGAAAACTAAAAAATACATATTATAAGGAATCATATGCTAAGTATCTAATAAGTGATAGATAAGCTTTCATATGTGAAGATGCAGGTAGATGGCTTTGAAGGGAATATATGGCATATATCAAGTGAAGATGTGTTGGTCAGGGCAGCTCAGAAAGGAAGAAGGAATGGTGAGCAATGACTGGGTTTATTCCAGGGATATGGCTTTATTTAGTTTACTGCATGATACTTCTCACAAAGCATAGAGTTGCAGATCCCAAAAAGGCTCTTAGGAAGTCATCTAATACAGATCCCCACCATTTACACCAAAGGTACTTGATTTTCTCCACGCCCCCCCACCCACCAACCTGACTTGCCCAGGATCCCCTAGCCAGTCACAGAGTCAAAGTTTTTAATTGTGTTTCCTCAGCACTCTTTTGACTAAACTATCAGGACCAACCATAGTATTATTACTTGAAACCAATAGCTGTACTGTAATAGCTGTTTTGTAAAGCTGTCTCTATATTAATTCAGACCCTTAAAGTTACCTCTGGCATTCGCTTTGCTGCGCCCTCATATTTTTCAGATTTTATTCCAAGGTTGAAGTCTCTAATCCTTATTCTTATTTTCTACTTTTTTGTCTATTTTCATTTCCCCTTTGTATTGTTGAGGCATCTTAGAGATAGTAATTTCTCACAGAATATAATTCTTTTAAGAAGAAGTTAGATTCTTCCTATTCCAAAAACAGTTTGAAGGAACTATTAAGGAAGCTAGATGAGAAGACCTTTTATATTTTGAGTCAGCCCTTGGTAAAAGCAAGCAAATTCCATGTACCCTATCTCTTTTATAAGTGTCTAGAATATGTTAGAAACTTAACATGTATTTGATAATAAGAATCATGGGATCTCTAACCATTGACTCCACACTGCCCTTATAGCTACTAGTTATCACTAGTCTTATATGCCAAATGACTAGATTTTGATCCTGGGTGGATAAAAATGAGGTTGGGATGAGCTATTTCAAAGTGGTTTAAAGGACAGTTCACAATGCACCTAGGAAAAAGTAATAATAATAGGTTAAACATGTATAGCAATGTAACTTTTTGTCTTTTAAAAAATTCTCTCAAATAATCATTTTAAGAACTCAAAGTAAGTAGAATAGTGATTATTACCATTTCACAGTTGAAGAAATTAAGGTACAGAGTCATCAAACGATGAGCTCAAGGTTACATACCACAGTAAGGGCACAACTGAGATCAAGCCCCAGATGCTGACCTGAGTCCCATGGCTTTTCCCCTTCCTTATACCATACATCTTTCCCCAACTATGTATCACCATCCCAATACCCGCTCCCACATCTACCCCAGATAAAAAGAAGTAATATCCCTGGTACAATGAGTGGTCTAGTGCCTCTTTACAATAACTAGACAATGACAACAAAGTTTGCTTCTACATCAAAGGATTTTGTGAGTAAATAATACAAAGCTGTGAGAAACCTTTAAGTCAACCTAAACGTTTCCCCAGTGCTCGAAGGATGAAATAGACAAGCGTTGCTCCACAGTACGCGCAACCATTTTCTTTTACCATGAAGTTCATATACTTGGGATCAAAGAGCAAATGCCTGTGAATTCAAGACGTAGGCTGTAATTGTAATGATTAAAAACATGTATCCAAAAACTAAAACCTAACTATTAATCTGTTATATTTATTAGCTTCTTGGTTAATATGTCCAGAGGCTAATGACAGTGGTAACTCAAAGCTAGCAAACAATAATTTATTTTATTTTACATTTCTAGATCAATGAGAAAAATCATACTTATTAAAAACACTACACCACTTTAACCTTCAGTTACCTCTCACATCTAGTTTGCCCAGAGTCATTATGTCATCTGACATGAGTCCAGGGGCTCTGAGAAAAAAGCCCACAGCAAAGGGACAGAAGCTGTGAGGAAATCTGGGATGACTGTGTAAGCAGGTCTTCATGGCTGTTCTTTGGCCTAATTTACAAAGTCCTTTTGCTACACTTTAAAATTCTGATGTTTCAGACACAAAATTAAAATGGTGCCACAACCAAATCATGGATGCAAGTCCAAATGCTGTGTAATTGCTCCATCACCCCTAGGAGATGTTCTGATTAAAATGAGTCACATTGACCTTGGATGACATGGCCTAAGGGGCAATTATTCCCCAAGGGACTTAATTAAATGCAATTAGACCAGTGAGAGTACATTTAACGAGGCCCCTTGCCATACCTATGTTTCCAATTTATTTTTTCCGGCAACTTTCACTAATGATTTGATTCACTCAGAATCCATCAATAGGTAATGATTGGATACTCACTACTCCCAGGTGATGATGGGATACCTGGATTTCACAATTCAAGGATTAGAGAGAAAAGACAAGACACATGACAAGTTGAAGAGTCATACAAGATTGTAATTGTTTATGGGCCAAGTAGTGGGAGAAAGGGCAATATATAGTCAGAGGACGAGGTGCTCACTGTGAGTTGGAAGCAGACCACAAATGGCCTTGGTGAAAATAGAATGACTTGGAATTAACTTGGAATTCTAAGCAGGAATGGGTTTTAGGAATCATCTTTTCTTATAACCTCATCTTACCCTGAGTTCTCTGGAGCTCTTACGGGGTTATCTAGCTTACTCAAAACCCTGCTACCAGTGGTGTTTTAGAAAAGAACAGTATGAGCAAGCTGAGTGGTACAGATGCATGAGGTATATTTCAGGGATGGTGTGTTGACCAGTTGAGTAAGATAAATAGTACAGATAAATATTGGTTTAAAAGATAGGTTTGGGCCTATTTATAAAATGCTGTGTTTGGAGTTTGGACTTCATTTTGTCAACAAAAAGGAATGTAGTCATAGACTTGAATTGTGGGGGTCTATAACTTAAGGGGTGTTTTCCAGAAGATTAATCTGGTAATTGTGTTCCAGATATATGGAAAATAGTAGGGACTGACACAAGCCTGGACCAGGCTAATAATAATTATAACAAGAAAATCAGATGGGAACAATGATCTCTAGTGATAATATAAGAAACAAAAAGCATTGTGCAAGTGATTCTGGACAAGGGAGGGCAATATCAAATATGACTCCAGGGTTTTAAGCAGGATGTAAGGAGACAGCAGGCAGTGGAGGTTGGCAGAGATAGGAACCAGAGTTGAAAGCGGGAGGGTGAAGGAGACACTGAGAGGAAAAGGTGTGGTCTAGGACCAGAGAGTTCCAGGAAGACCCAGAAGTTTATAGTCGGGAGTGAGCTAGCGTCCAGATGAACAGTTTAGAACTGAGGTGAACTTGGGCACTTCAGGTCCAAGCAAGCCCATGGAATTAGCAGACTGCTGGGGGCCAGGAGGGCTCAGACACTAAAGGGAAAGGTATAGCCTGCCAGGACCAATCATCTAATGCTGGAAATTTGAAATGAACTCTAAGATCATAATCAAGACCTGCAGCCTAGGCAGCAACAAACAAGGAGAATCTGGTGAGCAGGGAAGGCAAGGATTTAGGCAAGAGATCACAGATGGTTTGAATGTTCAGCATTAAGAAACCAGTGATATTGCTAACTGGAGCCTCCCAATGACAAACAAAGCGTTCTGTTAGGGCATCTGCAAATCTGGAAGAGCACTAAGAAAGGAAAAGAAAGAGAAGAAACAAGTGGAAGTTAAATTTTTAAAATATATAGAAGTAACCATCACAGAAAAAAAAACAGAACACTGTAGGATTCTTTACTATATATATATTTTTATTTCTTAACTAGTTAGTACTGTTTTTATTTTCATTTATATAGGGGCAGGGAATGTGTGTGGAAGCAGAACATGAAGGTGTCATTGAGGCTAAATGTACTTATCTGATTCTTCTGAATAGTGAGGAATCCTTTGCTCCAACCAAGACGCTGCTTAGATGGTTCCTTCTATGTTAGTAAGGGACTCCCTTACTCTAGAATTGCTGTAGAAGTCAGGTCATATGCACTCTTGCCTACAGAGAGCAGAGTGGATAGGGAATTCATCCAGATCTTATTTAGTTCTTGTCTTAAAAAAAAGGTGGGTGGGGGTGGCAATATCAGGAGATAGAGCTGGTTTCCAGGAGGAATGGTGCCTTTGCACTTTGTTGTGCTGATGTGCAGCTGACATCAGAACACTGAAGGAAATTCTTCTATTATCCAGTTGACAGGATAAAAGCTAGAAATGTAGATTTTAGAGTCATATACAGAACTGATGAATGAAAGTGAGTAGAGGAGACATTGTTGCTTCTCGGCAGTAGTCATATCAACTGTTACTTACATGAAATTGTTTCTATTACCTCCATTTTGAAGGCGCTGACTCATTCACACAAGCAAGAGCATGACTGGCCATGGTAGACTTTGACCTCAGCTGGACTTGATCATAATTAGATTGACAGCTATGGAAGTTTATGAATTGCAAATACATCTGTAGATGTGGCATGGATTTAAAAGAAACCTGCTGCAAAGAGGTGGCAGGCCAGAGCCTATGGCTGGCTGGCTGTCAGCAACCACTGGGCATATGCTTAATAAAGCAGGGTTTATGGCTCCATCAGCCACTTGGGTTAAGACTGGCTCATGTCAGCCTTTGAAAAATTAGGTGTGATAGCATCCTTATCCTGGCCTTTCACATGGCATTCTGGAACTTCTATCCCTATTTCAACCTAAGCTACAGAGCCAAAATGAAAATAAAAAATAAGCTCAAACCACACAAAGTATTCTATGGGGAAAACTGCTTTCGAATAAAGGTTCTTCTTTATTTATATGCATTGGTTTATAAAATGTCTGAATTTGGAATACAGTGGCCAGAACTCTTCAGGTACTCATTTTTTCACTGAGCCAGCTTTAGTGCCATTAACCACGGGTGAATGATGGGGTGGGTATGACACCGTAAGTGCAGAGACAGCTCTGGGTCCATTGGCTTGGTGATAGCAAGGATGAGTGTGTTGCATGCCAGCTCTGTTGAAATGCACCCAATTTTAGAATGACAATTTAATATAAGCAGCCAAACATGGACTTAGTCCAACCTCAGATGTCCTACTAAAACTGTGTGATGACTCATAAAGATAGCTCTGTCTCTTGGAATTTTATGGACTAAAGCAGTGTGTTGAAGTGATAAATAGCACTCCCAATACCTCCACTAGAGCTGTGTCTGTATTGCTTTGGACCACCATGCAGCAAAGAGAAATGTCCAACAGAGGCAGATTAAGTATGAAGTCTGTATTCTCCTTCTCCTTTTGGCTCTACACACATGACTCCACTTTTTAAAAATCTTCAAAATGAGGGAAAAAAAGTTCTAATAACCAGCTGGAAGAATTTTATGGTGCTCCATTGTTTTGAGAACACATTTTCTACTGTGTCATTAATGTCCCTTCCATAACAATTCATGATCCTTGATGTGTTTCTTTCAGAATTTCCTGCCATGCACACATACTTCCTAAACATCTTTAAATTTAAATTCAAATAATGAGAATTACATGATGCATTGGGTTTCCTTTTTACACTAGTTTCTAGTTCAGAGCTGAATTCCTTATAGCAAGCATTAGATACAATGATCTTTTGCCTTCTTTATCTGTGTTGGCCCTCTTTTAAAAGATGTCTATTATAAGTATATTTTGGCAAGTTTTCAAATTCACAGTATTTAGAGAGAAGTTATATGGGGCTATTAAAGAAAAGCAAGAATTGTGATCAACTCTTTATCACCCATTCTGTAAGATCCTCATGACTTGAGCTGTTTTTCCCAACACAACCTGGGTTCATTGGTGGGTAATATTAATGCTCAATGTATTGTCTTGCCACTGAGCTTACTGGAGAATTTTGTTCCTATTTATTACACTCCCAACTAAACAGGAGTGGATTTAAGATGGAAGACAGAGAAGGGAAGAAGGAGGAGCAAGGGAGGAATATATAGTTCCATGAACAAGTGAGTGAGAATAAAAGTGTGTGAGTAATTTTTGTCAAATACTTTGAAATTATTTTTCTCTCTGTAATTCTATACATCTCCCCACCATGAGCTTTAATTAGTTAGAGGTTTTTATAATGGCAGTGCTATGAGGTTGCAGAAAAAATAAGGACATATAAAATTTTGACCATATGGAAGATCCATTGAGGCAAATACCAAAACTATCTTGTAGGTAATTAAGTGTATTTTGACTCTATATTTAGTCTTAGATACTGAAATGTTTTATTCTATCCAATCCTTATGGTCTTTGCAATTTGGGAACCAATATAATGTGGTTTGGGCTATCTCAAAATAGCATCTATCAACTATGAGATTTATAACTGCTAATGAAATCATAGGGTACCCAACAAAATGAACCTCTGGATTGGGCTTCAGTGATTTAGGGTGGAAATTTCTCAGAGAAATTATGAATGAATTTATTCTATGAGAGAGAAAATTGCCAAACTATGCTGATTCCTCTGGATGCCTGAGGACGAAAATCTTACTCGTATTCTCAGTGAGGCAGAAGAACCCACATTCTTCTGACACAATTGAAAGGTAGAAATTTTAGCTGTGTTGTGATTATTTAGAGACATTTCCAGCATAGAATGAAGAAGGTGATGGTCAAGAAATTAATTTTACATTTTGAAATACGTGTACACTAAGGAATAACAAGGTACTCACGTCCTTAACTTTATAGCAACTTCCATTTTTTAATAAGACTGATAGGAGAGATCCAATGAGGAAGGACTGATAGGATATTGATGCTCATATCAATAGTTGCATTTCTTCTTCATTGAGAATTTCTTAATCTTTCCATTGGCAGAACACTGTAATCCCTCTCTCCTAAGGTCTGACACAGACTGAGTCTACCTGGGGCTGTAGGAGCTCTTCATTCTGATTGAATTAACCTTTCAAATTCATCAAATAAGCAGCCCCAGTTTCTATTAGTTGGCCATTTTATGTACTAAACTGATTGATTTAAGCATTTGTTTCAGGGTCACTTAAAAATGCATACCTGTGGAATCCATGATCTCTGTAAATTCAGCAAGTCTTATTGAAATCTAATGCTTGAAAACAAAAATGCCCATCTCTAAGGAGAACAGGAAACTGATATAGAGCCATTTTATTTTTCCATTCATTTTCATTCACTTATTCAACAAATACTTTTTGAATACTTACTGAGCTTACAACTATGACCTTAGACCTATTATCCCCTTTGTCCCTAGAGCTCATGGCTAGGGACTGGTGGGTGACTACCATGTTACAGTGTCCTCAGTGGAAGGTGAGAGGTTAGTCCAGGATGCCATGGGAGGACATGGGCGATTACCTCACCCAAACAAAAGGGGGAGGACAGAGAACAGACCAGGCTTCCCAGCTGGAAGGGGTGATGGGGAGAGACTGATGCAACAAGAGGCAACAAATACATGACCTATTTTCCAGTGTGTCACAAGAAAACAAGAAAAAGATGAGTGTGGAAAATTTGTGATTTCAATGGCAAGAATCTGTGAGAATTCTCATCCAATGGTTTCTATGTTCTTTGCGAAGCAGGAGATGGGGCACAGTCACATCCTAAGAGTGAGAAAGAAGAGTCACGGTGGGGAAATACAGGCAGGGAGGGTTGTGTGAGGGAGATACACGGGTTGAGGAAAGTAAAGGAAGTTCGAAATGTTGCTAGAAAGAACCAGAGAGAGAGAACACCTTAGAAAACTATAATAGGGTTGCCAGGACCGTTGAGGGTCCAGTTAAGACTAGAGATCATGACCTTTTAGAGGCATTATTTCCCATAGTTCTGTGGTGTTGACTGGCAGGACTTCACTGCCCAGGTAGATAGAGACACAGAGGAAGTAGAGAGATGGATGACTGAGGGGTGAGTGTTAAAATCATCACAGGTGAAGAGTGAGTTTGGAGATATAAACTCCATGGGGTAAGGCTGGTAGAGGAGTTCAGGGTGTTATGAGTCTCAGCAGGGTCAAAGAACATATCTAAAGAGTGACTTACTAAGAGGGTGAAAAATAATAATCGGTAGAAACAGCATGTGAATTTACACTTGATAGGGGAGCAGTTCTAGATGATGACACAGTGCAATGTGTTTCTAAGGGAACAGGTGGCTAAAGTAGAGGTAGAGATCTCTGGAAGAGGAGCCCGGGTGTCAGGGGAGACATCCACACAGGTTTGGGAGTTGCACAGGGGGATGTTAGGATGAAGACCATAAACCATGTATTAGACTCACTAACGGACTGACAGCAGGGTAGTATGCATCTCACAGAAGCAGGGTTTTAAAAAGATACTGGGGGAATTATAGTATGGGAATCTGGATGGAACACCAACCCCACCTCCCTGCCCCAATCTGGGAAAATGAGTATCTTCTGGTAAGGAAGGTATCAGTGACTCACTGTCCTCAGGAGAGAGCCTCTGGGAAGAAATGTGACAAGTTGAGGATTTAGACACCAAAAGGTGCCATAACTCGCCCAGAGTCACCAAATAAGACACTATCAGGGTTTACCCATATCCCTTGGTACTTAAGGTTCTAGTGTTTGCCAGGGGTTTCCTGCTGAAAGTACCTGCAGCTCTCTGCCAAGGGCCTTCTTTGGCTACAGGAAGGTGTTTCCCCTGCCACCTTACCCAGGGCAAACAGCACAGGTGGGAGACTTATGCCCCCAGGACCAACCCTTAAAAGTAATGAAAGGAGAGATGGATACATACCCCAGGTTCCCTTGTCCCCAGATAGGATAACTCCAAGCTATGTTCTATACAGTTTACCCATGTCCCCAGAGGGACTGAGCTACAGTTGTCCACACCTGCTCATTCACGCACCCTACATTGGTCTCCTTCTCGTGCCTGTCTTACGTGCCCACTCTCTTTGCTTCCTGGCATTGAGGTTGCCAGATAAAATGCATGATTCCTAACTACATTTGAATTTCATATGAACAATCTTTTTTTTTTTAGTGTAAGTATGTCCCAAATATTGCATGGGACATAACTTACACTAAAAATTTTGGTGTTTATTTGAATTCAAATGCAGCTGGACCCTGCATTTTTATTTGCTAAATCTGACAACCCTATCTGGGATTGCCTTCCAAGTAATCCACTTGTATTCATATCCTTGCCTCAGGGCATGCTTCTGATAGAGCCCAAACTAAGATAGTCAACAACTATCCTGGAGGAATAAACTTTGAAGAAGAAAAGAACAGCCTTCAGAAGCATCATCCTATTGCAACATTCAAATCAGATTGAAATTATAAAGAACTGTTGCTCTAATGCCAGCTGTAAGCTAAAGTTACCAGGAAAAGGCTAAAAACCAGCCTCAGCATTTAGCCTGATTTGTAGAAGCCATCACCTCATCAGGAAAGCACCTGTTATCCAGTCACCTTTATTAAACTCAATGCCAAATGTCATTAGTACAGCAATGCTGTGATGATGCTCTATTCATTCTATCACCAAATGTTCTAAATGTCTATCAGTGGAGAACAGCTTCTGTTTCATTAAAATAATAGCACTGAGTAGGAAAGGGGAAGACTATGCATCCCTGGTACACTCCTTGACCCACCACTTCCTTATTCCTAGCAATAAACTGGGCTGGATTACATCAACACTGGGAATCCCAAATGCATTATCATTAATGGACTTGCAAACTGAGGCTGTTTGTTAGTAATTTAATTAAAATCCCAAGTGTTTACTTGTTGCCCTTCCTCCTGAGAGATCCTTCTGCAAATTCTGGGTAGGAACTACTTCACCCGTCCATCCAACAACATTGCCAACAATTTTCAAACCGATATTTTGTAAGCTGTGATTCCTTATTCCAGGAAATCCTCCAAGCCTTGATGGAGGTGTGGTTTCATGTCTCATCAGTGTAAAAATAAACCCTTCAGAGCATCTGTATCTCCCCAACATGTCTGGTCGTTTCTTTGTCTTGGATTTCAATAGTAGAAATTCAGTTTGTTTATTAATTTGTTCATGTGCAGTGAATACAAATCATTGGTGCTAGTGGAAGGTTGTGTTCAATTCAGGTATAAAACTTGTTCAAGTATTGAACAAAACTGCTGATTTATGAACGTGTGGTAACTTCTCTGAATATGTAAAATGGTATCCCATTATTTTAATGTAATATTGGGCTCTTTCATCTCAGCAATAGATAGCGCCAGTCTGTGGCAGTATCAGCAAACCTAAGGTCTGCCAACAGCACTTGAGTCACTGGGGAATGCTAGTGAAGTTCACTTTAAAGAAAATGATTCTCACTTTTCCATGCATTCTGCAGACTTCCTTTTGATTTTCACCTTGAGCCCATTGACTTCAAAGTGTCCTTTCAGGATCACTCAGAAGGCCAGAGAGACTCATCCATGTCCTGATTCCTTGACTTTGCTCCATGCTCAGCACTTGTTTGAAATCTGTGGGGAGCTGGTAGAGGAAGCTCAATAGGTGGCAGAGAAAGACAGGTGTATGGTCTCAAACCTCCTTTCCGGAATGATTACAAAGCCAAGTAGAGACTGGGGAACTGGTATCGTCTTGCCAATGAGTCATCTTCTGAAAATGAGTACTCATATCCAACATGGCAGGAGAATGGCTATAAAGGAAGACACTTTATATAGGGTGCTTACATCTCTCTCCCCTGCCTGTGCAAGCTTCACCATTTTGCAATTTCAGGAAACTGGACCCACACCAGAGTTAGAAGGAAAATAATCTCCTGATTCACAGATTATTAAATTGTGTGTATAAATGAGAGATCAAGGTGAGTGAAGATACCTATCTTCATTTGCTTTCATCACGCATTCCTGATTGTAGTTCAGGATTTTCCCCATAGAATGAATGAATGGCAGAAACCCTGCCCAGAAGAGCACTAAGTGTTCCAAAAGGATACACAGAATTGCACTGAGCTTCTCCTGTCTGCCTCTTCCTGAAGTCAGCATTGGTCTAATAATAAGTTCCAGATGGTTTTTATATCAGTGTGCAGTTTAGGCCAAGATGTAACTTCATGAGTCCAGTCTGAAGACCATAGTCCTGCTGTCCTCTTTTCTTGGTCCATGTGGTTGACACAGTAACATTGATTGCATGGTGGGCCACAGTGAAAAGCCATCCCAGACTTTGCATCACCCATGAGAGAGGGCTCACTGCCCAGTCAGCTGTCTCCAATTCAGCTTTGTAATTAATTTCGCTTAACTACCAAACACATTCTGAGTGATTTTAAGTCATTTAGTGTCTAGACTACGCTTAGATGACATAAGATCAAATGAATGAAACAAGCAAAAATTCAGACAAAGTGGGAACTTGTCATTCAGACAAAGGAGAAACTCTTTGGTTATTTCATGGAATTCAGCAGTCCATTTTTAAAAATTACTTTTTCTTTATCACTTGAACCTAGCGAGGCATACCAGTGTTTACTAACATGAAAGCTTCTTCATGGTGGCTAATGTCTTCATACCAAAAATTTATATCCTTTATGCTGTCTCACCTGATTAGGGTTTTGGAAGGACTTAAGTTGAAAAATAAGAATTCATAGGCATCTCCACCAGAGCTTTCTGGAACCCCATGTAAGCCACTTGCCCCTGTTTGTAAGAGTGCTTCTCAAAGTACGCTGGGAGCTTGTTGCTGCAGTTTTTCCAAAGACCTGGGCAAGGACCACATCATTTTAATCTGGGGAATGACTCTTTTGAGCAAGTCCCAGATAAAGTTAGTGATTTACGAAAGCTTTTATCAGTCTCCTGATGGCTTTTACAGAGTGGAACCCTACATGACCTGTGTGATTTGTTTTCATTTACAAAGGTGCAGAAGCTTTGAATTTAAAAATGGAACGTTTTCTTCTCGTGCCAAATGTAAACAATTTCACATCCATTTCCCATCCAGCTATTTTACCAGTTCAAAAGAGTTTATATGAATCTTATCTGTATTATATTTCCTGCTGATTGGCAGTGCCTCCTACTTCAGCTGGGAAGCCAAAAATGTGCTGGCTCAGATTTGAACAGGAAAGGCATAACAAAGAAAACTGGGAAATAAATGTAATGAGTGGTTACAGGGTGCTGAAAACTATATTTATCGTTTCTTATTCTCGCAGAGTTGGTCCTGCCATATTGATTTATGCCTGGGAAGTCTTTTATGGAAACACACAACAAAAGCTTCAGATTATTTTGTCAACAAGAAAACACAGTTTACCTTATCTTCAAAGTCCCCATCTATTCCAGATTTGAGCGGTTCCATATTCCTTGCTCACTGGGATCTCTGTGAGCCCTGGAGGAGATTTGCATTGGATACAGTAATTTACCATAAAAGATGAAAGTCCCCAGAATGTCACAGAGCTGGTTTTCAAGGCCAGTGGAATAATTCTGTGGGGACCACCAGGAGTCCAGAGAATGAAAAGTATTGTGGCTCTTCCAGGCCAACTTAGAGTCAGTTTACTGAGCCCTTGAGACCTGTTTTTTTTCCTTTCCAGAATGTAAAAGACATTTATTTAGCCTTTTGTTTGAAGATCTTAACTCTCTCACATTCAGGGCCTGCACAATTGGAAAGGAGGGGAGGGAAAGAACAAAAACAGCTATCTAGACATTTCCTAGTGGAGTATCATGTTTATATGTCCTAATAATACAGTACGAAGTGAGATAAAATGCTGGATCATAAACTTGGGCCCTATTGTAAGGAGAACAGGCAAGACTTATGGGTTTTGTTCAAAAATTAAACATTAATTTTTTTTCAAGATAACATGAGCAACAATTTCTATTAAAGACCTTTCTTTAGCCGCCCTTTCTAGAAATTTTCTCATTTGCCATTGGCTTTCCCACCTCCACATTCCCTTACACTCCCCATCCTATACTCCACCCCCAATTTATACTCCATTCTCAAGTCTCAATTTAATTTGTACTTAACCAAGTATGGGGAGAGTGTGTTATTTTTCAATAAATAACCTGACTTTCCTGTCAGTCAACATTATGACTATCACCACTATCTAACAGTTGGATGCTCATATTAAAGATAAGACATAATGTAAGGTAATTTTAGTACTGAATAAAGAGGGATAGACAGGGCTGTGTTTTCTGAGGCTCTCCAGGCAACATGTATTTGGTAGAAAGAGCATTACAGGAGTCCAGGTTCCAATCCTTGTGTAAGGTGTATAACCTCTCTGAAGCTCTATTTATTCATCAATCAAATGGGGGACAGAGAGCTTGATAACCTGAAAAGTCCTTGATTCTTGAAAAGTTTTTTAAGCTTTGTGCTTCCTGAAAGCTGACTACGCCCCTAAAAATTACTTCCTGACATTAGATGCTATTGCTATGAGGAACACAAAATATTTTAC
This sequence comes from Pseudorca crassidens, assembly GCF_039906515.1. Lineage (NCBI taxonomy): Eukaryota > Metazoa > Chordata > Mammalia > Artiodactyla > Delphinidae > Pseudorca > Pseudorca crassidens. The sequence continues at coordinate 38,221,895 of NC_090302.1, read as the reverse complement.
TAGAATACACATGTACTGATCTTCATATTAATACCTTACATTTGTTGAGTGCTCTTGGTTCACCAAGCGTTCACCCACTAGCTGTCTTTGCATTCATTAGCCAACACACCAGTGCCATCGGTAACAGCGTCAGCTGCCACAGGTGGTACAGTGACATTCTAAAGAGCAAATGGGACAGTTATTTTGCATATGATGGCAAAATAACTGGTAAGCTAAAGAGCTAAAGCTCACCAGCTAGAAATTAAAATTGGCATTTAATGGAAGTTTCCTAGTCTCTTATTCTTTTCTTTACACCCTGATACATGCCTTCTTTTTTTTTTTTTTCTCTGTACAAAGATATACACTGATTTCCTGTCCCTGTATTTACATATGGTTTCCATTTGAAAGGTCATCAGTTATTTGGGCAATGATAACAAGATATTTCATTAAAAAGTAATCTCCAAATATTGAGCAACTCCAGAAGTGGGACTCTCATTAAGTTCATTTGATGATATGCAGTGCATGCAGTTAAAATTGAAGGAGGAGGTATACCATATCCCCAGCCTCACAAACCCAGCCTCAGATAGAACACCTTGAGATAAGATTATGTTTTAGAAAGGGACAAGTTTATTTACAAGAGTGTGTACATTTTGCTTCTTACCAGGACACTAGTCCTAGAGCAGTAGTGCCTGGCTCAGATTAGATGCTCAAAGAATATTTGTTAAAGCAATGAATGGATTAATGAATAAGTTGCCTTTATAGTAACATTTATTACTCTGGTCACTGACTAATGGGTGGTGGTTATTGGGTAGCCTACTTCACCAAAGATGGAGGAATAACATTAGTGGATCTCATATTATCTCTTTCTTTACCTGATTGTGTTCTTCTCCAAGGGCAAACCATTTGGCCTATTAGGTACACACACTATTTAGGCATCTTTGAGATTTGAAACTATGCAAGACTCTGTCCTGAAGTGTCACCGCATTAGATAGATAACCTAATGCCTCATTCACATCTGGTGGAGACAACTATTAGGTTCATTTATACCAGGCACTGGCTGGACTGGTGCCATTGACTAACTAATTACTCAGTTTTCCTTGATATAAGTGAGGGAATGGAGCCCACATGATCTCCAGCCTCCCTCATGGCATTAGAATCCTGTGGGTCTGTGAAAACAATAATTTTGCTTGCATAATGAGCTTTGTTCACTGTAATAGGCAATGGAAAAAAAGTGATAGCACTTATCAGTGGTGATCTTTAAGTCATGGTATTACAGGTGATTTTTAGCTTATTATTTAAACTTTATCAAAAGTATTTTACAATGAAAATACATGATTTTATAATCATATGAAACAAAATAAAGTCCTTTCCATTTTGAGAAAAAAAATAATTATAGGAAGAAAAATAAAAAGCAATAACAACAATAAAATATTAGTTTCTATATCCACGTCCAGAGCCATATTTTTTCAGACGTTAGCCCACAGATTTGTAGACCCCGTGCTGGAGATCCCTGACTCTATAACTCAGGTTGGAGCCTGAGAGTTTGTGTTTTAACAGGCTTCAGGAGCCCACTTTGAAGAACCTGGGTCTAACCATGAAACATCATATGGATATAGTTTGTGGCTTATATTAAGAACTGAGTCAGTCCTACCAAACATTATTCCTTATATTTGACTATCACAGTTATAAGGAGGAATTTCTGCATCAAAATCTATTTAACCCTAAGAGGCATCTAGGGCTGAAGAATTGTCAAAAGGCTCAGCTCCACTGGCAAAACTGGTTCCACTGCAGATGGGACCTGGATGAATGGTCAGCCACCATCCCAGAGTTTAATACCTTTGGGCCCTGGTCCCCCAGTACCCTCCAAAACCGTACACTGAGAAAACATGGACTGATATCTAAAGTTGGAGATGAGTCACTGGGGCAGTGGCTTGGAACAGGGTTTTTATCTAAGACTTTGGTACTAGAACATGCTCTCAGTAACAAAATTATGGGTTACCCCTAGGCAGTGGATGACCTGGCAGTGAGCTGAACTAACTGTTTCATCACTGGATTTTATTTGAAATTTCAAAAAAGAAAAACTCACAGAGAAGGAGAGAGAGAAAGAAGTGTCTCCTAAGAGCTCTCAATATTAACTTATTAAGGGTTAAATCCTTTGTAAATTATATGTATTATAACTAAAGGTGTAACATGTGAAAATGAATACCAAGTTAATTATAATTTTGTTGATTTGACCACATTGCTGAGGTCTAAATGACAGAAGAAAAGTAAAGTGGGTCTTCCAACCACAGAATGCCTTCAATTTATAAGTGTTCTTTCCAGAGGCAGCAATAATACTAATATATATCGAGTGTTTATTCAGTGCCTATTATGAACAGAAAGTTTGTGTCCCCCACAAGGTTCATATATTGAAGCCCATAACCCCATGTGATGGTATTTGGGGATGGGATCTTTGGGAGGTAATTAGGGTTCTATTAGGTCATGAGGGTAGAGCCCTCATGATGAGATTAGTGCCCTTATAAGAAAAAAAAGAGATCAATCTCTTTCTCTCTCCACAAGCAGACACTGAGGAAAGGCCATGAGAGGGCATAGGGAGAAGTTGGCCATCTGCAAGTCAGGAAGAAAGCTGTCATCAGGAACCGAATCAGACAGCAGCTTGCGCTTGGATTTTCCAGGCTGCAGAACATTGAGAAATAAACATCTGCTAATTAAGCCACCCAGTCTATGGTATTTCGTAATGGCAACCCAACCAGACTAAGGCAGTGCTTAACTGCATTACCTGATTTAGCCATCCCCATAGGGTCGCTTTAAACAAGAGGCTCCAACGCATCAGAATCTTCAAATGTTTTCAGGGTTAGCATCACTTTGGCAAAAGCGTCTTTCTTATATTTTGCTGTATGCTGACAGCTAGAGAATTTTGTTACATATTTCACGTGTGCATGTGTGTGCATGCGTGTTACCAAGTTCAAACTTGTACTGCTTGCTGCACAACGGGTCAGTAAGTCGAGAGATGAGTTGTTGGGGCAAGGAATAGTGACTTTATTAGGAATGCCAGCAGACCAAGAAGATGGTGGGCTAGTGTCCCAACAAACTATCTTACCCGAATTAGAATTCAAGCTTCTTTTACACTAAAAGGGGAGGAGGTGTGGTTGATTGTTGCAGACTTCTTGGTGTCAGAATCCTTTGTTCTTGCATCTGTCCAAGTAGGTCAGGTCATGATGTTCCTGTTAAACTCCAGCAAGACAAAGGTTATTCTCTTTTCTGCAACTTTTTATCTCTATATGAATGGAAAAGTATTATGCCTTTAGAGGTCAGAGCCTTGAAAATGGGCTATCCTGTATATCAGGGGTCCCCAACCCCCGGGCCATGGACTGGTACCGGTCCGTGGCCTGTTAGGAACCGGGCCACACAGCAGGAGGAGAGCAGCAGGCAAGCGAGCAAAGCTTCATCTGTATTTACAGCTACTCCCCATCGCTTGCATTACTACCCGAGCTCCGCCTCCTGTCAGATCAGCGGCGGCGTTAGATTCTCATACGAGCACGAACCGTGCTGTGAACTGCACATGCAAGGGATCTAGGTTGCGCACTCCTTATGAGAATCTAATGCCTGATGATCTGAGATGGAGCTGAGGCAGTGATGCTAACACTGGGGAGTGGCTGCAAATACAGATTATCATTAGCAGAGAGGTTTGACTGCACAGAGACCATGATAAATCAATTGATTGCAGACTCATATTAAAACCCTATCAGTGAGTGGCAAGTGAAAACAAGCTCAGGGCTCCCACTGATTCTGCATTATGGTGAGTTGTATAATTATTTCATTATATATTACAATGTAATAATAATAGAAATAAAGTGCACAAGAAATGTAATGCACTTAAATCATCCCCAAACCACCCCCTCCCCAGGTCTGTGGAAAAATTGTCTTCCATGAAACAGGTCCCTGGTGCCAGAAAGGTTGGGGACCGCTGCTGTATATTTCAGGCTATAGGCAACATTCTTAACTTGTAGCAAAAGCAATAGAATACAAAGGTTAAAGTAAAAGAAACAAATCCAATATGGAGTCAGATTTGTTTTTCCCTATCACGTGCTCATCTACGATATATAAGGGTGTGTTTGTAAGTACATGTGCCTGAGGACAGTGGACCCTTGGACCCAATTTATTTAGTGGCTAATTCCCTCCCTTTTTCCTGTAAGCAACTCTCTGTCTCCACATTATTCCAGAAGGGGAAAAGGAGGGATGAAGGAAGAGGGAGAAAGGAGGAGGAAAGAAGTAACCAAGAATTGGACTTCCCTGGCGGTCCAGTGGTTAAGACTTCACCTTCCAGTGCAGGGGGTGTGGGTTCAATCCCTGGTCAGGGAGCTAAAATCCCACATGCCTTGCAGCCAAAAATCCAAGGCATAGAACAAAAGCAATATTGTAACAAATTCAATAAAGCCTTTAAAAATGGTCCACATCAAAAAAAATAAAAAAACCCCAAAACAAAAAACAACAACGAAAAACCAAGAATGAAAAGAGAGAAGAGGAGAGAACGTTATGTGAAAGAGCAAACAGGGGCACAGGATTTAGAAAGGAAGAAGGGGAGGAATGACTCTGAGAAGCCCTGCTTTCCCCAGCCCTACCCTCTGCTCTCTTTCCAAATTCCCAGGCTGCCACCAGACCCATCCCCCATGCCTCTATCCATTCCCTAACCCAGTGCATGAAAGCTGAAGCTTTCACCTCATTCTCTGAGTTCTGCCCCCAGCACTCCAGCTAGAATCAGAAGTAAAAGGAAATTTCCCGTTCCCATCATTAGTATTGCACCAAGAGGCTAATTAAAGAAAACACAGAAATCTACAAGGAATTTCTGACACTTTCCAATTCTTTAAAACCATGGATGACAAGCGCACTGCTCCTTACAGCCCGTCATGAGGCAACCCACCACTTCTTCCTCCCTCCCAGCTCTAAAGACCTCCTTAAATTTATGCAGAATGGATAACAGCAGCCCCTTAAAATTCAAAACTGCCCATTACGTGTCACCCCATTATGCATTCCATTCTTAGCAGGGTTTTTTTTTTTTTTTTGAGAATGTACATTGCTGAGGAAAGAGAGGCCTTTAGGGTACAGTATATTTCAAAACACAATTAAAATAAACTCTTCAAGTGGAAATATAAAATGCATTTGTATTCTATTAATAAACCTTTGGCCTTATCAACTGCAGAGTGCTCCACAACAAGGTCATTAGTAAGGAGCCTTACACAATGGGCAGCAGGCATCTGCTGCACAAAAACAAACAGGGGCCCAAAACACCACAATAACTTCCTGTACCTGTTCTTGTTTGCTTGCTGAGCCCTCAAACATTGGGAGTTGCTGAAATACATAAAAGTGTAACAGCTTGAGTCAATATTTGCCAGCCTAAGAGAGTGATTTTATTTAGTGAGATGACTGAACTCTTCTGAATAAATACATCTCCTTGCATGCAGGAAAACCACAGGCAGGAACTGGGGGAAGGGCCTGAGGGCAGAACTAGTTCTGCTGTTGGGGTAGAGCTCGGGCAGTGGCTCTGAGACTTCAGAGGATCTTTTTCTGGCCCCTTTCCTGCAATTCTCTGCATCCTGGGGCAAGGGGTACAGCCCCAGTGGCATGGGATCCAGTCCAGAGGCAAGGGAAAACTCTCACCTCTAGGCTGCACTCTCTTATAGATAGGTGGTTCTCATCACACTCGCCTGGAGGGCGCTCATGGCCAGGCCCAGAGTTGATGATTCAGTGTGTCTGGGATGGGGCCTGAGAATGTGTGTTTCTAATGAGTTCCCAGGGGATGCTGATGCTGCTGGTTCTGGGACCACACTTTGAGAGCCACTGGTCTAGACCAGCTCTGTCCAGTAGAAATGTAACACTAGCCACATGGATAATCTGAAATCTTCCAGTAGCCATGTTAAAAAAATCGAAAAGAAACAGATGAAATTGTTTAATCATATAACCACAAAGATATTATTTCAAAATATAATCAATATAAAAATAACTAATGAGGTACATTACATTCATTTTTTTTGTACCAAGTCTTCAAGTTCCAGGATCTATTTTTTACTCGCAGCACATCAGTTCAGACTAGCCATATTTCAAGGGCTCAGTAGCCACGTGTGGCTAGTGGTCGTTGTGCTGCGCAGCATGGTTCTAGACCATGCTCTGGGTATACAGGACCCAGAAATTCCCAGACCTACAGTCATAAGCTACCTCCAGGGCCTGAGTGTCCCCACAAATGTTCATCTTACTGTTGAAATAGAGTGCATATCCCCAGGCTCAAGGGTGACCCTGAAGAGTGTGAGTTCAGGAGGTGAATTGTATTGGAATAAACTTGAACGTAAGCGCTGGGGCATCCATACATACGAACATGAGGCACGTTGAGGTGTGGGGCACAGTTAGGTGGGGAGAAAAATGGGGCAGAATGGGCTGTGTGTGTATGAGAGGGAAGGGGGTGGGAGAGAGAGAGAGAGAGAGAGAGAGAGAGAGAGAGAGAGAAGGAGGATCAATTCTACTCCAGACTCCTTTCAGTTAACAGAACAGTTCATTCCCCATATTACACTTTCAATGGATTTTGCAGAAAGTTCTGGCTGCCATTGCATTTTCACTGTCTCACCTGTGTCAGGACAATTAGCTTTTGGGGTTTGCAGCTCTCCCAGGGCACTGCTCATAAAAGGAAATGCTTCATATGCCTTCCTGCTGTAGGGCTCTCCTTCCTGGCTTTTTCCCTTTGTTTTATAAGTGGCTTGGGGTTTGACTTGAAGGAGTGATCATAAAGAGAATGATTACTTTTACACTGGCTACAGTGAGGAGAGGATTCTGCGAGGAGGGATTTATACATGGAAGCCAATACCCACTTTGGAAGGCATCACCTTTTGCCCATATAAGTGCTGCCCACAGGGTCAATAGCTGGAATTAACCTGGATCCTTTTTTATTATTATTATTTTTAATAAAGCTGCTTTACGATAGAGTCTGATGTGAGCTCCCACTCTGCAACTGCACCAACATGAAGGGAAAGAACAGTTTCATTTAAGAATTTTTTGTCCCAGTGGGTACAATTCCCACCTCCCTCACCCTCCTAGTCTCCAGAGAGTCAGAGAGAGAAGAACAAATTTAAGCCTTTTATGAGCATAAACTAATAGCAACATAAAAGAGAATGAGCTCATTGCCCTGGTTTTATAGGTTGTTTAATTTGTGAGATACAGTCATGGAGATCAGCTTTTGTAGGAATGGCTGTACTGAACGCTCACTGGATGCCGCATCCCATGCGTGGTGCTTCACTTACCTCATTTAATTCTCTCAACTATCCTATAAGATGAAGACATGGAGACCCAGGATGGATAATATCCCAAGGAGAGTATAAGAGGTGGACAGCCTTCCTCCTACCAGAGTCTTTCTGACTCGCCAAACTGTGCTGTTTGATAGGTCAGAGAGATTGAATTGATGGACGCTCCTGACTTGCTACAATAGGTGTCAAAAGCTTCACATATCCGTGTACCTTATTCCAGCAAATCGGCGTTCCTTCTGTTATGATGTACAAAGATAGGGCAGTAAGAAACTTCTGTTACGATGTACAAAGATGGGGCAGTAAGAGACTGTTACCACATTGCTTCTGTGGTAACCCTAGAGTCAGTCCTTGAATCTTCTGTTTTGCTCACACCTCACAACCAGCAACCTTCTGTTTTGCTCACACCTCACAACCAGCAACTCTAAGGATGTGAATGTTGGGGAAAGCTCAGCCCTTCAGAAAGGAGCACTGACCAATCCAAATTGATACTTGCCAGCTGGTGAACTACGTGAAGTGCTAACCTACACAGAGTCAGTCCTTGGCAGTGTAGTAATTTCCATAACTCTCTCTAAACTTCTGTGGCTTTGGGGATCTTGCCCTGCATGGCTGGGCCATCTTTGTCGGTTCAATTAAGCAGTAATTTCTAAATCTCCGTATCATGTTTGGTGCAGGCACAGCCCCACTGCAGGCATATGTGTTTCATGAGCCTAAAACAACAGGCTACATTATCTGAAAGGCTGGGAGGAAGACTTCAGCCTCCCAGAAATATTTCACTGTGTCTTTGGCTACAGAATAGTTCACAAGGGCAATGTATTCTGGGAGCCTGTTGGAATGCTCAGCCGACAAGCACCCTGTGGAGATGATGTTCATTCTCCTGGGAGCTTTGCTGTTTACATTTGCCTTTACTCATCTTTTAGCTGAATCAGAAAGCTGAATGGAAACTGCAGTGTTTGAGAACACAAAATGGATTTTGACACTTAAAAGAACTTTCATACAGAAAAACCCAGAGTTAACAATCTTCACATGTAGGCTAGTTCTAAAACCCTGGAGTTTGGGAGTTGTCTGGGACTGTAGAGATTGCTTCCTGTGCAGCCCAATATGGTAACCACTAGCCACATTTGTCTATTTACATTAAAATGTAAAATAAGGGCTTCCCTGGTGGCGCAGTGGTTGAGAGTCCGCCTGCCGATGCAGGGGATACGGGTTCATGCCCGGTCCGGGAAGATCCCACGTGCCGCGGAGCAGCTAGGCCCGTGAGCCATGGCCGCTGAGCCTGCGCGTCCGGAGCCTGTGCTCTGCAACGGGAGAGGCCACAACAGTGAGAGGCCCGCATACCGCAAAAAAAAAAAAAAAAAAAAAAAAAAGCAAAATAATTTGAGAGACTCTGGCCAAGATAGTGGAGTAGGAAGGCCCTGAGCTCAACTCCTCCTCCCATGGGCACACCAAAATTACAACTATTTACAGAGCAACCATCGATGAGAAGGACCTAAAGACTAGCAGAAAAGATCTACAACTAAAGATGTAAGGAAGGAAACACAACAAGATGGGTAGGAGGGCCAGAAAAGCAGTAGTCAAGACCCTATATACCCCCAGGCAGGAGACCCACAAAGGAGAGGATAATTACAATTGCAGAGGTTCTCCCCAGGGATCAAGGGCTCTGAGCCCCACATGGGGCTCCCCAGCCTAGGGATACTGCACCAGAAAGATGAGCCTCCAGAACATTTGGTTTTGAAGGCCAATGGTGCTTACTTTTGGGAGAGCTACAGGGCTGTGGGAAATAGAGACTCCACTCTTAAAGGGCACACACAAAATTTCACACACTCAAAGACCCAGGGCAGAAGCAGTAATTTGAAAGGAGCCTGGGCCAGACCCACTTGATGATTTTGGAGAGCCTCCCAGAGAGTGAGGAAACAACTGGGACTCATCCTAGGGGCATAAATGCTGGCAGCAGCCATTTTGGAGCACTCATCCTACCACAGGGACACTGGTGCTGACAGGAGCTATTTTGGAATCTTCCCTCTAGCTTATTAGCACAAGGACCCAGCCCCACCCAACAGCCAGTTGGCACCATTCCTGGGATACCACAGGCCAAGCAGCTAGCTGTGAAAGAAGAACAAAGCTGAAGGTATCATGCTCCCTGATTGCAAACTATACTGTAAAGCTACAGTAATCAAAACAGTATGGTATTGGCACAAAAACAGAAACAATGGATCAGATCAATGGAACAGAATATAGAGCCCAGAAATGAACCCATGCTTATATGACCAATTAATCTATGACAGAGGAGTCTAGAACATACAATGGGGAAAAAATAGCCTCTTCAATAAATTGTTAGGAAAACTGGACAGCTACAGGTAAAAGAATCAAACTAGACTACATTCTCACACCATATAAAAAGTAAACTCAAAATTAATTAAAGACTTAAATGTACAACCTGAAACCATGAAACTTCTAGATGAAAACATAGGCAGTATGCTCTCTGACATCAGTCTTTGCAATTTTGGGGGAGTATGTCTCCTCAAGCAAGAGAAAAGCAAAAATAAACAAGTGGGTCTGCATCAAACTAAAAAGCTTTTTGCACAGTGAAGGAAACTATCTCAAAATGAAAGGCTACCCACTGCATCAGAGAAGATATTTGCAAAAGATATATCTAATAAGGGCTTAACATCCAAAATATACAAAGAATTCATACAGCTCAACGTAAAAAAAAGTAGGTTAAAAATGGTAGAGGACCTGAATAGACATTTTTCCAAAGAAGACATACAGATGACCAATAAGCACATGAAAAGATGCTCAACATCACTAATCATCAGGGAAATGCAAATCAAAACCATAATGAGATATCACTCACATCTGTCAGAATGGCTATTATCAAAAAGGCTATTATCCTCACCCTTATGAATTGTTGGTGAGGATTTGGAGAATCCTCATGCACTGTTGGTGGGAATGTAAATTGTGCAGCCACCATGGAAAACTGTGTCGATATTCCTCAAAAAATTAAAAATAGAACTACCATATGATCCAGCAGTTCTACTCCTGGGCATTTATCCAAAGAAAATGAAAACACTAATTAGAAAAAATACATGCACCCCTTTGTTCATTGCAGCATTATTTATAATAACCAAGACATGGAAGCAACCTTAAGTGCCCATCAATAGATAAGTGGATAAAGAAGATGTGGTGCATATATATACAATGGAATACTACTTAGCCATAAATAAATGAAATCTTGCCATTAATGACAACATGGATGGACCTAGAATGTATTTATGCTAAGTGAAATAAGTCAGACAGAGAAATACAAATACTGTATGATTTCACTTATATGTGGAATCTGAAAAACAAAATAAATGAACAAACATAACTAGACAGAAACAGAGTCATAGATACAGAGAACAAACAGCTGGTTGCCAGAGGACAGGGGAAGGAGAGAAGTAGGTGAGGCAGATTAAGAGGTACAAACTTCCAGTTACAAAATAAATGAGTCATGGGTATGAAATGTACAGTTAGGGCAATATGGTCAATAACTATGTAATATCTTTGTATGGTGACACATGGGAACTAGACATATCAGGGTGATCATTTTGAAATGTATAGAAATATTGAATCACTGTTTTGTATACCAGGAACTAACAATGTTGTAGGTCAGTCACACTTCAAAAACAAGCAGACAAACTCATAGATCAGATTTGTGGTTACCAGAGGCAGGGGGTTAGGGGAGGGTGAACTGATTGAAGTAGTCAGAAGATACAAACTTCCAGTTATAAGATAAATAAAAGGGATGTAATGTGCAACATGGTAAATACAGTTAACACGGTTGTATTATATATATGAAAGTTTTTAAGAAAGGAAATGCTGAGAATTCTTTTCACAAGGAAATTTTTTTTCTATTTCTTTAATTTTATATCTATATGAGATAATGGATGTTCACTAAACTTATTTTGGTAATCATTTCATGACATATGTAAGCCAAATCATTATGCTGTGTACCTTAAACTTATACAGTACTGCATGTCAATTATATCTCAATAAAGCTGAAAAAGGGAATCTCCCACAGTAAAAGTAAAAAAATAATAATAATTTAAATCAAGTAAAATTAAAAATCAAAAAAGTGTTTCTCAATCTCACTAGTCAGTCATCAGCCACATGTCACTAGTGGCTACTCTATTGGACAAATACAGAACACTTACACACAAATATAGAACACTTACATCATTACAGAAAGTTCTGTTGGACAGCACTGGCTAGACTACTCTCCCCTCATTTTATAGAAAATAAAACAAAGGTGTGTAGAGGTCAAGGTCAAGTGTCTTGCCCTCTTGTCTTTCAGATAGTAGTTTGGCTGCAATTAGAAAAGATCTAGTTTGTCTTCCGCTGTCCTTTCATACTACCCGGCCTGTCTCCCATCTCTGATGATAATATCAAGTGTTATTCTAATAACATCCAACACAAATACAAATGAATGAAAGCAAGCTGGTGATACGATTAACCGATAAAAGTGTGAGTGATTACAAATTAAAGTTAGAATAGTTAGAAAATCCTGTCTTCTCCATGAAACTCTCTAACGTTAACATAAAAAGAAGAGACAGTTTTCCCCAGTATCACTGTGCTTAGGCCTACAGCTCACAGGGCTGCCTCAGTTACTGTGGGACTGCATTGCTTATATACCTAATGAATACATTTTATCATGTTTCTTTGGTTTTGCATAATGAATATCTTGGGGGATTTTTGTTGCCTAAGTAACTCCATGAAAGCTTCCCTTGCACTGTGTATGCAGAGCACATTTAGGGACATTTTGGCCATAACAACCAATAAGAAATAATGGCTACTGTTAGCTTACACACAGCAGAAACCATTTTCAACTTTCCTGTGATTCAGAACTTGCACTACAACCTAAGGTGTGAGGGTTGAGCGTGCTATGGGCCTATAGTTAATGACTCTCCACACAGAGAAAGCTGAAAATTCCTACGAAGCCTGGAACATGTCTACATACAAGAATTGCTCTCTAGTCATTTGACTAGATTTCCCTAGGTACTGTAAGAATCTGACATTTAGGCCAAAGGACCTCAATATAATACTACCTTTTCCAGGGTTGATGTGGACCTGAGGAAACTTCTGGAGATCCTCAGGGTCAGGGACAATACCTTATTCATCTGTATCCCCCATCACTCAACACTGTGCCTGGAACACAGTATCAGCCGATGTCTGTGGAGAGAAAGAAGGAAAGAGAGGAGAGGAGAGGAGAGGAGAGGAGAGAGCAAGGAAAGGAGGGAGGGATGGAGGGAAAGAGTGATATCTTTAAAATCCTATCTAGCCTCTCAAGTGGAAGCGTAACACAGCATGGAGAAATTTAATTATTCTAATTTGGAACCCTTTCATTATATGGCTAAAAGCAGCCCTGCCTCTGAGGTGGACACCTCTTATTTTTGTCTGCTCAGCACTCCTCATATTAAGAGAACCTGTCTCTTCCTTCAGCCATTACTTCCCTTCAGCCCATGTGCTTCAACTGATATTGAGCCTACTCAGCTTAGAATGGACACTAGACCTGGGCCTGGCCAAAGAGATTAGTGGACGTGTGAGCACAACTAATTAGAATAATCTCCAAAGATGTCAAGAAGAAGAAACTCACTGTTGCTGTTTCTGAGTTGAAGGAAACTAATCCTAGAACTCTTACTAGCTATCTTTGGTCCTTCATTGGTCCTCTCAGTGGAAAAAGCAGAGACAAAAGATGGAGAAAGACAGATGCCTGATGTCATTTTTTGGACATCTAAATCCAGTCTTGAACTTTTCACTTACCTGAACCAATAAATTATTCCCTGCCCTCTTTTTTTTTTGAGGCTGGTTTAGTTTGGTTTATGTTACTTAGAGTAGAAAGAGTCAAGATTAATATAAACACAGACTCTAAAGATCACTTTTGAAAGATTACTACCATGACCTTTGTAGCCATTAACAGAATGGTGACTTCCTCAGGCTAGAAACTGCTCTGGAAAGTACAGCTTTTCTCAGATTTCCAGGCATCTCTGGCCTTTCTGGGGGGATCCATTTCCAGGCAGATGTCCTCTGATCTCCACACATTGCCTCCTCTGCTTTACCCCACTCGCAGGCTCACACATCCTCCATTCATAATGCTCTGTGCGTTCTCCACTGACCTTTTCCTAACCTTTAATTTTCCAAACCCATCTCATGAACCAGCTCATCCCAGGAGTGAACAATGGGAAACAAAGATTTATATGTCACAGTGTACTTTATGTTTAATAACTGACTTGTCATGGCATTTATCTGTATAAAAAGTTGGGTAATTCATGAGTGGGTTGGCAATAGCAGCCTCCGGTGTTATGTTTCCTGCTCTAACTCAAGAAGATGGACAGCTTGGTAGGTACTAGCTCTCACATGCTGAGAAATCTTCAAATATGCTCTTGAGGTTTTTTTTCTGAGGGAAAATGAAAAGTAGGCTTACCAGGAAATGGTGGCTCACAGGAACACATTCTGTGATGATCTTGTAGCAAAGGACAAGAGCTACATGACTAGAAGGCTGCTAGTGTAGGCCCAATAGTTTGCTTTAGTCCCCATTGCAAAGGCTCACAGATACACAAATACACAAAGATACTAAGTGCTGAAGCTAGAATTTGCCCAACTCCAAAGCCCCAATTCTTTCTGTTATACTTTGTTTTTCTCCAGGTGTTTTATAACCGTGCACTTTGGAGGACAAAGCAAGGAGAAACTGACATTTTTGTTAAATAGATATTGTGTAGTTTGTATGCCAGATCTCAACTTTATAAAATAAAATGAGAGACTTATACATAATAAAGCAAACAAAAGCTGGCCTCATGTTTATGGCTTTACAATATTATTCTTCTATCATTAATCTATAAAAGCATCAAATATTATCTTTTTGGTACCGTCAGGTCACTCTGTGTTTTGCTCTTTTATGTTTTCATTCACAAATATAATTTGCATATGCTAGTTTCAGAAAGTTCAGAGACCCAGTCCAATTCTAGGGTAGCTAAAGACTGTGATAGGTTATGCCTACCATCCGGGGTTAAAAAGCACAACTATATGTCCTGGAGTCATTTGCATATCTTCTTTAGGCATCTGGGAGGAGAAGTAAAGGTCATGGACTGAGGAAGTTCTAGGAACCAAATTCTGACTCTGAGGGAATTAAAGATCTTAAAGGACTAGGATGTGGTTATGTTCCTAACACCATGACCCTCTTCTTTTGCAATACTTGGATATTCTTGACTTTTATTAAGCATTCTTACAGACTGTAAGTCTCTTGAGGGCAGGGACTGTGAAAGTTTTCCTTAGCACAGTGTCCCAAGGCCTAGGTAGTACTCAATGCCTGGCCAGTGGTAGGCACTTAAAAGTTGTTGGAATGAATATATGTTTAATGAACCATGGGTTTCATTGTGAAGTGCTGGCATGTTCTCCTTTCCACTGCTTGAAGGGTAGAGAACTAGAGTTGAGAAAAAAGACAGCACATAACTGAGCTAGGTCTCACTTTGAAGACTATGTTCCTCACTCAGGAAATCCAAATCAGCTGCCTCATATCTTGAATAGAAAAAAATAAGAAGGAGGTGGTTTGCCCTCAGGGTTTCCCTGGCATGACCAATTCTCCATAGATGTATGTCAAGTGAAGAAGAAGAGGAGTTTGGAGACCCTGGTAGTTCCTTCTACTTCTGGGTCACTCCTACCTCCAGGGTGATACAGGGATAACAAACTAGATGATGTTTAACAGAGCTACAGCGAGGAATGGTCTCTTTCCAGCAGTAGTGCCAGAAGAGAGAGCACCCCATGGAGGCTCTCACATAGAAGTCCAGCATCTGTGCTCCCCTTTTTCCAGGGGTGACCATATCTGGGAATAGCTTCAAGTCAAGAATTTCAGCAGTTCCTGGAAGGAAGATATACCTGGGGAAAGCAAGGCAACTGTTATGGAAACAGCAGGGTCCTGTATTTGTTACACTCTGAATCATCAGAAGAGGTCAGCTTGAAGGTCTGTACAGACACATCTGCCCTCTCATGAATGAGGAACAGGAAGCTACAGACAGTAGCTTCACTCCTTGGGAGCAAGTTCACAGTCTGGAACTTCTGTAGTCCTGTGTTCCCCCACTTAATAGAGGATTCTGTTCCTTAATCGAACTAGAGATTAGTTATCCTGCTGTCAGAATATTTGCTGCACTTGCCTTGTGGGTACATCTTACAAGTAAGCTGCTTGTCAGGATGTTGAACAGGATAAGGAGGGGGGATACCCTTAAACTTCCAAGAAATGGATGTATGATTTCATTGTACCCACTTTCTAATGAATTGTGAAAGTATGGCAGAATTCCTTCTTAAGAGTTGATTTCATTAATAAATACAATCTGTGAGGAGATATTAGTCCCATTTATTTATAACATTTGGAAGTCACTGATATATACCTAAATAACTAAACAGTTTTAAATGGGCAAATTAGCTTAGACCAAGTCTGCAATAACCCCCACCCCCATTTTTTCAACTCTAAATACCAACTCTCTAGCTAACTAGTTCTGTGATTATGATCAAGTCACTTAACACTATCTGAGCCATTTGTATACTCATTTATTTATCCATTTAGCTTTTTTTCATTCACCAAGTGTTTATTGAGAACCTACTATGTGCTAGTAGGTGTTATAAAAGATCTCATAATACCTACTTTACAGAGTAATTCCAAATAATTAGTGAGATAATTTAGAAGAGCTCCTAGAACAGAGGGATAGTTGATAAATTTCTACTGTATATGAATTTGGAAACAAAACATATCAGAGGGTTAGGGAGAGAAAAGCCTGTCTCAGGGTTCAACTAGGTGTTTAAATCTTGTATATTGTTGCTAAAGATTTTAAAGGTGTATTTTTTCCCTCAACAATAGAACAGAGATATTAGTCTGAGTAATTGCCCTAAGGTCAGGTAAAATGATATTTAAAATCAGCATCCCCCCCATGAGCAAATATTTCCCTACTTTTGCTTTGGAATCAAGTCCATGATGTGGACCATATTCAGACAGAGCCTTCTTGTAAGGATAGCCACCCTTTAGGGAGTGTGCTGAGAGGTACTCTAACCTCAAGTTTACAGGAGGCCTTCCCAGACAGCCTCTCTGCAACAGTCCTGAGTGATTGTGCACACACAGCACTCTGTGTACACCCTGTTTCACAAAGATTCCCTTCCTACTTCTCCCTTGTCTCTTTAGTAGGTAGTTCAATTTACATCACATAGATGGTCAAACAGTGCTGCTGGGTTACTGTAAGGAATTATTTATTTCTATACTTTTCTACTTTGAAAACTTAAAATGAAACTGGGATAAAAATTTTCAAAATACCAAGAAGTGGGCAGATATCCTAGGGCCACAGTGAAAAGCCAAAAATTTCTTACTGGCTGCTTGGCTTGGTGAATCAATGGAGGCTAATTAAATGTCCTGCTGAGAATGGGGGATCTGGTGTGTTTTATAAGGCTGAATAATCCTCCAGTGAGTCAAAGTAAAGACTTTTCTTTTAGAAAGCTGCTGACTAATGTGAGGTGGGTGAACTCTTTGGAAGAGCCTTGAGCAAATGCAGCTGGTATGCAAGTGAGGAGCCATCTATTAACCACCCTGGGGGCCCTGGTGAGGAGAGGGAAATTTAGGGCAACTATGCATTTTTCTTATTCTGCTTCCCCAAGAATCAGGCCTTGCACCATTGTTGAAAATAGGAAGAATTCTGTATTTTAATCAGATTCCACATAATCCTGCACTTTGCAAAAGTAGACAATACTCTTTAAGCCAAAAGCTTTGTATTCTTCTTTGACCTCATAGAGAATCTTTAGAAATACATCCCTCACTCTGCTTTTTGTCTCACCTGCCTTGGTTGGGTGCCCCTGTGAACAGATAGCTTTAGATCTTTGCCTTCTCTTCTTCAATGGAATTTGGTTTCCTAAGAAGATAAAGGGAGATGCTTCCAGGACCCATGACTCTTCATATCATTTCTTTTTGTCTCTGAACAGTGGCTTGAAAGGAAGATACTTTATTAAATGCAAAGTGAAGGAAAATTTCTTGATCAAATTCCCCAGTTTTTTTTTCTTTTTTAAAAGTCTACATGTATAAAATTTTGCAAAAGATCTTAGAAATACGTTTTCAAGGAGAGGGAATTATGAAAACATTTGACTTTATAACTAATTTTAGAAAGGTTAAGAAAAATTTGGCTCCATCCAGACAGAGCTTAGTAAGAATAGAATAAAGTCATCTTCATTCAGTTAGAGAGTAAAAACTAATAGACAAGAAGTTCCAATATTTACCAATTTAAAAAGTCAGTAGTATGTTTAAAGGCAGACTCCAGGTTTACTGAGAGGGGTAAGGGGCTATAATTATGAAGTAATTAGTATTAATTTAAATACCAACAATGTTGATAAGAATTGTAATGTCAGAGAGCCACAGTAGCTCATGTTTGCTTTATAAAAGAAGTTTTAGCAAATCCAAACAAGGAACTGCCATTCCAACATATTAGTTTTTCTTAAAACTGTGGAAGCCATTCTGAGCCAGTTTTTAAAGTCTAAAAATTTGGAATTTACCTTTGGAAATAAGAATTCACCTGGTCTAGATGCAATGGGAAAAGATCCGCTCCAAAACTGACTTCTTAAAATAGAGCTACAAACTTTTCAAGTGATGTCAGCAAAATGGTGGACTAGGAATCTCCAAGCTCTTATTCCCTGATAAAAGTATTTTTAAAACAAGTAGAAACATCTGAAACAACTTTGTTTAAGCTCTGAAAAACAAAGGTTTACAGCTACCAAGCCAACGCCAAATCAAAAAAGAAAAAAAAGTCATCCTGAAAAGGGTAGGAAAATCTCGTGGCATTTTTACTCACTCTTGCCCTGGCAAAACCACTCCTTCTCTGGTATGGCAGTGGTTTTGGTCTTTAAGCAGCAGAATCCTGATTCCCAGTTCCCTACCTCAAACCAGAGGAAGCAGAGCAGTACTTATTTGTAAATCATTTGTGTGTGTCTGTTCTTAGTTTGAGAGATAGCCAAAGGACTGATATAAGGTGTTTATCTCTGTTTCGCCCACCTTGGAACTTAGGCAGGCAAAGTGATAAGCACTGCTCAGAAAAGCAAGGTGATTATAGACACAGATGCCTGGGGCATGAGATTACATATGGAGACAGACAATAGACTATCTAAGGCCTGGAGGAGAAGCTGGGGTGAGGCTTTTCAGGGAATTAAGACATTCAAAAGCAGCCATATATATAGGGGAATTTAGAAAGCCATGCATATGCCCAGCCAAGATGCATGCTCAAAAAATACCTGAGAAGACCTTAAGCTTCCACCTCAGGATTATGCCTTCACTTAGAGCAAACCTAGCTAAGTTTTGACGGATTGTCCTAGGAAAGACCCAATCTGCAAAGACTGGGAGAGCTCCTGGCATTCAAGGAAATCTTTTTCAAAACATTATCTGAACACAGAGACTGCAGTGATCACACATGATAAGGAACAGTTTTTGATTGTAATAGCTTGTAAAAGCCTCCAAAAATGGACCACTGTAACCTTCAACAATTTAAAAAAAGCTGGGGAAGTGGAAGAATCTGATTTCCAGAGTTTTCCACATTATAATAGTCAAATGCCTAATTTTCAACAACAAAAACAAATCAGAAGGCATACAAAGAAACAGAAACAGGGCTTCCCTGTTGGCGCAGTGGTTGAGATTCCGCCTGCTGATGCAGGGGACACGGGTTCATGCCCCGGTCCGGGAAGATCCCACATGCTGCAGAGCGGCTGGGCCCGTGAGCCATGGCCGCTGAGCCTGCGCGTCCAGAGCCTGTGCTCTGCAACAGGAGAGGCCACAACAGTGAGAGGCCCGCGTACCGCAAAAAAAAATATATATATGGAGCATTCAAAGATCAAAATAAATTGATAGAAACTGTTCTTGAGAAAACCCAGAAATCAGACTAACTAAACAAAGACTTTAAAATAATTGTCTTAAATATGCACAAAAAGCTAAAGAAAAACAGGAACAAAAAAAATTAAATGATAGCAGGAAAACAATGTGTGAACAAAATAAGAATATCAGCAAAGAGATAGAAATTATTAAAAAGAACCAAACAGAAATTCTGGAGCTATCAAGTATAATAAATGAAATTAGAAATTCACTGGAGGAGTTCAACAGCAGATTTGAATAGGAAGAAAAATAATCAGGTAACTTGAAGATAGGAAAATTGAAATTATTGAATCTGAGGAACAGAAAGAATAAAGAAGAGTGAATAGAGCCTAAAGGACTTGTAGGGCAGCATCAAATGGACCAACATACATATTGTGGGAGTCCCAGAAGGAAAAGAGAGAACAGGGCAGACAGAATAGTTGAAGAAATAATAGATAAAACCTACCAAATTGGATGATAGACATGAATCCACAAATTCAGGAAGCTCAACAAACTCCAAGAATGATAAACTCAGAGACCCACAATGAAACAATTATAGTTAATCTGTCAAGACTAAAAGGCAGGGGCTTCCCTGGTGGCGCAGTGGTTGGGAGTCTGTCTGCCGATGCGGGGGGCGCGGGTTCATGCCCCGGTCTGGGAGGATTCCACGTGCCGCGGAGCGGCTGGGCCCGTGAGCCGTGGCTGCTGGGCCTGCGCATCCGGAGCCTGTGCTCCACAGCGGGAGAGGCCGCGGCAGTGGGAAGCCCGCGTACCGCAAAAAAAAAAAAAAAAAGACTAAAAGGCAAAAAGAGAATCCTGAAAGCAGCAAGAGAGAAGGAACTCATCACAAGATAGATCTTCAATAAGATTATTAACTGATTTTTAATCAGAAACCTTTGAGTCCAGAAGGCAATAGGGTGACATATTTACTGTGCTAAAAGAAAAAAAAAAACAAAAAACTGCCAACCAAGAATTTTATATCTAGCAAAATTATCCTTCAAAGTGAGTGAGAAATTAAGACCTCTCCAGGTAAACAAAAGCTGAGGGAGTTCATTATCATTAGACCTGCCTTATAAGAAATGCTTTTTAGCAAATGAAAGGATGATAGACAGTAACTTGAAGCCATATGAAGAAATAAAGATGTCCAGTAAGGATAGATATAAGGGCAAATATGAAAGTATTATTGTAATTTTGGACTGTAACTCCACTTTTTATTTTCTATAGTACTTAAAAGACAAATGCAAAAAAATAATTAGATCTATGTTATTGGGCAAAGAAGGTATAAAGATGTAGTTTGTGACATCAATAACCTAAAGCGTGGGGGAGATGGAACACTACCTAACACTATACAAAAAAATAAACTCAAAATGGATTAAAGATCTAAATGTAAGACTGAACACTATAAAACTCTTAGAGGACAACATAGGAAAAATGCTCTTTGACATAAATCGCAGCAAGATCTTTTTTGAGCCACCTCCTAGAGTAATGAAAATAAAAACAAAAATAAACAAATGGGACCTAATTAAACTTGAAAGCTCTTGCGCAGCAAAGGAAACCATGAACATGACAAAAAGACAACCCTCAGAATGGGAGAAAATATTTGCAAATGAAACAACAGACAAAGGATTTATCTCCAAAATATACAAACAGCTCATGGAGCTCAATATCAAAAAAACAAACAATCCAACTAAAAAATGGGTGGGGGACCTAAATAGACATTTCACCAAAGAAGACATATGGATGGCCAAGAGGCACATGAAAAGATGCTCAACATCACTAATTATTAGAGAAATGCAAATCAAAACTACAATGAAGTATCACCTCACACCAGTCAGAATGGCCATCATCAAAAAATCTACAAACAATAAATAGTGGAAAGGGTGTGGAGAAAAGGGAACCCTCTTGCACTGTTGGTGGGAGTGTAAATTGCTACAGCCACTATGGAGAACAGTATGGAGGTTCCTTAAAAAACTAAAAATAGAACTACCATATGACCCAGCAATCCCACTACTGGGCATATCCTGAGAAAACCATATTTCAAAAGGACACATGTACCCCAATGTTCATCGCAACACTATTTACAATAGCCAGGACATAGAAACAACCTAAATGTCCAACAGTAGATGAATGGATAAAGAAGGTGGTACATGTATACAGTGGAATATTACTCAGCCATAAAAAGGAATGAAATTGGGTCTTTTGTAGAGATGTGGATGGACCTAGAGTCTGTCATACAGAATGAAGTAAGCCAGAAAGAGAAAAACAAATATCATATATTAATGCATATATGTGGAATCTAGAAAAATGGTACAGATGAATCTATTTGTAGGACAGGAATAGAGACATAGACATAGAGAACGGACATGTGGACACAGGGGGGAAGGGGAGGGTGGGACAAAAAATAATTATTTTTTAAAAACTATAATTTAATTATTTAAAAAAATTATTATAAACTATTTTTAAAAAACAATTATAAATCTATGTTATTGGGCAAAGAATGTATAAAGATATAATTTGTGACATCAATAACCTAAAGGGTGGGGGAGATAGAACTGTATATAAGTAAAGTTTTCTATGCAATTGAAGTTAAGCTGGTTTTAGTTTAAACTATAATGTTATAACTTAGGATTTTATATGTAAGCTCCATGATAACTACAATTAAAATATCTGTAGAATATGCACAAATAGAAATGAGAAGGCAATCAAAGCATGTCACTATAAAATACCAACTAAACACAAAGGAAGGCAATAATGGAGGGTATGAGGGGGACAAAAGCTATAAGACAACAAATAATAAAATGACAATAGTAGGGCTTCCCTAGTGGCGCAGTGGTTGAGAGTCCGCCTGCCGATGCAGGGGACACGGGTTCGTGCCCCGGTCCGGGAAGATCCCACATGCCACGGAGCGGCTGGGCCTGTGAGCCATGGCCACTGAGCCTGCGCGTCCGGAGCCTGTGCTCCGCAATGGGAGAGGCCACAGCAGTGGGAGGCCCGCGTACCGCAAAAAAAAAAAAAAAATGACAATAGTAAATTCTTCCCTGTCAGTAATTATTTTAAGTGTAAATAGATTAAGCTCGTCAATGAAAAGGCAGAGATTGGCAGAATGGATAAAAAACATAATCCAACTGTATGCTTTCTGTGAGAGACTTATTTAGATCTAGAGACACAAATAGGTTAAAAGTGAAAGGATGGCAAAAGATATTCCTTGCATATAGTAACAAAAAGAACTGGGTGACCATACTAACATGAGCCGAAATAGATTTTGAGTTAAAAACTGTTATAAGAGACAAAAGACATTATATAATTATAAAGAGGTCAATTCATCAAGAAGCTATAACAATTATAAACATATATACAAACAACAGAGCCCCAAAATATATGAAGGAAACACTGACAGAATTAAAGAGAGAAATAGACAGTTTTACAATAATAGTTATAAATTTAAGTGCCCCATATTTAATAATAGATGGAACAGCTAGACAGAAGATCAATAAGGAAGTCGAGGAATTGAACAACACAATAAACCAATTTGATGTAACATATATACAGAATACTCCATCTAACAACAGCAGAATTCACATTCTTCTCAAGTGCACATAAACATTCTCCAGGTAGACCATATGTTAGACCACAAAAAAAGTCTTAGCAAATTTTAAAAGATTGAAAACATACAAAGAATCTTTTCCAGTCACAGAGGAATGAAACTAGAAATCAATAGCAGAAGAAAAACTGGAAAACCTACAAATATGTGGAAAATAAAAACATACTCTAACACAACCGGTGGTTCAAAGAAGAGGGCACAAGAGCATATAGAAAGACAAGACCTTAAGACAAATGAAATGGAAACTAGTCTGCAGTTTCTGCGATCTTCAGAACCAATTGAAATAGTTTTTTGCCTTATTGATTCAAGCCTACCACCTAGTGATGAAAAGGAACAATTGCAGGTATAAGTTACAGACTTTCTGACTCAAACTTCTTCATTTTTTTCCAGGAACATTTTGAGCAAAGACACATAGATTGCCTATACATATATGATTCGTGATAATAAAGTTAATTAAAATAAGGGTGGTAGCTAATTTCCACAGATGATTCCTTGATGAGCCACACCTCCCCCAACTCATACCTTGGGTTGTCCGCTCCCATGCTAAATAATGTAGCAAAAGGCAGCACTGGCTTCCATGTGGCTAAATTTTTTAAAGTGAAGTATTTTATATTAAATTATAAAAAGCAACATAGATTAAAAAGAACAATTTGACTTTCCTTGGAAGTTTGTATTTGACATTTTAAAGTGTACTGTGGTATCTAGGGCAGGCTCCTTTTTTCTTAAGTGGGTTTTGATAAGGTGATTGTAATTCTAGTAAAAATAATGACCTTCAGTTTGTTATAACAAATATTTATTGAGCAGCTACTCGATGTCAGGAACAGTGCCAGGCATTGGATGTGTTAGGCAGCAAGTGATTAGACCATAGTGTCACACATTTTATGACTGGACAAGTATAGGGAGATGTCACAATACAAAGGAGGGACCATGTATAACCAAGAGAATGTGACAGAAGTGACTCTCTACACTTCTGAATCTATGTCATAAGTAATCATGCAGCTCCATTTCAGTGGCTTAGACTGCCTGCTTCAGAGGAAGCCAGCCACCATGTAAGAAATTTGAGTACCCTAAGATCTCCATGCTCTGAGAAAGCCCAAGATGGCCACATGGAAAAACTACATAGGGAAAGAGTGATGGGGAAAGACTACATAGGGAAAGATTGATGGAGAAAGACCGCTCCCAACTGTTCTAGCCATTCTCACCTGGATGCCAGACACATACTAGTGAAAGAACTGTCTTAGACATTCCAGGATATGCCATATGGAAAATGACTACGACCCCAGACATGTTGCCTCAGGCATGTGATAGACACAGGTGAGGGCCAGGCATCATAGCACAGGGACAAGATAGGCCCACTGTGCCCTGTCGAAATTCCTGATTCATAGAATTGGGAGCATAAGAAAATAACTATGTTTTATGCCACTGAAATTTGGGGAGGTTTGTTACATATTCAGAACAACACTTTTAAGTGTTAGTTTCAAAACAGTCTCATTATTTCATGCTCACAGATATATAGAGATGAGTATTCAGCTAGCACCTAAGAAGATTTTGACTTGTAGCTCTCTCACATAGAAAAGTCATTTGACCCTTTTTATCTTTCATCTTATCATCTGTAAAATGGGTTAAAAAATAATGTTTAACTTACAGGGTGGTTGTGAATATAAAAATAAAATACTGAATGTGAAAACAGTGAACTGAACTGCTGTACAGAATTTCTAGTGGCAGTAGTGATACTGGATGGTGGACAGTCGGGTTGTGTTCAGTGATGATGGCAGTGATTGTAGTTAAAGATTAGCCAGGTGGCAGTCATAGCTGTCTGGAAACATGTGAGCAACCAGACATCTGCAAGAACATTCTTGAGTTTCATAATTGTAAAGTGTTCTGTTAGGTATAGAAGTATGTCAGTCCTTGCCCTTAAAAAACCTGACAATATCATCTGAAAAATAATATTCAACTACATGAAACGGCATATGTTTTGTAGAAGAATAAAATAAATTAGACTTTATAGTGTGGACTCCAATTTGCTGCAGGACTTGAATCCATATGGCTTTATAGAAGAGGTAGCGTTTTCCCTAGAAACAGGGAATGGATATTCCCACTGTTTCTCTGGGTTCAGGGAAGAAGGGGATTTTCAGGATGAATGAGGGGGATAAATAACGGGGACACTAAGGGGAGAATGTTGGAGCAGATATCCTTCAAGGTCTGTCCAGCTGAAAGCAGGAGTGTTCCCAGGGACACCGCGTGTTGCAGGGTCAACTGCCTGCTCTGCGCAGGATTTACAGGGAGCCTTCTTTGATCTGGTTCCGAGGACTCATTTGTTTTGTGCCTGAAACAAAACAGACACCAGTCATCTTTCTCTGCTCAGGTGAGCAGCATTAAGCATTACCTTTCTGGGCAGGGTTTGCATTTCAGAAGCACATTTCTTGATCAGTGGGGAAATGAGAATATGAGGGAGTCCAAATGTTTTCCCCTCAGAAACAGTGTTACAAATAGTGGTTGAATTCCCAGGTTCCTTCATGGAAAGTGTATAGAATCCAGCCATTGTGGCTTATCACTGGTGATTTGGGGGAAATAACTCACAGATTCGATTTAGGAATTTGTATCATTTCTCTTCCCAAAGCAAGAGGAGTGATGACGCAGCAAAACACTCCCCATCCTCCCCATTGCTCTGATTCTTCTCTGTTTAATGGCACTTGCCACCGAGAATCTTGGGAGCCTACAGCCCAAGTACTATCATGAGACTCTCTCAGGCAGAGTAGTTTCCGGGTCACTCCTTCCCTTTTTCATTTGCTTCCAGGGAGTTTTCCTGCCGGCCTCTCTTTTGCCCCCACTATTCATGATTTCAAGTCATAACCTCTCCTCTCAGACCATAGGCAGAGACTGCTTCTCCATCTCCTCAGTTCTGTGAAGATGACACACAGCCCTTCTCTAAGAGCTCTCTTCTTACCACAAGGGAAAGCAGAAGGAGGGGTGATGGAAAGCAGGGAGAAACAACAGTCTCAACAAGTCACTGAATACGTACCATCTTTTTAAATCACGGGTTTATAAATGGAGCCAGTCCTTATACATTCTCTAGATTTCAGCTCTGCCTGTGTCAGGCACAGCCAGAGAGACTCGTGGCTTTTTCTCTTTTCCCTAGAAAGAAGCTTGGCTCCATTTATGCTAAAATGCTCTGTATCTGCATTGCCTGTGACTCATTCCTCTTTGTGTTTTCTCTGTCCTCTAAGTGACACTGAGAAGGACTCTGCCTTAGAGCTACCTCTGAGGAAGAGTTGGCAATAATCATCATTAGAGCTGCGATTGTCTAATTAAGCGTCTACTATGCTAGGAATTATACTAGGCTCAAACTTAAGATAATAGGAAAAACTAACTAAGCCCATGTACCATGTACTGGGCAAAGCCTTTTACACATATTGTATCATTTAATAGTTCAGCCACCCCATGATGTAACTGAGGGTCAGAGGTTAAATCTTGGCTTGTCCAAATTTCCACGGTATCCATTCTTCCCGAGTCCAAGGCCCATTCTCTTCCCTCCAGACAGGGCAGGGACTTTTGGCTCTCCCTTTCAAGCCTGTTTCTCTTCATCAGAAAGTCATCTAAAAAAGGCATAGCATCACAGTTCTGTCCCTATAGTAACTACTAATTATTTCTTCCTGCCCCAGACCCAATCCTATCCTGGTCACATAATAGGTCCCACCACTGGCCTCTTTCCCTGCCAAACACAGACAAAAAAAATGGGGAGAAGTGCAAGTCCAGACTGTATTGGTAGTGGGGTTTCTCAGGTTACAGATAGGTCTTAGTCATTGAGGCGAAGGGGAGAGAAAGACGAGGGGGATCCCTGGTGCCAGTGAGTTAAGAGGAAATGGGCTTGTCATGGTGCTCTGGCTGCCGCTGCAAGAGTCATCGTGGGGATCAAATGGAGATAAAAGGTGTATAAAAGGTTTTTAAACTCTCAAGTGACGTAGAGGTATGATAATACTATATCTGCCATATTTCCTCAACTTTAAATGCTTTTCGTGTTTTCAGGTTTCTTAAAAGAATACATCTTATAATTAATAAATACATTAATTTTGGTAGGATATTTCTTCCCCCCCCACCAAAAGGTGTTGTTAATTCAGAGGTGGATCTTACAATGGATGACTTCTTAGAATTCAGGACATTCCACATAAGTTAGTTTGACATTCCCAAGTTAGGGGCTAGAGATGATACTGAGATTGTTCTTTGCTCAAGAAGAGCATATGGCCCTAACAGAGCCATATAATATGGGGAAGTCTCTAGCTATTGTCATTTTAAGCAGGAGAAGAGAAGCTGAAGGTGGGACAAATTGCATAACAGGACAAGGCAGGGCAGGATGAGGCTTACCTCAGGCCCTAACACCTTCTACAAAAATAGAAATGGAAACCCCTATGGTCCTCCCCCACGCCCCCATCTCATCCCACTCCAGCTCAGTCATATAAATGAAAAATATTCACATTTATGTTTGGACCCACAGGCCTACACATATAAACTACATCCATTTGATTCAAATAGTCACCATTTATCCCCCTCTAGCCTAAGTGTCTGCATCAGTGGCGTGGCCCACCCTCTAATAGATCTGGGAAAGAGGTTCACACAGGCTCTGGATGCATGTTTAGGGCCCTATGGGCAGGGAATTCCAGAATCCTGGTACTTGGAGCATTTTTAGGTCCTAGACTCTAGAAGAGGGGTTAGGTGGACATATCCCCTTGACCTTGAGAATTTAGAGGCAGCACAACCCAAAAGACTGCCTTTACTTTTGACACCAACTGCAAGTTCATTGGTTCCCAAGACCACCTGTAGTTTTGATAATTCACTAGAAGAACTCACTGAAAGCTATTGCACTAATGGCTATGGTTTATTACATTGAAAGGATGCATATTAAAATCTGCTAAGGGAAGAAACACACGGGACAGGGTCCAGCAAGGGTCCCAGTGCAAAACTTCCAGTTATCCTTTTCCAGGGGAGTTATAGACAGCGTTAACTCCACTCAGTACCCACATGTGACAATATGCAGAGTATTACCAACCAGGGAAGCTCCTCCAAGCCTTCATGTCCAGAGTTTTTCCTGGGCCTCAATCATATTTATGGTTGACTTCCCACGTGCCTGAGTTTAGTCTCAGGTTCCTCCAGAGGCTGAGCTGATACCTTTAATCTCCATCTCCTTTGGAGGTAGAGAAGATACCATGTGGCCCAAATCCCTCTTCATAAATCACATTGTTAGATCACCCAGTGTGGTCCAAGGGCCCCAGATAAACCATGACACTCTTCCTCAAGATTAACTCCCAGGATATGAGCATGAAGACTAAAGATTTCCTTGGGTAAGATTAATTCTTTATTACACATCCCCACACTTCTGGCTCATGGGGAGCAGGGTTACCAGAAAAGGTAGGACACCAAATTAAATTTTAGATAAATAATGAACAATATTGTAATATAAGTATGTCCCAAATACTATATTGGGTGTACTTAGACTAAAAACTTTTTGTTGTTTATCTGAAATTAGAACTTAGTTTCTAATTTCTTGGGTATCTTATATTTTTATCAGTTAAATCAGGGAACCCCAGTGGGCAGGAACAAGACTAGAGGAGGGCCAGAATAGTGCCTTCTGAAGCATGGAAGGGCTAGACTGGGCAGCCTATTCACAGTTTTCCTGCAAACTAAAGCAGAGTTGAGGATACACAGTGGCCAGTGCCAGGATCTCTAGCCAGAAATGACAAGTCAGAGCAGAAAGAGTTAAGAACAGCTGTGGCCAAAACTAGCACCATGGCAAGGAGTAAAGGACCAGAGGACCAGAGTGGTGCTGATCACTCCAGACTCAGCGGGCTGCCAGAAGCCTGTTATCATAAGTCAGTTTTGGATATCCCAGGCTCACCCCTGCCAACAAACCTCTGCCTGAGTCTGACTCCATGGGTTGAGATATACCTGGTTTCCATTTCAGTTTTACTACTGATTAGCTGTTGTCCTTGGGGAAGTTACTTTATTCCTTTGAAACTGCGATTTTCTCTTCTCTAAATTGAGAATACAACACATTTCATAAATTTGTTGGAGAGCAACTGAGCTAATTTACATAAAGCACCTTGCATGTATAGTTCTTTAAGAAAATTTACTTCCTTTCTCTCCTTTTTTTTTTTGGATTGAATGATTTATTTTATCATGAAAGTATCCAATTTTAATACACCAGCAGGAGAAACTCACTAGTGAAATGGACTGAAATTTTCTTTTCTTTTTTTTGGCTAAGAAAGTAAAATATTTGTTAGTTATATTCCTGATCCTTTTTCCAGGTCCTCTGATTTGCAGCCTCTATGGACTTGAAAGAGGACACTCACAAGTGTAGGAAAAACCATATCCATATGAAAAAAAAGTCAGCAACATCCCACACATAATTATGTTTCTTAGAAACCACTCCCCAAAACACCAGCCATTTAACTTTGTTTGTGCTGTGGCCTTTGTTCCCAAGCAAAAGATGAATTCTAAAAGTTCACATGTTCTTCATCAAGAGTAATCTTCAGCCCCAAAGGGAAAGATCTCAAAAGCATTTGAGTTAATACATTCCTCTTGCTAATGTAACCAAAATATTCCAATGTTTTCCCTTAATACTCTCAATTTACAACTAGCAGACAGATGCTTCTTCTCAGAAGCCTTCATAAATCTTCCCATATGAGATGAAAATGAAGGATTTATTCTTGCCCATCTTTTAATTTTACTCAACACTCAATGAGTTATTCTTACAGCTGGCATTTCAAATGTATTAGTACAATTTATCACTCAAAGGCTTATGCAAGGACTAAATTACACTAATGAATTGACTATGAATTTGAAACCTAACATGAGGCCAAATATTTTCTGGCTTCATTTCTGTATCTCAGCAAACGGCTTAATTTGCTCCCTACTTATCCATTACTGCTAAATTCTCTTGCTATTATTGTAGTAAATGGCTGCAAACCCTGGCTTGCCCTAAGGCTCAGGCTGAATGGAGTGGAATGAGGACACTTACGTAGATGGGAAAGGTAAAAACCTGCCATCCACTCATGTTTGCTGAGCTAGAGGAGGCAGGAGGGGTTCATAGTCCAACCCACCTTTTTCAGTACCTCTTACAGTCACAGAGTATTCTTAACAATTGGCATTTCCAGTGTATTAATGGAATTTATCATTGAAAGGCTTATGAAAAGGTTAAATTACACTAATGAACTGACTTTGCATTTGAAGTAGAACATGAAGCCAAATATGTTCTGGCTTAGGATTTTTTTGTATCTCAGAAAACTACTTAATTTTCTTGCTACTCACCCATTATCACTAAATTGTCTTGCTACAATAGCAATGTCCTGTTAGCAGTGTTATAGTTAAGAGTCTGTGCGTGTTTTCACTATAAGTGCCTATTTTCTGAGATTCAAACTACATCGGGAACAGTGGAAATCTCACAGGTCTCTCAAACTTTGTTGGAATTGCTCCAGCCTTAGAGTTCTTTTGTGCACATTAAAAATCAGGCCGTTTGAGGGAGAGGCACCAGGTATTTTCCAAAACAGTTGACTTTTTGCCCGCTTCCAGTTATGGGCTAGCTTTAATTTTAGATGGAAACTTTGTGGATGTTTAATTTAGCATCTTCCCATCTTCTTTCCCATTTTCATTGCTCTTTTGTACTTTAGCAAAGGCTCTTGTACCTCATATATGACTATGAAGATTTTGTTCCCAGATAATCAGTCACTGAACAAGATTTAATTGCTAAAAATGGTAAGAGAATTTTTTTAAGTTTCTGTCTGTGAAACACAAATGAGCAAGTGAAACTTATAATGTATAAAGCATTCTGTACTTCTGTGAGAGACTCAACTGTTTCTGATGGAAATGTAATGGGCCTGAATAAATGATCAGCCACAATCCCTTAAATTGCATAACATGTGTAGTGAAAAGAGAAAATCTTTGGAATTCAGAATTAAGTCTAGGCGAGGAAAAAAAAAAAAAAAGAACCTGTCATCTTTGCTCAAATTTCCAGAAGTTACAAGATAATGTGAATATCTCTTCCCGTATTGTCACCTTTCATGCCATAGCAGGCCTGGTAGACTGCTCAGTGCTGCTAGGGGGTCCCATCCCCAAATCCTACCCTTTTTTTTGGACATATGGGCTAGCTGTTCCTATCGCCTTTCTCTGCAAAGCTAGCTCAGCCAGAAATCTCCCAGTTATGGTCTAAAACCCAAGTCTTCCTCAGCTCCCACAAAACAACTAGACCTCAAACAAAAGGCTGAGAATGTGGGTTGTATCATCACAGATTTCCCTCGTGGTGAGGTTCTGAAGCTCGGATGCAACTTCTCAACCCGGCTCAGTTCTTGCAGAACTTATATTTTAGTGGGGTGTTTTGAAAGTAGTTCCTAATTCTTCTCAGTCAAATACATATTCTTGAACATTTTACCACATGCAGTAGGACACATTCAGGCTCATCTCTCTTTCGCTAATGCCCCTAATTCAACCATCAGGCCATTCACCCACACACAAAAACCTCACATAAAAGCCATCTTCCTTTCCTATCATTCATCTTCTGTGTTGAATATTGTTAACGAGGAATGAGAAAACCAATTAACCTATGCTTATACAGAGGTTCTCTTCACATCATGCCAAGGATCAAGTTGTCCTGGATGGGAAGCAAGGCCTTCTTTGTGTTTGCTGAACCATTCTTTAGCAGTATGTGATGCTCTTGACTTCCACTGATTTCTCTCTGAATGTGCCACAAGACACTGGAAATTCTTCACTTTAGGATTCACCAGAAGGAGGACACTTATGAATCTACCCAACCAATTGGCTTTCCTTTTGATAACCTTGACTCTCAGAATTACCTTTCAGTTCCAATTACTCCAGAGTCCCAGTGCAAGGGCATGTTGCATCTTTTGGACCCCCAGATACCCAGTACTGCTTCAGCTTCACCTTTAGCTGAGAGACCTTCCAAGCATTCACGGCAGCTTCACCTTGCACATGCGGACAATGGAAGGTCCTACCCACGTGCTCTGCTTTAAATTAATATCTCTTGTTTTGCCATCTTCTTCTCCTCCTCCTCCTCCCCCTTCTTTTGTAGAAAGACAATACCTTTTCCTCTATGAGGTTAAATTAAACAAATGGTATAGTGTACCGATCTCAGGTGCAAAATGATTCCACATCGAAGTGTACCAAAAATGAAAAGCAGAGTGCAGCCATGTTTGTGGCATCCTCTGGCACAGGGAGAAAGCTCCCAAACTCATGATTTCTCAGAGAAGCTGGCTGAGTAGAGGCATTCAGAGTAAAACGAGGCTAAGGAAGCCCAACTGCCTGCTTTTTAAAAATTCGAAGTACATTTTAAAGTTGTAATTCCTTGCAAGAGTCTACCTATGCTTTGGAATATTTCCAGGGTGGAAGAAAAACTGTATAATTTGGGCCTGTTTAATTCTCAAAATTTGGCTCCTTACCTTTCTGGGAAATGGAATCCATGTCACCTCTGATTCTGGCCTACATGGCAATTGGAGAAAAGGTGTATAAAGTGGAGAAAAGCCAGAGGGTCAGAGGTGATAAACTGTAACCAGTGAATTCTCCTCTAAGGTCTAACTGGATTTTTTTCAAGGCAAGTTTACTCTGTATTTTGAAGATGTATTGGGTGGAAAGGCTACCAACTGCCCATCCTCTTAGCCACTTGTACATTTGAAAATAATATTCTTACACTCACAGTCAGGCATGAAATAGCATCCCCTAATTCTAGTGGCAGGTTATGCCAAGGAGAACAAGGTAATACGTCCCAATAATGTAAAAGACATTATGCCACAGCAGACCAACATAAAACATAACATTTGATATGTAGATGAGACCAAAAGGAAGCTAATGTTTCAACTTTGCTTTTTAGGTTCATGCTTCTTTCTTTAGTGGGCTTGAGTTCACTGTCTGGCAAATTATAGCCATGTTGCATATGCGTTGATGGTGGAATATTCTGGACCACGTGCCAGCAAAAGCAAACCCTTCCTATTTCACTTCCTCTCCAGGTAAATGTGTTAACCATCTAAAGAGCATACGTACATACAAGCGCACACACACACACACATATATGTGGCTGCCAGTATGACTGAGCAACTGAGAGGTTTTGGGGAGATGTTCAGGGTGCTACAATCAGATGAATTAGAAGATAAGGGCAGCATTCCTTTGGGGATACCCTTCCTCAGATTTCCCATGCAGTACCTAAAATTCCCAGCCCTGTGTCTTTGCCTCCCACCCTTTCTTCTTTCTTGATTTCTCTTCCCTTCTTCTCTTCTTGAATCAATCTTGCAGAACCCAGACCAAATGCCGCTTCTTAATCTCCCATCTTCTCTCAAGTCTGAAGTATTTGCTGCCTCCACTGAATATTCATAGCATCGATACCTATAAAGAGTCACTGGTAAAGAGTAACATATGGTGAATAGAAGGAAAGGCTTTTAAGACATAGAGATCTGGGCTTAAGTCCTAGTTCTACCTCTGACTAGTATAGTTGTGTGACACCTGGGAAATTCCTTAATCTCTCTAAGCCTTGGTTTCCTCCTCTATAAAATGTGGAAAATAATATCAATTTCATGTTGTTGTTGATATAATCAAATGAGATAATACATATAAAGCTTTAGCCAAGCGTCTGGTCTATACAGAATATGCAATAAATGCTGACTGTTGATATTACATCAAAGCACCTACCACTTTCTTCCTAATTTCTATATGTAGCTCTATATCCACCTAAGGTCCCCCTCTAGACTCTACGTTCACCTAGACTGGGAATCAGGTCTTCTGCAACTTTGTATTTACCAGAGGGTCTCGGACAATGCCTTGTACTAACTACCTTTGTTAAATAGATGAATGGTGGCGATTTTGAGCTAACAACTTACCTTTGGCTCTTGAAACCCGTAATATTATCCTGGTGAGGCAAATAGGAAATAGGCATCATGCTTCAAAATGCCAGTGAGGAGACCAAAGAACCACAGTGGTCAAGCGATGGGAGTAAGCACCTATCAGAGGATAATGACACGTATTTCTCTGTTGATCTATGAGCTCTCAAAAAACAAAAACAAGACAATCTCAGTAGCAAAGACTGCGCTGAATCTGCGAAAACCAAACTGCCAGTCAGTCTGGTTGAGTCAGTGAAACAACAATTTGAGAAATGTCAACATTTTGTATGAAACGTCTGGTTGTTGACAGAATTAGCCATTATAAGAATTAGTTGTCAGTCAGCCCTTGGGTACTCATACATTAGGCTCTATTTTGAGCCTTTGGCTTAATTGCAAAAGCTAAATTCCTAAGCAAAATTTTCTCATTCTTTCAAATTCAGAGCATGGGCGAAAAGTGCATGTAATTTAACCAAATTAGTGAGTACATACTTGACCTATTTTATTTACAGGTCAAATTAGGTGATGGCCGTTTCATAGTTTTTGTATATAAGATAGTGTTAAAGTTCTACCTTTCTAGATCTTCAGGCCTCAGAGAATGCTTACCTCAGCGGAATGTAAAAACTTAATTTTTCTCAGTATTTAACATTCATAGGACTTGTAAGAAACATACCATAACCATGACTTTTAATTTCCTTGTGGCTTATGTAAATATGAGGCCGTCTACAGCTGAGTATGTGTGAGGTTTTTTTTTTTCTTCACTCTATCTCTCTGTACAAGAATTGTTTTTGAAAAATCATCTTTAATTTAGAGAAGCGTCGTACATAAAAGAAGTGTATACACTGCCATCCACTAAAAAGTGTCAGAAGGCTCCCCGTGGCGAAGCTCGCAGCATCCTGTGGTTTTCAGCTCATTACTAGAGGGATTCAG
The DNA here is from genome assembly GCF_039906515.1 of Pseudorca crassidens. NCBI lineage: Eukaryota > Metazoa > Chordata > Mammalia > Artiodactyla > Delphinidae > Pseudorca > Pseudorca crassidens. Next base: position 38,187,335 of record NC_090302.1, on the reverse strand, counting down.
CGAGGTTTCTCCTAAACACCGTCAAGCCTTTGCTGAACATTTGGCAACACTGAGATTACTTTAAGCAGCTCATTTTGGTTATAGCCTGAAACGACTTCCTGTTTTTATGAGGTAGCCCTCTTTCCAAGGGGCGAAGTGGGGGCAGGAGGACTGCCACTTCAGAAGAGGGAATGAGCCCTTGTCCCAGACATGGCTGAGGAGTTCTAGAAGGTGGGGTATCCTGTTCTAAAGGACATTACTCAGGAACAGGACTGCTGTTCCTTGGTAAGGAACTCTACTCAAGAGAAAGGTGAGCAGAGTGGAAGGCAGAACTACTAGTTCCATTCCCTGATTTTTACCATCAACGTCTGCTTTAATGGGAAGATTACAGACTGAGTCACCACCTGGACCTGTGTGCTTACGTGCACACATACAGGCATATACATTCAGACACACAAGTACAATAATGTTTCTTAAACATTACTTTTCCCATCTTTTGTTCAAAATCCTTCAGTAACATAAGCTTTCAAATCAATACGCTTCAAGTCATTCATTCAACTTTTTCTCAATTTACTCCCCAAACCCCCGCCCCCCGCTTCCCCACTGCCCCAGTTCTTCCCATCATCTCATTATTCCCCAACATGGTAGCTCTACCCAGCATCCAACTAATCCATCTGTACACATGTCCTTTGACACGCATCTCGTGCCTATTTCATAACCCAGTTGTTTTCACATTATTTTTTTTATTTTTATTTATTTATTTTTGGCTGCGTTGGGTCTTCGTTGCTGTGCGCGGGCGTTCTCTAGTGGCTACGAGCGGGGGCTACTCTTCGTTGCGGTGCGCGGGCTTCTCACTGCTGTGGCTTCTCTTGTTGAGGAGCATGGGCTTCAGTAGTTGTGGCACGCGGGCTCAGTAGTTGTGACTCGTGGGCTCTAGAGCGCAGGCTCAGTAGCTGTGGTGCATGGGCTTAGTTGGTCCGCGGCATGTGGGGTCTTCCCAGACCAGGGCTCGAACCTGTGTCTCCTGCGTTGGCAGGTGGATTCTTAACCACTGCACCACCAGGGAAGCCCTATTTTCACATTATTAAACCTGCAAATCCTTTCAGAAAATGGAATTGTAGATGGAAATTGATTACATAAGACTGGGAAAAGCAGAGCTGTTGTGTTTAAACAGGAATGGAGGGGGACTCTTACCTCTGCCTCCCCAGGTCTCCCTTGCCCTCTGTGCCATTTTGCAGTGATACCTGAGTCACCCCTGTGAAGGTTTAGGTTCTACCAAACACATTTGAAAACCACTCGTCTAATATCTTTCTCCAGAAGTCTTTTGAAACACCGACCACACTCACTTCTTCCATTAAAGTCCCACTCCTCCACACTCAAGGACTCAGATTGCCCCTGGATCCTCCCTTCCCTCAGCATTTATTGCTTTGCTTTGTAGAACAGCACACTCTGTGGAGAATGGGTGACTTGATATCAAACTCCCCGAGGACAAAACGGCTTCACTTTATCCCTCCCACTCGTCTCCAAGCCCTACAACATGCACAGAAGCTGGTGTGGCACTAGGGCTGCACTGAATAAGGAGCTGTAGAGGTCCCTCCGTCTCTGAGCTTTCCGTGTACACATTTTCATGGATGTGATCGATGCAATGCACCGAAATGCATGACTCTTCCTATCACAATGAGGCAGCGATGCTAGTCATGTTTGGACGTTTAAATCTTGACCACTGTCTTGATCCTAAAGTGTATTGTTATCAATGAATGCAAAAGCATGTTGAACGGTACTTTTCAATGACCCTGTGAACATCTGGAGTCCAAAGCTGAAGACAAACAAGAGCACTAACAACCTCCAAATTTAAAAAGAGCCACCAGCGATTGGGGCCACCCACTACCAGGACTTACTAAGAGTCAGCTTAAAACTCCTGGGTGCTAACACCCCGTCCTTCACTTCAGCTCCTGTTATCCTATATGCAATATAAGCAGAAAGCTGAAGGAGGGGACAGAGAGAAAGTACTGAGGCTCTAAGTGGTGGCGATAGCCTTGTTGCCATACGATGTTTTTGTGTTAAGAAGTTTGTTTCTTGTACTTCCTTAAAGCCAAGTGTGAGGGGCCCTCCAAGAGAAGCACTTGTAACAAATGGGGGGCACTTGCAGGAACGAGACCCCACACATCACTCTCCTTTTGGACATGGCTCAGGTAGTAGACTTCCTGCCCTGCCCTTTATTTCTATGAACTAGAGAAACCTGAACTGAAGGGTGGCAGGATGAAGTGGAGAGAAAGTAAAGGAGCAGCCTGACTTCCTGCTATTGGGATTTGCAAGGAGGCCTGGGTCTCCTCTGGTTTAGTGGGCACTGAGAAAGGTATCTGCACTGGGGCCATCTTGCTAGGCAAAAAGTGCGATGGCCAGGCAATGGAACCGCAGAAGCAAGCAGCTGTGGGGTTGTCAGCACCAGGAGCTTGCTGGCGGGTGGAAGGTGGAGGAAGAAATGGAGCTGGATCCCTCACTCCAGCCGGGAACTGCAGAAGGAGGCCCAAAGGGCCCTGCAAAAACTCATTCATGCACCCTGTGTATTTCGGCGACTGCACGCTGAGGCCTTCCATAGCCAGCCAGTGTTGGCCAGAGAAGCAGCAACCCACAGGGAAAGGACCACAGCCACGGACGGTTAAGTCAAGAAGCAATTACTCGGGCTTCCCTGGTGGCTCAGTGGTTGAGAGTCCACCTGCCAATGCAGGGGACACAGGTTCATGCCCCGGTCTGGGAAGATCCCACATGCTGCGGAGCGGCTGGGCCCATGAGCCATGGCCGCTGAGCCTGGGCGTTCAGAGCCTGTGCTCCGCAACGGGGGAGGCCACAACAGTGAGAGGCCCGCGTACCGCAAAAAAAAAAAAAAGAAGCAATTCCTCTAGTGCTCCTCCTCGACTTCCTTATAATAGGAATCAGGTCTTGATGAGGGAAGTACAGGTTCAAGCTCAAATTAGGGTATATTTAGTGCTAGAGGTAGCTCTAAGTTTAGGGGGGGAAATAAGATGAAATTGAAATATAAGAAGAGAATTGTAAGCTGGACTTAGATGAAAGGGCCTGGAAAGACACCAGTATTCTCAAAATGTTGTTAAGGTATGTTCAGGGCCATTTGGATAGAACATAGCTAAGCAGTGGTTGGAAAAATTCAAGTGTTCAAGTTATTATTGCCACTGAGTTAAGGCTGCTGGATTAAAAAGTTATTTATTCACTTACAGTGAAAAGAAGGAAGCCAAATTGTAAACATTTTTGTATAAAAAGTGTAAGAGAACTCCAAAGAAGTTGTAAAAGACCATGTCTGCTAAGTGCCACTTTTGGCACTTAGTAAATCTATATTTAGAGTTCCCACAGGCCATCTGTCTTGACAACGTGTATGTACACATTGGTCATCTGTACAACGTCACTTTGTACTCATGCACAAATGGCCTTCTTGAAAGTTTACTTGTTTTTAAAGAGAAGCGCTTACTTTAGTGTGTGATGTAAATTCTTACTGATTAACATTCTTTTTCAACTAGTTTTTCTTTAATTTATAAAAATATACATTTAATTTCATATTTTTAATACTTTTATAAGTTATAAATTACAAGTCCCAACAGTTCAGATAGCATAAAGCAAAAAGTTAAAGTCCCATTCTGCTACATGTTCGCTCTCTATATGTAACCATTGTTAACAGTTTCTTGCTTATCTTTCCAGAAATTCCCCATGCCTCTCTGAGCATGTAAGCCTATGGATGTGTGCCTTATTTTTTTAGCAAAAGTGGCACTTAACAGACATGGTCTCTTACAATGTGCTTTTATTAATTAAAAATGTCTTAGACATACCTTTCTGTCAGTACACACTGATTCACCTCATTGCTTTTAAGCACTACATAATATTCCACTTTATTTTTTTGCCTCATACTTTAACCAATGGGCTTCTAGCTCAATTATAGTTTTTTTTAATGTCCTACCACATAATAAATCAATGATTGTCCTGATACACATTTGTCTACTTCTAAAAGGAGACTTTCATTTAATTGTAAATTTACAAACCATTGTTAAAATAATATTCAGAATGCACAATCTGAAGTGTTACATGATATTAAAATACTCAGTGAGTTACCAGAGAAGATTAAATTATGCTCAATATACTTGATTAATATTAAGTCATTTTAAAACATTACATTCTAACCCTCAAAGTTGGCAGTTTCTGTCTGGTAAAAGCAACTAGACTTCTAATTTAACCAGTACCCAACACAGCACCATGCTTGATAACAGAATGTACCGAGTGTATACACGTATCTTCTTAACCAGAGATATGGTGAGAATTAATAGGGTAATACACAGTCTCTTTGTGAGGGGTGATTGCAGAAGCTAACATAAACAGTGTGACTGTTTCCTTTTTGGTTCCCTCAGGCTCCATAGATGACAAAGCAAAGGCATGACTACAAGGCTTATCTTCCATTTGTTTGTCATTCTTCAAAGTAATCTCAACTTTCCCAGTTTATCTGAGGTCAAAATATCTTCTGTTTTAACAAACCAGGGTAAAGGACAGGGAAGGCTACAACTGAGGTGTGTCTGAGCTGTCTTTAATATCTGAGATCATGTAGTTTTTTTCCCCCGAAGATGAATGTTTCTGTCAACATGAAACTCTTCTTCTGGTTTTAAGTCACTCACTGCCACGTTACTGCTGTTCCTGCTCACTTGATATGGCTGCCCACCCTTGACCTGGGCCAGCCCCTACCAGAAGCCCCATCCGTCCTTGGATGATAACTGTGTCTGCAAATGGGGTTTATCCCAGGGCTGTTTATACTCAGTAGTATAAGTTGAGAAACCTCATAACAGAAGCCCCTCTTCTGAGAGGTGTGTCTATGTGAGCATACGTGTATGTATAAAAAGACATTTCAGTTTTCAATAAACTGTTTACTGTTCAAACATTAAATAAATGTAGAACTGTTTTAATCAGCTGAACAAATATTTAATGTACACTCCAGCATAAGAGTAAGAGCTATGTTTAAAAATATCTTCTATACTGCTAAGACACAGGGAATTTATGGAAACCAGTGACCTGAAAGGTAAAACAAACATTCAGGGGGAAAAAATGAAGTATATAATTTTAAATTTAAACGTATCCCTCTCATGTTTTATTTGCATCCAATTGTGTTGTAAGTGTGTGCGCACGTGTGTGTGTGTGTGTGTGTGTGTGTGTGTGTGTGTGTGTTAAGTCCTGGGAAGTGCTGGTTGGATTACAAATATACTTCTATTTTCTAGAACAGCTAGCGTTTGGGTGACTACCAAATTAATTTCCAGTAAATTGTTAGAGAAGGTAAAACATGGCAAAGTTCGTGTTCTGCCCAGGACTGTGCTTTTTGGTGAAGTAAATGTTTGTTTGCTCTTTAGGTTCCAAACACTGGAGGTCATTCATGACAGTAGTAGTTGGGTTTCTGTCCACAGCTTAGAAGGGATTGTCTAAAACTCCAACAGGAAATGCTAAATTCTTGGAAAACACTTAATGCTCTGTAGATTCTGTGTAAATATCATAGAAATTTGGCAGAAAGTGTGTAGTTTTAGAAAAATAACCTCTTACAAGGATACATGGGAAACATGTTTAATAAAATGGATGCCATCCTCTTTACACTAATTTCATTTTTAGTTATATTTGCAAAGAAGAATAAAAAATAAGGGTCTTAAAGTGGCCATGCTTTTCAACTCTTACCATCCTGCTAATTTAGTTTGGTGAACAAACCTCTAATTGAGGGCATCTTCTCTGCCTGAATTGCTCTAGAGCGGAGAATTGTAAGGGATATGTAGTACTTGGTTGTTCGTGGCCTTTATTTCTCTAAGCGTTTGGTGATAGTTTAGGTATAGCAGTGTAGCCATGTTATTACGTGGCCAGAAACTCACCTGCCATTTCAATCAAACAATATGCCCACCCGGCATCATCAAAAGAGTCTTTAACAGCAGCTTTCTACCCAATTGATCAGATTATCGATGTTGCCAATTCCATTTAGCATTGAAGGCTTTAAAATACCAAATTTATTGGCTTTCAAATACATGCCTTTCTTAATGCAGACATAGCTTCTTACTCTCTTTCTGGTATACATTAGATATTCATTAAATGAAAAACTTGAAGTTTTCAAGCAATTTTGGCACATAGCACTATCCACATGTTTACTAAGAAAGTTTCCTGCCATTGGTTCCAAAAGAAATTCTTCAATTCTACTTGGAATCCAAGTCATTTCTGGCTCCGTCTAGCTCAGTGACAATTCATCCTTCCGTCCATAATCACTGATAAAGTCATCATGTTTCTGAGAAGACTGGGAAGAATAGCACTTCAGAGCCTAAGTTCAGCTGTTCAGAACCATAATGAAGAGGAACTGGAAGCTGAGAATTTAAAAGAGAAGAAAGGAAAGGGAGCTACTTAGCAGTCAGAACACAGTGTTTATGAGATCATTAGAAACCCATTTGAAATGCTGTTTCCTAACTAGCTTTAGCGAAAAGGAAGTTGTCAACTCAAGTCAATGAATATAGCCTTGTATCCACATGGCTATGAAGCAATTAATGTACCTTAATGCCGTAATGAAATGGTTGGAAATTCTAATAGGGCTCTTCCAGATTTGGGGCTGCCTTTCGGTGAGGGGCTTTAACGTCTGTGCTGCCTGGCAAAGCTGGCTCTTGTGTCAACAGCAAGATGGTGTGCTTGGCGATGGCTCCACAGGCCTAACACAATATACCTGCCCTCCTTCTCAGTGGCCTCTGAAATAACTACTGTATTTGAGCTGAGAAAAATAGGAAATTAGAATATTTGCTTATTTAGCTTCAGGTAGAGCTTCGGCTGTAGCAACCTCTAAAGCATTATGAAAAATGTGTGGTATTTCCCACTGCGTTTTCAGACATATAATACGTAAATACAAAGATAGCAATGAAAGGGTCTCCACACTGATGTGGCTTAATTCCGGCTATTTTTCTCTCACTCTTAGCTTGCTTGCTATACCTGATTTGAGGGTGTGGTATTAACATACCATCATACTGAGGTGGCTTAATTCAGGCTTACTTTCCTTCTGCATCCTAGCTTTCTATACCTGATGTATTGGTGCTTTATTATCATACCATTCACATAATGAGGACTTACCTGGACAGAATAAGATACTTAAAGGTAGAGCCCTGTGTGCTTTTCAGACCTTGGACTTTTACATGCCAGCCTAGAGAATGGAATTCGATTCTATTTAATATTTACATTAGCAATCTCCTGGTTCTAAAATTTATTGCACAACAATAGCTTCTTCAGGTTTTCCCTGTACCCTGCTGTTTTATTTAGTGTTATCATTTCACTTTCTTCATACTGCAGTCCATACGTATAAGACAGCCTATTCATACATTAACAGCTATTATCCACTGTCACTGTTATTTCCCTTGGTTTCTTATTTTTTAATGAGGTTTGAACTCAAGGTGATCTGGAGCACAAAGGGGTGGGAAGTCTGTAGCTGATGTGCATTAGGCATTAGGCACACCCACATCATCCAGCAGATGGCCTTGACTTGTAGGCAGGTGGACAGGCTTATCCTGGAAGACAAGCGACTCGCCTGAGTCTCCCCGGAAATTAAGACCACGGCATCCACTGTAGAAGGACGGAGGACTGGGAATCTTAACCTTACACACTTAGAAGGCTAAGCAATTGCTCTGAAGTAGAGACGGGGAAAGAACAGGCTTAGCTGCCATCACCACTTCTTATTTTATAATTCAACATATTACAGATAAAGATGTTCTTCCCGATGTTCCAGGCATTCCTGCAACAAGCCTGGGAAGCTGTGTAAATAACTGCAGTTTCCCAGGACTGTCCCAGAAGGCCCGCCCACTCAGGAGGCCTGTCCCTTCCCGGGTCCCGGAGATTCGTAGTTGCACACTCCACTGCCTGTGGTCAGGTTTACTCAGTAGAAGCCCTACTGTCCAAATAGAGTGGGTTTCTGGTCAGAAACAAGCATGGCCACACGCTGGTAAACATAAGCAAATCACCCCACAGAGCCCCTTTCTTGTGAAGGGTAGTACAAATCTGAGGGTCAGCGGCCAGGAGGAATATCACCAAACAAACGGAAGCTGTGTTTGCTCCACCACGAAACATGAGCAGTGCATGTCTCCGTGAGGATTTACTGTAGCATGTCCAAAAGAAACGGACATCGCGCTTCCCTGGTGGCGCAGTGGTTGAGAGTCCGCCTGCCGATGCAGGGGACACGGGTTCGTGCCCCGGTCCGGGAAGATCCCACATGCCGCGGAGCGGCTGGATCCGTGAGCCATGGCCGCTGAGCCTGCGCGTCCGGAGCCTGTGCTCCGCAACGGGAGAGGCCACAACAGTGAGAGACCCGCGTACCGCAAAAAAAAAAAAAAAAAAAAAAAAAAAAAGAAAAGAAACGGACATGGGTAAGTGGGTGGGAATGGGGCAGTGTTCCTACTTTAGAGTCATCCCAGCTGCTCCTGGAGAAAGAGCCTCCTTCAGGATCCCCCCCACCACAAGAAAGGACTTAGGAGCTTGCCATCTCTGGATTAACTGTCTTTATCTCTTTGAAACTAGAAGAGATGACAGCATTTGTGTTTGTTTTCTGTTGATGTTAAACAGATGCACAGGCCTATTATAGCCACACAGGTATAGTTCAAGATGAAGCAGTGATAGAAACGTAGTTGCTCTTGGACCAATGTGAGGAGAATGGGTTTGCCTACGATTTTGCTGAAGTATTCAACATTTCTATTTGATTTAAAGTCCAGTGTCCACAACAGGTCAAAACACCTACCTACCCTTGGCTCTTTTCAGAAGCCAAGAGGTGTCCTCAACAAAGGAGGACACAGCCTCCAGAAATTCACTATTATTTCATGATTAGCTGCTATTTCTTCAGTAGATAAGATCAGGTCTGCAACTATTTATTTTTTCAAACCATGATTAGGCTGTGAAAGGTGGTGAAACAAACGAAGGAAGAATTGGAGGTAGGAAAGGATGGAAAAAAGCAGATGCTGGGTTGATCTTTATTTCTTTATTTTTAAAGTTTGAACTTCATTTGAACCAGTTTGGATCCTCTGGACTTTCCAATGGCTGGGCATCACAGTAAGCAAAACTGTCCCCCACGTTGGGAAAATCCTAGTGTTTCCTAAGGATTTAAATATATATGTTTTACAGCTCTGCCTTCAGAGCAAGAGTCAGTGAAAACGGAATCAAGGGCATTTTTAGCTGGCAGAATTTTTACTTTTTTTTCTTTTTTCTTGTGTAAAATAAGATTTTTGCAGGGATGAGAGGTCTCAGGTAGTTTTTGGAAGTGAAAGGGTATAAAATATAAATAGGTTAAAGTAGTGATATGGTAAAAACTCTGACTCAAAAGTCTCTGTGAAGTTTTTCCAGATAACATTACCTAAGAATCTTTTCTCTGGGAGAGAAACAATTCCCAGAGGGCACACACAACTGCTGCACACATATTCCATTAGGTGGAGGGCAACTGGTGCCTGGTGTATCAATGCCCATGTGGAAAATCATTTGATAGACCCAACTCTAAAGGCTTGAATCTGCCTGAAGATTCCAGGAACAGACATCAAAATAAGATAGGCTTCTGAAGGCAAGGAGACTCCATCTGGTCCAGTGTTGGGACCCCTTTAAGCCACTGATCTCCTACCACACTGAATAGAAGAGTCTATCTTGGGAAAGTCAAGAGTTATTTTCTACAAGTTCCTTCCCCAAACTCCACCTCTTGCCAGATGATATTTTCATCCACGTGGAGACAATTGTATGATTACCAGGTACCCAGGTTTTACTATAAAGATCTGTACACAATTGGGGAACCACTTTAAGTGGAAGCTATAGGTGTCCCAAGTGGTGAAGTCAGCTTCTAACAAAACTAAAAAACGAGCACTCTTAATAGGTTATGAAAATTTTCACTTAACAGAACACGTGTATTTAGGTTTGTTTGCACATTTTTCAAGACCTGTGATTTCAACCAATTAGCTATTTTCCACCAATAAATACTATAATGATGGATACATAATGGGAACCAATCATTTAACAAAATGAAATGTGCTGATTTGAACACATACGTATAATTGTTCTTTTCTGTGTAACAGATCCTATGCCGAAATGGCTAAACTTTAAAAACTCTTTTTCTTTGCTGTCATTAGGTGCTTGCTCAAGGCAAAAAATATACAATATAGATCAGGAGCCAAATTTTGAACCAAATAAAGACATAACAATTGAACAAAATGAAGACATGAACAATCATTGGCTTTTTAAAAGAAGAAGTTAAAATATCATTTTGGACAAATTAAGTTTAGATTATCAAATAAAATGTTTTGTGATTTTAATGAAAACATTAAATAAATATGTGAGTGAAATTACATATTTAAAGTTGTGATCCTCTAAGGTTTTGCTCAGGGAATTCCATTTGATAACATGATCCATCCTTTTAATTTATAGCCACTTGAGATGTACTAATGAAAGGCTAACATTCATTAATTCATACAACACACAAGAGAGTTAAGTTAGACACCAGGTATTGTAAAGGAGCTTGCAGTCAGGTGGGAAAACTGGGCAGGTAAACATTAACTATATGTGAGGTGATCAGGTCCCCAAAAGAGGCCTATAAGTGGTCTTATGAAAACATAGAAAGGAGGAATCAGAGAAGACTTCACAGAGGAGGTGCTCTTTGAGCTCAAGTGTGAGGGACAAGTAAATCTTAAGCAAACAAAAACGTACAAAATACCAACCACGTTGGCAGGTTCAGTGCATGGATACAGTTAATGTAAATTTTCTTGTCTTCTCTCCAAATATTCTTTCCAGTTGTAGATTGTTATTGTTAAAATATCTCTTAAACTTCAACTTCTCAAGTTACATTCTATAGTTAAATTACCCCCATAACCAAGACAAAGATTAATACAAGCATATTAAATATTTAATATTCACTTGGTTCATTCATAAATGCCTATTGTTTAGAAAGATGTTCATGATTAGAGTCTCTCCTATGTATGCTTTAGATACTTGATATATTGTACTTGGTTCTGGGTACCAAATTCTTATAGAGACACGAGGAAACATAAGTCTATAGAGAGGATAGTGACAAGACAACAATGAAATTTCAAGCTTTCCACATAAGAGTCAACTGAAAGAACGGTGTATGTTTAGCCTAAAATAAAAAGAAAAATATTTAGCTACTTCTCATTATTTAAAATCCATCATGTGGAAGACAAATTTGACTTTTTCTGAATCTAATGTTTTCACATGATAGACCCAAGACTAGGTAGTAGAAGTTGCAAGGTGGTAAAATTTGACTCAATTTAGGGAAGAATTTTCTGATGTTCAAATACTCCCCATCAGTCTTAAGGCAGACAGCAATCTGGTGGGGACTTGGTGAGTTATATTGAAATATCATGTTATTAGTTGGACGGATATATAGAAAAGTCTGTTTCAGTGTTCTGATTCTCTGATTCTATGATATTCAGTATAAGCTAGATTCTGTTTTTTTGTTTTTATTTAACGTGATTTTTTCCCAGAAAACAGATGATTCATGAAATTATCAGATAAGTCATTCTTTGAAATTTTGTACCACAAATCATGTATGTAATACCCCATCATGCATGGACATAGAAACATGTTAATAACTTGACTAATCACTTCTTAATATTTGTAGTGTAAACGAAGGCGAAAAATCCTCTTGATATTAATTGACAGCCTTTGAAAATACCCCATAGGTCTGGAATAGAATCAGGGCCCTTGCAAAGATCAGAAGGCAATGTCCTACAGTGAGAAAACTGATACCATGAGACAGCAATTCTCTTTGAAGCTCAGAGAAGAGGTCCACTGAGGAAAGTTAAACACACAAAAGTCAAGATTTGCTAACAATGGGGGGAAAAAGTCAGCATCTGAAACCATTTCAAGCAAAAGAGTAATTTCTAGCAGTGGTAAATTGTCAAGAGTGGACCGAAGAAAACTAATGAAACCATGCGTTCCTCCCCAAATCTCTTGTCTTCTGTAGCTCTCATAGCAACTGCCTAGTAGGATCAGAGGACCCCAGAGGCCAAAGGGCATTTGTCTAAACATCTGTGGAGTTCACTGGACATGTTATCATTGGAAACTACCCAATGACATGGTGTGGACTGTGGACAGAATGTGTTGGGCTTACTTTCATGGAGATAAATACCAGCAGCAACTGAAAGTAAACTTTACAAACATGCTTTTTTAAAGGAGCCTATTAGCTTGAGATTTGATTTACTAACCCATCTGGACAAACACTCTCGACATAACCCCTCTACCCACACCTAACCCCTCCCACACACCCAAGTCTTTTCTTTTAATTCACATAACATAAAATTAATCATTCTAAAGTGAACAATCAAGGGCATTTAGTACATTCACAGTGTTCAATAATCACCATCTTTATGTGGCTGCCAAACATTTTCATCACCCCGAAGACAAAGTCCATACCCATTAAGCAGTCGTTCACCATCTCCCTCCTTCTCCCAGCCCCTGGCAACCACCAATTTGCTTTCTGTCTCTACAGATTTACCTGTTCTGGATATTTCATATAATTGGAATAATACAACATGTGACCTTTTGTGTCTGGCTTCTTTCACTTAGCCATGTTTTAAAAGAAACAAAAAATTCTGTATTATTTTTACCATGCTTTATTTTGTGGTTGAAAAGCCTTATTTGGGATGTCAATAATTATACTCCTTGTACAGCTCTCTACAAAATGTATTTACTCCCCTCACATATTATTTGATCCTTACAACAGTCTTGTAAAGTAGGCAGTAATGGCCTTATTATTACTGTTTCACAAGTGACAACACTGAGACAAGGAGAGCTGGTCCAGCATCCCACAGTAAAATTATCTGATACTTTCCAGTCTTCTTGTTCCACCGCCTTTTCTAAAGAACTGTACTGCACGGTTCCTGTCAGAGCTCTTGCAAACACAGAGCGCTTACTAACACCTGTATTTTTAAAATCTCAAAAGCGTATTTTAAATGAATAGAATAAATGAAAATAGTGTTTGGATACGCTATACAATTTGCACTCAGTAGAGAGCTACTTTGACACATAATATTTCCATGTGACGGGAAATAACCTGAGCACGTAAGACCAGATTCTGTCCCAAGTCCAAGTCTCCACTAGGCGTCACCTGGAAGCCAGTTCAACCCCACATCTTTGGACCTTGGATGGTGTCTGAGTCTTCTTGTTTCTGTAGTCTGTACAGTAAGAAGGCTGGACATAAATGACCCCCTAACGCCTCTTCCAGATCTGAATTCAATAATGCTAGGCTAAACCCCAGATCAAACTCAACACTGAACTCAGCTCCAGCTACACAGGGCCAGTAAAACTATTTGAAAGATGAATCAATCAACAGTTTTATTCATGACTAATGCCAACAGCCATTCCTTGTTGCTAAAATTTTTTCAAGAAATTGGAAATGTTCTTGATCAAACTAGCTATTCCAGATTTTATTGACTGAATGATTTCTATGTAAATAGGCAGTATGCAAAGAGATCTTAGTAATTTGGTGATGGCCAGGTTCTCGACTTTCTGGTATAGAACACTATTTCACACTTTTCTCTATATTTAAGCTGCTCATTCCATGGTAGAACTGCCCATATTTATCACTTTTGAAATTTGAAGTCAAATCAGGACCACCAAACAGCATTTTTAGCATGTTCGTAGCCATGTGGTTTTTTTTTTCACCCTGGTGCTCAAACCCAACCATTTATTTGCCATCTACCAGAAATTAGCATCTGAATCTTATTATGCCCTCTCCATAGATTTTCCTTGGTCAGGTTTTATCTTTAACTGTGGCTTTAGCAGTTCACCCAGGATTGGGGAGTCGTCAAATTTAGCAGGGCTAGACTGCCATCTAGAGACCAGAATTTGCATTCCAAAGTCCTGGTCCTCAGTGAGCTTGCTCTTTAACAAAAAGTAGCAGTTTGCTGAATAAAGAAGCTCCAGTTTGCTTTGGCAAAGTGGGAGACACCCCCTGAATCTAGAAGAGAGGAAGGCCAGAGCAAAGAGCTTGAGGTGGTCCGATTCTGAAAGTCCTCCAGTTACTGAAGGTTAGGTGACCACGGGAGACCTCAATGACAACAAGTAGGCAGAATCCTGCACCCTGGAGCAGGAGTGAGTCTTCTTTAACTTGCTGTTATAACAGAATCCCGTTTGCTGGAAGTGGAAATTGCACTGTAGGCCAGTTAGGATTTTCCAACTTGCAATGTAAGCCAGAAAGGAAAGAGTCCTTCTACAGGGCAATGAAAGCTGCAAAAGCCCTTCATTTTATGTGAGAATCCAGTCTTTATGGTCCTCATAAAACTCAAACCTGGCTTTCCTTTTTCTGCTTGAGCGTAGCTTAGTTTCTATGTCCTGGGCACACTTGGTATCATCTTTTGCTTATCGCTCCTGCAGCTTAGAAGGACCAGTAGTCCCTATGTTTCTGGAATTTAGATCTGAAGAGCATATTGTTTCTAGTGTTTCCTTGGGAAGCGCATAGCTTGGAAATCCCTCCCCTGCTCTTTTCCCCCAAAGCTGTCCTTCAGGGCCCTGTGCTAAGGCCATCTGTTCCATCAGACAGTCCTTTGATGCATGTGAAGAGGCTGGCTGGAGAGGTACAAAGCAGAGACTGAAGTGGCTGAGAATTAATTAACTGCATATCCATTTGGTAACTGTGCCCAGAAGTTCAGCTACAGGAATGTTTTATAAATCAAAAATAACAACTATTATAGTTAACCTCAAAATCATAGGCCACAAGAGTTCCTACTTTGCTGATGCTAATTAAGTGGTCAATTCTGTCCAACAGAATGTTACCCAGCAGTCTTTTGGTTCATGATGAGAACGACCAAAAACATACACTATCTTGAAAATTTTTTATAAATATAGGATGAAATCCACCATACACATCTAAAGTTCCAGTGATGTCATTTTTGGCTAGATCTCACATATTTTAGGAACTTTTAAATCCCAAAATTACTTTTGTTGCAGGTATTAAACAGGGTCTGGAAAACAGGCACTTCAGTATGGTGTGGTAGAAAAAACTTGAGTTTTAGAGACCAAGCAACTGAGCATTGAGTCTCTGCTTTCACTCATTAGAAACCCTGGAAAAGCTTCAATTTTCTCATCTATAACAACTGGAGAAAATGACATGAAGAATTATTATGAGGATTAAACAGAGTAAAATCTGAAAGCCCCCCACACTTAGTAGATGCAGAACAAATGCCCATATTGTTTTTTTAAAGTCTTGCATCTGTCTTCCTTACCCCAGTGTTACTCTGCAGCTGGAAACAGGATGTTAATAATAATATTGGGTCTGATAATTTTGCTTCATCCCTAGAACGCTAGAGCTTCTAAAGCAATGCTTCTTAAGCTTGAACGTGTATATGAAACGTGGAGATCTTGTTAAAATGCAGATTTTGATTCAGTAGGTCTGGAGTGGAGCCTGTGATTCTGCATTTCTAACAAGCTCCCAGGGGATACTGCTGGTCTGAGGACCACATTTTGAGTAGCAAGCCTCTAAACCAGGGATTGGCAAACTATTTACTGCCTCTTGGTGAACTTCCTGTGTTTGTAAATAAAGTTTTATTGGAACACAGCTACACCATTTATTTACATAATGTCTCTGGCTGCTTTCCAGCTACAATGGCAGAATTTACTATCTGGCCCCTAGAGTTTACTGACCCCCTCTAAACCACTCTCTTTCTTATTCTAGACATGTAAATGAAGTTAATTATTAACAGAAGCATATGGAGGGCTGGGAGAGGGATGAGAGGGTAGACTAAGAAGGAGGGACAGCTATTTGTATCAGCTTCCTATTGCTGCTGTTACAAAACTAGTGGCTTAAAACAACACATGTTTATTGTCTTACAGTTCTGTAGTTAGCAGTCTGATAAGGGCCCTCACTGGGCTAAAACAAGACATTAGCAGGGCTGCATTCCTTCTGGAGGCTCTAGGGGAGAATCTATTTCCTTGCCTTTTCCAATTCCTGGAGGCTGCCTGCATTCGTTGGCTCAAGGCCCTTTCTTCCATCTTCAAAGTCGGCAATATTGTGTCTCTCTGACTCTTCCTCTGTCATCACTTATCTCTGACCACAACTGGGAGAAGTTCTCTGCTTTTAAGGACAGATGTGATTAAATTAGCGCCACCCCACCCGCCAGACCTAGATAATCCAGCTAAATCTTCCCATCTCAAAGTCCTTAACTCAATCACATTTTCCACGTGAAATAACATATTCAAAGGTTCCGAGTATTAGGGTGTAAACATCTTTGGAGATTCTGCCAACCATACTACCTCAAAGCACATTCTTCAAAATGACAGTTTTCCAATCATTTCACTTCCATAAATGTTATCATGGTAGTCTTTACATTATGATGAAAAGATGTTAAACAAGGCCATATGACTGAAAGACCATGAAACATGTAGAGAAGGTAGTCAAAGGGTTTATTTTTATGTGCTTCTTTTCCCACCAAACAAGTATGTAGGCTCACTACCCAAGGATACCTTGTACCTCTGTGCCGGCAGTTCACTGCCCAACTGCAAAGGAAGCCCTGACGTTGGTCAGCCCACAAACTACACAAGCTTCCGTGGCAGCCCTGCCCTCTGTATCCCAGTCACCTACCCCTGAGATCAGAATGTGTCTGCATCTCCGGCTATTGCTCATATCATTAAATTGAATCTTTGGAAATAGTTTCTTTAGCTTGCACTGTTCATAAAACAGTATGCCCACAGTAATGTCTTGTGATAAAATTAATCACTCTGGTGAATTAAAGTCAACTTGCAAACAAAATAATGTAGAAAAATACTACCTTAATAGCTATGGAGTGAGACCATTTAGTAGCAAGAAGGTTAAAGATAAACTCTAGTCACTCAACCTTGTACCCATACACAGTGTCATTTTCATAGTAAGATTAAGCAACCCAGAACCCAAGACTACAAGAGAGAGGAGAAATGCTGACTTGTGCCACTGGGCAAGAAAGCCAGGAATGGAATAAAGGGAAGTGAAAGGAACTCTCACAGGAATACTTTTCAGTTGCATCTGAAGCCCAATGAGGAAGGTTTCAGATATGAATCACTGACAACCACCTGCTAGGCTGTTATGCTTAATCCTTTACATTCTGAGTATGTCATGGTACTCCATAAAAAAGCTTATTGCATAAGCTGTTCTCACTCTCCTGATCTCATTCTCTTCAACAATGCCAGAAATATAATAACAGGTAAGCGACCAAGAAAATAAGTGACCAACTATTGTATAAGATTGCATTTTGCTAAAGGTCAAGACAAATTATCATGAAATCCTTAAAGATGCTGTTATATGGTTGCTGGGAACAAAAGGTTTCCTTTCAGAAGGGCTTCTTAGAAGCAGAGGCCACTGTGTTTCAATCCTCAGCTAACTTTTAGTTAATGACTCTTGCCTTTTGTGCTACCAGCTCTCCTTATTAAAAGGAGGATGCAGTCTGGAGTGTGTGCTGTCAGAATGAACAGCAGGGTCAGTCACTAATCCCAAATTGTATGCCCCCAGGATGCCTGCTACAGAATGAGGAAATGCTTACATTTGATTAACCTTCCAGGTAGAGAAAGGGAGGCAGCCAGGGGCCAGGGGTCCGCAGCACACAACATCGTATAATGGTAGTTTTAAAATGTGGCAGTCCTAGAGGATGCGAGAAAAGTCACAGCACAGGGTGCTGCTGACTTAGTGTAACGAGAGAAGATTGTGTACAATAGCAAGCAAGGCTTTGGGGGAAGAACTTCGCCAACCTGCGCATTCATTTTCTTCAAAATATTTATAACAATATGATAATCCCTATGTGCGATGCTTTATGGAGTGCAGAATGCTTCAAGGGCACCACCCCATTGACTTCACCACTATCCTTTGTGGCAAAGGGTTGGAATTGAGCAGCACTTGCCAAATTAAAAACAAAAAACAAAAAAACCTTCTTATTAGCTGTCAGTGCACTTTCTTCTTGCCCTGGCCTTTTCTTAACAATTTCTTTAGGTACAAACAATGAAGAGGGAAGACATATGATTGGGTGGGGAAGGGGGACTTTTGGTGGTTAGGGGATAGACAAAACCATCTGGAAAGACAGATAGGGGATAGATAAAACCATCTTGGAAAGACATCTCCTGAAAACATGGGTGAAAGAAAGCACAAGGTCACTTCTATTTCTGGGGCTCCAGATACAATAAGAAAAAGAATCTATCAAGCTTATGAAAATAGTTTAATCCTATTGTTAAATCTAGCATTATTTTGTGATTAAGTCAAAAGTTGAAATTTTATCTTTTTGTGAATACGAGGCCCAGACCAATGGCACCCCTGGATACCCAGCAATAGATTCTGCCCTTGGTATGCTACTACGAGATGACAGTGGACTAATCAGAGGCAGTTCTTTCCTCTCTCAAGAAAAGTATACTTTTGTATTTATTGCCCCTTAGCCCTTGACTCCATACCCATACACTGAATAAAATCCTATTTGCCTTCAAGACCCAGTTTAGATACCATATTCACCATGTCTTCCCGACAGCATTTTTTGTTCTGTCTGTTCTAGTGTGTCACTTATGATTACCATTATAAGTCATATATGTGCTTTACATGCTCCCTTTCCTACCGGACTGTGAGTTCAAAGGAGTCAGGGGTGGAGTAAAACACCTAGCACTTAGTAGGTACTCATATTATGTTTGCTGAATAAATGAATGAATGGAAAAAGAAAGCAAGGAGAATCACCATAAAATAATCAAGCCCAATGGTACCAGGTTTGATCAAATACATGTTGGAAAACCTATGAAATATATATATTTACACTGGGCATTTTTCAAATACAGTTGTTCCTGACTCTTTAACCCAGGAGTTGTCATCATTAGCTTATGATCATTTACCACATACCTGATGTAGATGACTTAGGTAATGCATGTGTTTATAATTGTTTACTCCAGCCAGTTGTGCGTTATTTATAAAATAGAACTTCTTCATTCTGAGCAAAATCTGATGAGAGGCATATCAGCTTAAAAGTCTGCAGTTTCCTCCCCTGCCTCACATTCCGCAGGTTAATACCAATAAGGTGTGTATCCCTTCCTGGGAAAGAAATTCCTTTCCACTTGACTTTAAAGTGGAAAAGCACCTTGGGTCTTTTACAACTGGGCTCCTTAAACCAGTGAGGCTCTGAATTCTCACCCACTTACCAGTAGCATCTTAAACCTGTGACAACAGATGAAACTCCACTCTTCTATACTTTGTTCACTCAGTTCAGGCACACACTGTTTAAAGCCACCCTTAGTTAGAGAAAGAATAAAGAATGTACCTCATTGATACTATATTTGATTTTCCAAACCTAATGACCAAAGTGTCTGTGATTACAAACCAAACCTTCACGCAAAAACCCAGCGCAAATCAGTCTTCTTTCAGATGTTTCAAATTCCTTTGTGCAAGAACCTTAGTTTAATAAATATGCCCAAGTAGATTTCGTTCTAGACAGAAGGAAACTGTGATAAGAAATAGTACTGGGACTTTTGCTTGAGTTGAGGTTGTAATTTCAAATGAAAATACAGCATGAATTCTTTGGAAAGGAGAACTTGCTGTAACGTTACCTTTTCAGTTGCCAGAGAGCATTTCTGGATGTTCGTCTTCAGGTCTAATTTTCTGCACAGTTATTTGTTACCCTGATAACAGTGTGTTTTATGGCTGCTCTCCATTAGCCAGTGCTATAGTTTTATGAGCCATACAGAGAAAGTGAAGGAGTTGCTCAGCCTCCTTGGGAGTTATTTTGTTGGTGGTGATTTTCAAAGGAATTTAAACCGTTGTGCAGGCAGAGTGGGAAGGGGGTTGTTTTATTATTGGCTAACCCCAAATGTAGCAGTTGGCTGGACTCAAACCATGTCCTCAGTTTGCAAGAGATGATAAAGAAGCAGTCTTAGCTATTCAGATAACTATGAAATCTTCATGACTTCTCAAAAGAAAGAAAGGGGAAAATATAAACACGTGGAAGAGTAGTGTTCCTTTCCTTTTTTAAAAAAGAAAAAAAGCCTTGAAATATGTTTTAAAATATTTTATGAGGTCACGCTAAAAAAAGAGTAATTGGAAGAAAAATTCTGCTTGTCTAAGCGAAGAGCACATTTGTAGCGGTAGGGTAAATGTTTTATCGATTGAGAAGCTGGGAAACTCAAGTCATTACTCACCATGGGCTAAAGAATAATTGCTAATGCTCTGGCGGAAAGATTAAAAACAGTTTCTGGAAGTATTTCTTACAATGATCAATGGTGTATCATCCCAGGCCATTGGATCTTCAATAACATTTTTCCCTTTTGGGATACAATCAATTTTTATAATATGATTCATTTGCCAGTGGGCATGCTTTCTTCATACGATGAAAAGGCACTTATGCATCTTATATTGTTGAAAAGTAATCTTATACAGCCAAAGATCAGGCTGTGGTATAGAAGACTCACTGGAATCCATTTCTGTTTTAAATGGGTTTTGGAAATTATGTAGGGTGGGAAAGTGGGCGATGGGGGAGACAGTTTTTAGCCTCTTTGTTATTGCTTTGTTAACCCTTTGAGAATGCATTTAGCACACTCTGACAGCAGTCCAGATTGTCATAACACGAAGGTGGTGACTTAGGGGGCTGTTATAGATTTCAGCATATGCCACGGTGAGCTTGACTCATTTGCAACATTAATTACCCTGGCGGAGCTTTCAGGTCAAGGGTTGCCTTACAGCTGTCTACTGGCTGCACATGTCTGACAAGGTCTTCAGCATCCTGCGGCAGAGCTCAACTTTGGTCCACTGCTGCTGAATCCATCAATTTATCTCTGCTTTAATAAATAACAGCTTCGGTCATGAGAGGCTGTGCTCACGCCAGAATCTCTCCCAGGAGAGAAAGCGCTGAAAGCTTGGGCACAAGACCTTTCAGACTCCACTTTGCCATTGGACTTGTGTTGAGGGAAATGCATGGCCCCATCACCAGGATCTGCCAAATGTAGAGGCCAAAACAAAGAGTAGTAGAGCCAAGCTCAGGAAATGGTCATATGTTCTTTTGAAGGGTGACATGAGCCCCAACCTGGAATTTTGTTTGAATCTGAGAACAATGGTTTTTATGAGATTACAGAAAGGTTAACCCACTTTCTGCCTCTTCCACATTTTCCTCACTCAATACCCTGGCTCTGCACCCAAGAAACTGAACATTCAAAATTAAAACAAAATAAAATTTTGAAAATATGGTTTAGATCGTCTACATTTCAAATATTTCCTTGTTTGATGGTGAGATCATACCCAAACTGATTTCCTTACCAAAGGAATTGTTTTTATTTGAATGTTTAGCAGTGTATAGACATTTTTTCATATTTGCACATTTCTAGTCTATTTAGTGAAGCAAGTCATTAAGTTTCATATCTCTTCTTTTTCATTGTTTTCAAAGGAAAAATATTTAATCTTAAGAAGAATAAAAATTAAAAGAAAAAATACCCGATCTAGAATGATTTAGAGATTTTTACTAAATAAAAAAGCCCTTGCACTCCTTAATAATGTCACTTCAAGATTAGCTTTCCTGAAAGGTAAATTTAAATCATCCTTCTCATCATCATAGAAGTTAAATTTACTGAGTGCTTACTTTGGTCCAGGTACCAAGTAGAAGCTAAATTTTATATATATATATATATA
Organism: Pseudorca crassidens; assembly: GCF_039906515.1. Lineage (NCBI taxonomy): Eukaryota > Metazoa > Chordata > Mammalia > Artiodactyla > Delphinidae > Pseudorca > Pseudorca crassidens. Next base: position 38,165,722 of record NC_090302.1, on the reverse strand, counting down.
TATATATATATATATATATATATATAAAACTATTCTATGAGGTAGGATAGTGTTTTTAATCTGCACTTTTTACAAAAGAAGAAATTGAGACGTAAAAACGTTAAGTAACTAACGACTAACTATGGCCGTAAAGCTAGGTCAAGGTAGGGCTAAAAATAGAACTAGGTTAGTCTACTCTGAAGGCAGGGCTCTTAGCTACCTTACTCTTATGTTGCATGCTCATAAATTTTATTGGTTCCCAATTTGCTAAGAGTATGGGTGTAATCATGTAGGTTAATTTACGAATCTAAATCTAGAATTGAAGGTCTTCCCTAATCTATTCCCAGTGAACCATTATTCCAGTGTTATCTTTGGTAACTGATACTCTGTACGTCTTACTTTTCTGCCAGAATGCTCTTCTTGCTATTTGATCTATTTATGCCTATTATCTTTCTTGCCCTCCAGCTTCATTTTTGCTATTACAAATATCACACATCCCAAACTGACCCTGCCAGAAGTTCCTTCTCACTACTCTGAACACCTACTTCATTTGTTTTGTACTACTCACAGAGTATTTTATGTTTCCTCATATTATAGTCACTTAAATGTGTCATATATTTTATTGTATGCTTGCATTACTCTTGGTGCCTAGCACCGTGCAAGAGTCACAATAAGTTCTGAATTAAAGTTTGCTAAATGAATGAACAAAAAGCATACATAGCAATGTCAGTCCACCAGAAATAACCGATACTATATTGGGAAAGTCCAGTTAAACCATTTCTAGATGAGCAAATCATTCCCATAATGAAACTTCAGGTTTTTAACTGAGTTAAGTTTTGATCAGATCTTGGTCTTTGGTTGGTACGTTAGTTTGCTAAGGCTGCCATAACAAAATACACAGACTGGGAGGCTTAAATAAGAAAAAGTTATTTTCTTATAATTCGAGAGGCTATAAGTCCAAGATCAAGGTGTTGGCAAGTTTGGTTTCTTCTGAGGCCTCTGTTCTTGGCTTATAGATGGCTGCCTTTTCTCTGTGTCCTCGCATATTCTTTTTTTTTTTTTTGCACACACATCCCTGGTGTCTTTTTGTGTGTCCAAATTTCCTCTTCTTATAAAGACACCAGTCAGATTTGATTAGGGTCCACCATAACAGCCTCATTTTAACTTAATCACCTCTTCAAAGGCCCTATCTCTAAATACAGTCACATTCTGAGGTACTGGGGGTTAGGGCTTCAACATATGAATTTTGGGGAGACACAATTCAGCCCATAACAGATAGCTTTTGGGGAAAGATAGAAGATTAGGATGCAAAGCATTATGTTAGGATGAAAGCATTAATAAGTCTTAAAAATGGTTACTTCTCAAATTGGCTGACATCCTAAACATGCAAATGCTTTAGAATCCCTGATCCTATAGCACAGGCTTACCTTTAAAGAGTGGGCCATTTTGTTTGATGGTGAATCTGTCAGCAAATTTTTAAATGCCTGAATAATATAATTTAAAGTGAACAAAGTGAAAACCCAAGGCAATTTCAATTATAGGGCAATTCATCAACTATAAGGAAGAGTCTCAGAACACAGATTGAGTTATGGCAAGCCAGGCAAGGTATGCAAAATTCCTCCTCCCACATAAACTTAGGCAAGTCTCGGCAGGATGTGTAACAAAGCATGGCTATTTCCATAATTGCATTTACTCCAGCTCTTGGGGCAGCACACTTTTGATGATCCAACGAAGTAGAAAAGAGCTCATAGATTTTTAAGGTTGCAACCCAAGCCAGAGGTATGCTGTTAACAGTTCAAGACAGGGGAAAATTGTAATACATGGCCTCCAAATTTACACTCTTCCTGACTCAGGTAATGAAACATGAACCACACATCCAGCTTTTGATAAAGTAGTGCTCACTTGGGCAGTGAGAGACTGCAGGTAGGTATTTATTTCTCTGGCTGCCATCCTAAGTTGTCCTTGACTGGCAAGGCTTTCACATTAACCCTTTTCTCAGAGGATTCTGAGAAACTTGGCTCCTAGTGATGAAGTCTTACTACGTTCACCACCCATTCTTCAGGTTTCCATTTGCTTGTAATTATCTTAGTGCCCTGTTCCTGTATGCTGTTGCTGCTGTTACAATGATACCATCCTATTGAGTGATTACAAATAGCCTAATGAAGAGAGGAACACAGTCTCTGCACTCAGCGTCCAGTAAGCAAAAAGCAGGCTGTCAGAATTTCACATCTCATAGAGGGGCCTGACCCTCTGAGTGACGCCGGATTAAGCTACCATCCCTTTTGCACATTACATGATAACATGGGAGATTCACTGACCCAGTTCTTGAGAATTAAGAGAATGATGACTGCCAAGTGATATATGATGGAAAGCTTTAGAAATACTAAATAACCATGACTATCATAATTGGAGTTATAGCAATAAAATATTACTTAATAGACCAGAAGGAGGAGGCCATGGGGTGGAGGAGTTGAGAAGCAGAGAAAGAGGAGGGGAAAGAGCAAAGGAGAGCCTGAAGAGAATATCAGCAGTGCTGTTCCAAACCTTTAGAAATCTGTCCATCTTGATACAGGTGTGACCCAGCATAAACATATTCCTGTACTGACAGCTTTAAGGTGAAACACAATACTTAGCTCCAAGGAAGGATGAGGGTTTTGTGTGTGTGTGTGTGTGTGTGTGTGTGTGGTAAGTAGGATAGATGAGGATGTGACATTTGGGAAGAGGATGGGATCAGTCTCTGAAGGAGGGAAACTGAAAGGAGGGGCTCCATGCTGGGCACCTTATGGAGGAGTAATGAGTGAGACCTCTTCATGGAAGGGAGCACTGGTGGAGAAACAAAAAGAATGAAAGCCAGTGACACTCCAAAAGATGAAGGAGCAGTTTAATCCTCTGGGAGGAGAAAGGTTGTGACTTTGAAGTGAGTCCACTGGCTTAGCCTCTGGGGAGGTCCTTGCCCAGGGGCTGGAGGGTGCATCTTTAAGAAATAGCATGTGGGAACCCACAGCTCTACCTGGGGTGGCACAAAGGCAGCAGAGCTAGGACTGCAACTGGGCATCACCCCAGAAACCTGGGAGAACAAAAGACCGTGAAAAGTATGGGCAGATTCTAGACTCACTGTCTGTCCCCTGTCACAAAAGCTAAACAGAGGCCTGGGGAAAATGAAAATGAGCAAAAAAATGAGGAGAAAGTCTGTGGTAGGTAGAACCACCTGTGCCCGCCAGCTATACCCTCAGAAGAAAGTCATGTTAGAATCCACTCAACACAGGGCTGATCAAAGGACCCAAAGCCACCAAAGAAAATCCAGTGGTGTCACATAAAGTTTATTGAACATGAAGGCACAAAATCAGGATTTAATTCAGTTATGTAACTTCTCTGAGCCTCAGGCTATTCATATGAAAATGGCAATAATAAGAATTGCCTCATAGAGGTTTTGAAATTATATAAATGAAAATATAATACAAATATTTATTGAGCAGCTATTATGCGCCTGGGACTGAATATGGACTGCCGATACAACCATGAATAAGAAAGGCAACGTCTTGGCCGTAATGGGGTTAGAAGCTTACATTGGAGTCAGTTAGTGCTCACAGATACTTGCCAGTTAGTGCTCACAGATACTTATTTGCTTAGTTCCCCTAACCGTTAGGTTGAGGCTATGGGACTGTGTTCTGACAACATGATGTAAGTGGACATGATGTGAGAGTGATGCCGAAAACTCGGCCTCTGTGCACTGGTGCTGAATCGAATCTGAGAGAGAGAGTTTTGGGTGATGTAGATAAGAATAGCTTTATTGCTTTGCCAGGCAAAGGGGGACACAGAGAGCTTGTGCCTCTCAAAACTGTGTGTCCCAACCTGGGAGGATTTGGTGAGGAGTTTTATAGAAATGGTTCAAGGGAGGAGTTGCTGATAAGGATCAGGGTGTGTGCAGGGCCTGTACTCAGTAAATCTGGCCACAGGTGGTCTCCTGATGAGCTTCTCTGGAATGAAGAATGCTAATATCTTCAATTCGTTGGGGGTTTTAGTTCTTTAAAGAGCTCAAAGATATCATTATGTGTATCCCTTGAGGTGGAACCAGGACCCTGCCCCAAGGCTGCACTATTGTTTCTTGGCTGCTCCTCCTTTGTCTCTGCATTCTCTCCCTTCCCTGATTAGCAACTGTTCAAATCTGCCCTTTGGAACTCTGGGAAGGTCATGGAGGTTGGAGTCTACTCCCCACAAACAAGAAACAGGGGACATGGAAAGGCTACTGTGTCCAGGAGCCCCATAGGATCCTGCTCAGTTTCAAGGGGACTGAGGTGCAACAAGATATAGGTGGATGTGGTATGAAGGGACTGGGGACCAACAATGGGATGTATGTACGTGTGATGTGAGGCATTTCTGTCCTCAACCCTCAGAAAATATTCTACATGACCATGTAACACTCTTCTCTTCCATGGTGATCATGGAAGCCACGTGTTTTAGATCATATAGCTTCAAGTACATAAGAGCTACCTGTCCTGCATTTGACAATGGTGGGAGTCAAAAATAAACTTTATTGTGTTGAGCCACTGAGGTTTTTAGGATTTATCAACCGTCACAGCCTAGCCTAGCCTGTCTCACTGGGGAACCTGAGTCCTACCAACATGGGCCTGCCACATTAGTGAGCTTGGAAGTGGATCCTCCTCCAGTTGAGGGATGAGATTCCTGTAGCCCTGGATGACACCTTAATTGCAGCCTAATAAGAGACCCTGAGCCAGAGGTACCCAACAAAGCTGCACTGATTCCTGACCCACAGAAACTATGAGATAATAAGCGCTTTGTTGTTTCAAGCTTCTAAGTTGTGGGATCATGTGTTACACAACAACAGATAACCAATACATACCCATGTGTCTATCGATAGATGAGTGGATAAACAAACTGTTCTGCCCATACAATAGAATGCTAGTCATCAATAAACAGGAATGAACTATTGAACTACAACATGGATGAGTCTCAAAATAATAATTAAGTGATTAGAAGCCAGAAAAAAAAAGTACATACTATAAAGTTCCACTGTATAAAATCTAGAAAAGACAAACCAGTCTCTAGCGGAAGAAAGCAGATCAGCGGCTGCTTGGAAATGGGGGGCGAGGTGAGGTTGGACAAGAAGGAGTGAGGAAGGGTAAAGGTTGCAAAGGGTCATGAAACTTCTGTGAGTGATGGCTGTGTTCCTATTTTGATTGTGGTGATGATTTTACAGGTGTAAACGTGTCAAAACATCAAATTGTACCCTTTATGTTAATTATAGCTGAATAGAGCTGTCAAAAAAATACCTTTGTCCAGTTATACGACTCTAAAATGATTGACTTTGTTTGAAGAAGTGAGTTTTGCTTCAGCATCTTGAAAAGTCAGTGGTGCATTCTTCCCCCTAGCCTTACAGTTGCACAAAACTGCACCCTTGTAATCTTGTCTTTGTATTCACCAACATTGGCCTCTCTGTTAAAGAAACACTGTCAAGTACAACACCTACTCCTAATCAAAATAATGACTTGTTAAAAGTGATTGTCTCTCCTCTGGTCCAGGTCTGTGGGTATTTCATTTACTCTTCTGACTTTGACCATCCTCTTCACGCTCTACCCCTTAAGGCAAGACCACAGGCTCTTAGGCTGATATATTCCCAACCCAGATACAAGACAAGGAAGCCTGTCAGTGGGTAAACAGATGAGTGTTTGTCCAACCAATTTTATTAGCAGTGTAAAGAGGAATCAAAACTGCATTCTGTACGTGGTAAGCCTTACAGGGGGAAAAAAAAAACCTCTCAGAAATCTCAGACTAAATCAGCCAGGAGGCCAATTCTCACTTTTTTAGACCTCTTTAATGTGGCTTGTTGCTTGATTTGCCACAGTCAACCTGAAGAGCTTAGTTTATTTCTAGTCTTCCCTCATTCATTTCTTTAACTTACCCACTCCTTTGCCAGCTGTCTGAGGAGTCACCAGACTCCATGCCAGAAAGCCTACCTGACTTGGGCATGAAGTATGAATCTAGCTAAAATTCTGATATGACCTTAACACCTTCCAAGTTATGAAATCAAGCAGTTGAAACTTTTAGTGGCTGACTAAGCTTCTAGAAGCCATAACTTAGAAGATACCTAATGAATTTTATAATTAATTAATTAATGGATCATTTGACTTCAGCAGAGCTGAACATCATTCACTGGTTTTAATTATTTCCTGATTAAAGAAATTACATTTTTTGTTTATAGGATTTACTAAGCAAAGGGTGCCAAATAACAGTTTATTAATAGATATAAACATGTATTATAGATATAACAGTTTACAAAACCATAACTTAACTGTATACCTTTTATCATGAGAGTCATATTACAAGGTTGTCAGCAAACCCTGTTATATCTCACTTTTTGGAAAAAACTTGTTGGGAGTCCCTTGAATATTTTGAGATGCCTGGGATTACTGGATAACAGTATGCCTTTCTGATTCTGTTAAATTCTTTTCTCCTCCAGTTTGGAGAGAGAGAACTGAAGACAGGGTATATCAAACCCATCAATGGCTTTCCCCTGACCTCTCATTCTCTCCTGACATCTACCTTATTTGTTCACTCTTCTTTCTTCCTCTTGTCATCTAACACCACAGCAACTCTTCAGCCCTTCGGGACAGGTGATATGTGTTTATTACAAGGCTGAGGCAGGGCTGTGGCAGGACAGAGGTGAAATGTACAGTCTCATGCTTTTTTCTAGTATCATGGTCTCATTTGAAAACCAGAGAATGAATTTAACCTCAGAACCAAATGAGAATTAAGGGTTGAGGATTCAGTGAATCAGAGGGCAAAAGTCTACTAGAATAGCACATGTAGATAAAAGGTGGGGTTCTGAAGTTTGAATCAAATCTGAGGAGAAGAGAATGTGACATGAGTCCCTAGAAAAGAAAGACTGAAGGGCTGCTCCTCCATGCTGGGTAGATTCTAGAGAGAATAATCTGAAATGAAGTCTGAATCACAGTTCCATTGCTTAAAGTTATGTGTCCTCACTGTCTCAATTTCCTTATCTATAAAATGAAGACAATAATATTTACCTCATAATATCTACTCATGCCCCAAATCTGACATGTTGTAAATAATCAAAGTGTGCAAAATGTTTAGAATAGTCCCCAACACATAGTAACTGCTTAGAAAATGATGCAGTGTTTCTGAAGTGCCTTCTAAAATGTACTGAGAGAAAAATATATTTTATGAGACATTAGTAGGCATCATATGAAAAATAGTTCTGTCATCAAATTAATTATAATATATTAAAGAATTTTAATTTTTGAATAAATTTTAAACCTCTGAAAGCATTTAATAGGCTTTTATTAGAGAGATATTGTATTTGGTATTTCCCAAATTTATTGGACCAAAGGACCATTTTGGCTAATTCTATGGCGCACTCACTGACAGTGGTTAATTACGTGATGTAAGAGAAAGAATTTACTTAGGATACCAGCAAATGAGAAAGTTTAGCTTCAGTAAGTGTGTTCTTTTCTAGAAAAAAAGCTAGTTTTAATTTTAGCTGACACGTATTTGGTATTTGTATTTTAAAGTCTAATATCACTTTATTACATAGTTTTATTATATAATAAATGTAAAATAAATATTAGAGACACCATAATCTTCCCAATACTCAGGGCTTCCAAAAAGGTCTTAATCCAGCCCAGCTTTTTGAGAAAAACTGGTTTACTATGGCTTGAATTTATTTCTATAGAATTAATAAATAAGAGAACCTAGTAGATAAAATACACAGTAAATATCACTCATAGGAATTAAAGAAATCAGAGCAGTAAATGGACTTTTATGATAATAAAGGGCCAATTCATTATGAAAACATAGCAATTGAAAATGTGTATGCACCCCAAAACCTGGAAGGCCGAGCTGCTACCCTAGTGGGCTCAGAGAGTAATTTTGCCTCATGAAGAATCATACCTTGAATCTCACCCATTCATGATTTAGATGAGATTTAGATGAGATTTTGGACTAAGAGTTGATGTTGGAATGTGTTAAGACTTTTGGGGCTATTGGAATGGTGTGAAAGCATTTGGCATGTGAGAAGTACATGAATTTTAGGGAACCAGAGGGAAGAGTATTATAGGTTGGATTGTGTTCCCCCCAAATTTATATGTTGAAGTCCTAATACCCAGTACCTCAGAATGTGGCTATATTTTAAAATAGGGTCTTTAAAGAGTTACTTAAAGTTAAATGAGGTCATTGGGATGGGCTCTACTCCAATATGACTTGATGTCTTTATAAGAAGAGGAGATCAAGACACAGACACACACACAGAGAAGTACATACAAAGACAGAGGGAGAAGGCAGCTATCCAAGGAGAGAAACCTCAAAAGAACTAATGCTGCCAATACCGTCATCTTAGATGTTTAGTTGCCAGAGCTGTGAGGAAATACATTTCTTTGTTTAAGTCAGTCTGTGGTACTTTATTATGGTAGTGCTAGCAAACTAATACAAAATATATGAAGTAAAACTGACAGAACTGAAAAGAGAAACAGGCAAATCCACAATTATAGTTGCAGACTTCCACACTGCTCTTTTAGTAATAGATAGAATTGGTTGACAGAAATCAGTAAGGATATAGAAGAACTGTACAACATTATCAACCAGCTAGGTGTAATTGACATTTATACTGTAATTTGTCATTGTAATTGTAAATTGACATATAAAATGCCACAGAACAGTAGCAGAATACATATTCTTGTTAAGTGCACATGAAATATTCACCACCATAGACCATATTATAGGTCACAAAACAAACATTTATATACTTCAAAGAACTGAAATCACAAAAAGTATGTTTTCTGATCATAATAGAATTAAACTAGAAATTAATAGCAGAAAGATAACAGGAAAGTCTCCAAACTGGCAATTAAACAATATGCTTCTAAAAATCCATGGGTCAAAGAAGAAGTATCAAGGGAAATTGAAAAATATTTTTAACTAAATGGAAATAAAAATACAATGTATCAAAATTTGTAGAATACAGCTAAATCAGTGCTGAGAAGATATTTTCCATAGCATTAAATACTTATATTACAAAAAAGCCAAAAATCTCAAATCAACAATCTAAGCTTCTACATTAAGAAACTAGACACAAAAAAGCAAATTAAACCCAAAGTAAGTACAAGGAAAGAATAAAGTTAGCGACAGAGTTCAATAAAATTTAAAATAACAATAAAATATTAGAGAATCTCAATGAAACTAAAACATTGTCTTTTTTAAAAAATAATAAAATTGATAAACTTCTAGCAACAGAGTCAAAGAGAGAGAAGGCACAAATTACCAGTAACAGGAATGATATAGAATATATTTCTATAGATCATGATGTCTTTAAAAGGATAATGAGAAGACTACAAACAATTCTAATTCAACAACTTAGATAAAATGGACCAATCCCTCAAAAATGATAAAGGAGCAAAATTCTCTGAGGATGAGGTAGACAATAGTCCTTAACTACTAAAGAATTTGAATTTTTAATTAAAATATCTCAAAAAGAAATCTACAGGCCCAGATTATTTTGCTAGTGAATCCTACTAAAACATTTAAAATTCTAAGCAATATCATTCATAAAATAGAAGAGTCAGAAACACTTTGCAAGCAATCTTTCCCAAGCCAGCATCCTGACCCCAAAATCAGACAAAATTCTTTAAGAAAAGAATTATGCAGACCAATATCCCTCAAAATCATAGATTCAAAAAATCCTCAACAAAGTATTACTAAGTTGAATTCAGGAATACATGTAAAAATAATGAAAATCTATTTTTTAAAATAGAATTTATCCCAGGAATGCAAGACTGGTTCAATATTTGAAAATCACTTAAGGTAATCCACTAAAATCACATTCCAAAGGAGAAAATCCACATGATCCTATTAATAGATGTAACAAACATTTGACCTAATTTAACATTCATGCAGGATAAAAACTCTCAGCAACTAGGAATAGAAAGGAACTTTTGCACCCTGATAAAAGGCATCTACAAAAACCTACAGCCAAGATCACACTTACTGGTAAGAGATTGCTTTCTCCCAAGATAAGAAATAAAGTAAGGGTATTCATTCTCACTACCCCTACTTAACATCATACTGAAAGGCCTTTCCATTGCAATGAGGCAATAAAAGTAAATAAAAGGTACACATATCAGAAAGGAAAAATTAAATCTACCTCTATTCATAGGTGATATGATTGTCTATATAGAAAATCTTACAGAGTCTACCAAAAAAAAAAAAAAAAAAAAACCCTCTGAAACTAAAAGTGAGATTAGCAAGATCATGGGATACACAGTCAATACAGACACAAATTTCTGTATACTAACAATGTACAATTAGAAACTGAAATCTTAAAAATAGACATTTATAATATCTCTAAAAAATGAAATACGTAGTTATAAAGCAAACAAAACATGTTTAGGCTCTATATGCTGAAAACCACATGGTACTAATGAAAGAATTCAAAGATCTAAATAAATGGAGACATACTATGTTCATGGATTGGAAAGCTCAACATAGTAAAGATCTCCATTCTACCCAATTAGATCTATAATGAAATCAAAATCTCAGCAGGATTCTTGGTAGACATAGACAAACTGATTCTAAAATTTATATACAAGGGCAAAGGAAGTAAAATAGCTAAATCAATTTTGAAAAAGAAAAGTTGGAGGAATCACACTATCCTATTTTGAAAATTTCTGGAAAACTGTGGAAATCAGTGTAATATTACTCAAGAGATAAACATATAGATCATTGGAACAGAATAAAGAATTCAAAAATACACCCACACAAATATAGCCATTTGATTTTCAATAGAGATTCAAAAGCAATTCAGTATTCAACAAATGGTATTAGAACAATTGGACATGCACATGCACAAAGAAAGAAAAAAGAATCTTGATCTTTAAGATTTTGTTAAAAGTTAACTCCAAAAACATCATAGATTTAAATTAAAATGCTTTTAAAAAAAAAAGCGGAAATTTTCATGATCTGGAGGTAGGCAAAGAGTTCTCATATGCAGCACCAAAAGTGTGATCTACAAAAGAAAAATATGATAAATGGGACTTATTAAAATTTAAACCTTTTCATCTATGAAAAACAGTTACAAGAATTAAAATATAAGCTACAGACAGGGATAAAATATTTGCAATTTACATACCTAAAAATACATGTATCTAGAATATATAAAGAACTCCCTAAACTCCCCAAACTCAACAACCCAACTGAAAAATATTTTAACAGATAGGAATAAGATAATATAGATGGAAAATAAACACATGGAAAGATGTTTAGTATCATTAGCCACTAGGGAAATTGAGATTAAAATCATAGTGATGTGTCCCTACACATCTATTAGAATGATTAAAAGAAGTAATTCTAATAATACCAAATGCTACTGAGGATGGGGAGCAACTGGAACTTTTGAACATTGATCTTGGTGATACAAAATAGTACAACCACTATGGAGAACAGTCTGGCATATTCTTATAAAATTAAATGTGCATTTATTATATGACCTAAAGATCTCACTCCTGGGTATTCACTATAGAGATATGAAATGTATACTCACACAAAAACCTATAAATGAATGTTTATAACAGCTCTATTCTTAATCAAAAGCTAGAAATAACTTGTGTCCTTTAACAAGCTGTGGCATATCCAGGCGATACAATACTATCCAGCAATATAAAAGAAACCATTTATGTGCACATGTCTTAGTGCAAATACATTATGCTGAGTGACAGAAGCCAATCTCTGAAGGTTACAAACTGTATGATTCAATTTATATGACATTATGGAAGAGGCAAATTTATAGTAGAGAACAGATCAGTGTTTTTCAGGAGAGTGGTAGGGGAAGGGTAGGATCATAAATTTCTTCATCTAATTTGAGGATAGGATTATTTCTTATTATTTATTTTATTTATTTTCAATGTACATGTAATGTACATGTTTCTGTTCTTCTGGGAGCCTAGCACTTGGGAATGCAAACAAAAAATTTGATTCTACTTTTTTCAGCCATGTTCTTCCTTTTGTAATGCAGTGAATATAAAGGGTGAGCTGATTGAATATGGAAAGATCAAAGGTAGGAAGACATAATAGTTGTGATATCCATTTACTGATGAGCAAACAGAAATTTGGATAAGCTAACAATTTGCTCAAGGTCACAGAAAGAGTAAATGGCAAAGTATATTCAAATTTCAGTCATTTATTTTAAGTTCTGTAACTTCCCCATTGTAATATTTTAGTGAGATAAGAAGTTTTCTCAGGGAAAGAAGAGATCTTTTGTTGGGTGAAAAAAAGCAGGAGGGGCCACATTATGTCTTTTGTGGGCCCTGGGCACTCTGGCCTTCAGGACCCCCTTCTTCCATAATGATATCAATATTAAACATTACTTTTCATATAACTTTAAATATTTCAACTTTTTTCCTATTTAAAAAAAATGTAATAGATTTTCAAGTGCCCTAAAATTCTCATTTTTTTAAATTTTCATTTGAAGAAAATTAAACTTTTTCTTCTACTCTAAAAGTTATTTTTTCTCCTGATTTTAAAAGAAATTAAAATATTTTTGTGGCCCCCAAAATGTATCAGGGGTTCTTGGCAATGTGCCTACTGTGCTTAATGGATAAGTTGTCCCCGCAAAGCAATCTAAACACTGGAAAAATTATTTAAGTTTATTCTTATAGTGAGGGCATGATAGTAGCATGACAAAAATGACACCTCTGATTCCAGTCAACTGAAAGCTGACCTTCAGGAAAAGAGTTAACACCTACTTACCACATCACTAATGCATTTCTTTTTTTGTTTTGTTTTGGTTTATTTTTCTTTTTTCCAGTGTTGGTTATCTTTTTTTTTTTAACATCTTTATTGGAGTATAATTGCTTTACAATGGTGTGTTGGTTTCTGATGTATAACAAAGTGAATCAGCTATACATATACATGTATCCCCATATCCCTCCCTCTTGCGTCTCCCTCCCACCCTCCCTTCTCCACCCCTCTAGGTGGACACAAAGCACCGAGCTGATCTCCCTGTGCTATGCAGCTGCTTCCCACTAGCTATCTATTTTACATTTGGTAGTGTATATATGTCCATGCCACTCTCTCACTTTGTCCCAGCTTACCCTTCCCCCTCCCCGTATCCTCAAGTCCATTCTCTAGTAGGTCTGCATATTTATTCCCATCTTGCCCCTAGGTTCTTCTGACCATTTTTTTTCCTTTTTTTTAGATTCCATGTATATGTGTTAGCATGCGGTATTTGTTTTTCTCTTTTTGACTTACTTCACTCTGTATGACAGTCTCTAGGTCCATCCACCTCACTACAAATAACTGAATTTCATTTCTTCTTATGGCTGAGTAATATTTCATTGTATATATGTGCCACATCTTCTTCATAGATTCATCTGTCGATGGACACTTAGGTTGCTTCCATGTCCTGGCTATTGTAAATAGTGCTGCACTGAACATTGTGGTACATGACTCTTTTTGAATTATGGTTTTCTCAGGGTATATGCCCAGTAGTGGGATTGCTGGGTCATATGGTAGTTCTATTTTTAGTTTTTTAAGGAACTGCCATACTGTTCTCCATAGTGGCTGTATCAATTTACATTCCCACCAACAGTGCAAGAGGGTTCCCTTTTCTCCACACCCTCTCCAGCATTTACTGTTTGTCGATTTTTTGATGATGGCCATTCTGACTGGTGTGAGATATCTCATTGTAGTTTTGATTTGCATTTCTATGATGATTAATGATGTTGAGCATTCTTTCATGTGTTTGTTGGCAATCTGTATATCTTCTTTGGAGAAATGTCTGTTTAGGTCTTCTGCCCATTTTTGGATTTGGATTGTTTGTTTTTTTGATATTGAGCTGCATGAGTTGCTTGTATGTTTTGGAGATTAATCCTTTGTCAGTTGCTTCATTTGCAAATATTTTCTCCCATTCTGAGGGTTATCTTTTCGTCTTGTTTATGGTTTCCTTAGCTGTGCAAAAGCTTTGAAGTTTCATTAGGTCCCATTTGTGGTTTTTTTTTTGTTGTTTTTATTTCCATTTCTCTAGGAGGTGGATCAAAAAGGATCTTGCTGTGATTTATGTCATACAGTGTTCTGACTATGTTTTCCTCTAAGAGTTTGATGGTGTTTGGCCTTACATTTAGGTCTTTAATCCATTTGGAGTTTATTTTTGTGTATGGTGTTAGGGAGTGTTCTAATTTCATTCTTTTACATGTAGCTGTCCAGTTTTCCAGCACCACTTATTGAAGAGGCTGTTCTTTCTCCACTGTACATTCCTGCCTCCTTTATCAAAAATAAGGTGACCATATGTGCGTGGTTTATGTCTGGGCTTTCTATCCTGTTCCGTTGATCTATATTTCTATTTTTGTGCCAGTACCATACTGTATTGATTACTGTAGCTTTGTAGTATAGTCTGAAGTCAGGGAGCCTGATTCCTCCAGCTCCATTTTTCTTTCTCAAGATTGCTTTGACTATTCGGGGTCTTTTGTGTTTCCATACAAATTGTGAAATTTTTTGTTCCAGTTCTGTGAAAAATTCCATTGGTAGTTTAATAGGGATTGCATTGAATCTGTAGATTGCTTTGGGTAGTAGAGTCATTTTCACAATGTTGATTCTTCCAATCCAAGAACATGGTATATCTCTCGATCTATTTGTATCATCTTTAATTTCTTTCATCAGTGTCTTATAATTTTCTGCATACAGGTTTTTGTCTCCTTAGGTAGGTTTATTGCTAGATGTTTTATTTTTGTTGCAGTGGTAAATGGGAGTGTTTTCTTAATTTCACTTTTAGATTTTTCATCAGTAATGTATAGGAATGCAAGAGATTCCTGTGCATTAATTTTGTATCCTGCTACTTTACCAAATTCATTGATAAGCTCTAGTAGTTTTCTGGTAGCATCTTTAGGATTCTCTATGTATAGTATCATGTCATCTGCAAACAGTGACAGCTTTACTTCTTCTTTTCCAATTTGGATTCCTTTTATTTCTTTTTCTTCTCTGATTGCTGTGGCTAAAACTTCCAAAATTATGTTGAGTGATAGCGGTGAGAGTGGGCAACCTTGTCTTGTTCCTGATCTTAGTGGGAATGGTTTCCGCTTTTCACCATTGAGGACGATGCTGGCTGTGGGTTTATCATATATGGCCTTTATTATGTTGAGGAAAGTTCCCTCTATGCCTACTTTCTGGAGAGATTTTATCATAAATGGGAGTTGAATTTTGTCAAAAGCTTTCCCTGCATCTATTGAGATGATCATGTGGTTTTTCTCCTTCAATTTCTTAATATGGTGTATCACGTTGATTGATTTGCATATACTGAAGAATCCTTGCATTCCTGGGATAAACCCACTTGATCATAGTGTGTGATCCTTTTAATGTGCTGTTGGATTCTGTTTGCTAGTATTTTGTTGAGGATTTTTGCATCTGTGTTTATCAGTGATATTGGACTGTAGTGTTCTTTGTGACATCTTTGTCTGATTTTGGTATCAGAGTGATAGTGGCCTAGTAGAATGAGTTTGGGAGTGTTCTTCCCTCTGCTGTATTTTGGAAGAGTTTGAGAAGGATAGGTGTTAGCTCTTCTCTAAAAGTTTGATAGAATTTGCCTGTGAAGCCATTTGGTCCTGGGCTTTTGTTTGTTGGAAGATTTTTAATCACAGTTTCAATTTCAGTGCTTGTGATTGGTCTGTTCATATTTTCTGTATTTTCCTGTTTCAGTCTTGGAAGGTTGTGCCTTTCTAAGAATTTGTCCATTTCTTCCAGGTTGTCCATTTTCTTGGCATAGAGTTACTTGTAGTAATCTCTCACGATCCTTTGTATTTCTGCAATGTCAGTTGTTACTTCTCCTTTTTCATTTCTAATTCTATTGATTTGAGTCTTCTCCCTTTTTTTCTTAATAAGTCTGGCTAATGGTTTATCAGTTTTGTTTATCTTCTCAATGAACCAGCTTTTAATTTGACTGATCTTTGCTATCATTTCCTTCATTTCTTTTTCATTTATTTCTGATCTGATCTTTATGATTTCTTTCCTTCTGCCAACTTTGGGGTTTTTTTGTTCTTTTTTCTCTAATTGCTTTAGGTTGTTTGTTTGAGATGTTTCTTGTTTCTTAAGGTAGGATTGTATTGCTATCAACTTCCCTGTTAGAACTGCTTTTGCTGCATCCCATAGGTTTTGGGTCGTTGTGTTTTCATTGTCATTCGCTTCTAGGTATTTTTTTTTGTTTTCCTTTTTGGTTTCTTCAGTGATCTCTTGGTTATTAAGTAGTGTGCTGTTTAGCCTCCATGTGTTTGTATTTGTTACAGACTTTTTCCTGTAATTGATATCAAGTCTCGTAGCGTTGTGGTCAGAAAAGACACTTGATACGATTTCAGTTTTCTTCATTTACCAACACTTGATTTGTGACCCAAGATATGATCTCTCCTGGCAAATCTTCCATGAGCACTTGAGAAGAATGTGTATTCTGTTGTTTTTGGATGGAATGTCCTATAAATATCAATTAAGTCCATCTTGTTAAATGAATCATTTAAAGCTTGTGTTTCCTTATTAATTTTCCTTTTGGATGATCTGTCCATTGGTGAAAGTGGGGTGTTAAAGTCCCCTACTATGATTGTGTTACTGTTGATTTCCCCTTTTATGGCTGTTAGTATTTGCCTTATGTATTGAGGTGCTCCAATGT
The DNA here is from genome assembly GCF_039906515.1 of Pseudorca crassidens. Lineage (NCBI taxonomy): Eukaryota > Metazoa > Chordata > Mammalia > Artiodactyla > Delphinidae > Pseudorca > Pseudorca crassidens. The sequence goes on along the minus strand of NC_090302.1, from coordinate 38,149,071 downwards.
TGGGAGCATAAATATTTACAATTGTTATATCTTCTTCTTGGATTGATCCCTTGATCATTATGTAGTGTCCTTCTTTGTCTCTTGTAATAGTCTTTGTTTTAAAGTTTATTTTGTCTGATAGGAGAATTGCTACTCCAGCTTTCTTTGGTTTCCATTTTCATGGAATATCTTTTTCCATCCCCTCACTTTCAGTCTGTATGTGTCCCTAGGTCTGAAGTGGGTCTCTTGTTGACAGCATATATATGGGTCTTGTTTTTGTATCCATTCAGCCAGTCTGTGTCTTTTGGTGGGAGCATTTAATCCATTTACATTTAAGGTAATTATCGATATGTATGTTCCTATTACCATTTTCTTAATTGTTTTGGGTTTATTATTGTAAGTCTTTTCCTTCTCTTGTGTTTCTGCCTAGAAAAGTTCCTTTAGCATTTGTTGTAAAGCTGGTTTGGTGGTGCTGAATTCTCTTAGCTTTTGCTTGTCTGTAAAGCTTTTAATTTCTCTTTCAAATCTGAATGAGATCCTTGCTGGGTAGAGTAATCTTGGTTGTAGGTTTTTCTCCTCCATCACTTTAAATATGTCCTGCCACACCCTTCTGGCTTGCAGAGTTTAACAGTTAACCAGCTGTTAACCTTATGGGGATTCCCTTGTATGTTTTTTGTTGTTTTTCCCATGCTGCTTTTAATTTTTTTTTTGTATGTAATTTTTGAATGTTTTATTAATATGTGTCTTGGCGTGTTTCTCTTTGGATTTATCCTGTATGGGACTCTCTGTGCTTCCTGGACTTGATTAACTATTTCCTTTCCCATATTAGGGAAGTTTTTAACTATAATCTCTTCAAGTATTTTCTCAGCCCCTTTCTTTTTCTCTTCTTCTTCTGGAACCCCTATAATTCGAATGTTGGTGCATTTAATGTTGTCCCAGGTGTCTCTGAGACTGTCTTCAATTCTTTTCATTCTTTTTTCTTTATTCTGCTCTGCAGTAGTTATTTCCGCTGTTTTATCTTCCAGATCACTTATCCGTTCTTCTGCCTCAGTTATTCTCCTATTGATCCCTTCTAGAGAATTTTTAATTTCTTTTATTGTGTTGTTCATCACTGTTTGTTTGCTCTTTAGTTCTTCTAGGTCCTTGTTAAACATTTCTTTTATTTTCTCCATTCTATTTCCAAGATTTTGGGTCATCTTTACTATCATTATTTGAATTCGTTTTCAGGTAGACTGCCTATTTCCTCTTCATTTGTTAGGTCTCGTGGGGTTTTGCCTTGCTCCTTCATCTGCTGTGTGTTTCTCTGTCTTCCCATTTTTCTTGACTTACTGTATTTGGGGTCTCCTTTTCACAGGCTGCATGTTTGTAGTTCCCATTGTTTTTGGTATCTGTCCCCAGTGGCTAAGGTTTGTTCAGTGGGTTATGTAGAGTTCCTGGTGGAGGAGACTAGTGCCTGTGTTCTGGTGGATGAGGCTGGATCTTGTCTTTCTGGTGGACAGGTCCACGTCTGGTGGTGTGTTTTGTGGTGTCTGTGGTCTTCTTATGATTTTAGGCAGCCTCTGTGCTAATGGGTGGGGTTGTGTTCCTGTCTTGCTAGTTGTTTGGCATAGGGTGTCCTGCCCTGTAGCTTGCTGGTCATTGAGTGGAGCTGGGTTTTGGCATTGAGATGGAGATCTCTGGGAGATTTTTGCCATTTGATATTACATGGAGCTGGGAGGTCTCTTGTGGACCAGTGTCCTGAACTTGGCTCTCTCACCTCAGTGGCACAGCCCTGATGCCTGGTTGGAGCACCAAGAGCCTGTCCTCCACATGGCCAGGAAGGCCTTCCGGGTGCTGGAGTAGGGAGTCCACGGGCACCGGGCTTCCAAACAGACAGCAAGAGACAAGAGCTGGGCACAGGGTTAAGGGTGGAGAGTTGGCAGGTGGGGTAAGGGCCAGGCAACTACAGTTTTTTCCCTGGTATCAGACGGGTCTGTCCCAGAAGCTGGAAAATTTGACTACAATGGGCGGTGTGGTGCTGGAGGGTGAGGAGAGCCTGCTTCCAAGTTTTGATAGCATTTGTATGCAGAGTTCTGTGTGTATTTTCAAATTACATGTTTTTAACTCATTTAGGTCACTATCAAGGAACATGATAGCTGGATTGTAAAGTAACTGTTTACTATTTATGACTGTTCCTTTTTGCATTCCCACCAGTGAATAAAAGTACCTGTTGCTCCATATCCTTGTCAGCATTTGATGTTTTCAAGGTTTCAGATTTTAGCCATTCTAATAGGTGCGTAGTTGTATCTCATTGTCATCTTAGTTTGCATGTCTTTAATGACATATGATGTGGAGCATCTGTGCGTATGATGTGGAGCATCTGTTCATATGCTTATTTGCCATTTGTATATCCTCCTTAGTGAGGTGTATGTTCAGATTGTTCATCCATTTTTTCATTAGTTTTTTTCTTATTGTTGAGTTTTAAGAGTTCTTTATATACTTTGGATACAAGTCTTTTATCAGATATGTGTTTTGCAAATATTTTCTCCAGTGTAACTTGTTTGTTTTCATTTTCTTAACAATTTCCTTTGTAGAGCAGAAGTGTTTAATTTGATTTTAATGAAGTTCAGCTTATCAATTTTTCTCTCATGGATTTTTTTTGGGGGGTGTTTTATCTAAAAATTCATTGCCAAGGTTATCTAGATTTTCTCCTATGTAATCTCCTAAAGGTTTTATAGTTTCACATTTTCCATTTAGGTCTGTGATCTACTTTGAGAAATTTTTAAGATGTAATGTCTATATATAAATTCATTTTCAACATTTGTTCTTTTTTGTTTGTTTTTTGCTTTGTTTCATTTTGTTTTGCCTGTGGATGTCCAGCTGTTTCCGCACCATTTATTGAAAAGTCTATTGTTTCTTTATTGGATTGCATTGGCTCATTTGTCAGATTAGTTGACTATACTTGTGCGGTCTATTTCTGGGCTCTCTGTTCCATTGATCTCTTTGTCTATTCTTGTGCCAGTACCACGCCGTCTTGATTACTGTAGCTTTATATTAAGTCTTGAAGTAAAATAGTGTCAGCTCTCCAACTTTATTCATCTTCAATATTAGATGAAGGGGAAATTGGCAATTCTGGTTTTTTTCCCTTTCCATATAAGCTTGTTGGTGAGGTTTTTTATGTAAATTCAGTATACAACATAAAGAGTCTAAAGATTACTAATCAAAATGAAAGAATGTACTTCTACTTTTCCATTTAAAAGAGTAAACATCATGGTGATCATTTAAAAATAAAAATGAGGGCTTCCCTGCTGGCACAGTGGTTGAGGGTCCGCCTGCCAATGCAGGGGACACGGGTTTGTGCCCTGGTCCGGGAAGATCCCACATGCCGCAGAGCGGCTGGGCCTGTGAGCCATGGCTGCTGAGCCTGTGCGTCCAGAGCCTGTGCTCCGCAACCGGAGAGGCTACAATAGTGAGAGGCCTGCATACCGCAAAAATAAATAAATAAATAAAAATGATTTGTTTGCCGCAAACTCAAATGAGTTTTTTTTTTAAAAGCCGCTGTCTTATGAGCAATTTTGCTAGGGAATGGTAAGCTTCTCTTTCTTGCTACTTGAAAGTCCAATTTGTCAGAGAGGGCAAAGAAGATAAAAGGAATTTCCAACACATACTATAGAATGTATAAAGTGGTGGGCCCTGTTATGTTTCCTACATTTTTCTTGAATGATGTGGAAAATGGTACATTCCAAAGGCTAACATCTAGTAGTAAAGATAGGACTTTAGTTCTCCTACAGATTAGGCACAAGGGAATTTGAGATACATCTTTCTCTAAAGTGCAAAGTCTTTTGGGTCTTCTTCATATGATACCTTTGACATTTTAGGTAAAAACTCAAGATTCTCTGAAGCGTCATAGTAACTTGGGCAATATCAGAGAACAAAAGTCGTGTGGACTCTCTGTAATAGGAACAAAAATTGATTCAAATTTTTGAAAGTTAATAACTATAGTCAATTAAATCATTCATTGTTTATTCTCTAAAATATTCTGTCAGTTCTTAGAGCCTTCTTTATTATTGCATTACCTGCCTAAATTCACAGAACTGCTCCCTTTCCTTCTTCCAGAGGATATCTCCCCAAATCTAATCTTGTTCTAAAAACATTTTGTAAGCAGCTTTTTTTAAACAGGCATGTTCCATATTTATTTAGCTGCTTCTCTTTCCTTTGTGCCTGTGCAAACAGTATTAACTCTGTTAAATTTTGTAGGACAAGTATGTGTGTTAACTTGATCCTATATAATGGGACATTAAAAGCAAAATTTCAACAAGGAATAGCATAGCATAACAGTCATTAATAGGGATGAGTACAATCAGTATGTCTTCAATGGTAGTCCATGGTCTTGCTGTAGGCATTTGATCATTACATGGTACTGTATTGGGTTTTCAATTATAGTTGATTGAAAAGTATCAACAGACCTTTACACACACACACACACACACACACACACACACACACACACATACACAGTGTAAAACTGATTGTCTTCGCCCCATGACCTATCTCAGCAGGGAACATCCTTCATTGCTCCTTCTTCCCATTTTCTAAAGAATGTGAGTCCCACCCAATGGAAGTTCTGTTTTGGAGTGACTCATCTCTTTCAGTAACATTATCAGCATTTCCACTTTGTTCCAGTTACAAGATGCAGTCCCCAGAATAATGTAATGCCCTCCTGCTAATTGCCAAGGCAAATAGAGGAACTGCTACAACTCTTCAAATGCTTTTCATTTTACATGTTGATTTCTCGCTTCCCACTTGGGAAAGGTGTGTTTGGCTCTAACTGCTTTTGATCTAATGGTTCTGTAGTCTGACCTACTTTCATTTTTCTTACTGCTGACATTTATTTTATTTTCTTTATTTAAGGCCAAAAAGTAACAGAAAAGGTAATCAGCATGCATTTAGGTCATTGCCAGTGTCCCAGTTACATTTGCATTTTTCTGCTTAAAATCTAATGCTGCCTTTGAATGATTTAAGATATTTGGACAAGGGGAAAAATAACCCTTCCTTCCCATAAATCCAGAGTGAAAACAAAGAGAATACATAATCCACCTGCCTTGATTCAGGACCATGCAAGTTACAAGAGCTGCAGTCATAGATTTTGTCTGGCTCCCAGAAATCATCCCTTTAGGACCAGAATCCAGGTGAGGCAGGGAGCCTCCCATTTCCCCGAAGCACTAGAGGCTTTGAAGGACCCAGCGGACGGAAACCTACCTTTCTGGTTACCGAGTTTCAAGGCAGAGTGTGATCTTCCTCCCACATAGGAGAGATGACATCCAACAGAGGAATCCCAGAGCTCTGTCTCACTCTGTTACTGTGGGGAATAGCACAAGAATTATGCGTCAAGGGTCATTTACATATGTTGAGAATCAGAATGAGGTTGGTAAAGACCTGCTTAAATGATCAAGTTGCAGTAAGGACACGGAACCTAAGAAGGCAAAATTGTGCCACATATCAGGACATTTGGGACAGATACTGGAGACAGACAGGAACCACGGTGATGAGTTTAGTAATTTAAGGGCTCCAGAGAGTGGTAGGATCTCATCTATGCCACCAGTTAGAGGGCCTCACATCAGTTTCTCAGTTCTGGTTTTCTTTTACTCTTCAAGGATTCAGAGTGCCACATTTCCCAAACTGCATTCTACTTCACGATAGCTGCTAGTAAGGCTAATGCCTGTTTCTGTGGTCAAATAAGGTCAAGGAATGCTGGTTTACAGAAAGTTTATTTTCTTGTTTTGTTGTTAATTTACAGTTTCTCTGAGTATTTAATGTGAAAATGTATGTTGTGACTCTCCAAAAGAGAGGAAAAGTATTAGATATGTTTTAAACCTATTGATCAAGGAATCTCTTTATGGAATAACGCTGTTTTTGTTTTGTTTTGTTTTCATTTTTATTGGGGTATAGTTGATCTACAATGTTGTGTTAGTTTCAGGTGTACGACAGAGTGAATCAGTTATACATATATATCCATTCTTTTTCAAATTCTTTTCCCAGATAGGTTAACACTTTTTAGTTTTTGCTGAAATAACATGTACATATGATTACAAAATCAGATATTGCAAATGAAATGGTCATGACAGTCACAGTCTCTGACCCCCATTTCTGGTCAATATATATTCCTTCTCCAATAGGAAACTTCCTTTAACCAAGTCTCTTTTAAGATTTTCTGGTGATTATTGGTAATTTTAGATTTACAGAAGCATTACAAGGATAGCACAGAGAGATTTTACATAACCTTTTACCCAGCCCCCCACAATGTTAACATCTTATATGACCCTGGTGCACTTATCAAAATAAAGAAACTAACACTAATACAATACAATTGATTAAATGAGAGATTTTATTTTTCTCCTGGTGTATTCTTTTTCTATTCCATGATCTAATCATAGATATCATATTTGTATTTAGTCGACTTTTCTCCTGACTCTAATCTGTGAGTGTTTCTTAGTCTTCCTTCTCTTCCATAATCTCAAAACTTTCAAAGAGTAGTGGTCAGGTTTTTGTCTGATGTTTTATCACAGTTGTACTGAAGTTATAGATTTGGGGGAAGAATACCACAGAGCTACCTTTCTCATCGTATCAGGGGTACGTGGTATCAACATGACTTATTACTGGTGATGTTAACCTGGATCACTTGGATAAGGGGCCATCAGCAAGGTTTCTCCACTGTAAATTACCATTTTTCCCTTTCCATGTGCTTGCTGTTCAATAGAACTGAGTCACTGAATGCAGCCATACTCAAAGGTAGATGACTTAAGCTCCAATTTCTGCTGTCAGGGGTTTCAAAAAGTTGTGGATGTACGCTAAAGTCACTGCAAAAAATAATAAATTTTTTGGAAGAAGATACTTTAAGACTATGCAAATATTGCCTTAAAGATTCTCCCACTAATTTAGACTTTGTCAGTGGATCTTGCCTGCAGATCCACTGTAGTATTCTTTTTTTTAATTTAATTTTTATTGGAGTATAGTTGCTTTACAATGTTGTGTTAGTTTCTACTGTATAGCAAAATGAATCAACCATTCATATATGTGTGTGTGTGTGTATCTCCCGTCCCTTTTGGACTTTCTTCCCATTCAGGTCACCATGGTGCATTAAGTAGAGTTCCCTGTGCTGTACAGTATGTTCTCATTAGTTATCTATTTTATACATAGTATCAATAGTGTGTATGTGTCAATCCCAATCTCTCAATTCCTCCCACACCCCCCTTGTTATCCATACATTTGTTCTCTACCTCTGGGTCTCTATTTCTGCTTTGCAAAATAGGATCATCCATACCATTTTTCTAGATTCCACATCTATGTGTTAATTATTTGTTTTTCTGTTTCTGACTTACTTCACTTCCCTTATTCCCTCCACATTTATAAATTAGAATTCTTTTGTAAGGGAGACTCGTCCCCTCTCTTCTATTTAGTCATTTATGTATGTATATATCTATGTATGTATCTATTCAAACATTATTTATGTCAGTATTGGTTCATGGATATTTCTTTCTTTCTTTGAGTTATAATCCAATAATATAATTTATTTTCTCACTTAAACTGTTCCAGTTTTAACCATTGGCAGCTTTTTCAGGTTAACTCTTATGTCCTTTGGACATGTCCCATCTTTTTTTTTTTAGGACTTTTTTACTTTCTGGCACTACAAGATGGTCCAAACTCACTTTTCCTACTCCAGCCCAAGGTTTCTCTGGCTCCTTTTATTAAAGGATGGTATTTAGAAACAAATATCTGGGCACTAGGTGTACTCATTGTGAATGAAGTATCATGGCTTGTAGCCTCTTTCAGTGGACAAAGCTAGGAAATAAAGTATATATACTAATCCATGTGTATACACATATCTAAATTTTTTTTTACCTATCTGTATATGTGTACGTGTGTGTGTGTGTGCGCGCACGTGTGTGTGCACTTATAAACACAAGTTCATGCTAATATCTCAAACTCTAATCCGTCACTATAGATTTCTTCCTATAGCATTTCCAACTTGCTTGTTTGTAAATTCTTCTCCTGACAGTGAAAGTGACTGGGGTCTCATCAACAATGTACTTACTTATTTATTCACTCTAGTATACCAATATAGTGGTTTCAGAATTGGTAAATTATATTCCTGTAAGAAACAAATTTATAAAGTATAATATAGTTTTGTGTACAGTTCTTTTTTTTTCCTTCAGGCTTAGTAAATCTAACCTTACTGTTTTTCAGAATTATTTAGCTTCTTTCTTCCCCATCCCCTTCAATGCCATTCAATTTTATGCCGTACAAATTAACGTACAGTGCTATGGGCTGTGGCAAAGTCATGTATCCACCATCACAGTACCATATAGAAGAGTTACACTGCCCTAAAAATTGCCTTGTGCTACCCATTTGCAGTCTGCCTCTTGCCCATTCCCAATTTCTGGCAACTACTGACCTGTTTTCCATCCCTATAGTTTTGCCTTTTCCAGAATGTTATATAATTTAAGTCGTACAATATGTAGACTTTTGCATCTGGCTTCTTTCACTTAGCAAAATACATTTATAGTTCATCCATATTGTTGAGTGAATTAATAGTTTATTTCTTTTTATTGCTGAATTATATTCCATTGTATGGGTACACCCATATAAACAGTTTGTTTGTATGTTTACTGAAGGACATCTGGGTTGTTTCCAGTTTTGACAGTTATGAATACAGGTTTTTGTATGAACATAAAATTATAATTCAGTTGAGAGTGTGACTTCTTAGTAATATGGTAAGTGTGTGTTTATAAGAAATTGCCAAAGTTTTCCAAAATGGCTGTACCATTTTGCATTTCCATTAGCAATGAATGAGAGTTCCTGTTGTTCCTCATTGTCTCTAGCACTTTATATTTTCAGGTTTATTTTTTGGGGGGAGGGGTGGTTTTAATTGTAACTATTCTAAGAGTTATGTACTTGTATTTTATTGTAGTTTTAATTTGTATTTCGCTAAAAAAAAAATAACCAGTAAAGCTGTCTGGGCATAGAGTATTCTTTTATGGAAGATTATTAATTACTTATTCAACTTATTTAATAAATAGAGAAATATTCAGGTTATCGCTTTCCTCTTAACTGAGTTTTCATAGTTTGTTTCTTTCAATGAATTGGTCCATTTTACTGTAGAATTTATGGGCAAAGGATATATTCTTTGTAGTCTCTTGTTATCCTTTTAATCTGTGTCAGTAGTGATATCCCCTCTTTCTTTTCTCCTACTGCTCTTTTGTGTCTCCTCTCTTTTATTTCTTGGTCAGTCTGGCTAGAGATTTGTTCATTTTAATAATTTTCTCAAGAAGCAGCTTTGGGTTTCATTCATTTTCTCTGTTGTTTTTTCTGTTTTCAGTTTCATTTATTTCTCTGCTAATCTTTATATTATTTACTTCCTTCTGCTGTTTTTGGTTTAATTTCTCTTTTTTCTCTAGTTTCTTAAGCTGGTAACTTAAATTACTGATTTTTAGATTTTAAAAATTTTCTAATATAGCATTTAATTCTGTAAGTTGCCCTCTGAGCACTCTTTTATTTGTATCATACCAATTTTTACATATTTTATTTCCATTTTAATTTAGTGCAAAATATATCTCAAAGGTTTCCCTTTTGACTTCTTATTTGACCCATGGATAATTTAGAATTATATTGCTTAATTTTATTTTATTTTATTTTTATTTATTTATTTTTGTGGTATGCGGGCCTCTCACTGTTGTGACCTCTCCCATTGCTGAGCACAGGCTCCGGACGCGCAGGCTCAGAGGCCATGGCTCACGGGCCCAGCCACTCCACGGCATGTGGGATCTTCCCGGACCAGGGCAGAAACCCGTGTCCCCTGCTTCAGCAGGCAGACTCTCAACCACTGTGCCACCGGGGAAGCCCTGCTTAATTTTAAAATACTTTTGAACTTCTTCTATATGTTCTTGATATTGATTTCATGTTTAATTTTGTTATGGACCAAGATATTTTGTATTATTTAAATTATTTTAAATTTGTTAAGATTTCCTTTATGGCTAAGGATGTAGTTTTTCTTAGTGAATGTTTCATGTGCACTTGAGAAGAATGTGTATTCTGCTGTTGTTGGGTGAAGGATTCCATAAATGTCAAATAAGTTACATTGGTTGATAGTGTTGTTCTAGTCATCTATAGGCTTAATTATTTCCTGCCAACTTCTTCTATTAATTATTGAGACGAGAGTGTTGAAGTGTCCAACTACAGTTATGGATTGTCTATTTCTTCTTTAAGATCCATCAGTTTTTGCTTCATGTGTTTTGAAGCTCTGTTGTTAGGTGCAAATGGATTTAGTATCTGTAGTGCTTCTTGAAATACTGCCCTTTTTATCATTATGTGATGTCTCTTTATATCCCTGGTAATATTTCTTATTCTAAAGTCTTCTTTGCTTGAAATTAGCTACTCCAACTCTCTTTTAGTTAGCATTTGTGTAGTATACTTTTCTCTATCCTTTAAACTATTTATGTTTTCATATTTTAAATGAATTTTTGTAGATAACATATTAACTATGTTATGGTTGTTATAGTCTTGTTTTTTTAATCCATTCTCACAACTTCTGTCTTATAAATGGTTTGTTTAGATCATCACATTAAAGCACTATTGCTTTAACATCTCTACTCCTTTTTTCCTTTTTCTTGTTTCTCTTGCATTAAGTGAGGATCTTTATGATTTCATTTTATCTCCTGATTTATTACTTATATCTATTTCTACCCCCTTTCTAAATCTAGCTGTACATTTATTTTTACATTCACAATGCCAACAACATTGTGTTTAAAAATCATAATTCTGAAACAGTCTCTTATACTTTGCCCATAGGTTGGGCCTAAATTTTATATTTACAACACAATGGCTGTGTAATATTATTCACTGGAGAATCATAAATTGTGCTATGATTACATTTCCTTCTTTTCAATCTAAATACGTAATCCCCTACGCTACTCAAAGAAAAATGGACAAAAGATTTCCCGTTCTTACCTGCCAGTAACTCTTCAAGAGCATGCTGCATTTTGCTTTATATTTGAACCATGCCTTTCTCAAACCATTTTATTCATTGTTTACAATGTTTTTTATGGTGTTTTTTCTTTCTTTGCATGAAGGTGACACATAAGCAGTATTTACCATATTCTTTATCTTTCCAATGTTTACATCCTTTTTCTACTGGTAGAATCCATTCAGCTATTTTCCTTGAAGCCCACTCATTTCCTGTTGCATGACTTTTTTGCATAGTATGCTATTCTTTCTTAAGTATCTATCTTTTTTCCCTTTGCTCTCTGCCTTTTTCATATTTTAAATTGATTTCACTGATTCATTATTAAAGAGTCCTCTGTTTTCCTGCTCAAATTTGGATTGATTTCTTCCTCGGCCTATTGAGGAATCCCTTACTGCTCTCCTAGTATGTAATAACTGTTTCTTGGATCCTATAACTTCCTCCCTCTAGGGTTACCTTTTTGCTAGAACACATCTTTAAGTACCCTCATAGGAAAGTGTGCTTTGGAAGGAGTAAGGGTCAACTTTGTATCTTTTACATTTCTGAAAATTTTCTTTACTCTGATCTAAAAATACACAAACAAACAAACAAAAAAACTAATGATTTGAATAAGTAGAGATAAACTTAGAAATAATTTTTCCATTACAAATTAAAAGGCATTGCTCCAGTTTTGTCATTGAGAGTTTTTATACTCTGATTTTTGATTCTTTGAGGTGATCAGTTTTTGCTCTCTGGAAGCTTATATGATCTTTATTTTTTCCTGTACTGAAATTTCACATTGATGTGTCTAGGTATAAGTTCTATTGCAAGTACCTTACTTGGCCCTGAGGCCTTTCTTTCCCAAACTACAGACAGATGTTGTATCTCTTGGGTTGACCTTAAATATATTTTCCTTTCTTCCACATTTTATGGTTATTTGTCTTTTTGTTCTGTATTTTAGGGTAATTTACTTACTCTATCTCTAATGGCATTTTATTTTAGTAGCATATTTTTAGTTTTTAAAATGTCTTATTATGTAACTATTCCAATTTTGTAACATTTCTTTGATTTGGAGGTTCGTATCTTCTCAATTTTCTTGAGTACAGTAACAAGAGGGGCATTTATTTTTAGTTATTCTTGGCTGTTTGTTTCCTCATTTGTTCATTTGTGTGTTCTAAGTCAAGGATCAGTTTTCTATTGGTTTATGATCTGTAATTTTTCTGTTTTAGGCTGTTCTCAAATGGTTGATTAAAGTTGATTACTTAGTCAAACATAAGAATAAGGCAATAGGAAGATTGGCTGAGAGTCCTGTATTATTGAGACAAGTTTTATAACTTCCAGCATTAGTTTCAAGATAAGTAAGGTAGGATGGGTTTTGCAAGTAGTGGAAAATAAAGGATTTTATTCTGCAGCACAATTATTCACAGTAGCTGCTTCAAAAATCATCCAAGACCATTTGTTCAACTCATTTGGAATGAAAACTGTCTGAGGTTCATTTGGTCTAAGATATAAAGTCCTGGCTGTCATCTCTCTGTAACTCAATATGGGGTGGTTTACTGTTCTGTATAGACTTCTGATTAATTACTCCCTGTGGTTTTAGGGCCATCTTTCATTCATGCCCTATTGTACTTGCAAATTTGTGTTAGGAGATTCATCAACGTTCTGCTAGGGAAAGTCAGCTGCCTTACTCTTGGAGACTTTTGTCTGTATATTTTAGGCTCTGGTTTCTACTGCTTAGCTTCATCAGTTGAAAATTCCTTCCTTTTTCCATTGTCTGGAAATTTGATGGAATTTCTTATTCTATATTATGCCCATTCCCTTCCTTATTGTTTTGGGTTTATACCAGTTTTGTTCTCTTTTTTTTTTTTTTTTTTTTAGTTTTATTGTACTGGGATTTTGTGAGGTAGAAGGGATAAATGCATTTATTCAGTCTGCTCATAAGCTTTTGCAACAAGTATAAACATTCTCAAAAAAAAAAAAAAGGTTAGGAGAAGACACTGATGCCTGCAAAAGATGATGTGAGGGAAAAACAAACAACATTTAACTGGGAGTTCAGGAGACAAGAGATCTAATCCCAACTTTGCTGGAGAAATCACTAGTTCCTAATTGCTTGCTTTTTCCCTTAACCTCCCCCTCCCACTTCCGCCGCCATAACTAGAACTTCATTAGAATCTCTTCATTTGGTCTATCTGGGTGAATTCTCTTTCCTCTCTGGATCATGGCTGATATAATTGGTGACTAAACATCTTTTAAAAGCAAGATTCCAGCACATTTCCCAGAGAGAACAAGGATGGAGAGAAAGATGAGGAAAGGTGTCTTCTTCCTTTTCTGGGTGAAAGCCTGGATCCTGTGACATGTTCAAGGACCAAAAGTTTTCTTGGGCACCTTTCCAGCTCTCATTTTGACTCCTATTATTTAATTAGACTTATGTAATGAAGATTTTCCCAAGCATCCAACTGCAGCCCTCCTCTTTGTGCAATCAGGCTGATAGCAAAAGTACAATGAGATGGTTTCAGGGGGAGTGGGAGGATGATGTTAACCTCTTTGATAATCTACCTCAGCATTCACCTTTGAAACAAAGATTTGACATTGGCTCGACCTAAGCAAGTCCCCCCAAAACACCACTATCCTATTTTCAACTTCTAAACTGACAGCCAAGTCTAATGTCCTCATATGTAGAAATTCTTAAGCTACACCTGCCATTATGTCTTCTCTGTCCTATCTAAGATTAATCAATGACCTGTAACATCATCAGTAGGATCCTGGAACAGGTCATGTACCTGCCTATTGTTCTAAGTCCAGTACCTTCTATATACATCAGAACTCCAATGCAAATGAAGTTGTTGGGTATTGTACAAAGCAAATTAATCAGAAGGATTCTTTTTTTTTTTTTTTTTCGGTATGCGGGCCTCTTACTGTTGTGGTCTCTCCCGTTGCGGAGCACAGGCTCCGGACGCGCAGACTCAGCGGCCATGGCTCACGGGCCCAGCCGCTCTGCGGCACGTGGGATCTTCCCGGACCGGGGCACGAACCCGTGTCCCCTGCATCGGCAGGCGGATTCTCAACCACTGTGCTACCAGGGAAGCCCCAGTAACACTTTTTAAAACACATGGATAAGATATAATAACTGCCTTGCCAAAAGATGACAGTTTGGTGGTTAAAATTATAATATAGCTCAGAAACATTATGATAAGATTAAGTAGAAAATTCTAAGAAAACTCGTAAAAATTATATTTAAACCAGTTTGAGGAGGTTAGAGAAGACCTTCCTGAAGAAGTAGAATTTAAGTAGAAACATTAAAAGTTGTTTTCAGGGAAAGAAACAGGTGGGGAAAGTAGGAATGGAGGCTCTCTGGGAGAAGGATCTGAATGTTCAAAGACCTGGAGCTGAGAAAGAGAGAGCATAGTTCAGTAAGTGTCAACCACTGCGTGCAGCAAGCGAAGAAGTGAGAGACAGCCTGGGGAGAGAACTGGGACAGATCACCATTACCTTCTGGGCTTTGCCAAGAAGTTTGTATTTTATCATCCTATGTAGGACAGTGGAGAGCCGTGGAAGGATTGTAAGCATGAGATAGACAAGTCAAATTCGTGATTTAGAAAGATCATTTCATACAGAGGATGCACTATAGAGGGGCAAGACTAGGCTAGGGATACCAGAGAGAGAGAGGGAGAGAGCGGTTTACAAAAGCATGATTTCTATCCCTCTTGCTAATGGCTACCAAAGATTCTTAGGTTAATTATGAGTGAATTGTATGAAATCAGAGGTCTTCTAAAACAAGGTGAGGGACATCATGTTGGGGAGGGGGATTGGAGTGATTTTCTGTTACTACGTTCATAGACATGGAAAATTCTGTATTAATGTCCTATTTCTGTGATGCGTATACCAACAAAATGGAGGAGAAGAATATGTTTGGGGTCAAATATAAGATTATTTAAAATATAATATTATTTTAAAATATTATTCCTATCCCCAGAGCACTCAAAATAACAGAATCCAATGGAAAAAGGAAAATTTCAGGCTCTAATGTAACTTCATTAAAGGAATCTAACAAAGGGCAACCATCTTATTGCAAAGTAGACTTAAATCAACTGATCTGTCTTATGGTGTGAATTTTAATTAAGACCAAATGTATATTCTCAAGATAAGTGGAGGATTTCAGCAATTATCTAGTTATTCTAGGCGTATTAGCTTCTTTTCTTGAAAACATATAGTTTATCATGACAAAAGTATGGGCTTATTGCTTGCATTACCTGATAATTGCCTCACTCTCCTTTTTCATTTGGTATCTGCTGATATAACCTCAAAGTCCTTCATAAAGCTCAGAAGTTAATAACATCAAAGTCTTTTCTTTGAAATTCATTGCTGCTGTATTTATAAGCATAGCCCATTATTCACTGGCTCTTCTGAGGAAAAAAAAAAGAAGGAGGGACATGGCTTACTGTCCTCAGAAGCTGACTTAGGCTTGTAGTCTCTCAGGGGCAATTTGAATCCCCCCCCACAAAAAAAGTTCAAACATTCCTTATCCTGAGTGTTGTAAGTAATTACTCACTTCTGTTTTCCAAATAGGCAACCATCTCTAGCCCCTTTACCCTTTAATCTGCTGCAACGTGACATAAACGGTATATGGTAATCCCACACCACTTAGAATTACTCCCCAAACACATTTGCAAGGGAGAATCATTGCTTTACACGGTGTCAGGAAACCAAAGTATAACCTTTCTAAAAATTGCTAAAGAGAACAATTTTTAATAAGTTAATCTACACTTCCTCCAGTAATGAGGTAACTAAGGTTCAGTCTGCAGTATACCAAGAAAGGTAGGAGCCAGAAGTTCTTGTACAGTTTTTCTAAAGTTAAAACAATACACTAAGATTCTTAAAATCCAGACTTATGGATTACCTATTAGTTGGGCTGAACCTTTAAAACTGCATCTCTAATTCTAAAAGTTATCATTTCACACCAGTTTTATACACAGAGCATTTTGACTGTTTCACATATCTTTCTTCTTCATGTGTTTCCACGAGTTTAGAGGTGTGTGTGCTAGGGTAGGGTGCAGGGAGGTTGGAGTAATTTCTTTGTATTCTAGAGGATGGTAGAGGTGATTCCTCTGATTTTATCATGCTGGAAGAGTCAGTGGCTTGAACACTGCCTATAAGTGAAGATTTTTAGATGTTTGTGCAATTTACAGCATGTGTTTATGTTTTCGAAATGTTTTATTTTATTGGTCAATTGATTGGTGATGCTAGGGTGGTTTGAATCAGCAGAAGCTGATTGTGTGACTCCCATTAGTAATTCAGTTGCAACAAGAAAAGAATACTTATGCTCTTCAGTAAATTCCCACTTAAATGTTTGATGAGTTCACATATGATTGAATCCTCTTTCAAGGTTACAATGAGACTGGTCAATCACCGCTAAATCTTTAACATCAAATGTAGTATCAAATATCCACGTGCTGCTCTACAATTCTCAGCCTCTCTTGCAGTTAGATTGGGGCCGAATGATTGTGCCGAAGCCAATAAATGTGGGTGAAAGTAATGAAAGCTACTTCCAGGCCTGGAGGTAAAGAAAAAATCCATATGATTTTCTGAGCCCCTCTTCTCTTGCCAGAGTGTATTGTTTATGGATCTTGTGCAAAAAATTACTACGGAACTTCGTGGTTTAAGCAGTCTTCGTTTCTATGGATCAAGAGTTTAGGTGTAACTTAGCTGGGTGCCTCTGGATCAGAGTATCTCAGAAGATTATGTTCAAGATTTCAGCAGCGGGTGCAGTTATCTCAAGGCACAACTCGGGGAGGATCTCCTTCCAAGTTCACTCACGTGTCTGATGGCAGGACTCTGAGCATCACTGAACCTTGGCTGGAGAACCAGTTCTTTGTTATGTAGGCCTCTGCATAGCGCTACCCACATGATGGCAGCTTGTTTCTTCCAGAGTGAGGACTCCAAGAGAGTGGGTAGAGAGAACAGTATGAGCAAGACAGAGTTACAGTCTTTTTATAACCTAATCTCAGAAGTGACATCCTATGCAGTTTATTAGAATTGAGTACTTAGATTCAGCTCACACTCAAAGGAAGGGGATTACACAAGGGTGTGAATATCTCAAGATGGGAATCATTGGGGTCCATTCTAGAGGCTGTTTACCACACGTGGTGATCCTCAAGGCCATGGACTTCAGGTGGTGTAACTACATGATGGAAGCCTGAAAGAAGCACCACTTTTACACCAGGAACATCAACCTTCCATAAGGGAGCTGGTTGCAGAAAGAGAATCCCTGAACTCCTCAGGAGTCCCTCCTCCAAAGAGCAACTGGGAAGGCTGTGCAGGTGCAGATACACCTACTGAGAAGATAGAAGACTTACTTTCATCATCTGAATCAAATCCAGACCTTGCACAAATTTCTTTTGTGCAAGGTTTCTTATACATAAAAGTGAAAATTATTCCTATTCAACATCTTTATTTAAAGAATTAAGAGGGAAAAGTGAATCCCATTCACAATAGAATCAAAATTAAAAAGTACTTGGAAATAAATTCAGCAAGGAGGTGAAAGATATTTACACTGAAAACTATAAAGCATTGATGCAAGAGATTGAAGAAGACATAAATAAATGGATAGTCTCTGCTTATGGATTGGAGAATTAAAATGTCCATACCACCCAAAGAAATTTGCAAACTCAGTGCAATCCCTGTTAAAATTCCAATGGCAGGCTTCTCTGGTGGCGCAGTGGTTGAGAGTCCGCCTGCCGATGCAGGGGACATGGGTTCGTGCCCCGGTCCAGGAGGATCCCACATGCCGCGGAGCGGCTAGCCCCGTGAGCCATGGCCACTGAGCCTGCGCGTCTGGAGCCTGTGCTCTGCAGCGGGAGAGGCCACAGCAGTGAGAGGCCCACGTACCGCAAAAAAAAAAAAAAAAATTCCAATGGCATTTTTTCAGAAAAAGAGGAATCCTAAATTTCACATGAAACCACAAAAGATCCTGAATGTGTAAGGAATTTGTACAACTCAATAGCAAAAAAAAAAATCAAACAATCCAATTAAAAATGGGCAAAGGTCCCGAATAGACATTTTTCCAAAGATGACATGCAAATGGCCAACAGCTACATGAAAATGTGCTCAAAACCCCTAACCATCAGGGAAATGCAAATCAAAACCACAAATCAAAACCTCATACCTGTTAGGATGTCTTTTATCAAAAAGGCAAGAGATAATAAATGCTGGGAAGAATGTGGAGAAAAGAGAGTCCTTGTGCCCTGTTGGTGGAATGTGTATTGGTACAGACACCGTGAAAAATGGTATGGAGACTCCTCAAGAAATTAAAAATAGAACTATCATATGATCCAACAATCCCACTTTTGAGTATATATCCAAAAGAAATGAAATCACCATCTTAAAAGATATCTGTACTCCTGTGTTCATTGCAGCATTATTCACAATACCCAAGGTATGGAAACACCCTAAGTATTGGTTGATGAATGAATGGATAAAGAAAATATGCCGTATATAGCTACATTGCCATATAGCTATATATGCAATGGAATATTATTTAGCCTGAAAAAGAAGGAAATCTTGCCAGTGTGACAACATGGATGAACCCAGAAGGAATTGTGCTAAATGAATAAAAGCCAGAGAGAAAAATGCAAATAACACATGGTATGATTTAGATGTAGAATCTTAAAAAAAAAAATTGAACTCATAGAAACAGACAGTAGAGTGGTGGTTGCCAAGGGCTAGGGTGTGTGGCAAATAGGGAGAGGCTGGTAAAAGGATACAAAGTTTCAGTTGTAAAAAGAATAAGGTCTGAGGATCTAATGTATAACATGGTGACGATAGCTGATAAGACTATTGTATAATTGGAATTTGCTAAGAAAGTAGAACTTTAGTATTCTCACACAAAAGGCAAACATGTGAGTTGATGGATGTGTTAATTAACTCAATGATGGGAATCCTTTCACAATGTGTATGTACATCAAATCATCACGTTGTATGCTTTAAATATATTACAATATTATTTGTCAACTATACTTCAGTAAAGCTGAAAAAAAGATGGAAGCAGCCTGGATTCTCAATTCTCTGCTAGTTGGGAGAATGTGAAGGAAATCTTCCCACTCTACATCAGATTGTGATATGAGCAAGTAATAAACTGTTGCATTAAGCACCTGACAGTTCAGAATTCATTTGTTTCAGGAGCGTTATTTGAGATGAGCTTGACTAATGCATCAGCTTTCATATCCTGGTTCCCTAAGTATGTTTATTCTTTTACAAAACGTTTTTTCCCAAAAGCCAGTTCCCATTTTGATCATCATCATGATCATTAACAAACTAGTATTGTATTCGTGGTTTGTGTTGGTCTTTTTTGTAAGTGCTGAGGGTAAAAAGGGGCAACAAGTTATATTTCTTCTATTAGATCAGAAATTTCATGGCATGGGCTGGGATGTATTTATTCATTTATTTGTTCAAAAATATTAACTTTATATGCATTTTTATATACTCTACATTTATCTTTCTGTACCCTATAGTACTTAGAGTAGGTGAAAATTAACTTTATTAAATGAATGTACTTAGAATCCAAGGAAATATTTTTGTTATCTTTGCCCCCATCCTTATTTCCACTTAGGATTTATCTCCTACTCATCCTTAGGGTTTTGGTTTAGGAAACCCTAAACCAAATTTTTCAAGGAAGTTTTCTGCAAACTGCCAAAACTGAGATGTGCTTCCAGAGTGCCCTGGGCTATTTCCTCTTGTAGCCCTTATCACACCCTATGGCAATAGCCTATTTGCCCATATGACATCTCTAGAGTGGAAACTAGTGACTTGGAAGCATTCCTGTTTTCCCAGCACTTAGTATATAGTACATAGAACATAGCACATAGTAGGGACACAATCATTCTCTAATAGAAGTATAAATGAATCAATAACACATTCCAGGGTGAATGAATAGTAGAGACATTAAAGCTTCCAGGAAAGCTTTTGTATTTCAAAGATGAGGACACTGAAACACCCCAAATCTGACCAATTGATGATTTACTTGATCAGGCTAAAGAGATGTATCTTTGCTGATCAGTCAGGGTGAGTAAAGGGGGTTCATACCTCTATAAGCCAAGCAATGAGAGTAGAGTGATAGATATTAGCTATTAAGTAGCATTGATTCAAAAGACGAAAGCCAAAACAATAACAACATGGGGCATTGTGCTGTGCAAGGCAGAATAAATATGCGTGTGGAGATGTTCACCTGGGAAGAAATACTTCCCATCTTATGGTGGAAAAGATATTTCTGAATTTAAAAGCTTTGTATGTACAGGCACAATGTTTGGGGATTTATGTAAAAGGTCCACGACAGGCAAATCCATAGACACAGAAAGTAGGTTCACAGTTGTCAGGGCATGGGAGAAGGGAATGGGGAGTGACTGCTAACAGGTATGGGGTTTTTGACGGGGAGGATAATGAAAATGTTCTGCAATTAGATGGTTCTGATGGCTGTGCTACCTTGTGAATATAAATACCAGTCAATTATACACTTAAAATGGTGAATTTTATCGTATGTGAATATACCTCAATACAAAAACGTTATTGAAGCACAAGATAATAGGGAGTAAATAAACAATACAAGTTTCTAATGTTATTCTAAAATATTTTATAGTTTTTATGTTGTAAAAATGAAAATACCCAAGTTAATACTAGAGACTAAAATGTCTCTGGCAACCACTCTAATAGTTAAACTAGTTTTAGCAAGCTCTGGATTATTTGCTATAATATTATCATCTCTTTTCAGGCCTGGATTTTTTAATTATATCTGGTCTTCAAAAATGGATACTTGGAGGAAATGTGCACATAATATTTTATTATAATTGGTTATTTTTCGAAGATGGATGTTGGTTGGTTTTCCTTTATCCTAAACTTTTTCTCCTATCCTGCCTTTCAACCACTGAGAACTGCTTTTTTGAAAAGAAAAGTATTTTGTGGTATCTCCCTTTATTTTCTCTTCTCTTTGGAATATTAAGTTTTTAAAAATGGATTTTTGCTACACAATGTTAAGCACAATCATTTAAGGTGAGTTTCAAGACTCTATGAAATCTCCAGTCACTCACAAAGATGAAAGGCCTCTGTGACCCGTTTATTAAACGTCCCTACTATCACCTGAGGAAACTTAGTTCTTCTTTTCCTTTATTTTTTTAAATAAATTTATTTATTTATTTATTTTTGGCTGTGCTGGGTCTTTGTTGCTGCACATGGGCTTTTTCTAGTTGCAGTGAGCGGGAGCTACTCTTCATTGCGGTGTGCGGGCTTCCCATTGCAGTGTTGTTGCGGAGCATGGGCTCTAGGCGCCCGGGCTTCAGCAGTTGTGGCACGTGGGCTCAGTAGTTGTGGTGCACTGGCTTAGCTGCTCCGTGGCATGTGGGATCTTCCTGGACTAGGGCTCAAACTCGTGTCCTCTGCACTGGCAGGTGGATTCTTAACCACTGTGCCACCAGGGAAGTCCCTCCTCTTCCTTTAAATCTTTGGAACCTGGAGCTACAAACAGAAATTCTATTAAAATATGTTGCAAAAACAATTCATCTTTTACAACATAGAATCAAACGTAAAATACACTTCAAGAGGAAGATTGAGAGTGCAGTTTGTGAATTTCATCAAATGTTCCCATTACAAGAGACAGAGGAAGTAGGATGTCAAACAAAAACTCACTGACTACAACTAAAACAAAACTAGGTGATAAAGTATCCCCATGAACCCCTAAATATGAGCAGCTAGGAAAAAAAGGAGCATCACAGCATCTATAAAGTCAGCATAATATCAGCATCTGTATGGGGGGAAACCCAAGGAAGTATACAGGGTGCTGACAGACATAAGAATGCAAGAACCCCAACATCACTAGCAGATATCCCCTGGAAGTTTCAGCTAGCTAATTGAATACCAGCAGTTAGGGATTTTTTGGGTACAATTCACAGTATATGTAACATTAAAGAAGCTAGCAACAGCAACAACAAAAAACCCTATAGTATTGAATTGGAATTGGAAAAATCAGCATAAACTCAAGATGTATTTTATCTTTAGATAATATGCTTTCTAGATCTGCTTCCTGAAAAGACCTAGAAATACTGAGCAACCCTAGAGCAATGAACCTCCTCAAATTTTTTACTCCAAATAACACTTTTCACAAAAGAAAACAAGTCACATCAGAGAAATGTCTAACTCCATGTTCAGAGCAGGAAATATACAAAATAAGCCTGGAAATATACAAAATAAGCCCAGTTGGGTAGCAAGGAAGTGATCAAGGACCACTGTGTCAAAAGGACTTGGGAACCAACCTGAGGAAGCTCCTACTGAGCAAAGATGGGGCAATTTAAGTGTCAGTAAACACAATAGCTGCAGTGAAATGAAACATATCAAATATGTTGCAATTGGTGAGTTCAAAGAAAGAAAGAAGAGCAAGAGAGAGAGGAAGGAGGGAAGAAAGGAAGGGAAGGAGGGAGGGAGGAAGGAAGGAAGAAAAGGGAAAATAACTAATTGCTAGTAAACCAACTTATTATTTGCCAGCTGGTGAATAAAGGAGGAAAATGAAGCATATTTCTTATCTTTCCTAAATGAACTTCTACCAGTTAAATAGTAGATGAGGGAAAGCTTCTCTTTATAGAAGTATTCCAGCTAATACATAAAGAAGGGATAATAGAATTAGGGTATCACCATATTGAAAACCCAAATTAACTAGCGGATCTGGACATGAGTCACCAATAGCTGCTAACATCATGAAATGACATCATGTACTTTTTGATGAAAGAATTCAATATCACCTGTGAAGTGGTCTTGCCAATAAAAATCAAACCTGAATATGATTATGCCTCTAGATCCAACTACCAATTTACAGGAAATATAGAGGATAGAGGAACATGCTAAATGACACCAGCAATATGCAGTCAGCAAAATTCAGAATGTAGAAAACTACAGGACAGCCAAACCAATTTATTTGATAAATTAATTATAAGAGGACAAAAAGAGATGGAAGGATTATTAGTTTTTTGAAGGAGACTAAGAAATATCACTTAATAGCAACATGTTGACTTTATATTAATTCAGAGCAACTTAAAAAATATACTATTGAAGCATGTGGAAATTGGAACACTGATTGAATATTTGATAACATTACAAAATTTTTTTTCATTATTTACCGTGATCATAATGATATTATGGTTGTGTGTGTGCAATAGTCTTTATGCTTTAGATATACATATGGAATGGTTGAAAGATGAAATGGTACCTGCCATTTGCTTCAAAATAATATGGAGGAGGAAATTAGATGGAGGTAGAGATAAGTAAAAGGATTAGCCATACATTGAAAGAATTATTAAATCCAAGTGGTGGTACATAGGAGTTTATTATATTTTTTCTATTTCTCTATGTGTTTGAAGTTTTCCATGATAAAATAATTAAAAACAAAATTATTTAAAATGTATTTTGGGGAAAATGTTGAATGTGAAATCCATATATATCAGGGTATTTATCAATGCTGTGATAAACCTTTGTTTTATACGAATTGCTATTGAAAATATTCAGTAGCTAAAACCACTAAAGTAAGCACTAGAACATTTGACTACAAATTAGTTAGAAAGAAAATTCCATTACTCATTTTTTCCCTCAAACACTGCTGGTACTGGCCTGGATCTGGAAAACTGACTTCTAGTCTTATCTCCCATTGAATATCTGAGTGAACCTAAACAAACCACCTGTTGATCTGTGCTATGCAAACAAGTGGAGGGCTCACCAACACAATAAACCAGCCTCTAGTTTAATAAGTAAGTTTTATTTGCACTCCATCCCACCAAAAACTGGAGGAAAAATAAAAATTGAGTTAGCAACAACTAAACTAAAAGTAGGGATTATGACAGTTTTGTTCTTTGCTATATTCCTAATTTTTCATCACAAATGCCTTGTACATAATAGATACCCTAAAACTGTGAATGAATGAAAGGATGGAAAGACGGATGGATGAATGAATTTTATATAAGTGGATTCCATGTATCTGTAAGTAAATCCCAATATAGTCAGCTTAGACTGTGAATATTTATATCTAACTTTCAATAATTTTCAGGCTACAGTTGCATTTCTCTACTGTCTAGGTTAGTGGTTCTCAAAGTTTAGCCTCCATAAGAATCACCCAGAACGCTTGTAAATAGATACCAAATTCTAAGCCCCACACCAAATTCTTAGATTTGTCTTTCAAGCAAGCTCTCAGGTGATGCTAATGCTGCCAGTCTATGGAACACACTTTGAGTAGCATTGGGAAAGCCAGATTTTGTCACCAACCATCCCCCATCAGAATTATTTGGAGAACTTTTTAAATATTCAGATTTCTATGACTCTCCTGACACCTACTAAATCAGGATTTCTGAGAGTTAGTCTCAGAAATATGAATTTTAAGAAGCTCTTTGAGTCATTCTTATGTACACTCAAGTTTGAGAATGGCCTAGACTAGTGCTGTCCAATAGAACCCTCTGAGATGATGGAAATGTTCCATATCTGCTCTGTCCAGCACAGTGGCCATTAGCCACATGCAGCTACGGAGCACTTGAAATGTGGCTACTCTGACTGAGAAACTAAATTTTTATTTTACTTTATTTTAATTAATTTAAATGTACATGTAAATTGCCACTCGGGGCTAGCGGTTACCATATTAGAATATGAAGGCCTAGATTTTCAAACTTACCTTCTTAAAAGTAGAGTTTCCTTCAGTCATGGCAGAAGGGGAGACCCAGATGTTCCTAGGATCCTACGCTTTTCTGCTAGAGCAAACCCCCCTTGGTTACCTTGGGCTTTCATTTTATATTATGGTCCCTCAACCAACTGGAGTCCATGACCCTGTAGGGACAGCCCTAAAGCTCCTGTGAAAGATAAATCAAAGTGCTCTGACAAATTTTCAAATGAATGGCACATAGGTTAATGGAATAATTATTTATCTGCCAAACAATTATGCTTTGAGTCAATTTAATGCAGCTTCTCAAGGGATTCCCAATATGCTCACCAACTTATTATCTCATTAATCCTTATAACCACTTTGTGAGCAGGAGAAAGGACTCAAGTTATTATCCCATTTCACACACAGAAAAACTGACTCTTAAAGGAAGAGAGCGACTTCTGAAATCTCCCCAGCAACTCCCTTATGGGAAGTTATAATTATTTTTTGTATTTGTCATTCTCTGTAAGTAATTAAGGTTCCTATACTCACGGACACCTCAGTAGTGCTTTAAAAAGCAATTTACTGGGCTTCCCTGGTGGCGCAGTGGTTGGGAGTCCGCCTCCCGATGCAGGGGACACAGGTTCGTGCCCCGGTCCGGGAAGATCCCACATGCCGCGGAGCAGCTGGGCCCGTGAGCCATGGCCGCTGGGCCTGCGCGTCCGGAGCCTGTGCTCCGCAACGGGGGAGGCCACAGCAGTGAGTGGCCCGCGTACTGCAAAAAAAAAAAAAAAAAAAAAAGCAATTTACTTTCTTTGGCACTTAACTATTCATGAAGATGGAACTTGGGCCCTGAGTAAAATGAGACAGACCCAAACTGGACTCAGACATCCTAGGGCTTCCAGGGTTTCATGGCATAACCCACAGGCTGCCGAATGAATGAATGAATGAAAAATAAATAGAATATTTATTTATTTAGCAGAGAGATGTCCACATAGGCATAACAATATACATACTAATACATACTAACAACGTACTTACTAATTACATTTTTTTTTTACATTTTTACATCTTTTCTTTTAAGAATCACAGTAGGGGTAGGAAGATTGTTTTGGGTAGCATAGAAGTTGGGAGACTGGAGATGGGATAATAAGTCTCTCTCTCCAAATGACAAATTTCAGGTCCTCCCCAGGTGATTTAGTTTCATAGCAAGATTTATGCCTGGGGCACCATCCTCAACTAGATAGATTGAGACAAGACCATAGGCCATCGAAGTCAAAGGCATGAAATACTAATTAGATACAAGTAGCCCAAGGAGACTCAAAAATGCCGTCAGAGTCCAAAATTTGCAAAGCCAGCTGCAGTTTCACTTTGCTTTATACACTGTCATTTGAGTTACCTACACAAAACCTAAAGGAATGTAAAACAGAGATCTCATGGACGGGTTTGCCCTGCTGGGAGGAGGGAGAACTCCCAGTTGCCTGCTCGCTTTCTTTAAAGCAGAGCTTCCTCTCGATAAGAGGTAGGGAGGGCAGATTCTGGTGGACGTTGGTGGGCAGGGAAGGGGAGAGGAGAGGGAGATGAGTGCCTGAAATTGGGATGGCAGCCCTATGTTTAAAATGGAGAACACCTCCAAGAAGGGGGCCCTGGGTAGACTTTATTCACTTAATAGACTTTAAGTGCCTGAGGACACAGTACAAACTCGTATCACATTATCAGACAGGCCCCCTCACGGCATCAGTGTCGGCAGAGGCTCATGAATATGTAAATACTATATGTATCTTGGAAACATGCTTGACAAGAGAATAGCTAAAATGAACTGATTCTAGTTATAAGCCCATCAGCCTGCCATTCTTTATGTTTGAACAGGCAGGCTATTGCTAGGTGACAGATCATTAAGGCTATCTACTCAGTCAGCGGAAATGAAGAAATAATTTGTTCCTAATAACCTTCAGATGACCTCCCAGGCAAAAGGGAGTCTTTAAAGTGCTGTCTCTGCCAATATATGTCAGGCGGCGCGTGGGGTTCTTCTGGCCCTGCAGTCAGAGCGGGGCGGCTGGTGAAACAGATTAATAAACACCTACTGACAGGGACATATCAGGAAAAGATCTCATCACCTGCCATTATTGGGTTGATGAATAATTCAGAGCTCTCCATCAGAGCTGGGAATTTCAGGCTGTGCGGAGATCTACATCCACAGGGAGGAGGGCAGCCTGAAGACACTGATTCCCAGCATGAAATGGGGGCCTAGGAGCTGTATTTCTGTCCCAGACTGTGCAGGCATTGGGCAGGGGTAGGGGTGTGTGTGGAAAGGCATGGAAAAGTTTACCTCCTCAGAAGGTGACCAGTAGGGTTTAGGACCAAAGAGCCAGTAGGAAACTTCTCAAAGCTACCCGACTGTCATGAAAAGTTTAGTGGCCAGGGAAGGCCCCCAGCGCTTATTTGTCTATCACCATTGTTGGTGAAAGAGGCCTTGGCCTTTGCTTCCTTACCTTGCTGGTGGATTCCAGAGGAACAGATAGGTCAGTCTCTCCGACTTGGCCCTCATTCCTTGTATACTTAATCTTGCCTCCATTCCTACTTTCTTCCTATCAGTGAGGAAATATTTGCTCTGCAGATGTAATCACTGTAACAGCTTTGGGGTCAGATAGGCTTCTATGGGAATCTCACGACAGTCTCTAACTACCAGCTGTGTGATCCTGACCATGCTGGGATTCAGTTCCCCGTCTGTAAAATGGGCTCAACAATGTCTGATTCAGACAGTTATTGTGAGGTTGAAAAACAAGTATGCCTGGAGAAGTCCTAGCCGAGGGCTGGGACCAAGCAAGTGCCCACTTTCTACTGGAGACATATATTGGTTGCCCTCATCTGTCCATCTGTTTTTTGATCAGAGACAAGGCAGGAAACATATTGTACAGGCAAATTTAATAATTCAAAGAGAGTTAAATAAAGGGACCATTTCCATAGATGCTGGCAAGGTTTAGCAAACCAACTAGGGATAGTGACGTGCCCCAGACCAATAACAGCAGGGATCCCTTAGTCCCTCTAGGCCTTAAGGGGCAGGAGGAAGAAGCCAGCCATTTACGACAAGAGATTTGCTGCCTGACAGAGCTTTCTGTGGAAGCTCCTAGCCAACCATGGTGATCTGGCATGTTGGGAGCACAGGACAAACATCCCCACTGCACTCTGCTCCTGCCCTCCAATCCCTGCCAGGAGCTCCCTTTCACTGAACCCAACTGGACGCCAGGCAAGAGGCCAGTTGATGGGTCTTTAAAGGTCAGCTGCCTGGGGCACAGATCAAGGTGGAGAAAGGTGGGAATTGAATCTGGAGGGACAAACAGAAGAGATCCAGCATATTCACCTGACTGATCAGATTGTCCGCACTTCTCTATCTATGGTGTCTTTCGATGTGTGTCAGTTAAAAGGAAAGCAAAATAAAGGGCATATCTATGCATTTTAGGACCTTAAAGACTAGACTAGGTGGGGGTGGGGGAAAGGAAAAGAAAGAGAAAAAGAGAGAGACTAAAGAGTAATGGAGTCAAGTAATAATAATATAATAATATAATGCAATCAAGAAAATTTAATAATAATATAATGGAGTCAAGAAAATTTAGGCCATCATGTAAATCATTCCATATCCCTTACTAAGTTACTCTTTCTGGTTCTGACACCCATAAAATAAAAACTTTGCACTACTTGATGTCACAGAGCTTTCTTAAGATGGAATGAATGACCTAAAGCATTATAATAGAGCAGCTCCATCAATGCTTTCCCCTCCCCATTCTCAAATAAGTAATGGCATGGAAGACAAAGATTGCCATTCTTTGGAACTCAGAGCCACACAACATCTCCTCCTGAACTTGAACTTGATTTAGAGCTCATGGTGCTAAAACCCGTTTGATGAAATGTATGCATCATTCAGAGCCTAATCCTTCCAATTCAACCCAATCTGAGTTTCACTGGGCTGGAGCTTTTTGACTTTAGTCAAGAGGTAGGAGAAAATGTGATGTTTTGTTCCTAAAAGATAAGCACAGAAAAGCCTCTGGTCAGAAAATTAGAACGAGTGTATAGATCTTTCTGAGTCAATCAACTGTAATGAAACATCGTTTTAAAGAATCTTGTTAAGTGGCTTAGAGATAAAGTGCATTTTCTAAAACATTGGTTTCACAAAGTAGAGTGAAAGTTAGGATACATTTGGTAATTCTAGGGCTGAGCAGAGGCAGAGAATGAGACTAGATAAGGTAGAGAAGTGAGCAGAGCTGGGAAGGAGACAGAGAAACACAGCAGGAATGACCCTACATTGGCTACAATAGAAAGGCTGGATCATCTGAATTTCCATCCATCTGGATCATTGTCTTTCTTAAGCATTCTGAATACCTTTGGTTCTATTGCATCCTGTATATAACCCTTAGAAATAGCATGCTAGAGGAGGAAGTCTCCCATCAGGTCTCAGATGGCCTTAAAGAATAAGCTCTTTGGTCATTTGATTCCAGAACCAATATGTAATTCACTCATTCATTCATTAACTAATATTTTCAAGAAATATTTATTGAAGACCTATTAGATTCCAGGAAGTCTTCTGGAAATATATTTCTAACTTACATTGATGCCGTAGTCAGAGGAAGTCCCTGAATTTTAAATGATAAAGAATAGCCAGCCTTGCGAGGATCAGCAGAGAGAGCATCCCAGGTAAAGAAGGGATACAGAGGCCCTGGAAGCCTAACCAAGCTCGGCCTTTATGAGGAGCATGAAGGGCGGTGTGGCTGGAGGATGGTGAGTCCAGATAGCAAAGCCTGAGACTGGAGAGGAAGGAAGGGAGCATGCTACAGGGTGTTATGGGAGTACTCACTACCCATCTCCAGACTCCAAATAATGAGAAAAAGCAGATTGCAGTGGGAAGTTCAGCACCTTGTTGGGTTCAGTCTTCACATGCTGACCTTGCATCATAATGCAGCAGGTGGAAACAACAGGGCAAGCACAGCCGATGTGATATTAAAGTGCCTCAGGGATACAGTTAAGCCACAGCAGAGCTGCCCAGGGTATATCTCCTTTGCCATCCTCTTTTTGTTACCCATTATATTTGCACTTCTTCTTACAGTTTTGATAGGGAAAGGTCTAAAAGGCCATGCTTTGCCAACACATTCTCCTGAGGCTTCCTCATAGGACAGGCAGCTCTAATTTTAGAAAGGGACACAACAGACTAACTAGCCAGAAGCACATGGCCCATCCACACATGAGGGAGCTGGAGGAGTCCCCTCGCTCAGGAATGGAGAAGGGTCCCCAGCACGTAAGCCACTCACATGGCCTTTCTCTTCTACAAGGCTTATTTTCACTTTTGGATTGGAACTTGAAGAGAACAGCAGAATATGTTTTCTGGACCTTTGGTTTTTCTTGTGAGTTAATTTCACGTATCTTCAAAAATATGGTTTCTCATCTGTACACAGACAGAGGGAGAGCCAGTCTCCTTTAGAAACTCGTCTGAGTACGAATAAGTGGGTGTGTTATTTCTGGAGAAGTTCCACTGATCATTTCAGTTCCCATTTTGGCTATATTCTCCTCTATATTGCTCATTTTCTGAAGATATCTCTTTGTTTTTGTTGCTGCTGCTGTTACTGCTTTCCCAGTAAATCGCCTCTGGGCTCTGCCATGCAGCGGAAACTTTTTTCAAATGCAGGCCCATTAATGTAATCAGTAGCCATTACTGCTTAAAGCAAGTCAGTTACTGAAGTACATAGTTAAACTTGTAAGTGACAAAGAAAGTAAGCCAAAGAAAGCAAGAATTGGGGTGGGGGTGGGGGAGGAGTAAAGATGATTTACAAAGAATGTCAAAATGGAAAACTTTTTTCTTGTTTCCTCCTTCCTTCCCTGTATCTTTAGATGTAGCATGATGAAGAGTTTCTCTTTTTTTTTTCTTTAATTTATTTATTTTTGGCTGTGTTGGGTCTTCGTTGCTGCGCCGGGCTTTCTCTAGTTGCGGTGAGTGGGGGCCACTCTTCGTTGTGGTGCGCGGGCTTCTCATTGCGCGGGCTTCTCTTGTTGCGGAGCACGGGCTCTAGGCATGCAGGCTTCAGTAGCTGTGGCACGCGGGCTTAGTTGCTCCACGGCCTGGGTTCTTCCCGGACCAGGGATTGAACCTGTGTCCCCTGCATTGGCAGGTGGATTCTTAAGCGCTGTGCCACCTCGAATGATGAAGAGTTTCTTACACCAATAGGATTAAGACATCTGCTGGGAAGGGAAGTGACACCAGGCATAGAGTCTGGGAAAGTAAATCCTAATCAGGGTGACCATATGTTCTGGTTTGCCTGGGAAAGTCCAAGTTTCCACCTGTTCTTCTGGCACAGTTGCTAATAATTTTCTCCCTTCACTTTCAAAAATGTCCTATTTGGATGGTAAATTACATGGTGGCCCTAGCCCTAATTCTGCCTCTTCCACTAAGCAGGCATGTGTCTCTGGATAAATTCCATACTTCTCTGGATTTGGTTTCTCAAGTGTTTGGATGAGATTGTAACTACGGTGCTCTTTATCCCAATATTCTATTGTTCCATTAAGAATAAAAGAAGACAACATAGAATTTTGTAGATTATGGAATGTGCATGCTTTTAATGAAAGAATATCACTTATTTCTGAGGGGAAAGTTTGACTCCTGGTTTAGTACAACTGCCTCTGTCTTCTCTAACAGGCATTTGTTAATGATGATTGGAAGGATGATTGGCGCTACTCTTAAGATCTTAAATGCATTGTCTTATTTAATCCTAACAAAACTATTATGGTTTCTATCTTATACGGACTGATAGTCACTTCAAACTGTCTTTCAAATATAATTGTATCTGACT
The DNA here is from genome assembly GCF_039906515.1 of Pseudorca crassidens. NCBI lineage: Eukaryota > Metazoa > Chordata > Mammalia > Artiodactyla > Delphinidae > Pseudorca > Pseudorca crassidens. The sequence goes on along the minus strand of NC_090302.1, from coordinate 38,117,630 downwards.
TTAAAATACAGTGTTCTTAACCACCATGCCACATCTAGGATGCTTTGAGCAAAAGCAGCAAAGAAAGTACTCAGTGTATCAGTCAGGGTAGGCTAAGGTGTGCTGTAGTAACAAAGAATCCACAATCTTTCTGGCTCAAAACATTTATTTCCCAGTCATGTTACATATCCATCAAGGGTTATCTGGGGGCATTGCTGTGTGCTGTTCTTTCTCTAGGACCTAAGCTGATTGAGCAGCCATCATCTGCACTGTAGACCCAGTTCATTGGTAGAAGAAAAAAGGCAGCATGGCAGATTGCACACTGCCTCTTAAAGGTTCATCCAGAAAAGACCACGTCACTTCTGTTCACAGTTCATTGCATACAACTTCATCAACTCAAGTCATGTGACTACCTCTAACTGCAAGAGGACAGGAAGTAAAATTGTACAGTGGACCAGAAATAACAGGAACATTTGGTGAAAAGCATTTAGCCACACCAAGGTACTCCTAGAACAAAAGATCTAAAGTAAAGATCACAGCGTTAAAATTCTGAGTTTCAATCACCTCTAAGCAACATTTCATAGAACTAGGCATGCATTTTTGACTCTATTTCTATAATGCTTTCTTAAGCCCTTTGTTATCCACAGACATACTAGCTCATCTCTGTTAAAAACATTCTTTCTATCCAGATAAGCAGGTTGAATGATATGGATATAAACTACTCCTAATCCACTTATGTCCCTCCTCTCTCTCACGTCTCAGCTGTATCTACTATAAAACTAAGAGATGCCAGTTCAGTGAAGGAAAGGGTGCGTTTACCTCAGGAAAGAGTGTCTTTATGACACAGATCTGCTCTGATGAATCCACTAATGTGAAATTTCTGACCCAGTAGGCAGTGATTGCACAGCTCTGAGACTTCTCTCATTATTCATGAAATATGTGCCGTGCAGTGTCAGTGCTCTCCCTGCAGACCTGCTGCCAAGCAATTACTCATTTCTATCACTTAGCCTTTTTATTATTATTATTTTTCAGTGGGTATCTATATATTCACTACACTTCAAGAAGCAAAGCACAGTCCCAGAATGAAAATGATGCTTGTCTTGTTTGATTTTAAATAGAAAAGCACTTTAAGTCCTTAAAAATTGATGTTGTTTTAAACTTTACAGAAGGCAAGAGAGGAAACCGGTAGCTGCAGAAATAAATGGAGAGCAATCAGGAGCATTTCCAGGGTTATACATATTTGCTACCCAAGAGCTGCTGGAGGGACTATCTTATACGTCCTGATTTATTTCTCTGACTCCCCCCAGGAGCCCTTAAGACGAACAATGAACCAGAAATGGCGACAGAGCTCTGGTTGAAGTCCTTTGCCAGAGGCAGGAGTATTCATGTTCAGTGGCCCGTGCTTAGAAAAGGGACAGGCTCCAGGAGCCATGTCCCCTTCTCAGCACAATGTTTGTTTGTATAGCCCTTGCAGATATAAAGTCTAATGTAAAAGAATGGCTGCCTTTTGCTGCTATGTGATAAAATCTGTTCAGAGCACTTGTATCCTGGTGAACATCACAACTGAGAAACATTCCAACACCAGAAGTTAAAACAGAAGAGCTTTGGAAGTGTGAAACTTCACTAAACAAAAAGTCCTCAGTCCTAGGCTCCAATCCTCCTGCGCAGGTAGTCTTCTCAGAATCTGTGGTCCATTGCAATGATGGCCCCAGCTCTTCACAGTCCCAGTATCCACCCCTTCTCTCGTGAATTTGTGGTTACTCATTAAAAAGACATTGTCCCAGACTTCCCTGGTGGTGCAGTGGTTAAGAACCCACTTGCCAATGCAGGGGAAACAGGTTCAGTCCCTGGTCCAGGAAGATCCCATATGCCATGGAGCAACTAAGCCCATGCACCACAACTACTGAGCCTACGCTCTAGAGCCCGCGAGCCACGACTACTGAGCCCGCACACCACCACTACTGAAGCCCATGCGCCTAGAGCCTGTGCTCCGCAACAAGAGAAGCCACCGCAGTAAGCCTGCGCACCGCAGCAAAGAGTGGCCCCCGCTCACCACCACTAGAGAAAGCCCATGCGCAGCAACAAAGACCCAACGCAGCCAAAAATAAATACATAAATAAATAAATTTATAAATAAATAAATATCTCTGCCTTAAAAACAAAAGAAAAGGCATAGTCCCTTTCTCCATTTCTTGAATGTGAGCTGGTCTTATGACCTCCTTAGCCAATAATTATGCAAAAGTGATAGCAGGCCAATTTTGAACCTATGCCTCCAAAGCCCTTGTGTGTTGCCATGTGACCTCTCTTGCATCCTCACTATCACCATGGAAATGTGCCTGCTGGAAGAAGAGAAACATGGAGCAGCTTCAGCCCTAGTTGTTTCAATGAAGGTCAGACAGACTGACAGCCAGCTGACCCCCAGGCACATGAAAAAGCCCAGCCAAGATCAGCAGAGCCACCTTGCCAAAACCCAGCTGACCCCAGACGTATGAGAAATACATGTCTATTGTTTATTATTAAAAGGTCTTGTGACTTTGTTATACAAGTTACATAACTCACTCACTCAAACCCCATCAGGAAATTATGACTTTCTTTTTTTCCCCTCTCCCACACCTCACCCTGATATTTATTTACTTTGGTCTTTCCATTTTCTTTAGTTTCCTTACTCTATTTCCCTTATTATCATTAAGTGCATATCACTGTGCTGGACAACATAGTTAATACAGGGACTGGTGAATCAGGGAACTTTCTCTCAAGGAGTTCTCATTCTAGCACAGCAGTTCTCAATATTTTTTATCTTGACTTACTTAATGGATGGCATTAATATGTGCAAGACACTCTCAAGAGCAAACGGAGTTATGAACAATTTCTGGTGCATTAGCTCTTTCTCTCCCATGTCTCCTATACCTAAGACATTGCATTTGAATGCTAGCAAGTCAAAGCAGCACTAAAAGGCTTGAAACATATCATAGATGTCAACTTGAATCATTTGTATGATGTTATTTTACCTACCATTAGTTGTAAATTACTTACAGTACCCTTTGTTGCTGATTGCTGCATCCTGGGTTTTGATATCCCAGAGGAGAACAAGTGGCCTAGTGAAAGGAGAATGCTGACATCCCGGGTCTTAACTGCAGTCCACAGCATACTGAAAAAAGGGCTTAGCAGAAATATAAGCAACAGACTGGGGGTGGGGGGTGGGGCGGGCGGACTCAGAAAGGAACAAAACATTCCACCTGGGGCACACAGCGATGCTTCCCAGAAGAGCTGACATCTATCTGGCCAGGGTTTTGACAGAGTAAATTAAATCACTTCATTTGTAAGAAAGCACTCTTTATCCCTTGTCCTCCAATCCCAGATGTCCCCCCAATCCTTTTGACTGGGTTCCGTCGAGGTTGAAATTTCCATCAGAGCAAAGAAATTACACATTATTGCCACACCTTACTGAGATAGATGATGAGAAGGTAACAGCTCAGAATCTGGAGCTTTGAGCCCACATTCCCTATTACTGCGTTTCTTCCAGAAGGATGCTCACAGAGTCAGCCTCCCTCACTTACTGGCCAGATCTACCAGTTCTCTATCACCTGGCTAACAACAGAGCTGGGACAAATATGGCTTTCTTCTCCCTGGGCTAATGTTCTTTCCAGTTTGTTGAGTGTTTGATGATCTTTAGATGTCCCTTCTAACCTTGGCTTCCGAGTCAGGTTTTCTTTTGAGTCTTGCCTGCCGGTTTAAAGAAGGATTTATAGACACCCTCCCCGCACACTCCTGCTTTGGAGGAGTCAAAAGCACTCCTCCAAAGCAGGAGTCAAAGCTGCTCTATACAGAAAGAGGCCTTTGGGATTCTCGAGGACTCTAGTTTAAGAAAAACTCTTTCCCTGTTTCCTCCTCCCATGTCTATCCTAGAAAAGTATGATCTTTCAGTTTCACTCTAAGACGCAGGTTTCCCAAGTGGTTTCCTCATTATGCGACGGCACAGGAAGGGGAAACAGCCCTGCGTTGGAAGTAGGTATCAGAATGAGAGCAATAAAGTTCTACAGGACAGTATTGTGTAAAGGAGGAGACCTGGAAAGGTGCATTCTTTCATATAGTTTGAAAAAAGCGAGCTTCACTGGCAGATGGGGAATGTATGTGGAGCCTTTGCTCCCCTCTAGGAAACCACAGTGCAGAATTTTAAGGTTTAAGAGCAAAGCTAGGCTATCCTCTGCAGTTAACAGTTCTTTGAAGAAACAGCTGCTGGCTTGCTGCTTGGCCCTAATAGAGATTGAATGCCTGATGATAGGCTGTAGACTTACAGAATACCTTGTTATCATTATGGCATTCCACATAATGGTGCTTCTGACCAGGGAATCCATTAACAGTGAGCTGTCTGATACACCAAGCCATAAAATTGGGCGGGCACAGTAGCACGCCATCATCAAGTAGGAATGCTGTATTTGAGACTCCCCATGAGGACGTTGCTCAGATTTTCATGGTTCCTACTTTTGCCGCGTTCCCTCCTTTCTCTCAACCTACCCCTAAGGAGTTCCGTATGACCAGCTGACCAAGAAAGAAAAAATTCAGGTTTGCTTTATAGGTGGTTTTGCATGAAAAGCTGGCAGCATCTAAAAGTAGGCAGTTGTTACACAGCCTCGCTTAGGAGTGGCATGAAGGACGGTGGTGAGGGAACATCCTGACGGTAGGCAGAACTTTTGAGCAGTCTACCTGGTTATTCATTTTCTGCCTGGAAGGAGAGAGGGCAAGGTACGGAACTATATGGATTCAAGGGCAGTGACTAATGGTTTGGTTGGATGATCAGAAACTTGAAGGAATACCACTTAAAAGTTGGTAGAAGGAGGTCTGGGGAGAAATAAGTGGATAGGTCTCTCAGAATAAGCAAAATATGAAAAGATCTTTATGTCTCACAGCAGAGAAGTTTAATGATCAAGTGACCAAGATGACCTATTCCGTGGATGTTGGTCAGCCTCTTTTCTGAGCAACCCCATCCTTGCCCATTGGGCTAATAAAAATAGTGGCCAGGTCAGGAGAGCTGAAGGCTATGCATGGACTCAGCAAGATGAACTTCCACTCGCCAAGCCTACAGCCCCTGCTCCAGGCCCACCTCCCATTGCCGGCTGCACATCTGCAGAGGCAGTAGCTGCACAGAGACAACAGCTTCCCAAGGACATTTCCTTAAGCTCCCCCTTCATTGTCCCAATTTGGTGGCAGGACATGCTGGGTTTCTCATATTTCTCTTCAAGCTCTGATTTCAGGAGATTGCTAGTGGGCATCAGGAGGATGTATTAATAATTCTTTCTCTGCTCCTTCAACTTCCACTTCCAGATCTTCATTTCCCCAGCAGGGCAGGGGGCCACATTTGTATAAGGTCTAATTTCCGTAATAAATCCCCTGTTCCGATAACACTCATGAGAGCTTCGCTTCCCTGACTGAACCCTGGCCGGTAAAAGGGGATTAGGTGTGGGTGAGTAGACCATGCATTTTATCCAGGTGAGGCCCTTTAAGATCGCTAGCTTTTCAGGACGTGGCTTTTATGTGTAGTTCTTCTGCAGTCTGGAAGGTGAGGACTAAGATGGAGTGGGATTGCTATGCATAGAAAGAAAGGAAAAACTGGAAGGAAATTCCCCAAATCTAAAATAATGTTAAAAGTCTTGCTTTTGGTGGCAAGGCTACATATGGTTTATGTTTTCATTTTTTTCTACTGCTATTATAATTTCCAAATTTTTCACAAGAAATAGATTTGATCTATTACTTGATTAGTGAAAAAATAACAAATTTTGTTTCGAATAAAATCAGGGAATTAAAAAAGTTCAGGTTACTTGGTGACATATACATACCCTAAGGTATAATACAAAATCCATTTGTTGAATAGAGTTGAATTAATCAGTTTACACTCAATGTATACCAAGAACAAGGTTACTAGTTCAAAAAACACACCAAGTTTCAGTACCTCAAACAGTAAGTAAGACTGAGTGTGTTAGTGAAGCTCCTTCCATTACAAGAGGAGGCGTTACAAGGCTCAATATATGGTGGTTTGTTGTAAGAATACATAAGACATTAAAATTGCTGGAATTTTTAACTGTCCCACATTTCAGGGTGGCACAGAGTGTAGGAGACCCCTTGGAGCCTGGGCCTGGATTGAGGTTCATCTAGCTCAGAAGTAACTCTTGGGAACCTAGGAGAAAGTTATGGGTATTTATTCAAACATTTCGCTAATAGATAATTCAGCTTCTTCCTATGCTTTCCCCATGTGTACTCGCTGTTAAAGAAAATTAGATCATTTATAAGAAAAAATTAAAAATCAAGCTCATTCTTTGTATATCACAAGTATTTTATCATATAAGCAATAGGGAGCTACAGTGGAGATTGAAGCAGGAAAGTAAACTGAGACTTGAGGTTGAGATTAATAATAAAGCAGCCTGGAAACGGTGAAAGGAGAAAAGTCACAGAGGCAGAGAAGACAACTAGGATGTTAGTGTAACAAGCTAGGCAACAAAATAATGTAAACCGAGTCAAGAAACTGGCAAGGAGAACCAAAAATTATGTTGGAGAAACTAATGAAAGTATCATATTAGCATAATTAGAAACCAATTTGTTTAACTTTAATGAAAAGCTGCATTTTCTTTTCTTTTTTTTTTTAACATCTTTATTGGAGTATAATTGCTTTACAATGGTGTCTTAGTTTCTGCTTTACAAAAAAATGAATCAGTTATATATATACATATGTTCCCATATCTCTACCCTCTTGCGTCTCCCTCCCTCCCACCCTCCCTATCCCACCCCTCCAGGTGATCACAAAGCACGGAGCTGATCTCCCTGTGCTATGCGGCCGCTGCCCACTAGCTATCTATTTTACGTTTGGTAGGGTATATATGTCCATGCCACTCTCTCACTTTCTCCCAGCTTACCCTTCCCCCTCCCGATATCCTGAAGTCCATTCTCTAGTAGATCTGTGTCTTTATTCCCGTCTTACCCCTAGGTTCTTCATGACATTTTTTTTTCTTAAATTCCATATATATGTGTTAGCATACAGTATTTGTCTTTTTCTTTCTGACTTACTTCACTCTGTATGACAGACTCTAGGTCTATCCACCTCATTACAAATAGCTCAATTTCATTTCTTTTTATGGCTGAGTAATATTCCATTGTATATATGTGCCACATCTTCTTTATCCATTCATCCAATGATGGACATTTAGGTTGTTTCCATCTGCGGGCTATTGTAAATAGAGCTGCAATGAACATTTTGATACATGATTCTTTTTGAATTATGGTTTTCTCAGGGTATATGCCCAGTAGTGGGATTGCTGGGTCATATGGTAGTTCTATTTGTAGTTCTTTAGGAACCTCCATACTGTTCTCCATAGTGGCTGTATCAATTTACATTCCCACCAAGAGTGCAAGAGGGTTCCCTTTTCTCCACACCCTCTCCAGAATTTATTGTTCCTAGATTTTTTGATGATGGCCATTCTGACTGGTGTGAGATGATATCTCATTGTAGTTTTGATTTGCATTTCTCTAATGATTAGTGAGGTTGAACATTCTTTCATGTGTTTGTTGGCAGTCTGTATATCTTCTTTGGAGAAATGTCTATTTAGGTCTTCCGCCCATTTTTGGATTGGGTTGTTTGGTTTTTTGTTATTAAGCTGCATGAGCTGCTTATAAATTTTGGAGATTAATCCTTTGTTAGTTGCTTCATTTGCAAATATTTTCTCGCATTCTGAAGGTTGTCTTTTGGTCTTGTTTATGGTTTCCTTTACTGTGCAAAAGCTTTGAAGTTTCATTAGGTCCCATTTATTTATTTTTGTTTTTATTTCCATTTCTCTAGGAGGTGGGTCAAAAAGGATCTTGCTGTGATTTATGTCATAGAGTGTCCTGCCTATGTTTTCCTCTAAGGGTTTGATAGTTTCTGGCCTTACATTTAGGTCTTTAATCCATTTTGAGCTTATTTTTGTGTATGGTGTTAGGGAGTGATCTAATCTCATACTTTTACATGTACCTGTCCAGTTTTCCCAGCACCACTTATTGAAGAGGCTGTCCTTTCTCCACTATATATTCCTGCCTCCTTTATCAAAGATAAGGTGACCATATGTGCGTGGGTTTATCTCTGGGCTTTCTATCCTGTTCCATTGATCTATCTTTCTGTTTTTGTGCCAGTACCATACTGTCTTGATTACTGTAGCTTTGTAGTATAGTCTGAAGTCAGGGAGCCTGATTCCTCCAGCTCCGTTTTTCATTCTCAAGATTCTTTGGCTATTTGGGGCCTTTTGTGTTTCCATACAAATTGTGAAATTTTTTGTTCTAGTTCTGTGAAAAATGCCAGTGGTAGTCTGATAGACATTGCATTGAACCTGTAGATTGCTTTGGGTAGTAGAGTCATTTTCACAATGTTGATTCTTCCAATCCAAGAACATGGTATATCTCTCCATCTATTTGTATCATCTTTAATTTCTTTCATCAGTGTCTTATAACTTTCTGCATACAGGTCTTTTGTCTCCTTAGGTAGGTTTATTCCTAGATATTTTATTCTTTTTGTTGCAATGGTAAATGGGAGTGTTTTCTTGATTTCACTTTCAGATTTTTCATCATTAGTGTATAGGAATGCCAGAGCTTTCTGTGCATTAATTTTGTATCCTGCTACTTTACCAAATTCATTGATTAGCTATAGTAGTTTTCTGGTAGCATCTTTAGGATTCTCTATGTATAGTATCATGTCATCTGCAAACAGTGACAGCTTTACTTCTTCTTTTCTGATTTGGATTCCTTTTATTTCCTTTTCTGCTCTGATTGCTGTGGCTAAAACTTCCAAAACTATGTTGAATAAGAGTGGTGAGAGTGGGCAACCTTGTCTCGTTCCTGATCTTAGTGGAAATGCTTTCAGTTTTTCACCATTGAGGACGATGTTGGCTGTGGGTTTGTCATATATGGCCTTCATTATGTTGAGGAAACTTCCCTCTATGCCTACTTTCTGCAGGGTTTTTATTATAAATGGGTGTTGAATTTTGTCGAAAGCTTTCTCTGCATCTATTGAGATGATCATATTGTTTTTCTCCTTCAGTTTGTTAATATGGTGTATCACGTTGATTGATTTGCGTATACTGAAGAATCCTTGCATTCCTGGAATAAATCCCACTTGATCATGGTGTATGATCTGTTTAATGTGCTGTTGGATTCTGTTTTCTAGTATTTTGTTGACAATTTTTGCATCTGTGTTTATCAGTGATATTGGCCTGTAGAGTTCTTTCTTTGTGACATCCTTGTCTGGTTTTGGTATCAGGGTGATGGTGGCCTCGTAGAATGTGTTTGGGAATGTTCCTCCCTCTGCTATATTTTGGAAGAGTTTGAGAATGATAGGTGTTAGCTCTTCTCTAAATGTTTGATAGAATTTGCCTGTGAAGCCATCTGGTCCGGGCTTTTGTTTGTTGGAAGATTTTTAATCACAGTTTCAATTTCAGTGCTTGTGATTGGTCTGTTCATATTTTCTATTTCTTCCTGATTCAGTCTTGGCAAGTTGTGCCTTTCTAAGAATTTGTCCATTTCTTCCAGGTTGTCCATTTTCTTGGCATAGAGTTGCTTGTAGTAATCTCTCATGATCTTTTGTATTTCTGCAATGTCAATGTCAGTTGTTACTTCTCCTTTTTCATTTCTAATTCTATTGATTTGAGTCTTCTCCCTTTTTTTCTTGATGAGTCTGGCTAATGGTTTATCAATTTTGTTTATCTTCTCAAAGAACCAGCTTTTAGTTTTATTGATCTTTGCTATTATTTCCTTCATTGCTTTTTCATTTATTTCCGATCTGATTTTTATGATTTCTTTCCTTCTGCTAACTTTGGGGGTTTTTGTTCTGCTTTCTCTAATTGCTTTAGGTACAATTGAGGTTGTTTATTCGAGATGTTTCCTGTTTCTTAAGGTAGGATTGTATTGCTATCAACTTCCCTTTTAGAACTGCTTTTGCTGCATCCCATAGATTTTGGGTCATCGTGTCTCCATTGTCATTTTTTTCTAGGTATTTTTTGATCTCCTCTTTGATTTCTTCAGTGATCACTTCGTTATTAAGTAGTGTATTGTTTAGCCTCCATGTGTTTGTATTTTTTACAGGTATTTTCCTGTAATTGATATCTAGTCTCATAGCATTGTGGTCGGAAAAGACACATGATACGATTTCAATTTTCTTAAATTTACCAAGGCTTGATTTGTGACCCAACATATGATCTATCCTGGAGAATGTTCCATGAGCACTAGAGAAAAATGTGTATTCTGTTGTTTTTGGATGGAATGTCCTATAAATATCAATTAAGTCCATCTTGTTTAATGTATCATTTAAAGCTTATGTTTCATTATTTATTTTCATTTTGGGTGATCTGTCCATTGGTGAAAGTGGGGTGTTAAAGTCCCCTACTATGGATGTGTTACTGTCAATTTCCCCTTTTATGGCTGTTAGTATTTGCCTTATGTATTGAGGTGCTCCTATGTTGGGTGCATAAATACTTACAATTGTTATATCTTCTTCTTGGATCAATCCCTTGATCATTATGTAGTGTCCTTCTTTGTCTCTTCTAATAGTCTTTATTTTAAAGTCTATTTTGTCTGATATGAGAATTGCTACTCCAGCTTTCTTTTGGTTTCCATTTGCATGAAATATCTTTTTCCATCCCCTTACTTTCAGTCTGTATGTGTCTCTAGGTCTGAAGTGGGTTTCTTGTAGACAGCAAATATATGGGTCTTGTTTTTGTATCCATTCAGCCAAACTGTGTCTTTTGGTGGCAGCATTTAGTCCATTTACATTTAAGGTAATTATCGATATGTATGTTCCTATTCCCATTTTCTTAATTGTTTTGGGTTCATTATAGTAGGTCTTTTCCTTCTCATGTGTTTCTTGCCTAGAGAAGTTCCTTTAGCAGTTGTTGTAGACCTGGTTTGGTGGTGCTCAACTCTCTCAGCTTTTGCTTGTCTGTAAAGGTTTTAATTTCTCCATCAAATCTGAATTAGATCCTTTCTGGGTAGAGTAATCTTGGTTGCAGCTTTTTCTCCTTCATCACTTTAAATATGTGTTGCCAGTCCCTTCTGGCTTGCAGAGTTTCTGCTGAAAGATCAGCTGTTAACCTTATGGGGATTCCCTTGTGTGTTATTTGTTGTTTTTCCCTTGCTGCTTTTAATATGTTTTCTTTGTATTTAATTTTTGACAGTTTGATTAATATGTGTCTTGGCATATTTCTCCTTGGATTTATCCTGTATGGGATTCTCTGTGCTTCCTGGACTCGATTAACTATTTCCTTTCCCATTTTAGGGAAGTTTTCAACTATAATCTCTTCAAATATTTTCTCAGTCCCTTTCTTTTTCTCTTCTTCTTCTGGAACCCCTATAATTCGAATGTTGGTGCGTTTAATGTTGTCCCAGAGGTGTCTGAGATTGTCCTCAGTTCTTTTCTTTCTTTTTTCTTTATTCTGCTCTGCAGTAGTTATTTACACTATTTTATCTTCCAGGTCACTTATCCGTTCTTCTGCCTTAGTTATTCTGCTATTGATCCCTTTTAGAGTATTTTTCATTTCATTTATTGTGTTGTTCATCGTTGTTTGTTTCATCTTTAGTTCTTCTAGGTCCTTGTTAAATGTTTCTTGCATTTTGTCTATTCTATTTCCAAGATTTTGGATCATCTTTACTATCATTATTCTGAATTCTTTTTCAGGTAGACTGCCTATTTCCTCTTCATTTGTTAGGTCTGATGGGTTTTTATCTTGCTCCTTCATCTGCTGTGTGTTTTTCTGTCTTCTCATTTTGCTTATCTTACTGTGTTTGGGGTCTCCTTTTTGCAGGCTGCAGGTTCGTAGTTCCCGTTGTTTTTGGTGTCTGTCCCCAGTGGCTAAGGTTGGTTCAGTGGGTTGTGTAGGCTTCCTGTTGGAGGGGACTAGTGCCTGTGTTCTGATGGATGAGGCTGGATCTTGTCTTTCTGGTGGGCAGGTCCACATCTGGTGGTGTGTTTTGGGGTGTCTGTGGACTTATTATGATTTTTGGCAGCCTCTCTGCTAATGGGTGGGGTTGTGTTCCTGTCTTGCTAGTTGTTTGGCATAGGATGTTCAGCACTGTAGCTTGCTGGTCGTTGAGTGAAGCTGGGTGCTGGTGTTGAGATGGAGATCTCTGGGAGATTTTCACCGTTTGATATTATGTGGAGCTGGGAGGTGTCTTGTGGACCAGTATCCTGAAGTTGGCTCTCCCACCTCAGAGGCACAGCACTGACTCCTGGCTGCAGCACCAAGAGCCTTTCATCCCCTCGGCTCAGAATAAAAGGGAGAAAAAGTAGAAAGAAAGGATTAGTAGAGGAAAGAAAGAAAGAAGGAAGGAAAGAAAGAAAGAGAAAGAAAGAGAGAAAGAAAGAGAGAAAGAAAGAAAGGAGGGCGGGAGGGAGGGAGGGAGGGAAGAAAGAAAAAAAACAAAGAAGATGAAGTAGAATAAAATAAAGTAAGATAAAATATAATAAAGTTATTAAAATAAAAAAATAATTATTAAGAGAAAACAAAAAAAAAACGGATGGATAGAGCCCTAGGACAAATGGTGGAAGCAAAGCTATACAGACAAAATCTCACATAGAAACATACATACTCACAAAAAGAGGAAAAGGGGAAAAAATCATAAATCTTGCTCTCAAAGTCCACCTCCTCAATTTGTGATGATTCATTGTCTAAAGGAGGGAGGTAAGGAAAGAAAGAACAAAGATAAAGTAAAATAAAATAAAGTTATTAAAATAAAAAGTAATTATTAAGAAAAAAATTAAAAACAAAACAAACAGACAGAACCCTGGGACAAATGGTGGAAGCAGAGCTATAGAGACAAAATCTCACACAGAAGCATACACATACACCCTCACAAAATAAGGAAAAGGGGAAAATATCATAAATCTTGCTCTCAAAGTCCACCTCCTTAATTTGGGATGATTCATTGTCTATTCATGTATTCCACAGATGCAGGGTACATCAAATTGATTGTGGAGCTTTAATCCGCTGCTTCTGAGGCTGCTGGGAGAGATTTCCCTTTCTCTTCTTTGTTCTCACAGCTCCCAGGGGCTCAGCTTTGGATTTGTCCCCGCCTCTGCGTGTAGGTCGCCGGAGGGCGTCTGTTCTTCGCTCAGACAGGACGGGGTTAAAGGAGCCGCTGATTCGGGGGGCTCTGGCTCACTCAGGCCGGGGGGAGGGAGGGGCACGGAATGCGGGGCGAGCCTGCGGCGGCAGAGGCCGGCGTGACGTTGCACCAGCCTGAGGCGTGCCGTGCGTTCTCCTGGGGGAAGTTGTCCCTGGATCACGGGACCGTGGCAGTGGCGGGCTGCACAGGCTCCCCGGAAGAGGGGTGTGGATAGTGACCTGTGCTCACACACAGACTTCTTGGTGGCGGCAGCAGCAGCCTTAGCGTCTCATGCCCGTCTCTGGGGTCCTCGGTTTTAGCCGTGGCTCGCGCCCATCTCTGGAGCTCCTTTAAGCAGCGTTCTTAATCCCCTCTCCTCGCGCACCAGGTACGTGGGGGGGTTTCTTGCCTTTTGGGAGGTCTGAGATCTTCTGCCAGCGTTCAGTAGGTGTTCTGTAGGAGTTGTTCCACGTGTAGATGTATTTCTGGTGTATCTGTGGGGAGGAAGGTGATCTCCGTGCCTTACTCTTCCGCCATCTTCCCAGAAGTCCCCTGCATTTTATTTTCAAAGAGTAAAGAAAGGTTGATCTTGCTTTTAGTCAGACATAATGTGGGATTTTCAGTCCTATGGATTTGTTAATTACAGATTTCTTCCTATCTGTCTGACAAGGCAACCTGTGATTCCTGATCGTATGGTTGCTGAAAAGCACTGGTTAACCGTAGACTAGGTTGTGCTGCAGTAACAACGCCCAAACCTCTGTGGCTTAAAACCACAAGGTAGGGGCTTCCCTGGTGGCGCAGTGGTTGAGAGTCCGCCTGCCGATGCAGGGGACACGGGTTCGTGCCCCGGTCTGGGAGGATCCCACATGCCGCGGAGCGGCTGGGCCGGTGAGCCATGGCCGCTGGGCCTGCGCGTCCGGAGCCTGTGCTGCGCAGCGGGAGAGGCTGCAACAGTGAGAGGCCCGCGTACCGCAAAAAAAAAAAAACAACACAAGGTAATTTCTCCCTCACATACAGGTCTATCATGGGTCAGCTGAGGGCACTGTTGTGCAGCAGCCTGGCTCTAGGATCAAGCCGAAAGATCAGCCAGCATCTGCCACCACTTACCTTTCACTGTGGTAGAGGGGAAAAAGACAGTAGCCCATCATACACCAGCTTATAAAGCATCTGTCTAGAGTAGAACATTATACCTCACCGGTCAAAGTAAATCATATAACCCCACTCAACTTGCAGGGAGTAGAGAATTGCAGTCCTGCTGTGTGTCCAGGTAGAACCAGAAACTTCCTGTGAACAATGCTAATGTTCACCCCACTGGTTATGGCTTCTTCATTAGCAGTGTTGTCTTGGCTGCCTTGAAACTCATGAACTACCTAGAGATCAGGAAAAACACTTTAAAGTAAGACTCCACCTGCAGCAGCCAGTAGTGATGCTATTAATTCCCACAAGCTTAGTTAGAAAGCCCTAAGGTCTTAGCTATTTATATAGCTGCAAACACCCAAGACACTTCCTGACAGATTATGGATGTGGAGTACAATAATAGCCTTAGTAGAATTTCCGTTCTGGTTTCTGTCTTGTCAGGAATCTTCCCTGCGGTCTACCTAGGGCCTCCCAAGCTGTACCCCGGGCTTGTTCTTCACCTTCTGCCCTGCTGTGCACAGTGACTATTAAGCAGCTGTCCTCTCCCACTGCGGTGAGGGCTGTGTGTCCACAAGGCATTGTTAGTGCAGCAACATATGCTGGTGGAGCACTTGGGAAGCAGGCTAGATGGAAAACAGGGGGACTTAATTGAATTAGAAGCACACACGCAGGATATTCTGGTCTGCGATCTTTGCAGCCCCCTCTCTGTTTGTCAGAGAAAGTCTGTCTACTTTCACATGATCTGCTAGCATTTGGGATTTATTCTCTGCACCTTCTATTAAATCCAATAGCCGTCTCTTATTCTCTTGCATCCTCACATTCTATAAACCAAAGAAATATGGTCTTTTGCAATAGTTCCGCAGTCCTTGCCAAAAACAGACAAATGAAGTAGTGCTGAGGATGAATGAGGGCCTTAGGACATCGCACACACTGGGTTCCACCTTGCTTTGCACCTGCCAGCCCTCTAGGTATGGGTTCCCACACTTTCCTGATGATAAGACGCAACAAAGGTATTGGTTAAAATACAGATTGCCCAGTCTATCCTGGGGAAGATACGAATCAGAAGGTCTGGATAGGGCCTCAGGAATCTGATTTTTAAAACACTTGAGATAAGTCTTATTTTCAGGAAAGTTTGGGAAACACTGGCCATTGCTTGTTCCCTTCCTCTTACAATACTTGGACGTTTTTCAGCTTCACCAAACAAAGCTGCAAGGCTGGAGAACGATACCACCAAACCTTTCTCAAATAACTTCAACCTATCTGCTTCTCCTATTATAAAAATTTCTAGCCTCTAGTTATATCATATCTAGTGTACTTTCATATACTTTTATATAGTGTTGGGCTATTGTCTCCAGCTGTTTCACTAGGTATGTGTAGTTTCTCCCTATAATTATAAATTCCCAAAAGTCAAGACTAGTGCCTCTACTTTGTTTTGTCTTCCCTTCCCTCTTTACATGTCTAGCATCATATCCTCCTCTACCTCTGTCTCTACCATCTAATTATCTATCTCCCCATTAGAATGTAAACTCCATGAGAGCATGCAGCTTACCTCCTCCATAGTATTTAGAACTGTGCCCAGCATGTATTAGGTGCTCCAGATAAATGCATCTTGGCCTGTGGGGCAGATTAATAAGAAAGTGTTAAACAAGTCTGAGACATCTCAGATGTTACAAGGTTGCTGCTATCTTGACTGCTTTATCAATGTGATGATTCCCTTTCCTCCTTTTGCCCTCTCTTTCCAGCCCCTGCCTTTTTCCCTGACTAGACTGTCCAAAAGAGCGTTTCTCTAATCTAATGGGTAGAGAAACAGAAGTCCAGAGCTGAATACAAGTAATGCACAGTTTTGATTTTTGCTGGCCCGCAATCTATTTCTCTTCATTTTGTTAACAGAAGCCCGATTCCCTTTCAGGGAACCATCTCAGCCTCTGTACTGAGGTAGGAGTGACCCAGACCTGACCAATCAGTGTATCCCCTTGCCTCAAAGCTTGTTTCGGGAATGGCTATATGACCCCTGGGTCTAATCAGAGTTGGGGACTTTTGCTGGGACTTTGGCAAACACTGGCTTTTGTACTGCTGAGGTTGCTAGCTAGAGAATATTACAGTAGCCTAGAGTTTGGGGGGGGCCTCCCGTGGAGAGTGCCTGACTGAGATTGAAACCAGCACAGGGAAGAACAGGATGCAGTGCTGATCAGAGAAGACAGGCATAGAGAGAGTAGTGGTGACCCGGAACACGCGCCCTGGGGACAGGCTAGGGGACGCACTTGTTCTGTGAGCTCTTGCAGGCGTCCTGCACATGGTCTGCATGTCCGGTGTCAAGCGCAGCCCTCGTACTCAGGGCAGGTTGGGTGAAGAAGAGAGCTTTGTTTGCAGGGAACATGCTGCCCAGGGGCTCACCCCACACGTGACCAGGCTCACCCCCTGTCGTCCTTTACCAGCAGCATTCAAAGGGCTTCCTAAATGCCCTTCCATGCTCTTTTTATACACTGTGCACTCATGCTACCAAGCCATCTGCAATAGATTTGTTTCCACGTTGGTCTGTGAGCTGCAACTTGAGAGCCAGGGCCGGATTTTCCAAAAGTTGTACCCCCATTCCTAGCACAGTGCCTGGAGGTGCTCCGTGCTCCCTACATGTTGGTTACACGATTCAGGGTATGCATAGAGTAGCTTACAGAGTTCAGCTCTGAGTTTCCTGACCTGAAAACACAAGGGATATGCCTCTACCAAAAATTAGAGCTACTGAGGGAAAAAACTTCTTGATTTCTCGACCTTGCTGGGCAGAGAAGAGTCGACTCTGAGCTGAAGTTGTTGGCCTTGCTCCCTCTCTTCGCAGATGACAGCCTCTGGTCAGTCTGTGAGGAGACACACCAGCAGCCTGCACTGTCCTGGCCAACTGGGTGGTTTCTCCGGAGGCCTCTAAGAGGCCAGGAGAGATGGGGCATGACAGAGCCAGGCCCGCTGCTCTGCTCACTAGAGAATGCCCGAGCTGGCCGGAATGACCCGCTGCACATGTGGGAAGCAGAAGAAGGGTTTCAGCCCCCAGAGGGAGAGGACAAGAGGGTAAAAATAGAGAGCGAGTAGGGATTTTTGGTTTTGGTTTTAGCATCTATGCCCGAGGAAACTGACAGCAAGCATCCCTCTGTGAATATGTGGATCCCACTGGATGGAAATGCAGGCTGAGGCACCAGCACCTGGCTCCTTTCTTTTTCTTTTCTTCCTTTCTTTTTCTCTCATGTAATAACACTTCCCCCCAATTCTTATGAAAATTTGGTAAAAATAGCTGTTTTCATTTGAGAAGCATTTTGAAGAGACCAGTCAAAAGGCCACTTTTCCACTAGCTATTGTGAATAATGCTGCAGTGAACATTGTAGCACATATATCTCCTTGAGGTACTTATTTCATTTACTTTGGATATATACCCAGATGTGAGATTGCTGGATCATGTAGTGGTTTTATTGTTTATTTTTTGAGGAACCTCATACGATTTTCCGTAAGGCTCTACCTGTTTACCTTCCCACTAACAGCATGCAAGGGTTTCTTTTGTGTCCATTGATGGATGAATAGATAAAGAAATTGCACACACACACACACACACACACACAAGCACATATACACACAATGAAATGTTATTCAGCCTTAATAACGAAGGAGATATGGCAGTATGTTTGAACCTAGAGGACATCATGCTGAGTGAAATAAACCAGACACAAAAAGAAAAAGGCTGCATGATCTCACTTATATTTAGAATCTAAACTCATAGAACCAGAGAGTATAATAGTGGTTAGCAGGGTCTACGGGGTTGAGGAAAATGGGGCGACGCTGGTCAAAGGACACAAAGTTTCAGTCATGTAGAATGAATAAGTCTAGAGATCTAGTGTATGGCATGATGACTATTGCTAATAATATTATATTGAATAGTGGAAATTTGCTGAGAAGTTAGATCTCAGGTGCTCTCACCACACACAAAAAAAATGGTAACTATGTGAGATGGATATGTTAATTAGCGTGATTGTAGCAATCATTTTGCTATGTATATGTATATCAAAACATCATGTTGTATACCTTAAAATATATAATTTTTATTTTTTTAAAAAAAGGCCACTTTTCCTTACTACCCAATTCTATTACTGAGTAGGATTTCTGTAAGATTTTTCTTCCCAAAGGGAGAGGCCGACTACACTCTACTTCATAGAAACTCTCCCTTCAAATCATCACATTACCTCATATCTTCTTTTTGCACGGCTGCCTTTTTTTCTTTGAACTCATGTTGAAATCATGTCCAAAGTATGGATAACAAGTTGCAAGCAGGATTGTGGTCACGAAACAAATATTGCACCTTAAATGCCAGTGAACACAATTCAGGCAATTGGATAGACATTTCTTTCCTATCAGAAAGTATTTTGATGAATAAGATTCCTTCTTGGGCCAACATCACTCTCATATTATTTGCATCATCTTTGTAGCTCTGCTAGACTCCCTTCTTTTTATTCCCAGCCTTTCGGGCAAACTCTAATCAAAGTTTATATGCAAAAAAGATGGAGGAAGGTTCCTAGGTTATGGTTAAAGCCAAATTCCACAGTGCTAGAGAAAGAGGTGATAGTTGTGCAAATACAGCTAGTGAACAGCTCCTCTGATCCAGCTCCTGAGGAAGGGGAGATGAATAGGATTCCTATCAGGTGTGCCCAACTGTTAAAGACCTAGTGTCTTATTTGCTTTTCTGGAAAACATGCTTACAAAATACAAGCAAATCCCTAAGGGGAACTCTCAGGCACTTTATGAATGTTAACAGTTTTCTAATCACTGATATTATGTTCACATAATGGCTTCTATTAACACAACAACAAGGTTTGCAACATGCCCTACAGTTACTTGATGCTTCTTGGTATTTCCATCTCATGACAGTGATAAAAAAGAATCCCATATCTTTCTTGATATCTTGAGGTAATTGTTCCCAGTTGCTGTAATACGAACTGATTTGGCTCCAGTGGAAATCCCACTAATAGTGACAAGCTGATATTTGCTACCATTTGATCTCAGAAACAAGAATACTGCGTTATATGTCTACTGTTATATGCTTTATATGTAAATTGTTAATGAACAGTTTACAAAGTGACATTGACCATTGTTATGTCGTGTATTCCA
This sequence comes from Pseudorca crassidens, assembly GCF_039906515.1. Lineage (NCBI taxonomy): Eukaryota > Metazoa > Chordata > Mammalia > Artiodactyla > Delphinidae > Pseudorca > Pseudorca crassidens. Next base: position 38,098,266 of record NC_090302.1, on the reverse strand, counting down.
AAGACAAGTAGACTCAAGCTAGGTGTGACTCCTGAAACAGATGGCCAGTTTAGGTGATACACTCTAGTCTCTCAACTGACTGAACGGAAAACAATGGAAGGTATTGCTGTTGTTTTTTAGCATCATTTATGTCACTTTTTTCCCTCCCCCACAACATTTTTTGCCTCAACTATTTTAGCAAGTAGCATTGGCTGTAATTTGTACTTCACAGTCTAACAGGGAATTCCCTGGCAGTCCAGTGGTTAGGACTCCACACTTTCACTGCCAAAGGCCCGGGATCCTGCAAGCCATGTGGCATGGCCAAAAAAAAAAAAAAAATACTGAGATGCAAAACTAAGATATAATCCTGGATATTAAGAAAAAAAGAAAATGGATTAAAAAAATAACAAATACAAATATCAATGATAAACTGTAAATTTATCCTATTTTATATCATTTTTAGTTTTAGCTTTCCTTGATACTGATAATGATCATTATAACTAGTTTTAGGCAATTATGTATCGTAACATTAATCCTCATAAGACATGATTGACTAAGTATAAGTATATCCATGTAATAGATGGGGGCATAGATAAAAAGAAGTTTAGAAAGGCTGGAGACAGAGATGTGTTGGAGCTGATGCACGCCAGCCTCTGAGAACCAATTGTACACGTCTCTCCCAACTTCGTGTGCAGTGTCATCACATAGTAGCTTAAAACTGGCCACCGTGAAAGTATTTACACCATGGAATTTAGCAAACACTAGAAATCAGGGTACCCCCTCCCCTAAACGCTGGTTGTTAAACATTAAACAAGCGCTCCACTAGTTACGAAACTAGTAAGTGGCTGAGTTGAGATTTAAACTGTTCTGTCTGACTCTAGGCTGGGTGGAAACCATGGGCCCAAAAGTCAGGAGAATTTTGTTCTAGTACTAGCTTGCTTTGCCATGGAATTTTATGTCCTTAAGCCAATCCCTTCAAGTGTCTACCCTGCATTTTATCATCTACAGCATCCGGCTCTTAAATATTTAAATAATGAATAAAAGTATGAAGAATTATTGAAGGGCACTATCCATATATTCTTATCTGGTAAGAACAAGAATTCTAAGCTTTGATGATCACCTTCCCCCACCACTACCATGTTCACTTAGTAGAATTGAAGAGAGGGCATTCCTGCCCCCATCCCCCCTTCTCTAATCCCCCTTCCCCTGGCCTCTTCAGTAAGGTTCTCCCAGAAGCAGACCCTGAGACAAGGATTCACATGCAAGTTATTTGTTATGGAAGTGCTCCCAGAGAAACCAAACTGAGAAACCGTGGGAAGCTGACTAAGGACGGGGAGGAAGCCAAGCAAAGGCGTGATTTCAGGAGAAATCCCCTGGGAGCTCAGGAGCATACACCGCACACACAGTTTAGCCTCAAATCAAGGGAGCTGGGCTTTTGTGCCACCCCACCCTACACAGCCATTGGCTATGGGGGAGTTCACAAACTCCCAGACCCTTTGATCTCTCTGCATAGGGGGGAAAGCCCTATGCAGCAAAGATTGGAGAAGAGCAGAGCTGGGTATGCAGAGCTGAGAAGAAAGATGTACCAGCAGTGTCTATTATATACTTCTGCATATCATGTTTTACTGAGAACCCTGCTGCATCCAGGCTGGCCAAGGGTAATACGGCTTTTCTCAGAAAGCCCAACATGATTTGTCTCTTCTCCTCCTAGCCAAATGGGAGCATGTTAGGGCACTAGAACACTCTGGAAATCTGGGAAGTAAGAAAATAGTCCCTCAGGATAAAGACATCCTGCTCTATTTCAGAGAAAGAGAGACAGAAAAAGGACACACATGGCAGACACCACACTTATGCTGAACTGGCTCTGAAAAAAGGGGATGACCACCTGGGGAGGAGACACAGTGTGTCCCCCACTACAGTGAACCTTTGAATGTGGAGCTTTCCGTGCTATGACATGCCACAGTAGTTGATAGTCTTCATCATCCACTCTTATCCCAACCCCAGGTAAAAATTAAAAGTACATGGCCAGTTCACTTGAATGTTTATACCACTCTTTAAGTTTGTTCAGCAAAGAGATCGTACCAGGTTTCTGGATGGGCATTTGGGCTAAGTATAATGCAAAATGATCCATTCAATGCATTAGGCATTCTTGGGACAGGAACCCATGACCCACTGAAAAATCTCTTTACACTCCTGCATTATTTCCATGAAAGCCTAATGTGCTACGGAACTCAAAATGTTTTCCCTTCTGCAAAATGTCCACAAATAATGTAGGAATTATTACTCCATTGTATCCACTAGGAAACTGGGGCACTGATTAAGTGGCAAGTCCATTAGAGGAGCTGTACCAACTCATGCTTTGAAATAGTACCTCATTACATGGGGACTAGCTTTGAATATGAACAGTTTGAGATGTTACCTTGTGTTGCATCTAGGCAGCCACATCTCGTACAGTGCTCATCAGGTTTTTGGTTTGGGGATTTTTATCTCCTACATCATACAAACCCGTATTTTTAAAAATCATTTTTCTACTTGCTCCTTTTATTTTAAAATGTAATCCAAGTTATCTGAGGGAATAGAAAAATCCAGTGTGAAATAGATAATAACAGTTTTTAATAATCATTACTCATAAAACCTCAAGTGGCTTTGGTGGGCATCTGGTCATCATTAAGAGGATTGAATTTATCAAAGTCATTTTGCTTAATTAGGTGGCTAGCTGACAGGGTCTTTCTTACTGAAAAAGCATTACAATCATATGCAGAAGCCTCAAGAAGTACTTGATTGGACCGTGTTATCATTGTTTTACCGGCTATCATTAAATTCCCACTTGCAACCCCTAGGAGCTAATTCAAGCTCCAGGTTACTGCGCAAAGCTCACATAACCAGCTGGTCAACTTAAATTGAAGAGAACTTAACTAAAAATAATAAAGTGAATCAATATCTCAGGTCCTACTTTACATAGAGGAATTCATGCTTTGGTATGATGCTTGCTCTAAGTGTGGCCAATGCCTTACATCCACAAGTCTAAATCCTAGAAAGAGTGTAGCCTAATAACTTAAGAATGCCCAGTTAGTACGCTCCAAGTCATTCTTAGGTAGAGAAGGAGCTTCAGAGATTACATAATATGTTTTAACTGGACAAACACCAACTGTTCTTTCATGCAGGGACTAATAAGCTACAATTCAGTGATATGTCCATTTTTTTCATATGTATCAAAAAGGACAAAGAATGTAACATCCTAGTCTCAAAGTTTAAAAAAAAATAATCTAAACTATTTAAAAAGGGATTAGCCCTAAGAGTAAATGAGGAAGGTGAAATGATCTGTCTAAGTGGATATCTCTAGGGCAAAAATCAGGAGTGTAATATCTTACTTCACCAATACTAGGGGTTCTGACACTTTAATAGGCAGTTCAAGCCTTTCTCTTCTGGTAATGTCCTTTTACCTTATCCCTGGATAGGAAGCTGAATTCTAGTCTTTGAATTCAAATATCCCCCAAGAATCCTGTAGAGGCTGCCCACAGCTCACAGGTCTAATAACTCTTACCAGGGAGGAAGAAACAGGAATAATTGGATCCCATGAGCCTCTATTTACAGTAGTCAAGGAATGGAACATAAACCGATTGAGCTGTGTGGCTAGGCAAGCAGACTTGGGAACACCGTTTGGCAGGAAACAACCAGAGAAATAAGAAGGAGAGTTGGCCCCAGGGACCTTCTAATGCACAAGAAGTGGCTATGAGTGCGCATGCATGCTCCCTATCCAAGATGGAGAAATTCCAGGCAGTTTTTCCAACCTGTGAATGCTTGCTTACAGTGAAGGAAGATGTTATAACCGACACCTTAGACAGACTTCTTCTTAAAGTCTTTGACCTGCTGAATTCACAAACCAGCTGACCTGCTCTCACATTAAACTGTCTTACACAAGCTACCTTGTCCTCTGCATAAGCTAAGTTTTTTTTTTTTTAATTTCAGTATTTCCCTCATCATTTTTCCCTTCCCACATACAAACGAAGTTGACTGGAATCTTGCAGATATCAAATTGTAAAGCTTTCCTATATAATTAATTCATGTGCAAAAACAACATGGTCCTGGAAAAATGGGAGATTTTCATAGATTTTACCAAATTTTAACAACCTGATTTATTTTTAAACGGCAGGTGGGTTAGATAACAGGATAGGCTTTGGTACATGATAATCTTATTAATGGAAAAGAAACCACAAAACTTGTGGGTCTTGGTTCAAAATACCCTCTGTGTCTTAGTCTTTGATCAGCAGATCCAAATAGGGTGGGCTAAGAGCCCTAGTCTCTCATTCAAGTTGCTACCAACTACTTGTGTATTTGGGTAGGTCAGAAGTATTTTGGTCTTCAGGTTTCTTGATCTATAAAACATGAGGGAGGGATTTTGAGGGAGTCAGAAAAATGGAGTGAGAAGGCAATATAAGGAACATACAGAGCCAAAGATTTTTCCAAGCCATGAAGATATGTAAAGCCCCTCACCTGCCCAACCTATGAGCTGAAGGGCTCAAGTTCTTCAACAAGTCAGAATGGAGTCAGTGTAGAGGACAGATATTGGACATGAGAAGTTAGTGGGATTCAGCAGAAACTGTACCACAGGCACAGAAGTAACATAGGATAGTAGCACTCCATGGAGTTCCCAAGAATCTTAAAGAAGGCTTTGCCCTTCACATACAGCAAGGAATGGAAGCATAGCACTTGTTTTTAAATCTAAAAGTGTGAGAAGACCTCAAACAACCTGGAGATACTTCCTCCCCAAATCTTACAGCAATCCAATAAAGTACCTGTTGTCATCCCCATCTTACATCTTTCTGTTCCACAGGGGTCCAAGTAAGAGAATAACACTGTGTTTCAGGAAGAAAAACAAAGAGGTTTGGGGGCTTTTGATTGTTTTTCATGTCAATCAAAAAGCCACAGTCTTGGGTTAATGACATCTAGGATTATTGTTTGGGAGAGAGGTGACATAAAGATGGTACCCACACTGACTTCCCAAATTGAGGGAGGTTAATAGAAGCAAGAGAGGATGCTTCATATTTCCTTAGATGGGAATTAGAGAGTAGAATTTCAGATGACCTTTTTTTTTTTTTTTTTTGAGGTACGCGGGCCTCTCACTGCTGTGGCCTCTCCCATTGTGGAGCACAGGCTCCGGACGCGAAGGCTCAGCGGCCATGGCTCACGGGCCCAGCCGCTCCGCGGCATGTGGGATCCTCCCAGACCGGGGCACAAACCCGTGTCCCCTGCATCGGCAGGTGGACTCTCAACCACTGCGCCAGCAGGGAAGCCCCAGATGATCATTTTTAAGGTGTTTCTCACTCCTGTGACTCTCTAACCTGAGCAGCACAATTCCATCTGTGGTAACTGGGTGCAGAGTGTCTGCACTATGATACTATGATACATCTGATACTATGCAGAATCACCTTGAGGAACATCTGGAGACGGGGAGGGATGGGTACCTTTTTGTTGATTATAAGACAAAGCAATACTCAAAGAAAAACTTCCCCTCAGATTTCTTGAGTATTCTTTTTTTACTTATTCTGCTTTGTACAAAGTTTAAAAAAAAAAAAGTAAATTAACAGTTTCAGAGGATTCATGATCCCATTAGATAAATTTTCCCTCCCACGATGTCAGTACTGAATGTCATCCTGGTGCCTTTAAATGTATTATATTTCATATGGAGGATCAAAGCAAACCTTTCAATTAGTTCCTCAAGATGATTCTGCATAGTATCAATTCTAGCATTGAAGTTTTTGTGCTTATAAAACTCTTCACCGTGTACAGGGATGAAGATGCTGACAAAACGGGAAGAGGTTTATCTGGGCCCTCATACATTTTTGCTTGTTCGCTTTGTTTGGCATATCTAGTCAGAATTCAGGATGAATTCTGTGTCCTTGGCGTGGAATAAAACTAACCAGACCATTATGAGCGCAAAGCTGGCGCTTAGCATTAATGATTCTTATCTACTGAATTCTCTGCTTTCTAAGGCCTAAGAACATCTGATGAGGCAGAGCTGATGAATGAAACTACATACTCTTATGAAAGAAACAGGCAAAATGAAACCAGTTTCATTTATGTTAGAATCCTAGGGTTATAGATGAAATTATTTTTTTCAAACCTTAAAAGTATTCGAAGCTTACCACAGAAAATTTGAGAAAAAAATTTTTTTAAAGCTATCTCTTTTTACAATAATATTTTGGTACATTTTTATATATGTTTTTCACATATTTGAAATCATGCTTAATATACAATTAAGTATACTGTTTTTTTAACATATCATTTAAAAGAATCATGTTGTAAACTCTCCCTAAAGGTAATTTTAAGTGACAAAATAAATTCCTTACTGTGTAAGTAAGCCATGTTTTATGTGGAGTATTTAAGCTATTTTAATTATTTTTTACTAAGTAAAACTGATCACATGGGGTGACACTTAAGTATCAGGTGTATAATGTTTTTTACCGTGGCAATAAAACTTAATGTATTATAGTGCTCTTTCCTCAAAAATATTGGGAGGAAAGCAGGCAGGCATGGTGTTCCTTTTGAGGCATAGCAATCATACCTTTTGAATATGTATGTCTGTGCTTCGAATATGACCCTGGTCAGAACAAGCAAAACAAACAAAAACGTGTTCCTTCTCCCATAAACAATAGAGATGAGCCAGGGGGTGAAGAGGCCCCAGCTCCAGCAGCACACTGCTGTTCCCAGCCTCTGAGCTCATAAATAGTCTCTTTTTCTGTTGTGTCCGTTCTACACGTTACCGTTTCCAACTAGATTCTAGTACAGTTATGGCTGTGGCCCAGATATTTGTGTTTCTTTTGGCCTGCCTAGTTCTTGTGGAAAGGTCACTGCCACTTCTTTGATTTCTTTGAGAAGAGACTTCAACCATCTTCTCCAACCTATGAGCGACTCGCATAGCTGTTATACTTTAGAGGCTGTGGGAGTTGGTAATTATTTTGTTTTTCTCATAGACTACAAAATCTTTTTTCAGGTGTCATTTTTCCATTCTAACTTTACTTATTTTTTCTGGTTGATGGTTCATTTCTCATCCAACCCTCCCAACACAGTTTCTGGCATTGTGTTTTCTTCTTCTCAGATCCTTTTGTTAGTTTTTTAATGGATTAACTATGAAGGAAAGTCTTTGCCTTGCTGCCGAATCCACCAGAATCTCAGAAGTCTCCCTGAGTCTCAGAAGGGGACACAGACAGTTAGAAGGCCAGCAGTTCAAAGGCATGAGGCCAGAAGCCTTTTTGCCCTAGCGCTGAAATGTTGCTCTGCTAATGTGTACCTCATGCCCAGTATTTCTTATTAATAAGGCACTAAATATGGGGTAATCCGGTGTTACCATTGCCAAAAGAAAATATCTGTCTTTTAATTAATTAATGTAAATGGGCTTTTACTGGAAAATAGAAGGGAAGTGTTTCTAGAACTCAGAACATAATGTTACACCAGGGAATACCATGCCCTCTTTTTATTTTAACGTGGAAATATTTTTTAAATGCAGAGACACTAGGTCTGGACTGGCTGAGAGAGAGTTCACAAATTATTGCAGAACAGGTGCTTTTTTGTAAACTCAGGACTTCTGTTTCCCAGTTCACTTTTGCTACAATTCACTTGCATTCAATCTGGTGGGAGCTTTAATCAAGCAAATAATCTGGGTGAAGCAATTTATGAAACAAGAAATAACTTACAGTCAAACTCCACTTCTTCCTTATTTCTATTTATCTTTCCCTCATGGACTGATGCAATTATCGCTCAGCTAGGGACTAACATAAATATTGATCAAAACAGCAACACTACCAGATTACTCCCTGGTGCGGCTTCAGTTCAACTTACATCTCCTTACTGCCTTTTCTCATGCAAAGGTTAACTTTTCTCTCATTTCTAAGTTCCTTTTTGCTTCCGTTTTTCTCTCAGGACAATCTAATTTACAATTGACCCAATTGGATTGATCCAAAGCCACATAATTTTCCCTCCAGCGTCACAAAATCTATTGTTGAAAGTAGACATTTATACACTGTTATACACTATGTGAACCAAAGGAGCTGACTTAATTAAGGAAAATCAGGAGGAGCTAATTTTTCAAAATGTGGGCTGAGCACATGCATTTGTCTTCTCTCTTTTCTCTAAATCTGTAATGGCAACTCCTAAAAGTGACAGAAGCCAGCATGGAGACGTCTGCCGACGAGAGATTAAAGAAATTCTTGGCATGGGGGACCTCTAGAAATGTGAAATAGATTGGCATCAGATTTTTCATCAGAATAAATACAAGCTAAAGGCAGCAATTCTGTCCTTCAAACTTTGAAAGTAAAATGATTTAGAACCTGTAATTCTAAACCCAGCCAATTTTTAGATGGATTCTGAGAGCAAAATGGAGTTCTTTTCAATAAGACATCATCTTAAAATGTTACTTCTCTGGCTCACTCACCTCTGCCCTGACAGGCGCCCACTCGCACGCTGCCTGCTATGCTGGTCTGCCCGGCCTCAGCCCTGCCCGGGCTCAGCCACCACCTTCAATATCTCTGTATGCCCATTATGTAAGTTTAAGAAGCATATTGGGAGACCTTCAAGATGGCGGAGGAGTAAGACATGGAGATCACCTTGCTCCCCACAAATATATCAAAAATACATCTACATGTGGAACAACTCCTACAGAACACCTACTGAACACTGGCAGAAGACATCAGACCTCCCAAAAGGCAAAAAACTCCCCATGTACCTGGGTAGGGCAAAAGAAAAAACAGAGACAAAAGAATAGGTACGGGACCTGCACCTCTGGGAGGGAGCTGTGAAGGAGGAAAAGTTTCCACACACTAGGAAGCCCCCTCACTGGTGGGGACGGGGCGGTGGGTGGGGGGAAGCTTCAGAGCCATGGAGGCGAGTGCAGCAACAGGGGTGCAGAGGGCAAAGCGGAGAGATTCCCACACAGAGGATCGGTGCCAACCAGCACTCACCAGCCTGAGAGGCTTGCCTGCTCACCTGCTGGGGCAGGTGGGGGCTGGGAGCTGAGGCTCGGGCTTTGGAGGTCAGATCCCAGGGAGAGGACTGGGGTTGGCTGCGTGAAGACAGCTTGAAGGGGGCTAGTGCACCACAGCTAGCTGGGAGAGAGTCCGGGAAAATGTCTGGACCTGCTGGAGAGGCAAGAGACCATTGTTTCGGGGTGCATAAGGAGAGGGGATTCCTTCCCTGTGTGCCCACAGAAGGTAGAGCACTGCCTAAGCGAGCTCCAGAGATGGGCGTGAGCCACGGCTATCAGCTTGGACCACAGAGATGGGCATGAAATGCTAACGCTGTCACCACTGCCACCAAGAATCCTCTGTGCAAGCACAAGTCACTACCCACACACACCACCACCCCCACCCCCCCCAGGAGCCTGTGCAGCACACCACTGCCAGGGTTCCGCGATCCAGGGACAACTTCCCCAGGAGAACACACGGCGAGCCTCGGGCTGTTGCAGTGTCACGCCAGCCTTTGCCACTGGAGGCTCGCCCTGCATTCCAATTATGACTACCGTACCCCTCCCTCTCCCTGGCCTGCTTTAACCCCCTCCTGTCTGGGCAGGGAATAGATGCCTGACAGCAGCTGTCATACAGAGGCGGAGCCAAAGCCAAAGTTGAACCCCAAGAACTGTGCAGACAAAGAACGGAAAAGGAAATTTCTCCGTGCAGCCTCAGGAGCAGCCAGTTAAATCTCCACAGTCAACTTGATGAACCCTGCATCTGTAGAATGCCTGAATAGATAATGAAGGCTCCCAAAATTCAGGTGGTGGAGACTTTGGGAGCAACTGTACACTTGGGGTTAGCTTTCTGCATCTGATTTGTTTTTCGTTTTTATGTTAATCTAGTTTAGTTTTTAGTCCTTATTAACATTGGTGGATTTATCGTTTGGTTGCTCTCTTTTTTTTTTAATATTTTATTTTTTTATTTTATTATTTTTTATTTTTTTCCTTTTCCCTCTTTTTGTGAGTGTGTATGTGTATGCTTCTTTGTCTGATTTTGTCTGCTTAGTTTTACTTTTACCATTTGGTTTGGGGTTCTGTATGTTCTTTTTTTCTTTGGTTGGTTGGTTGGTTAGTTTTTGTTGCGTTTTTTCCTTTTCCTTCTTCCTTTCCTTTCAAGGCATGTGGCTGGCAGGGTCTTGGTACTCCGGCCAGGGGAGTTTCAACAGTCAGTCCAAAACAAAGTAGAAGCAGACAAAATCACCAAAGGGTTAATTTGCTGAACATTTAGGAACTTTTTTGAAGCTTTTTTTTTAATGTTTTTTCAACTTTTCTGAGGTATACTTAACATAAAAATTTGCATATATTTAATGTTTACATTTTGATGAGTTTGGACATATGCATATATCACCACAAACAAGGTAATAAGGGGGGGAGGGGAAATAACACTTAGCATGACATCTACTCTCTTAACAAGTTTTTAGGTGCACAACACCCTGTTGTCAACTATGGGCACCATGTTGTACAGCAGATCTCTAGAACTCATTCATCTTGTATAACTGTACCTTTAAGCCCTGTTTTCCCCACTCCTCACCCCCTGGAAACCACCATTCTATTTCCTGCTTCTCTAATTTTATATTTTCTCATATAAGTGAAATCAGGCAGTTATTTGTCCTTCTGTGACTTAGCATAATATCTTCCTGGCCTATTCATGATGTTGCAGATGGTAGGATTTGCTCTTTCGAAGCCTTTATTTTGCTCTAACTACTCACCCTTTATTTGATTTGGTGAGCTTTCCTTTAAATGCAATCCCCTGGGGTGTTTTGCTGACTGAAGCTCTTCACTTCTACTGTCTTGGTCTGAAATACTTTGCCATAGCAGTTTTGCCATAGCAGGGGCAAGGACAGGACATGAGTTGGAACAAATAGAAAAGCCAGTAAACAGTGTTAATGGGAAGCCCATTTATTTGTTCCTTTATAAAATGCTAAGAGTGAAAGCAGGGGCAGGATAGGGGCAAAAAAAAAGGAGCAAATATTAAGCTTTCATAAGGGGAACAAAATTTCCCTGAAAATCAACTATTTAATGATTTCAGTATTTGGCAAGTTGATGATCACATTGGATCAGTAAGTCAGTAGGCTCCAACTAAAATATCTTCAAGAAAAAGAACAGGATTTTAGGAAAATACAAAATGAGTAAGAAATGAGGTTATTTAGGGATATGATGAGAAAGGTGTATGTATCATCTTCCAAGAAAAAAAGCAAAGCAATCAGAAACTCCATGGGAGGAAAATGCCATACAAAAAAACTATAGAGCCAATATGAATCTGAAATTCAGCATGGCTTTAAACAATGTATAAAGTTAGAAAAAAAAGGAAAAGAAAATCCATTTGATCTGCACATAAGGAACATTCTTGGTTGATTGGCATGAGGTGAGGGATGGCGTGGCACTGGCACCATTAGAAAGGAAATTTGATAATAGCACACCATTAGAAAATACAAAAAGCAGAGGGGGTGAGCTTCAAGTATGATCAGGACATGCCTCCACTTTTCTGTAATTCTTGCAGCTTTTCCTTCCTCTGTCAGCTGAACTTTAATGCTGGTTTCCTCCTCAACTGCAAGATGTTTGCCTGTATCAATGGAGCCTCATGCTTCTTGTTCCTAATTGCGGGAGGGCAAGAGGGGCTTCCTACAGTCAGTGAGCTTTGCTGTGCTCACTGGACCGTCTCTGAACCAGTCCTCATGACCAGATGCCATGTGTTGATTGTTTTTGGTATGAATTGTCTGAATAGAACAGAAGTTACTTGAGTGAGGACAGTCTACCCAAACAACAGGCTGCTGTGCCATGAGGGAGGGGCAGGATGGGTTTGGAGGAGGCAAGCACAACATGCAACAAACCCTATTACTTTCATAGCTTTAAAGCTTTGTAGAGATTTGCCTTTTCCTTCAGTTTACCTTTAGGGTTTAGAACTGCACTGTGCAACACAGTAGCCACCATCCATGTGTGGCTATTCACATTCACATTTTAATTAATTGAAATTAAATGCAATTAAAACTGGTTTCTCAGCTGCATTAGCCATATTTCAAGTGCTAAAGAGCAAAGCTTAACTAAATCTACCATATAGGACAATACATATTTTAGACATTTCCACCAGCACACGAAGTTCTAGTGGACAGGTTGGAACATGAAGTACTCTGACTTGAGGATGCATATTTTCTATGGAGTATCCTCCTTAGATATGCTTTAGCCATGACTACAATGTTTGTTTCCTCCCAAAAGTTTGTAGCATCAATGAGACACAGGTTTTTCAGCTTTGGTTAATATTTCTTTCTTTTGTACTTACTTCTTCAAGGGAAAGCTTCCATGGATGACTAGACAGAGATTAAGAAGTAGACTAAGTATTTAGCCTTTCAGCACCCCTTTCTTTGTTCTCCCCTTATCCACATCTCTCCTTACATGCCCCTTCCTCTAGACTGTGCTCCGCTCCACGATTTCCTCCTCAAGCAGTAGCTGATACTCCATGAGGCAGCTACCATATAACTTAGATTTTATGGTGCATATCCTCTTTATAGTGAAATTGATCTTAATGTATTTATGTGTCTGAGTAGTGGTTGGAGGCTTGGCTCAAGCATGGTGCAAAACTCAGTTTTTAACAAAGAGTAATAGGGGGTGGAGGGTGCAGTGATTTAAAGGTTTGCCAGGTGTTAAAAAAAATCCTCTAAGAATTAATGAGGTAATAACTATCATTTACTGAGCACTTAGTATGTGCTAGGTACTTCTTTAACTTTTTACCTATAATATTCCATTTATTATTCCCCCAAATTCTTTGAGATGATTACTATTATTTTCCCGTTTCACTGATAAGGAAGTTGAAGGGCTGAGAGGTTAATCAGTTTTCTATAGGGTCACAAGGCTATGAGATGACCCTATATAAATGGGCCAGACTTTTGATTCAAACCCAGGCAGGCAGCCTCTGTGGCTTTATCACCTTGCACTGGCTTGAGGAAGTCATCCAAAATTCACAGCACCAGCAGCTGCATTGCATCCCAGTCTAGGCTTTAAATCTTTGCTCTACCTGTTTATTACAAAGCAAACACAGACAGGGGGGTTCTCAGGTTAGTTGGTTGGTCTTATGAATCCCCCAAAGCTGAAAAGATCCTAAATAGTAAAAGTTTGCTTAAGAGTAGGAAGTCAAAGTTAAGCAGCAACTGATAAAGCAGAATTAGTGGTAAAAATCTGTTCAACATTTATTTAAACTTCTTTATTAATTTAAATCTTGCCCTATATTGACAAATCTGTTCTACAACAATAATTAGAGATTGTCAGTCGTTTTCAAAGAGTCTTATTTTTCTAGAAGAAAAAAAAATTGACTGGATCATATGCTTGTACTGGAGTTTACTAACATAGTGATTCTCAACCTTGGCTTCCCAGTAGAATCCCTTGGAGAAGCTTAAAAATTTCTACTGCTTCAGATTCTGTGTGTGTGCATGTTTGTGTGTGTGTGTGTGTACATGTGTGTGTGTAGCATTTCTCATAACTGACTCAGCTTAACATCTAAGCTGAGGGACTAAGCTTAGGTGGGATCTCCATTCTTGTCTTTGAATGGGATGTGAACTGCTTTTGGTAAATTAGACATTCAGCACTGCATGAGCCACGTCGTGCAATGAATGACGTACCTTGGTGAAAGTAAAGCCATGTTTGTGAGCCTGTGCATAGCTTACATCCCTGCCACCATGGCCGCTTTCGTCCATTGAGCAAGCACTGGGTGACTATGACAAAAGGTTGACTGATATCCACTGAGAATATCATATTATCTACCTGGTTATAATCCTCTCTACAGTGATTGCCTTTTGGTGGACATTCATATGGAGCACAAATACCTTCACAATCTGTGCCCATTCTATAAGATCATGACTGTCCACAGATCAGGTTTTTGGCTTTGAGAGCTAGCATTTTCCTCTTATATGCATCCAGCAACACTCTAATAGGCTGCTCATCTAGTTGTTTCTGGAAACACTGTTATCAATTATCGTCTTCCAAATATTTCTGTTGGCTAAAAAAATTCTGATTACTCACATGTGTTTGCTGCCCCTCGTGGTATATGTGCCACCTTCTCTTCGGTGATTAGGTACTGCTGTTGGCCTCTGCTACTCTGAGTTCTCCTCATCCCCATTGAAATCAAGGAGGCTGCATAGAGGGGTATACCTAGCCTGCAAAAGAGAGTAGACATAGAGCCTTTCAAGAATCCAGCCGCTCCTTCCACTAATGCATTTCCGAATGCTTTAGTGAAGGGAGTGCCTTCTGGACTTTCTCAGGGATCATACTTGGGAGGGGGTAGGGTGCAGGTCACACATGACAGAGTCAGACTACTGTTTGGATTCTCTCCAAAGCCTTTGGATTTTCTTTTCTGTAACATGACAGGGAAGCTCTGGAATCTCAATTTCTTTAACCATAGGTTTATCATGAAATCCAACTTTCTGTCTACCAACCAATTAGCTATTGGAGCTACCCAGTGTTGTATTCTGTCATTCTTGGTCTAAGACCCTTAGACTCCATTTCTGCACATTTTCTACAGGTTTCTGCTGATACATATTAAGAAAGTCTTTCAATTCTTTTGATATGTAAACTGTCTCCTCCTGGGCCATAGTGTGTTCCTGCCTCCTATAGCGTGGTGATATTTGACTCTGGCTATAGGTCTGGTAGCAACAGGAAGTGGTTGTCGTGTATCTTGAGGAGAACAAGACATCTTTCCCCAGTGAGATTGCCAGAGGCTTTTCATGCAAAGGAAGGCTAGTTTCCTCAGACGTTGGAAAGCTGGTAAGAAAAGCTCAGAATAAACTTGGGGGTCAAAATTACCAGTTTTTTCTGAACCCAACAATATAGCCTCATTCTAAGATTCGGGATCTCATTATTTTCCAATCCATATTCTAACTTTCATATAAGAAACCTTACAAGATTCTGAATAAAATTGTTGTTGTAGTTCAACAACCTGTGCAACTAAATTATGTGTTTGATTTTCAGCAATATTAACTCTGAGTCTACAAGAAATTAGAGAATGTTTAGGGCTATCGTAGAAACTCTCTGGTTCTCAAACTGTGACTTGAGCTGACTGTTAAGGGACCTGAGATTCTCACGTTCTTTCTGGTGTATTCAAGTGCACTTAAAAATATCCACCCCGCACCGCAGTCCTTGCAGTTGTCATTACTGTCGTAATTGTTATGTGGACCAACCTCTTGGGCTTCCAAGGCATTTGCTGCAGTGCATACTTCATCACAATCTAACACTGCAGATGGTTTGATTTATTATGATATCCCTGCATGCCATGGGTTACTGGTGTCCCATTTCCTATTGGCAAAAAGCTCAGCACTGTACTCAAGCCAAAGGGCACAAACAAGCCTAATCCCCAAATCACATCTTTCCAAGTCTGCATCCTGGGATCACTCTCCTTACCAATTCTGTATGATTCAAAGTCCAAACAAGATAGAAATCACACAGTAACTTGAACATGGAAAGTTTAATACCAATAACTGTTACTTGTAACAGGGGTGTAACTATAAAGGGGTAAAGAAAACTAAAAAACGTCCTAGGCTGAGCAAGAGTACCCAAGGAAAGAGCAAACTCTGAAGGGGGTTGATCCTCTTCAAGTCTGGCATTCAGACCTTGTTGAGAAGGAATTGTTGCAGGTAATGGACAGATGGACCAAGACTGGTAGATGAATATGTGGATGGAGTTATGGCATTGGCATCTTCCTGACCTGCAAGATGGTGTGAGACTGTGCACACATTGTCTGTGTCACAAGGGCCACGAGAAACAACCTTCTAGGGTACAGGTTGGCTGACGCTGCGGAGTGTGCCCACAGAGGGAGTTGAGGCATCAGGAGCCTCCTTATTGTCCGGGTGGCATGAAGTCTGGGGCACACAGTGTCCACCTTGGTAGAGTCTCAGCCTGGAAATCACTGGGCCAGGGATAGTGTCGCCAATTCATCTCAGCTACACAGTTGGGTAGAGCATGCTGGCTGTCTCCATGAAACATGCCACTGGAAACCGTGCAGGAGAACTAAGAAGAGTCCCTTTCTCCTTCACTGTCTCTCCACTGCCCTCTACTGGCAAAGCTTATCGTCATGCCCACTGCAAAGGAGGAATGTTTAAGGGGTAAAGCTCCATTATCACACAGCAGGTAACAAAGGCTGATTTTGAAGCTGAAAGACAATAAATTAGTAGGTGGCCCAACTAGTTATATACCATTTGCTGAAAAGAAGAATGACAATCATAATTGTTTAATTCAAGGAAATACTTGAAACCTGAGAGAAGTTAAACCCAGAATCCTCCCAAATTTTCTAACAAGCTGTTTGCAAAATTCTAATTGTAAAATTTCAGCTGATGAAATAGCCGGATAAATTTCCTTTTTCTTTATTTAAGAGAAAATTATCTTTGTTTCAAAATAGTTGCAGCAGTCTCTTAATTCTCATGTCGTGACACTGCAAAATCTGAAGTTTTTTTTTATGATTGTATATGATTGCATTTCACACAGAGAAAGCAATAGGACCTGATTATAGACAATGAAGCCTTTGATTACAGGCTAATTATCAATGTGGCCTGGTCACTTGCCAAACCCTGTCGCTCCAGGACTGATATGCCTCTCAGCTTCATGTTTATAGTGGTATACAATGCATTTCACAAATTATGGGAAATGAAATTTCTATGACTAGCTGGTGAAGGAGGTTTTTTGCTACTCTCTTAGCAAATCTCAGTTACACAATACAGTGTTATCAACTATGTTCACCATGTTATACATTAGATACTCAGACCTTATTCATCTTATAACAAAGTTTGTACCCTTTTAACAACCTCTCCCCATTTCTCTCACCCCCTAGCTCTGGCAACCACCATTCTTACTCTCTGTTTCCAAGTTCAAACTCTTTTTTTTTTTTTTAAGATTTCACATATAAGTGGTAGCATACAGTATTTTTCTTCCTCTCTCTGGCTTAATTCATTCAGCATAATGCCCTCCAGGTTCATTTACTTCATTGCAAATGGCAAGCTTTCCTTCTATTTTTAAGGTTGAATTCCATTGTACATACACACCATATTTTCTTTATCCATTCATCCATTGACAAACACTTAGGTTGTTTCCATACCTGGTTATTGTGAGTAAATATGCAGTGAACATAGGAACACAGATATCTCTTTGAGATAATAATTTTGTTTCCTTTGGAGGTATACTCAGACGTGGCATTGCTGGGTCATATGATAGTTCTATTTTTAGTTTCTTGAGGAAACACCATACTGTTTTCAATAGTGGCTGTATCAATTTACATTCCCAGCAACAATATACAAGGGTTCCCTTTTCTCCATATTCATGCCAACATTTATTATCTGTTGTATTTTTGATAATAGACATCCTAACAGGTGATATCTTCTTGTGGTTTTGAATCATATTTCCCTGGTGATTACTGATGTTGAGCACATTTTTGGTTGGCGATTTTTATGTCTTCTTTGGAAAAACATCTATTCAGGTCCTTTGTCCATTTTTTAATTGGGTTGTTTTTTTGCTTTTGAGTTGTATGAGTTCCTTATATATTTTGTATATTAATCCCTTATTGGATATTTGGTTTGCAAACATTTTCACTCATTCTATAGATTGCCTTTTCATTCATTAACGGTTTTCTTTGCTGTACTGAAGTTTTTTAGTTTTATGTAGTCCCACTTGTCTGTTTTTACTTTTGCTGCCTTTGCTTTTGGTGTCAAATCCAATCAGTTATTGCCAAGACCAACGTCAAGGAGTTTACTTCTTATGTTTTCTTCTAGGACTTTTATGATTTCAGGTCTATGTTTAATCCATTTTGAATTGATTTTTGTTTATGGTATAAGATAAGGGTGCAGTTTCATTCTTTTGCATATGCATATCCAATTTTCCTAGTGTCATTTATTGAAGGAACTATCCTTTCCCCAATTGTATATTCTTTGTGTCTTTGTTAAAAATTAATTGACCATATATGCATGGGTTTATTTCTGGGCTCTCTATTCTGTTTCATTGACCTATGATGTCTACAGCTTTGTTCTTTCTCAGGATTGCTTTGGCTATTTGGGGGTTTTTGTGTGTGATTTTATACCAATTTTAGGATTATTTTTCTTATCTGTGAAATATTCCTTTGGAATTTTGATAAGGAATGTATTGAATCTGTAGATTACATTTGGTAGTATGGACATTTTAACACTATTAATTTTCTAATGTATGAATGTGAATAGCATTCCATTTATTTGTCTTCTTCAATTTCTTTTACAAATGTTTTATAATTTCAGTGTACAGATCTTTCACCTCCTTAGTTAAATTTACTTCTAAGTATTTTATTCTTTTTTGAAGCTATTGAAAATGGTATTATTTTCTTAATTTCTCTTTCTGATAGTTTGTCATTAATGTGTAGAAATGCAGCTGATTTTTGTATATTGATTTTGTATCCTGTAAACTTTACTGAATTCACTTATCATTCCTAACAAATTTTGGTGGAGTCCTTAGGGTTTTCTATACATAATATCATGTCATCAGCAAACAGATAATTTTGGTTCTTCCTGTCTGTTTCAAATTTCTTTTATTTCTTATTCCTGTCTGATTGCTCTGGCTAGGACTTCCATCATTATATTGAATAAAGGTGATGAGAGTGGGTGTCCTTATCTTGTTTCTGATCATAAAGGAAAAGCTTTCAGCTTTTCATCATTATGATGTCAGCTGTGGGTTTGTCACATATGGCCTTTATTATATAACATTTCTTCTATATCCAAGTTGTTGAGAGTTTTTATTATAAATGGGTATTGAATTTTGTCAAATGCTTTTCTGCATCTATTTAGATGATTATATGTTTTTTTACAGTCTTCATTTTCATATGGTGTATCACATTTATTGATTTGCATATATTGAACCATTCTTGTATCTGAGGAATAAATCTCACTTAATCATGGTGTATTTTCCTTTGAATGAATTGTTGAATTTGGTTTGCTAATACTTTGTTGAGAATTTTTGCATCTATATTCATCAGGAATATTCGCCTGTAGTTTTCTTCTAGTATCCTTTGTCTGGCTTGTATCAGGGTAATACTGACCTTGTAAAATGAGTTTGGAAGTGTTCCCTCCTGTTCTGTTTTTTGGAAGAGTTTGAGATTAGTTTTAATTCTTAATTAAATGTTTAGCTGAATTTACCAGTGAACCCATATGGTCCTGGACTTTTCTTTGTTTGGATGTTTTTGATTACTGATATAATCTCCTTACTAGTAATTGCTCTATTCAGATTTTCTATTTCTTCATGACTTAGTCTTTGTAGGTTGTATGTTTCTAGGAATTTATCAGTTTCTTAAAGGTTATCTACTTTGTTAGCATATAATTTTCATAGTAGTTTCTTATGATCCTTAGTATTTCTGTGGTATCAGTTGTAATGTTTCCTCTTTCATTTCTGATTTTATTTTTTTGAGTCTTCTTTCGTTTTCCTTTATTAATCTAGCTAAAAGATTGTCAATTTTATTTATCTTTTCAATAAAAAGCTCTTTTATTGATATTTTCCATCATCTTTCTAGTCTCTACTCATTTATTTCATTTTATTTACTTTCTTCCAATAACTTTGGACTTAGTTTGTTCCTCTTTTTCTAATTCTTTGAGCTGTAGAGTTAGGTTGTTTATTTGAAATCCATCTTTTTTCTTAATGTAGGAGTTCATCACTGTAACATTTCCTCTTAGAATGGCTTTTGCTGCATCCTATAAGTTTTGGTATTTTGTGTATCCATTTTTATTTGTCTCAAGATATTTTATTTCACTTTTGATTTCTTCCTTGACCCATTTGGTTGATCAAGAATATGTTGTTTAACCCCCACATATTTGTGAATTTTCCAGGTTTCCCCTTGTAATTGACTTCTAGTTTTCTGGCAGAAAAAATGATTGATATGATTTCAATCTTACTAAGTTTTTAAGGCTTGTTTTGTGGCTTAACATATGATCTATCCTGGAAGCTGTTCCATGTGTATTCTTAGAAGAATGTGTATTGTGCTGCTATTGTATAGGATTTTATATGTATATATATATGGTATAGAATTATATATAACTATAATATATAATTATAATATATAATATAATTATAATATATTGTAATATATATATCTGTTAGGTCCACATGGTACCCTTAGCCAGCCACTTGTGAAGCATGCAGTCACATCCCTACCAGGGAAAGACTGGGAGATAAGTGTTTTTGCCAGCTCTCACTCTACTGAACCCTGGGACCATAGCTGTGCCAAGCGCTTATGTGCCCTTTAACAACTGTTTCTTTGTTTGTTGTAGTCCTTTGGGACTTGTAAATGCAAGCCCCATTCACTTTCAGAGCTAGGTGATTTGGGTGCTTGTCCCTTAGGTGGTAGCCTTAAAAGTTGGTACACAGAGGAAATTGTGGTGCAAATCCTTCACTCTGCAGGAAGAAGCTGGAAGTGGGGGTTCCCTCCTGATTATATGGCAGTGTGCCAGGGGTGGCTTTTATGGTGAGAGTGTGTCTCAGCATTTACTACCTTTTTACCTTTTTTGATATGGGGATTTTCTATCACCTGATGTGTAGGAGTCACTCAACTCCGGATTTCTCTCAGAGGGAATTGCTTCATGTGGCTGTACTCAGTGCATCCATGGGAGGAGGGAAATTCAGCAGCCTCCTATGTCACTATCTTGTCTGGATCCCCCAGGTTACCTCAAACACTTTAAAGGACTAGAAACCTAAGAAGCAATATGTGAGAAATGATTTCATCAAATGCAAAAATTAATATCAACATATTAGTTGTAAGGGCTATCACTTGTATTGTGTCCTTTAATCCTGATGACTCCCCAGAAACATAAGTATTATCACTCCCATTTTAGAGATACGAAAACTGAGATACAGGAAGGATAAATAACTTGCCCAGGTTACTAAGTCACAGAACCCAGTTGAAAAGCCAATTTACCTCCTTTGATGCATATATTTTTTTTACTTTGTTGCCTCTTAATAACAATTAAAACTTGTTAAAATACTTACTTAACACCTAAATAAAATGTCATCACAGGCTACATAGGGAAATTACATCAAATGCCCATGCAACTGGAACAAATAAGATTTTGGTATGAGAGGAGTATATAATTATATGAGCAATTAACTTATTACCTATTTTATTCAGTGTGCTGTAACAACCCCCCATTTCTTTCTTTCTTTTTCCTTTTCTTTCTTCCTTTTTTTTTTACTGGCTCAGAAAGTCTAAGTACATAATGAACAAAATATAATTTCTCTCACGTTATTTATGGGCTCCTTCCTTCCGTGTAGTTTTCTAATTGTAACAGGGTCAGCTTCAATTTGCCATATGGAAACTTAATTGAAAATGAATGGATAATCCAGACCACTAAAAGGTCAATCCTATAAGGAGAGAAAATAGGGCAAGTTAATAATTTAACATCATATAGGATTTACTGCCTTTTAATTTTCTACACATGTATACTAGTCTTTCATAAGCACTAGCTCTGGTTTTGAGAATTGCAAAGATCTTGCCTTTAAAGTGTTCTGTAAAGTAAACCACTGAAGAACTCTGAGACTGTCTGCTCTTCTTCTAGGAAAGTGTTAATTAGATTTGATAGTATTATTTAAAATATTTGCTGAAACAGTGCATGTCAAGCATAATTCCAACAATAAAAAGTGTTAATGAAATAGATATTTTTGTGAGTTTGCCCCCTTTTTGAGCTATGCAACGTTGGGCTAGGAGGAATCAAGTCCTGTGATTTACAACTTTAAAAAAATGTTTTTCTAACAATAGGAAAAGTTGCAGAATCACCTTTCCTGCAGAATGAAACATGTTGACTAGAGGTCCACCTGTTCAGGACCAGAAAGCAGCTATGTATTCTTCAACACTTGCTCCCTCTCCTATAGCACTACCCTTCTCCATCCTACCTGCCACATATGTAGATATAATTTAGTTGAAGCTTCAAAGTAGTTGTTTTACTAAAGAGTCCTATTATTTTGAGTGGGAGATGTATCAACCAAATTTATAACTCATTTTAAAATTCAACTTTATTATAAAATAATTTACTTAAAATAAACTGCATCCATTTAAAGAATAAAATTTGATGAGTTTTGACAGTTAACACCAGTGAACCACCACCATTATCATGATACAAAACCTTTCTATAACCTCCAAAAGATTCCTCAGGCTCACTTACAATTCATCTTTCCCTTAGCTCACAGCTCCAGGAAATACTTGGTCTACTCTTTGTTACTCGAGATTAATTTGCATTTTCTAGCTTTTCATATACTCTGAAGACTTTTGTTTCTGACTTTTTCCATCCATATGGACAGGTTTTTTTCCTACTGAGTAGTATTCCATTGTATGAATATACTACATTTGGTTTATCTGTTTGATTGTTGATGGGAATTTGGTTTGTTTATAATTGGGCCCATTATTAATAAAGGTTCCATGAACATTCACATACAAGTATTTGTGTAAACAAAAATTATATTACTCTTCTGTAAACACCTAGGAGTAGAATGGCTGGGTTGTATGGTAGATGTATACTTATTTTTTTAAGAAATGTCAAAATTTTTTCCAAAGTGGTTTTCCATTTTATATTCCATCAGTGGTATATGAGCATTTCAGCTGCTCCACATCTTTGCCAACACTTGGTATTATCAGTCTTTTAAATTTTAAGAAGTTTAATGATTATATATTGATATTATATGGTCTTATTTCCTCAATGATTAATAATGTTGAGCATATTTTTATGTATTTGTTGGCCATTTGTACATCTCCATTTTTATGTGTCTGTTCAAATTATTGAGTTGATTGTCTTCTTATTAATGAGTTGTAAAAGTTCTTTGTAAATTCAGGGTACAACTTCTTTTTTTAGGTATCTTCTTTGTGAATATTTTCTCCCAGTTAAGAGTTCTCACTATTGACACCATGAAACCATTAATGGTTCCTATAACCCATTTTTGAGGCATATTATATGGCTGGCAAAGCAAAAGAAAAAAGATAATGCATTATTCCATAAGATAATTTTAAAATATACATTATTCACTAATTAGCAGTGATTATCTTCTTCTCAGCCTAGGCTATAAACTATATACTTCATGGTCTGATTCTTCTTCTCTGAAAATAGTACATTATAGTTAATGCACAGGGATTTTCTTGACACTAATATCCTTGCTATTTTAATGTCTAGTTTAACACACACAGACCTGCACACACATAAACACAAACACACACACAATGCAATTAAATGACCCCAAACCATAATTTCCTGTTAAGTATTTGTCTTCTTATGTAAATGGACCTTTTTCCAAATGTGGAAATACCTGCTTAACAAGTGTCTTGCCATTAGCCCACAAAACAGGCATAGACATTTATTAGAAAAACGAAGTGGACTCAGCACTCATTCCCAGCCTGAGATGCTGAGCATTAAGGCTGAACTCAGAAGAGCTTTTACAACCAATTGATACAGCTCTGAAAATGGAGTTTTCCACTGGTAATGCCCGAGACCCTTGAGTACAGAACTAGGCTCTGTGGTAATAAACATCTGACATTTTCATTTGCAAGTATTCATGTTTCATTTTAGATAATGTTCCCCCTATTTACTTCTTCAGCAGTAACGCATCAAATATCCTACAGTGTAATCTTTCTCTCAGCACTTATCAATGAACTATGAAATAGTATTAAATAGAATTAATTAGAAGTTTTAATGAATCATGTCTGTCCTCATTTATTATACAATGTAATTTTCAAGGAGTGATTAATTACAAGTTACAGATGAGTGAATGGTTAATGTAGTTTGTTAACCTTACTAAGGAGTGACTGTACACAGCAAGCTGCTTCTCCTCTGTTTATTAGCACTTGGCTTGTACTACCATCAGTTGAAGTGAATGAAAAGGTTTTAGTGACTTCGCAATTAATATGCACTGTCAGCTAATAATTTACTCCCTTATTTTGTTTCCTGTACATTATATGAACATTGTTGAGATTCAAAGGCTGAATTTAGCTACCCTTATTTTGAAGTGTTTCTATGTAACTATTAATATGCCCATATCATGGCCATCTGAACTGCATGATTATTTTAAGTAGACCCTATTTAATACAAGGTAGCTTGTTTGAAATGAGTCTTCCTGTATATTTCCTTGAAGAATATACCAATTTACCACATTATTATTGTCATTATCTAAAAACTGGTAGCTGGCTGCCTTTCATTTTCAGTTTTCTTACATGCACCCTTCAGAAGCAGAATAATGCCTAAGCTGACAAAAATATAGTAGCTAAATACAAAATACTTTTGTGGACAAGAAGTAATTGAGACTGGTGTATGGGAATGCCATAAGGGTTTTTGCCTTCCCAACAGCCACTCTAACATAAGACCATGGCATCCTTGGGGATGAGCCACCATCTTACAACATTCTAGTCTGTTTTTCCTTTAAAGGACTCATTAACAACTATGGTTGTATGGAGGTGGAAAGACATCATGGCATGTCTCCCACAATACCTCCATTTGCTGGCTGAAGTGTAGCAACTCATTTTTGCTGTGCAAAGCAGACACTGGTGTTTTCTGTTCTGAATCTAAGGAAGTTTGATAGCTCTTTGGAGGCCCAGCTAACCTCAGTAGGAAAAATAACAATATTTAATTACATCCCTGTGATATTTAACAACTTTCATTATTTTCTCATAGGCATTATCTTATTAAATCTAGGTAAAAATCTCATGAATGAGGAAACTATGATTAAAAGATGTTAACTGACTTATCCAGCACCCCTCAAGAAGTGAATGGATGAACGAAACATTCATTAATTTAACAACCATTTACTGAGCACCTAATATGAGATACCTACTACTCTTTTGCGGCCTGGATAAGACAAAGCCCTTTTCATCATAGACCTTAGATACCAATAGGGGAGACAAGAAATAAATGAATAAAGATAGTGATAAGTCCTGTGAAGAAAATTAAAAAGGAAAAAGGTTAGAGAGAAACAAGGCATGAGGAAGGTTATTTTAGAAAAGGCGGTCGGAGAAAGGCTCCTTTAAGAAATGTTATATAGAACAAAACTGACTGATGAAAAAGTCAGTTATATGAAGAAAAATTCCAGGCAGCAAGAACAGCCAATTCAAAGGTCGTGAGCCCTTTGGTGTGTTTGAGGTAGATCAAGAGACCAGTGTGGCTGAAGACAGATATAGCTAGGAAGAGATGAAGTTAGAGAGATAGACAGGCAAGAGATCTTCTAGTTAGTTCCCTCGGGGGCATTGGCAAAGATTTTGGATTTAAACTCAAGAGAATGGGTGCTGAAAGGAACTTTCCAATTCAATTTTGCCCAGAATTTTTAGGACATGAGAAATGGAAGACAATGTTCTAGAACATCAGGTAGCATTTTAATCTCCATTTCTTGTTATAAGGAAGAAAGGTAGAAAAAGGAGTTTCCCCATGAGCCTAGAATTTGAAGCTATTAATATAAAAGTATACCGGCAATGTCCTGTCTTCCTTAGAGAACTGAACTTTCAGACAAGCAATGCTCTTTGAAGTCAGGGACTGTGTCTTACGCACTTTTCATTCTGTTTGGCACACAAATCAATGTCTCATGTTTCCAATCAGTGCTCTCTGAAATGAACTGAATGGCCTGATACGTATTGTTCTGCCCAACCTATGTCTGAAAAATCGTGATAGAATAGGCCATGTTATTTGAAATCGCTGTAACAGAACAGAAGGATCCAGAAAGCAGTCCTCACTTAGCACTTGGCTTCACAGTATATGCTATTGATCCAGGCATCCAATTTGTCTGTAGTGGGGTATTGCTAATCCCTGAAGCAAGTGTATAGTAATGCACTTATTTTGAAAACATTTTCTTTGCTTAAATCTACATTTTCTCACCTACCTCCCCAAGTAAAATTGTGAAGATTCACTAACGTTAATTCTCAAAGGAATGCTATGGAAAATCTATTCCTTCTACCACTCTCCACAGACTCTGAGAGGTGATGGGTTCAGATGAAGGAGCAATACCATTTTATGTTACAGCAATAGGATTTTACTCCGGAATCTCAATACCATAAACTTTTAAGAGTCAAATTTTTTTATCGATCCACTTTAAAGTGCATGCCTTTATAATCACAAAAGCAAGTGTAAGAGAGGAAAAAACTTTCCCCACTACTCTCTTAGGTTCAGTGACTGGGGCCTGCAAGGTTTATTACCCTGATGTGGTGATGGTTTTAAAGGTATACGTGTATGTCCGTTCTGTTCTACTATTAGTAGACTGGAAGGTAAATTTCAATGTAATAAGCACACTATATGAACACAGGAATATGAAACAAGGGTCCAGCTTTTGCCAAGTTCTATTATATAGTAATTGACATAACTAAAGGGAAGAGAAAAATTGTTTTTAATTACAAGATATTATGCAAGTGCTAAACTGTATGCTGCATTATGTAAACATATATTAAGTTTCTCAGAAGAGATATAAGTTAGAATGAAAGTTTGAGGAGAAAATCACTAGTCAGTTCATAATTTGATCTTTGATAGACTTTATTTTTTAGAGGAGCTTTGGTTCACAAAAGAATTGAGCAGAAAGTAGAGAGTTCTCATAGACCCCCTGTTGTCTCCCCACACGTAAAACCTCCCCCACTATCAATATCTGGCACCAGAGTGGGACGTTTGTTACCAATCAGATGAACCAACATTGACAACTAATTATAACCCACAGTTCATAATTTACATTAGGGATCACTCCGGATGATGTACATTCTATGGGTTTTGACAGCTGTGTGATGGCATGTCTCCATCATTATATTATCATATGGAATAGCTTCACTGCCTTAAATCTCCTTTGTGCCCTGCCTATTCATCCCTCCTTCCCTTCAGCCCCTTGCAACCACTGATCTTTTTACTCTCTCCACATGAATCTACTTTTCCAACTCTAAATTTTATGAGCTTACAGATCAAGTAGTTCAATGAAAATTTAGCATTCAATTTGAGATGTGTTTTCACTGCAAAATATAGATCAGATTCTAAAGGCTTAGTATGAAAACAATGTAAAGTGTCTCAATTTTTCATACTGATGACATGTTGAAATAATAACAGTTTGGCTATATTGAGTGAAATAATACATGTCCTTAAAGTTAATTTTGTCTATTTATTCTTACATTTTTAATGTGGCTACAAACATTTTAAAAACAATATGTGGCTTACATTATATTACTGGACAGTGTTCCTTTAGACTTATGATAGCTGAACTCCAGAAATATCATTAACTGGGAGATCAAGCATTTCTCAGACATTATGAGTAACCTGCCTTCCACTCTATTTCATTAAGTTAATATTAGAGAAAAATTTAAGAAATTTGCCTGAGTAAATATGATCACCTGTAGACTAAGATTAAATCATCATAGGTTGATATGTGGATTTAGTGAAACAATATAAAGGAGTTAAACATTTTAACCATAAACATGGAAAATGAGTCCCTGTTTTTATATGATATCCATGGGTCTTATAACCACATGACCCCATTTTGCCTGTAAACATCACCCCTCACATTCCCTTCAGCTTTTTAGTGAGCATCTTTTCCATGTGGGGTATTGATCTAATAACAAATGCCAGAATTTTCCCAAGAAAATGGAAGTAGCCAGGTAGAACTAGTTTATTTTTATCATGAGTTGATAGCCTTCTCTCTTCTTTCTACCTCATCATACATTAAATATGAAATCAGAAAGAAGGAGGGAGAAACTGGAACTGCAAAGGGTTTTTGGAGAGAGAACAAGTGGAAGGTTGCACATCTGTACTCTCAGCTTTTCTTAGCTCTTAAATTCACTGATGCTTAAAGGGGGAAATAGCACTTAAAACTGCTATACTGGTACTCACGCTCAATCCGTAAGTCTGCTCTCATCTGTGCTTCTACGATGCTGGGGGTGGGGGCCGGTGGAGGAAAAGTGTTCTTTTCATGCTCACTCAACTCTCTCCCAGTTCTTGCCTGCACGTGACGTGCAGGAGGACATGAGAGCATGAAAATCTTTGACTGAATTCTGAATGGCACCTTGCTGTTTCTACCTCAGCACACGTTCTTAGAGCACCTTTGCTTTGGTCTCTAAGTTAGATGATTTTCATTAGCTATTTGGGCTCATCTACAATAAAATAACAAACCCACCTGTAAATGGGTGCCAGGGTTTGGCTGTCCATAAAAGGAGAGCTAGGACATATACCTCACAGTTTTTAAAAGAGCTGAGAAGGATATCTGACAAGTATCATTTAACATCTATTACCTCCTTTCCTATCTGAGTAGAAGGATGGCATAGTATTCTTATAAGTTCTATTTTAAAGAAATGAAAGATTTAAAGAATTGTAAAGAGCACTTGAAGAGTGAAATAAATGCATCTCTGATTTTAAAGTTCTATCAGATTGAGAAGTCACTTCCTGTTTATCCACATACCATGTTCGTTCTCACTTCATGATGCTTCCTTCTGTCTGGAATCCTCTTCCTACTGCATGCCTATGACTTGTCAACCACCTCCTCTTCATCCTCCATATTTCAAATGAAATGCCATTATCTCATGGAGGCTGAGTATAGTTTAAAGTCAAAATTAAAATAATGATTGGAATTCTTATTTCTTAAAACCAGTGAAAGCAGTAAGATGCTGGGAGAAAGTGATAAAAGTTTAATCATCTCTAAAATCCGTGACCTTCAGGGTAACTTGGAGGTACCCCTTTATTACACTTGCAAATTACCCTACACTTCTTCATAGCACACAGCACAATTATAATTAACTTTTCAATACCTGTCTCAGTGACTAGACTACAGATAAAAGTAAAGAGACTGTCAGCTCAGAATAAAAATAAGCTCCATGAGGGAAAATGTTGTTCTGGACTTTATTCCCAATACCCAACCTAGTTCCTGGAATATAGTAGGCACTGAATAAAGATTTATTGAGTGAATTAATAAATAAATGCAAGAATGAAGAGGTTATACTTCATGTTCATAAGTAATGCTTTACCAGAAAGGATATTTTGGGAAATAGACCACAAACCCATACATGTGGAATGATTGAAATCAATGAATAGAATATTTCCTTCACTTTTCAATATAAAGCGCTTCAATATCAAAAGTCTGTACACGTTCTTTAACCAACGGCTGAAATGTGCTGTTGTAAATGAGCTAGGTCATCATCTGTATAGCAAGATGTAATAACAAAACTCTGAAGTTAATAAATCAATCGTGTGTATGTTTAGGATATACTATTAACATCAAAAGAAAAAAAGAAGGATAGAGACCTTCAAGATGGCAGAGGAGTAAGACGTGGAGATCACCTTCCTCCCCACAAATACATCAGAAATATATCTACATGAGGAACAACTCCTACAGAACACCTACTGAACGCTGGCAGAAGACCTCAGACCTCCCAAAAGGCAAGAAACTCCCCACGTACCTGGGTAGGGCAAAAGGAAAAAGAAGAAACAAAGTCAAAAGAATAGGGACAGGACCTGCACCTCTGGGAGGAAGCTGTGAAGGAAGAGAAGTTTCCACACACTAGAAGCCCCTTCACTGGCGGAGACGGGGGTGGCGGTGGGGAAGCTTCAGAGCCACGGAGGAGAGCGCAGCAACAGGGGTGCAGAGGGCAAAGCGGAGAGATTCCCACACAGAGGATTGGTGCCGACCAGCACTCACCAGCCCAGGAGGCTTCTCTGCTCACCTGCTGGGGCGGGTGGAGGCTGGGAGCTGAGGCTCAGGCTTCAGAGGTCAGATCTCAGGGAGAGGACTGGGGCTGGCTTCATGAACACAGCCTGAAGAGGGCTAGTGCTCCACAGCTAGACAGGAGGGAGTCCGGAAAAAAGTCTGAAACTGCCGAAGAGGGGTGCACAAGGAGAGGGGATTCAGAGCACCGCCTAAACGAGTTCCAGAGATGGGCGCGAGCCGTTGCTATCAGCGCAGACACCAGGGACGGGCACGAAACGCTAAGGCTGCTGCTGCAGCAAAGAAGCCTGCATGCAAGCACAGGTCATTATCCACACCTCCCTTCCCAGGAGCCTGTGCAGCCCGCCACTGCCAGGGTCCCGGGATCCAGGGACAACTTCCCCGGGAGAACACACAGTGCGCCTCAGGATGTTGCAATGTCACACCAGCCTCTGCCACCGCAGGCTCACCCCGCATACCGTACGTCTCCCTTCCCGCTACCTGAGTGAGCCAGAGGCCCCTAATCAGCTGCTAGTTTAACCCCGTCCTGTCTGACCAAAGAACAGACGCCCTCAGGTGACCTACACGCAGAGGCGGGGCCAAATCCAAAGCTGAACCCCGGGAGCTATGCGAACAAAGAAGAGAAAGGGAAATCTCTCCCAGCAGCCTCAGGAGAGGCGGATTAAATCTCCACAATCAACCTGATGTACCCTGCATCTCTGGAATACCTGAATAGACAAAGAATCATCCCAAATTGAGACAGTGGACTTTGAGAGCAACTGTAGACTTGGGGTTTGCTTTCTGCATCTAATTTCTTTCTGGTATTATCTTTATCTTAGTTTAGTATTTAGAGTTTATTATCATTGGTAGATTTGTTTATTGAGTTGCTTGCTCTCTTCCTTTTTTTCCTTTAATATATAGATGTATGTATTGTTTTCCTTTTTCTCTTTCTGTGAGTGTGTAGGCATATGTTTATTTGTGTGATTTTTTTCTGTATAGCTTTGCTTTTACCATTTGTTCTAGGGCTCTGTCTGTCTTTTTTTTTTTAGCATACTTTTTAGTGCTTGTTATCATTGGTGGATTTGTTTTTTGGTTAGGTTGCTCTCTTCTTTATTTCTTTCCTTTTTTATTACTTTTTAACTTTTTAATTTTTAATAATTTAAAAATTTTTTTTATTTTATTTCATTTTTTCCTTTCTTTCATTCCTTTTTTCTCCCTTTTCTTCTGAGCCATGTGGCTGACAGGGTCTTGGTGCTCTGGCTGGGTGTCCAGCGTGAGCTTCTGAGGTGGGAGAGCTGAGTTCAGGACATTGGTCCACCAGAGACCTCCTAGCTCCATGTAATATCAAACAGCGAAAGATCTCCCAGAGATCTCCATCTCAACGCTAAGACCCAGCTCCACTCAACGACCAGCAAGCTACAGTGCTGCACACCCTATGGCAAACAACTAGCAAGACAGGAACATGACCTCACCCATTGGCAGAGAGGCTGCCTAAAATCATAATAAGGTCACAGACACCCCAAAACACACCACCGGACATGGTCCTGCCCACCAGAAAGACAACTTCCAACCTCATCCACCAGAACACAAGCACTAGTCCCCTCCACCAGGAAGCCTACACAACCCACTGAACCAAACTTAGCCACTGGGGGCAGACACCAAAAACAACGGGAACTACAAACCTGCAGCCTGTGAAAAGGACAGCCCAAACAAACACAGTAAGTTAAGCAAAATGAGAAGACAGAAAAATACACAGCAGATAAAGGAGCAAGGTAAAAACCCACCAGACGAAACAAATGAAGAGCAAAGAAGCAGTCTACCTGAAAAGGAATTCAGAGTAATGATAGTAAAGATGATCCAAAATCTTGGAAATAGAATGGAGAAAATACATAAAACGTTTAACAAGGACTTAGAAGACCGAAAGAGCAATAAAACAATGATGAACAACACAATAAATTAAATTAAAAATTCTCTAGAAGGAAACAATAGCAGAATAACTGAGGCAGAACGGACAAGTGACCTGGAAGATGAAATAGTGGAAATAACTACCACAGAGCAGAATAAAGAAAAAAGAATGAAAAGAGTTCAGGACAGTCTCAGAGACTTCTGGGACAACACTAAACACACCAACATTTGAATAATAGGGGTCCCAGAAGAAGAGAAAAAGAAAGGGACTGAGAAAATATTTGAAGAGATTATACTTGAAAGCTTCCCTAATATGGGAGGGAAATAGTCAATCAAGTCCAGGAAGTGAAGAGAGTCCCATACAGAATCAATCCAAGGAAAAACATGCCAAGAAATATATTAATCAAACTATCAAAAAGTAAATACAAATAAAAAATAAAATACCTAGGAATAAACCTACTTAAGGAGACAAAAGACCTTTATGCAGAAAACTATAAGACACTGATGAAGGAAATTAAAGACGACACAATCAGATCGAGAGGTATACCATATTCTTGGATTGGAAGAATCAACATTGTGAAAATGACTATACTACCCAAAGCATTCTACAGATTCAATGCAATCCCTATCAAACTACCAATGGCATTTTTCACACAACTAGAACAAAAAATTTCACAATTTGTATGGAAACACAAAAGACCCCAAGTAGCCAAAGCAATCTTGAGAAAGAAAAACAGAGCTGGAGGAATCAGGCTCCCAGACTTCAGACTACACTACAAAGGTACAGTAATCAAGACAGTATGGTACTGGCACAAAAACAGAAATATAGGGCTTCCCTGGTGGCGCAGTGGTTGAGAGTCCACCTGCCAATGCAGGGGATACGGGTTCATGCCCCGGTCCGGGAAGATCCCACATGCTGCAGAGCGGCTAGGCCCGTGAGCCATGGACGCTGAGCCTGCGCGTCTGGAAGCTGTTGCTCTGCAACGGAAGAGGCCACAACAGTGAGAGGTCCGCGTACCACAAAAAAAAAAAACAAAAAAAAACAAATATAGATCAATGGAACAGGATAGAAAGCCCAGAGATAAACCCACGCATATATGGTCACCTTATCTTTGATAAAGGAGGCAAGAATATACAATGGAAAAAAGACAGCCTTTTCAATAAGTGGTGCTGGGAAAATTGGACAGCTACATGTAAAAGAATGAAATTAGAACACTCCCTAACACCATATACAAAAATAAACTCCAGATGGATTAAAGACCTAAATGTAAGGCCAGACACTATAAAACTCTTAGAGGAAAACATAGGCAGAACATTCTATGACATAAATCACAGCAAGATCCTTTTTGACCCACCTCCCAGAGAAGTGGAAATAAAAACTAAGATAAACAAACGGGACCAAATGAAACTTAAAAGCTGTTGCACAGCATAGGAAACCATAAACAAGATGAAAAGACACCTCTCAGAATGGGAGAAAATATTTGCAAATGAAGCAACTTACAAAGGATTAATCTCCAAAATATACAAGCAGCTCATGCAGCTCAATATCAAGAAAACAAACAACCCAATCCAAAAACGGGCAGAAGCCCTAAATAGACATTTCTCCAAAGAAGATATACAGATTGCCAACAAACACATGAACGGATGCTCAACATTACTAATCATTAGAGAAATGCAAATCAAAACTACAATGAGGTATCACCTCACACCACAGAATGGCCATCATCAAAAACTCTACAAACAATAAATGCTGGAGAGGGTATGGAGAAAAGGGAACACTCTTGCACTGTTGTTGGGAAGGTGAATTGATACAGCCACTATAGAGAACAGTATGGTAAAAAACTAGAAATAGAACTACCATATGACCCAGTAATCCCACTACTGGGCATATACCCTGAGAAAACCATAATTCAAAAAGTGTCATGTACCACAGCGTTCATTGCAGCTCTATTTACTATAGCTAGGACATGGAAGCAACCTAAGTGTCCATCAACAGATGAATGGATAAAGAAGATGTGGCACATATATACAATGGCATATTATTCAGCAATAAAAAAAGTGAAATTGAGTTATTTGTAGTGAGGTAGATGGTCCTCGAGTCTGTCATACAGATTGAAGTAAGTCAGAAAGAGAAAAACAAATACTGTATGCTAACACATATTTATGGAATCTAAAAAAAAAAAAAATGGTTCTGAAGAACCTAGGGGCAGGATAGGAATAAAGATGCAGACGTAGAGAATGAACTTGAGGACACAGGGACGGGGAAGGGTAATCTAGGATGAAGTGAGAGAGTGGCATGGACATATATACACTACCAAACGTAAAATAGATAGCTAGTGGGAAGCAGCCACATAGCACAGGGAGATCAGCTCTGTGCTTTGTGACCACCTAGAGGGGTGGGATAGGGAAGGTGGGAGGCAAGAGGGTGGGGATATGGGAATATATGTATAGCTGATTCCCTTTGTTATAAAGCAGAAACTAACACATCATTGTAAACCAGTTATACTCCAATAAATATGTTTTTAAAAAGTAAAAAAGAAGGAGAAATGATTAAAAGCAGTTGTCTCTGGGGAGTGGATCTCAGGGTACTTCAGAGTGACTTCCTTTGTTTGGAAGTCCTTCTTTATTATTTTTAACCATATTTTGTATTTATTTGATGAAAAAAACAAAAGTCCTTATCCATTTTCTAATAACTCAGCCTCAATAATCAGTCGTCACTCATTTCCCACTTAGTATCCTTTGCTTTATGGTACTAAATTTCATATTTTCCGTACTAAATTACAAGGTTATTGACACCACATTCATGTCATACACATCTTTATACTCCTCATGATATATACTGCAACATGTTCTACATAGTATATATTAATATCTGTTGACTGACTAATGAAGATTGAAGGTTATCATTTTAATTCAAGTGAGTCATGTTTCCTATTTAATTTTCATTTATTTTCACACTCCCTAAAGAAGCTCATTTTTGTAAATGACCTCGCAACTTTGGATATAGTCATACCTATTTTCCCATTAAATGAATATTGTAAGAACATATCATGAAGATAAAGGGGTTAATATATGACTTTCCATGTAGGAACACCTAAACATGTTGGTGTTCCAGGCCAGCAACATGATGACATTTCCAGGTGAACATCTAATGACCCTACATGATAACCCAATGTCAATAATAATAATAATAATAACAATGCTATAGAGCTTTTGAGGGTATCTCAATGATTATCCATTAAATGGTTTACTATAGAATAGTACAATGTTAAAATAATGACTAGGGCTCTTATCATTTTTAAATCTAGTGAAAGCAGCAAAAGACTGGGAGAAGGTGATAAAGGTTTAATCATCTATAAGTACAAAGAAATGTGTCTATAGTCATGCTATTTGTTGCCTTTTAGAATCGTAGTTATCATGCAATCATAAAATCCCAGGGTTGAAGAGACCAGAAGTGGTCATTTTTCCAGTTTCTCATCCAGTGTGTCTTAACTTTTTGCTACAACATTCCAATAAATAGTCACCCTGCATGGCTAAACATTCTCTCCCAAAGAGACTGATGTTGATTCTAAATTGTTTTAACTTTTGGAAATTTTTCCCTTATACTGAGGCAAAAAAAAAATCTCTATGTATAACTTTAATGGGTTGGTATTGACCTATTAAGGCCATCCAGAATGAATCCAACACGCACTTCCTGTTAGACACTTTCAGACATTTGAAGAACAGTTTTTGTGCTTCTGAGTCTTCTCTTTCCTTGTCAACTAAATAGAATATGAATCCCCACCCACTGCTGAAGCCTGCCCTTAGAAGTCACATCCACCTGTCTGTATTCCCTAAATTACCGTTGCATTTCTGTCTTCAGGAATCTCTGTTACTTTGGGTTAAATTTTAGAGAGAAACATGAAAAGCCCTGGAAAACATTAAGATCCTGGTAATCGCAAGAAGTATATTAGAAAGAAATCTAAACATTTGTTCTTGGGAGGAATTCCCAATGTGAGGCAGTGATTTCCAAGGTCAAGAGTTTGGAACAAACCCAAGAAAACATTTACCCTTCTTCCACCTACTAGTTTGTCTGGAGGTTAGAGTTAATTTTTAAGTCCAACATCATAGCAGCTCTGAATCGCCCTCCAGAACTAAGGATACAGGACCCACAGCAGCAGGAGGCAGAATGAACAGGCTCTGTTTACACCTTTTCTTTTTTTTTTTTAAGTCTTTGCCATTTTAATAGCTTAATTGTTGTTTCCCCTATTACAAGACTTAATTTTAAGATATTCTTCATGGATAAACTTATTGACCTTCAATGTCTGTTCCCCAGACTTTGAAAGCCAATGACCTTGTCGGAAACATCACCTTTGCCCCCTGTCTAACTGACACCTTTGCAAATGCACTGGGCCAGGGGTCTTATTAATAAATTTTCTTTCCATTACTTCATTAATAGCTGAATTTCCTTAAACCACTCTTTTCACTTCAAGACAAAGGGATTTCTCATTGAAATAAGAACAATATTTTGAGTGCTCATAGAAAACTGAATTTAAGAGTTCCATGCAATTACATTTTTTTTTTTTTTACTCAACTCATATCATTATTCTTACCCTGAAGGTAATCAGTATGAAAACTGTCAAAAATCTTTGCTTTTCTATCTTCTAGCCTTCCAAAATTTTGGTCTTCCATTCAGGAGGTTTTAAAGCAAGGGATTCAAATTTAGGGAATTTAGAGAATGCAAAGGATTATATGGAAAATTCAGTTGTTCCTTGGACTTCCATTTCTTATTTTGTTGGAAGCATCTCAGCTATGGTCTCAGAACTGAAAGCATACAGGTCATTAAAATGGGTTAAGAAAGAAGATGTGAGCGCTCATGGAAACCTTGGGCTAAACCAAAAGTGGGAGTCAAATTGAAAAGTGACATTGGTGTCTTTCTTGCTATGACTAAATTAAGCTCTAAAATTTTATTATTCCCAAGTCATCATCTATGTTCACATCCATTGTATTACAGCCACATTCTAGGTAATTGTCAAATTTCAATTTGGCTTAATTTTTAAGCTTCAGGGGAGTTATATCAGATTTCAACCTAAGAGCAGGTACTTGGGAAAGGCAGAGCCATCTTTGCCTGTGACAAGGAGAAAAATGTGGAGGGTTTAGAAACACTCCTGTACTACTGCCCTGCTTAGTATTGTGACAGCAAGCAGTGCTAACCATCAAGAAAGTCATCACAGATCTTAGGTCTGTGTCTCAGAATGTGCCCCCAAAAGTCTGCACCCATTCACTGGGGAAGCTTGTTATAAAATGCAAATACCTAAGTCCATTCCGATAAAAAAAAAACTCAAAATCTTCAAATGGCTGACATCATGCAAAATTTCACCATGAAATCCCAGTCTTACAAGCCCCTTTATAGACTTAATCATCTGCTAAATCTTTCCTTCTTTATATTTTATTTTCAATATTTCAGGAAATGATTTATCCCCACTCCCCTCACATACACGTTTCAAAGTCCCCACACAGGTTGCTATGCAGATAACAATGCAGATGTCAGTAGCTTCCTTTAAGAGATCTCAGAATGCAATCTATCAAAAGGCACATGCCCTGGGTTTTAGAGAGGGTGTTTCATTTCATGCTGATGAAATCATATACTGTAAATTCCTGACCTAGATAAGCATCACAAAGTCTATAATGTATTCCTTCCTACTCTCATCTTCTGCATGTTCAAGTGTCTTCCACCTACTTTGCAATCTGCAATCCAGTCCCTTTTCATTGCTTCTTATTGTCGTTTGCTTCTTTCTTTTTCTTGAAAATAAAAAAAAACAATTGTTGATTAAAGTAATAAAGCGCTCATAAAATAGAAACTTCTGAATGATCTTCAACATCAGCAACTGTAATTCTGACTTGTGAGCCAACACTACTGCTTAAGTCACGTCTGTCGGTTTCTAAGTTAGCACAATTCAGCATTTGAGTTCCCAAGAAGTCATAAGATACCCAGAAGAACTTAACATCTGTAGATCTGTATGGGGTCTGAAATTGTGCTTCTGCAGACGGATCAAAAAGAACTAAACCTCACCACTTCCTCAAGCCCCAGTCATCCTACCCTGCAACTTAGTCTGCCCTGCATATAAGCAGTGAAGTCAGAATTTGCACAAAAATATCTGCCCACAAGCCTGACACCCCTTTAGAGGCATTCCTTGGAATTAAGACACTATCACAATTTATTCAGGTTCCTTTTATACTGCAAATAAAGAGAGGAGATGGCAGGAAGGTCACACGTTAAGTTAGCAGGTTAACTGATTAGCTTGTTCTCACCTTGAGCTAGAAGAAGTGAGGCAGAGGATTGGTCAATTTTAATAGGGTACCAAAACCGGACATGGTTTATAAACTCTTTGAAGAAGTGAACACTTATCTTTGAAATTCTCAACACATCTAGCTTATCATTGGTCTTTGTATTTGTTGAAAAATACTTGGTGCAGAGAGCACCAAGAAGCAAACTGAAGTTATTTAATGTGTTTGCCAGAGGCTGGCTCTTCTTACCTTGGCTTCTTCTGCTTAGTTACATTTGACCTCAGCTTACTGCCTATTGATGTGTTGATTATTGTCTTGACATATGCTCCTTGTATTCTATGTGGGTGAGTTTAGATTTCCTAAAGTTTTGTTTCTGACCATCTTATCCAGGAGATAAGGAAAGAAGAGCAGATGTTAGCCTCTGTGTGTTTGTGACAGTGGTGGTAGGGAGGAGAGAGCTCTGAAAATATTATTTATGATCATCTCACCTTGAAAAAAGAAATAAAAATCACTCCCAATAAGCTTAGGTTTACATATTGAGTGTTTTTGATTTAGTGTGTATGGTACTTAATAGAGGCAAAAATAATTTTGTCCTGATCAGTACACCACAATTGGGCTTTTTGAAAAAAAATCTAATATTATTTAATCTTTACTACTTAATCTTTTAATAGTCAATCTAATATGATTTAATCAAGTTAAAGCAGCTGGTCCATTAATGAGGTGCCAACACTTTACAGGGGCTTTAGGAGTAAATAAACCAATAAAAAGGAAGCATCATTTTCAGTGTACCAACAGGCAGCTGATTGTGTTTTGACTGGAGGAGTGAGATGTGGGTGCAGAAGGAGAGAGAAGAGTAGGATGTTATTTAACATTAAGTAAGGACTACACCTTATATCAGGGGATGGAAGGAACTGCTACAGCCAGCAAGTCCCTTTCAGAGGATGTGCTAAGACCCCACTAACCCATCTGTCTTTGTATTTTTGTTTGGTTGTTTGTTTTGTTTTGTTTTGTTTGCAAGCATTGTAATAGTTTATTTTTCTTTAATGCTAAGTTACTTTTATTTTTTTCCAGGATGATTGAGATATAATTGACAAAAATTGTATATATTTAAGGTGTGCAACGTGATGGTTTGATAGACATACACATTGTGAAATGATTATAATCAAGTTAATGCATGCATCACCTCACATAGTTACCTTTTTTTTGGTGTGATGAGAGCAGTTATGATTTACTGTCTCAGCAAATTTCAGTTATACAATACAGCTTATCAACTAGAGTCACCATGTGATACATTAAATCCTCAGACCTTATTCATTTTATAACTGAAAGTTTGTAACCGTTTAACAACCTCTCCCCATTTCCCCCACCTCCCCAGCCCCTGATAACCACCATTCTACTGTCTGTTTCTATGAATTGATTTTCTTTTTTTTTAGATTCCATATATAAGCAATGCAGTATTTGTTTTTATCTGTCTGGCTTAATTTACTTAGCATTATTTACTTATAAGTTGTACCTTATAAACTACAGGTTTATCCATGGTGTCGCAAATGGCAGCATTTCCTTCTTTTTTAAAGTTGAATAATTATCTATCTATCTATCTACCTGTCACATTTTCTTTATCCATTCATCCATTGATCGAAACTTAGGTTGTTTGCATACCTTGGCTACTGTGAATAATGCTGTAATGAACATGGGAAGGCAGATACCTCTTTGAGATAATGATTTTGGGGGTTTTTTGCATATGTATCCAGAAGTGGCATTGCTAAATCATACACTAGTTCTATTTTTAATTTCTTGAGGAAACGCCATACTGTTTTCCTAGTGGCTGTGCCAGTTTACATTCCCACCAACAGTGTACAGAAGTTCCTTTTTCTCCATATCCTCACCAGCATTTATTATCTCTTGGATTTTTGATCATAGATATCGAAACAGATATGAGGTAATATGTCACTGTGGTTTTGATGTGTGTTTCTCTGATGATTAGTGATACTGGGCACCTTTTCATGTACCTGTTGACTATTGTATGTCTTCTTTAGAAAAATGTTTATTCAGGTCCTTTGCCCATTATTTTGTTTTTATGCTATTGAGTTATATGAATTCCTTGCATATTCTGGATATTAACCCCTTATTGAATATGTAGTTTGCAAATATTTTCTCCCATTCCATAGGTTGCCTTTTCATTTCATTGATGGTTTCTTTTCTTATGCAGAAGCTTTTTAGTTTGATGCAGTCCCACTTGTCTATTTTTGCTTTTGTTGCCTATCCTTTGGGTGTCACATCCAAAAAACCATTGCCAAGACCAACGTCAAAGAGCTTTTCCCTATGTTTTATTCCAGGAATTTTATCATTTCAGGTCTAACATTTAAGTCTTTAATCCATTTTGAGTTTGTTTGTGGTATATTATAGGGGTCCGATTTCATTCTTTTGCATATGGATATGCAGTTTTACCAGCACCATTTATTGAAGAGACTATCCTTTCCCCATTGTGTGTTCTTGGCTCTCTTGTTACAGATTAGTTGACCATATATTCTTGGGTTTATTTCTGGGCTCTCTATTCTGTTTAATTGATGGATGTGTCTTTTTTTATGCTAGTACCACACTGTTTTGATTATTATAGCTTTGTAATATAGTTTGAAACCAGGATATGTGCTGGCTCTAGCTTTGTTCTTCTTTCTCAAGATTGCTTTGGCTTTTTGGGTTTTTTTGTGGCTCCATACAAATTTTAGGATTGTTTTTCCTATTTCTGTGAAAAATGCCATTATAATTTTGATAGGGGTTGCACTGAATCTGTAGATCATTTTGTAGCCCACTTTTCTTTGGGATTGAATAAAGCTAGTCAAGAAACAGAGGAGTGGAATTGGATAAAGCTAGTCAAGAAATGGCTAGAGAGACATCTCCCAAAGTAGTTCCACTGCTATCCACATTTGTTCTAGGGAAGAAAATGCCAGGATCCTGAGATTATCTCATCTGCTTAAAATTCTTCCTGGGTTAGAATGTGAGAGAAGAGAAATTTGGCCAGTTGTGCCATGTCCTTCTTTGCCCACAGCAACAATAGCAATAATAAACAAATGTTTTATTGAATAAATACTTTGTGATAAGGATTGTGATAACATTTATCTGAAATATCTCTTTTACTCTCCCACATGTTGTAAAGGAGTTACTGTTTTTACCCCATACAGTCAAAGAAACTGAGTCTTAAAGGGAGGTTAAGTATCTTACACTTGGTAACATAGCTGCTAAATGCTGAGGCTAAGATATGAATTCATGTACTGCTGAATCCAGAGGTTGCATGCTTAATCCCTGCACAGCACCACTTTTCAATAGACTCTCCGCCTCCATTTTTTAAATTCCAGGTCTCATGTGCTTTATTTGGTTCATCTGCAGAAATGGAACAGAGAGAGCTAGAATGGGCTGTTCATTTCTGAAGTTGCATTAGCAGCCACATGGAATCAATATGTCCTGCAGGAGGGTATCTCTCAATCTATAGATCTTAGAGGGGAGGGGCTAGTCCACTAGCAGTCTTGGACACAACAGACTTTGAGAATGGGAGTAGAGTATAGCCCATCCCAGGTCTCATCAATGCACCTCAGTTTCTACACATGAGAGAGAAATCATTAACAGCCAGTCCATTTAACTAGATAAGGGGTAGGTAGAGATTGGAGACCGAAAAGGCATGCTTGTTACATTATCCTTCTTAGCTTTGCCTGGGTCTAGATCAGCTATCCCTGGACAGTTTTTGATTAGTCCTAGAAAACAGTCAACAACACAACATTGTAAATCAACTATATACGCCAATAAAAAAATGAATATAAAAAAATAAGGAGTACCTATAAATTGTGGGGTTTTTTTTTTTAAAGTGTCTCTGAACTGTTGGCAACTTGGAGGAACTTGGAAAGTTTGTTTGCTTGTTTTGTTTTTTTTATTGGGGTATAGTTGTTTTTCAGCGTTGTGTTACTTCCTACTGTACAGCGAAATGAAGTAGAGTTCCCTGTGCTATACAGCACGTTGTTATTAGTTATCTATTTTATACATATTAGTGTATATATGTCAGTCCCAATCTCCCAATTCATCCCATCCCCCAACTTTCCCCCCTTGGTGTCCATACGTTTGTTCTCCACATCCGTGTCTCTATTTCTGCCTTGCAAACTGGTTAATCTGTACCATTTCTCTAGATTCCAAATATATACGTTAATATACGGTATTTGTTTTTCTCTTTCTGACTTACTTCACTCTGAATAACAGACTCCAGGTCCATCCACATCTCTACAAATGACCCAATTTTGTTCCTTTTTATGTCTGAGTAATGTCCCATTGTATACATGTACCACATCTTCTTTATCCATTCACCTGTCGATGGACATTTAGGTTGCTTCCATGACCTGGCTATTGTAAATAGTGCTGCAGTGAATATTGGGGTGCATGTGTCTTTTTGAATCATGGTTTTCTCTGGGTACATGCCCAGGAATGGGATGGCTGGGTCATATAGTAATTCTACTTTTAGTTTTTTAAGGAACCTCCATACTGTTCTCCATAGTGGCTGTATCAATTTACATTCCCACCAGCAGTGCAAGAGTGTTCCCTTTTCTCCACACCCTCTCCAGCATTTATTATTTGTAGATTTTCGGATGATGTGCATTCAAAAAAAAAAAAAACCAAGTAAATGGGAGACTGAGTTATTTAATGAGATTTTAAAATTACGGGTTTTACATTAACATTCAACCTATATGGTATTGAATCCTTGCCAGAAAGTAGCAGGTAATAATTTTACTTTTGTTTATGGAGTTCTTGCTCCAAGATCACTGCCCTGCATATATCACCAGAGAACCCTTTCTAAAGAATGTTAGCTCTCATTTGCTTAAAAGCCTTTCATGCCTTCTGATATTTTTTATTTAAAATTATCATTTTATTATATGTAAATTATCCTTTAAATTTATTTATTTATTCATAATTTTAATTTTGAAAAAATCTTTATTGGAGTATAATTGCTTTACAATATTGTGTTAGTTTCTGCTGTGTAACAAGTGAATCAGCTATACATACAGATATATCCCCATATCCCCTTCCTCTTGTGTCCCAATCCCACCCCTCTAGGTGGTCACAAAGCACAGAGCTGATCTCCCTGTGCTATGCAGCTGCTTCCCTCTAGCTATCTATTTTATCTTTGGTAGTGTATATATGTTTATGCCACTCTCTCACTTTGCCCAGCTTACCCTTACCCCTTCCCCTTGTCTTTCTGGTGGGCAGGACCACATCTGGTGGTGTGTTTTGGGGTGTCTGTGAACTTATGATTTTAGGCAGCCTCTCTGCCAATGGGTGGGGTTGTGTTCTTCTCTTGCTAGTTGTTTGTCAAGGTGTGTCCAGTCCTGGACCTTGCTGGTCGTTGAGTGGAGCTGGGTTTTTGCATTGAGACGGAGATCTCTGGGAGAGTTCTCACTGATTAATATTACATGTATGGGGCCAGGAGTTCTCTGGTGGTCCAATGTCCTGAACTCGGCTGTCCCACCTCAGAGGCTCAGGCCTGATACCTGGCCGGAGCACCAATACCCTGTCAGCCACACAGCCAGGTACGTGGGGAGTTTCTTGCCTTTTGGGAAGTCTCAGGTCTTCTGCCAGCATTCAGTAGGTGTTCTGTAGGAGTTGTTCCACATGTAGATGTATTTTTGATGTATTTGTGGGAGGAAGGTTATCTCCACGTCTTTTTCCTCCGCCTTCTTGAAGCTCCTCCTCCATGCCTTCTGAGTTTAGATAAAACTCTTTGCCAAGGCTCACAAAGCCTTCCTCTCACCGGTCCTGTACACAACTCCATACTGTGTATCATGTATTACTACTTGCAAATTCCAAAACACGTCTTACTCTCTCAACCCTTATGGCCTGCCTTCCATACTGATCCTTCTGCCCCCAAAGTGGTCCCTCAGTTGTTTACCTGGTCAGTTCCATTCAACTCAACCTATAATGTCAATTTGCATCTCCTTTCTCTGGGTCA
This sequence comes from Pseudorca crassidens, assembly GCF_039906515.1. Classification (NCBI taxonomy): domain Eukaryota; kingdom Metazoa; phylum Chordata; class Mammalia; order Artiodactyla; family Delphinidae; genus Pseudorca; species Pseudorca crassidens. The sequence continues at coordinate 38,054,527 of NC_090302.1, read as the reverse complement.
CTTCTCCAAATCATCTTACCCAGACTGAATGAAAAGTATGGGCTAGTGTTCTCACCATTGACTACAGCCCAGCAGGTGGTCAAGAGCTCAATTCTGCAGTCACACAGCAGGGTTTAAGCTGTCCTTTAGCCACTTAATAGCTGAGTCCACTTAAAGTATTTGTTGACCTCCCTATACCTCACTTTCCTCATCTATAAGATGGATGTTAATAGTACCACACTCAAAGATTACTATAAAGATTAAGTGGAACAATATAAGTAAAAAACTTAGCACAGCACCCAAATCATTCTAAGTTCTCCATAGATGTTAGCTAATAGTCACCAATTAGTAACACTCCAGTGTTTTGGCATATTTACTGTCATACCTCGCACTAAACTGTGAGCAAGTTGAGGTCGGGAGCCAATCTTTTGTTTCTATGTTCCCTTGTGCTTTGCACATAGTAGGTGCTTCATAAATATCTGTTAAATGAGTGAAGATTAAAGATCATAAAGCTGATCGATGAATGAATAAGATGCTCATGCTTAAATATACCAATTATTTAATTATTGTGTTAAATATGTCTAGGGTTCTTTAAAATTCTCCAAAGGAGGGTTCACCTGTTTCAAGTTTGACTTGTTACACTGAGCAGAGATCATATCCATAACATGGAAGTATGAGAAAGTGGCCTCTTCATTAAAACAGTATAAATTCATCTGAAGCTGAAGAGAACAGCTTCAGGATTAGAGCTTCTAGGTAAAAAGAAATCACTGTAAACCTGGTCCTCAATTCTTTTACCCTCTTTTCTGCTCCATGTGAGATTGTTTATGCTGTCACCAACCAGCATGTAAGGCCTCCAAAAAAAATTCTACTGCCTCTTGTAAACCCTACTTTAGATATGGACTGAAATCTCCTTCTTGGCACACTCTCACAATAGTTGTCCAAAACTACAAAGAACGTAAAAATAACCAAGTTTCTCAAGTACAGGTTTATGATGGCAAGACTAAGAAGTCCTAATGTCCTGGTACCCTTTCACCACCCCATAGAAACTATGGTCGATTGGTTCATTTGTTCAATATCTGCTCTAATTTCCATCTACACTGCAGAAGTTAGAAAGATACAAACGAAATTTCCCAAATGCTTTTGCAGCTGGGTTGCAAATGGGAAATAGGTTCTCCAGTCACTAGCACTGAATTTAGTGGGGAGAAGGTGGAGAGAGAGGGAATGGTTTGGGCAGTGTCTGTTTTGTCAGCAAGGCTAAAGTTCTCTCAGGCACATGTGGCCCTCCTCAGCCCTAGACCACAGCTGGAGTACTGTGGTCCTAGAGCCAGCACTGGGGCCAGTCGATCTAGGTCCCTGGCTGTCTTATGGCAGCAAAGGCGGCTACTACTTGGGTGTGTTATTTCTACAAAATTGTATTGAAAATCATTACTAGGAGGCCCAGTCTGGAGCCCACTCCCTCTAGCCCAACCACAATTTTGTAAAAACCTAAGTCCTGTATTAAATTCTTTTCTGCTTAAAATAGCTAGAATAATACTGATACAATCCCCTTGGAATCCTTTTCTTGCAGCTTTGCTGTTGCTGTGGTCATTTTATTCTCTATCCAACGTCTTCTCCTGGCTCCCCATCCTTCTTCCTCCAACCTTACCCATCCTGTACTAGACACTGATTTAATAATGTTGTGTTTCTCAATATGGGAGTTAGAGTCCAGGGTCATACCTCTTGCTTCTCAATTCCCTCAAGGTTATAAACCACCCCACTCAGTTTACTTTCCAGCCCAAAGATTCCATTTCTCATTAGGAAGGACACTGTTCTTTACGAATGATTTACAGACACTCACTGAGCCCCAGTGAATAACTGAGCCCAGTGAGGGCTTTTGCATCTACTCACTTTGGGAAAAACATCCCCCTTTTTCCCAGTGTCAAACAGTTCCACCAACTACAAATCCCTCAAAGAAGAATACCCCAAGAACCCAAACCTGAAGAATCTCCCAAGAACACAAACTCAGCAACAGATAATGAGAATTAGCACACATAAAACTGCAGGATGGACATAGGAATAGAGCCTCAGCTTTCACAGTTTACAATGAGTTTACTCATAAACACTAAAAACAAGGGCCTTTTGCTTCCTCCTTATGTTCCACTCCTCTCACTTCCTTCTCAAAAGATGAGGTTCACCCTCTGATGCTGAAATCACATTTTGATCTTATTAAACAGTTACACAACCAGGTTGTGAGCACTTTGACATCAAGAACTGCCTTACCCATCTTTCCATCCTCAGCACCTAGCACTGGGCCTGGCCCAAGTTACCATGTGCATTCTAGCAACAATTCTGCAACACCAACTGGATGTCTTACAACTGAATTATATTCTTTTTTAATTGAAATATAGTGGATACAACTCAATTATATTCTGACACTAAGTACCACAGTTATTACAGACCTCACAGGTTAAGGGCTCAGTCCCATAAGACTGTCCCCACTTCAGAGGCCAGCCACAAGTCTTTGGTGTCCCCAAACTACTTGCACTTCTTCCCAGATGGCTACAAATTTGAGGGTTGTTACAATACCCTTTAAGTTTCACAATTCAGTAGAATGACTTACAGAACTCACTGAAAGCACTACACTTACAACTACCATTTTATTATAAAAGTTATAACTTAAGAAAAACTAAATGGAAGAGGTGAACAGGACAAGGTCTGGGGAAGAGAGATGCAGAGCTTCCATCCCTGTGGACTCAAGGGTGTGCCATCCTCCTGGTACATTGATTGATATGTTCATAAGCTTGGAAGCTCTCTGAGCCTCATTTTTCAGAGTTTTTATTGAGGTTTCACTAGGTGGACATGAGTGATTAAATCACTGGTCACATGTTTGAATTGAATCTTCAGTCCCCCTTCTCTCCATGGAGGTTGGCAGGGGGGCAGTGCTGAAAGTTCCAACCCTGTAATAATGAGCTTGGTCTTTCTAGCATGGTTAGCCCCTCCCTGGAAACTATGTAGGGCCCCACCATGAATCACCTTATTAGCAGAAACTCAGGTATGGTGGGAAGGGGCTTGTAAGGAATTAAAACAGACACTCCTATCAGGAAAATTCCAAGAGTTTTTGAAGCTCTGTGCCAGGAAGCAGGGACAAAGACTGGATATATGCTTTATTATATCACAACATCTGAGACGCATTTGTCAAATTGAGTTCCGTTGGCTACCTCCAGCTTCCTGTTAGTCACTTTGTAAAAATTAAATGCCAGGGTCTTCAATTCTAGGATCAAAATTCTCCCACTGGAAGTAATGATCTTTAAGCTCTTCCCTGACTATTCATTTAAAACAGAGCTTAAGTAATCCCCAGTTAAAAGCTTGAATTTGTCTCTTTTAACTACAGATGATAGGAAATGAATTCCACCACCCCAGATGGGCATTTGGGGCTTTAGTATATCAACTATTAATATTTTTATATCGCCTTTGAAGTTGCTATTGTGGGGATATCAGATACTTTTATGGCCCAGAGTCTAGGTGAATATACTTCCCTGCCAGCCAGAGTAAATATCAAGCGTGTTAAGTTTTATCAAAGTGTGCACTCAGTAGAATAAGACATTGCCTTGTGCATTGAAGCAGTTTTGTTTTTAACTACAAAAATGGAATAAGAGCTTAGAGATGTATAGTTACTATGCTTCAGGGCTTATATTACTTTTATTAGAAGAAATAAAAGCTACAGGAAAGATTTACTTAGGTATGGAAGGAAAACATTAGCTACGTAGATTAGATAAGTAGGTAGATAGGTAGGTAGGTAGATAGATGATTTACACTTATATATATACACACATATGGGCACATATAAATGCATGTATTTGAATATACAGGGAGTCAGTGAGCTTTTTTCTGCAAAGGAGTAAATAGTAAATATTTTAGGCTTTAAAGGCCACATGGTCTCTGTCACAATAACTCAACTCCGCCATTATAGTAGAAAAGCATCTATAGACATTACATAAAAGAATGGTTGTGGCTGTGTTCTAATAAAATTTTATGAACACTGAAATTTGAGTGTTATGTAATTTTCATGTCACAAAATAATATTCTTTGTTTGATTTTTTTCAACTATTTAAAAATGTAAAAACATTTTTTGCTCTCAGACCATACAAAAATAAGCAGTGGCCATAGGCTGCTGGCCCTTGTTGTAGACAACAAAGGTTAATCTAGTGATGATATCTCTTTTCTCAGGTCGCATGATCAGATTGAAACTGCATCAGCTTGGGACTCTAACAGGTGAGTTATTTGAATTCCACTGGACGTTAAAAGAAATCCTCATAAATAATATTATCCCTCGATCTCTCTAGCCCACTCTCACATGCTGCTCCCCTCTCTCCCTCCTCTGTCTCTATCTCATTCTTGAAAGACAACATGGGTTTAATGGTACATGTGCCCCAGATACTTCCAACATTGATTGTTCATGCTATTAATATCAAGGTAACATAGCTGGTGACAGCTTCTTTCATTGATTCATAATTCACGTCCCTGTTAAACGGTATCTGATCCAATGAGTTATACATATTTCACTCTGAATATGCTAATGTTGTCAGTTGATATCAAAAGAAAAACCACAACTTATTTCTTTCTTTACTGAGGAATTAAGGGAGAAAATGCCTCTGTTGTGGGTGCGTAGGAAATCCCAAGGCCTGGAAAATACCTCTGACTCTGAAAGATCAAATCCTGTTCAAGTTGAAATCAAACTGCCTCTTAGGGATTCTGCCCAAGTCAATGGTGGTTGTCCTATGGCAACATGGCAGTGTTTCTTATGTACTAGCTTCACAGAGTTTCAAGAGATAGCTTTCCTTTACAAATATATTTCAGGAAGTGGTTGTATTTTTTAAAGCAATTTTAAAAACTCTGTTTAAGTGAATAGGTTCATCAATCAGAAAGCCCAAAGGAAGGTGGCGAACAAAAGGGCAAAGTTTTTTTTCATTGTTATTAAAGCAGAGAAATAATATCTGAGGCCTGAGGCTCAATTTGTGAAGAGCATGAACCACGGGACTCCTGTTCAAGGTAGGCAGCTGCTGAGACACTTCAAAAGATCATCTTTATTGCAGAACAATTGCCTGACCCAGTTTCCTGGTCAGCAACATGCTTTTGTAGAAACTTCAGGAACTGATGAAAAAGCTCAGCCAAGTTAGCATGTGTACTTTCATCTGGGGCTATCGGGAGGAAAAATATGGAAAGGTTTCCAGGTCCCTTGGATTTAACACTTGCAGGTGTAGTGACACAGAAGCAAAGAATAAAACAAAAGATATGAGCATGTTTTAAAAGGCAGTATCTGACTTCTTGGCAAATGTACTTGATATTAGGATTTGTAGAGAGGTCTTTCTATATTCATAGTCTTTTGCCTATCAAAATATTTTGATATCATAATAACATCCTACTGTAAAGTACACTTGGACCATTGACTAAGGATTCACTGCCTTGATATAGAAAGATATTCTTCCACCCAGTCTTGTGTCTCATTGCAAAGCAACAATCCTTAGTGCATAAGCATCTAAACAATATTTTATTTGGAATTCCAACATGCATCATAAAACTAACATAAAGAGAAACAATGTATGTTTTAATGATTTCGAAAGGGAAAACACATTTCCACAAATGGCTCTAAGTTAAGTTCCATTCATTGAGTGCTGGAAAATATGACATCTTTTAGCAAAGAACTCTTCAGCTTTTTATTTTAAGCATCTATATACTTATATTTATCAGTAAAAAGAATCTTTCAAAAGAGCTATTCAATTTTAGAAGCTCCTTATCCAGTTTTTTCGTTCTTTAGGGTAATTTTGGAAAATTTCATCTTAATTCATTTTTAGCCTTACTTGTTGTATTAGTTTCCTAGGGCTGCTATAAAAAAGTACCAAAACCAAAGTGACTGAAAACAACAGAAATCTGTAGTCTCACAGTCCTAGAGGCTAGAAATCTGAAATCAAATGGTCCACAGAGCCAAACTCTCTCTGGTGGTTCTAGGGGAGAATCCTCCCTTGTGTCCTCCAGCTTCTAGTATTTTCCAGTAATCCTTGGTGTTTCTTGATTTATAGATAGATCACTATAGTCACATGGCTGTCTTTCTCCCTGTGTTTCTTTACATGGTCTTACCTCTGTGCACATCTCTCTCTGTGTCCAAATTTCCCCTTCTTTAAGGACACTGGTCATGTCGGATTCACCTTAATGACCTCATTTTAACTTGATTACCTTGGTAAACACCCTGCTTCCAAATAAGGTCACATTGTGAGATACAGAGGCTTAGGGCTTCAACACATCTTTCGGAGGGGGACACAATCAACCCATGATATATTTATTGTTATGTATTTAATATAGTAATAACATTTTTGTTGTTTATATATAGAGTGTGGCTACAAAAATTCAACAGCAACAAAGAAAGTGACACTTAGTGATCCCTAAGTCATTTCCAGTTGCATTAGGCCTTCACAGCTTGGAATGTCTGCCCACAAATGTAGCTTGGTCCAGCCCATCCCAGGCAAACTTCAGGACAGAAGCAGGTCTGGATCTCTTTCTGGAAGGACTTTTCCTGAAGTTCCTAATAAAATATCTGGGCACGTATTCTGACCCTCTGTTAGAATTCACTTCTAGGCCCTCCAGGTCCCAACAGCCATAGTGATTCTACAAATGAGCTAGCACCAATGGAGCAGAGAAGTCCAGATTGCAATTACTCTACAACTCCTCTGATGACATATCGCTCCTGGCTGGCACTGTGGCATTGGGAGATGATACGGCTCACACACCTATTAAGCCTTTGGCATTTGAGTGTTTGGAAAATTTTGTTTCAAACAGATAAATGTTAGAGCCTAAAGCAGTGGCTCAATTTGAATCATCTGCTAAGATCTAAGATCTAAAAAAGTCCTGGTTGCTGGTCCTCACTCCTATGGGTGTAACTGAATCAGGTTTCTGTGCAGCCAGAGCACCAGCATTTTTAAAGCTTCCCATGCATTTCTAGCGTACAGCCAAAGGTGAGAACAGATGATATAGCTCAGCGCTCCTCAGACATTAACGTTTCTAGGAATCATGAAAATGCGGATTCCAATTCCACAGGTCTGGGGTGGGGCTCGAGATCCTGCTTTTCTAACAGGCTCCCAAGGAACGGTAAAGCTCTTGGTCCACTGACCAGACTTTAGCAGCCAGGATCTAGAGAGCTGATTCTCAAAGGGGATGCACGATGGAGTAACCAGCAGAGCTATATAAAAAATACCGATGCCTGGGTTTTACCTCCAGTGCTTCTGATTGAATTGGTCAGGAGTGCTGGCAGCATCAGGGCTTTTAAAAGCTTCGCATGTGATTCTGAAGTGCAGCCCAGGTTGAGAACCACTGCTGTTGAGAAAAGGCAGAAACAGCCTTGTTTCCACAAATCTAACAACGTGGGCAAGTGGGCTGCACTGGGCATCATCTTCAGTGGTGGCTACTGAGTCTGACTTCGGAGTTTGTGCAGCATCAAAACAAAGGCTGCCCGAGGAACCAGGTACATGTGCATCACAGATTTTTAAGGACAGGTGGTAGGGGATCAGCAGGCAGAAGTGAGAAAGCAGACATGGCCAGTTCTGGGGGATGGTGTTCAAAGAGGTTAATTAAATCTCTTTTCATGTCAGTCAGCCGAGGCATTTCTTAGTTCAGCCTGAGAGCTGAAACAAGCTTTTGTAACAGCCGTCAGAACTGTTGGAGCAGACCCTGATCCAGGGTGAGGAAGGCTAAATATCCCACTTCCCCACCACCAGGATGGCATGGCCATATATCCAGTATTAGTTTCTGCAGGTTGTCCCAGAATCTGATGTGGGTTGGCCTTTTAGCACTTTTGCATTTTAGCACTTTGGGTTTGAACAAAAAATGGCCACTCTAGTCAAATGGTAACCTGTGTGTTGTAGGTTAAATCATGCCCCCCAGAATTCATGTGTTGAAGCCTTTACCCCCAGTACCCCAAAATGTGACTGTATTGGAGAGAGGGCCTTTACAGAAGTTAAAATGAGGCTGTCAGACTAATCCAGTCTGACTGGTATCTATATAAGGGGACATTTGGACACACTAAGAAATACAAGAAATGTACGGGCACAGAAGAAAGACATGAAAACACATTTTAAACCTCTGCTTGAGTCACATCCACTAACATCCCATCGGTCAAAGCAGTCCACAAGGTCAAGCTCAAAATCACAGGTGGGTATATATACTCTACCCACCACAAAGCCATGGTAACGGCATGAATGTAACATTCTATTTAAAGGGAAGTGAAGAATTAGATTAATTTTTTGATCTACCACACTAGGTTCCATCAGTGTATTTTTAGCATTCGAGTGGCCATGGAATTGGTCTTAATAAATGAACTTTAGACTAGGGTCTTACCATCAATCATATCTAGAATGCTTGTCTCTGACAGTTTTCTGTGAAGCGGTCACTTCTCATTGCTGAGCCTCAGTTTCTTTAAAAATTAGGAGTCCGTTAACTCGATTGACAATTACAACACAGCATCCACTTGTTTGTTTGTTTAATTAGCTGCACATATTTAAAAGGATTTTATGTTAAAATCCAGTTACTCCTAACAAATTGGAGAATCTGACTACAGTGAACATCAAAGCAACAATCACCAGAAGTAGAGTTGCATCTGCCCCTTTAGACGTCAGCCCTCTCCTGATGCCACGGTTCCCACCAGGCAGCTTCTCTCGTTAAGAATATGTGCTTGCCCTCCTACTGGTATTTGAGTTTAGACCCCTCACTCTAGAGTATCCAGCTACAACATTCTGAGGTTCTCAATTTAGAAAGGCTAACTCCCAATACGGACTCATTCCCAATATTGCTCTTCATATAGTCTCTGTGTTTGTCCGTGTTTGGGGACAATTTCTAACCAGAACTTTTGCCCTGCACATAAGAATCTATTCTTCACCCTCTTTATTCACAATCAGAAGGGAATGCCTTCTGGTCACAAATGCTCCAGGTTTCCATGTTCTCTTAAGGTTTGAAAGTGATGTGGTGCTTAAGCTAACTTGTTCTGGGGATGGTTAGGAGCTCACCCTGAAGAGAAAGAAACACAGGGAGAGATCTTTTCAGGACTCTTCCCTTCCCACCCGGCTTCCTCAATCCATCAGCAGTGTTGTCAAAAGAATCATCTTCAACCAGCTTTCCTACTTTCGAAAGCAGCTTGTCTTTTGGATGAGCTGCCGCGATGAGTGGGCTTTCAGGCATACTCTGCTACCCCATGTTTCATCACAGTGTGTCTCTCACAGAGGAGACCCTCAGAGAGGAGACATCGGAACTTGGAAGTAAAATCACAGACAGGAGATTGCACCCTGTAGCAAGAAGTGAGATTTAGAGGCGAGTGATGTTGTTATTGCTCTGTGTTGGTTTGGGCTGGGCAGCTGACCCAGAAAAAGAGAAGGAAGAGGTTCCCAGGAGCAATACCTAAGAGGAGGCATGAGAACAGAGAAAAGTGAGAGAGACCCAGGAAAGCCAGAAGCACCCTGGAAAGCAGGTTGAAGAAAGAATCGCTCTTTCTTTCTTTCTTTGACCCATTTGAACCTTGACTATGGCCCTTATGTGAGGGTACCCTTCCGGGAGCTAGAAATAACATTTTCAAAATCGTTTTGTGGTGAAACATATTCATAGATTTGTATCTCATTTAATCTTTTGTAATGTCTGATCTTGTTAATTTGTTACTCTTAGGAAATCATGTTTTTACTGGACTCAGACTTAGAGGTAGAAGCTCACAGCAGGTACAGCCTCTGTCTCTTGGCAGTCTGTTCCTGGCATTTTCCTTTGGCCTCTTTCATTCCCTTGGCCAAAAGTGTATCATATTCTGCTGGCTCGTCCTTAGTTTGCTTGGTATGCAGTTTCTTCAGAGCGATACACTGATGTTTGTGTCACAGGAAACGTGGAGTAACAGGACACTGAATCCTGAGCACTTTCGTCCTGGGTTTCTTACCTTCTTTGTTCAAGGGCTTCCTTACAATACACTAGTAGGCATCATCTTCAGAGAGATCGAAAATTTGCAATTCTGATAGTTCTTTTGGGCCCCAGGTGACAAGCTTCAGTAGTATTAGTCCAGGAATATCCTTCTCCCTTTTTTTTTAAAAAAATAATAACCAAGTTGAGAACACTCAGACTGGCGTCTACAATGCAACCTTGAACAGATCTGTGCTCCTTTCTCCAGTTCCCCTCGGTCTATAACAGGAATGCCCCTTACTCAGTGGCAGGCAAGCACAATCGTTTACTGTGCATCATTATCCCATTTTATATATGAAAAACAGAAGCAGAAAGAGAGATTCATTCCATAAATATTAGGTGCAAGATTTGAAACTATGTCTCTGCTGCCCCAGACCATGCTTCTTCCCCTACGTGAAACAGCTGTCTTTAGATAAATATGTAGGGCTGGAACTAAGGTCTAAAACTCTGTTAAAACACTTCCCCAAATTCACACAGCTACTAAATAGCAAAGCTAGGATTTGAAACCAGTCTTTCTGACCCTAGGTCCTAAATTCTTAAGCACTTGGATGACTAGGATTTCTAAATCTTCTCATGTAGTTGGGTATCAATCTGGAGCTTAAATATATCCTGGGAAGGGGATTACATAAATTTATAACTATTGAGGAAACTAAAGGAAGAATTATTGATCTTCCCAATTAAAATGAATCCTGTTGGCATACATGGCTCCCAGTATGCAGGTATAGATTAGGCAAAGAACCAGGAGTCTCTGTGATCAGTTCAGCCTGTGTGTGGGCAGGGAGGACCTGGTACTCTGATAGAGACAGGGATACTGAGCTTAGGAGAAACATCTGGGTCTGATACCTGGTGAATGGACACAGGCAAGTCATCCCAATGCAGTGGAGTAGAGGGTTCAGGGTCCAGTAAGATCAGAAACCAAGAATTAGAGTGAAAATAAAGCAAAAGTGATGACAGTAACCAAAGTTGGAGAGAATTATGTCTGTAATGTTTTGTAAACATTGTGTTTCCTACTTTGTGGGTGAAGAAATTGGGGTTGAGAAAATTTAGACACCTCGCCCAGTGCCAGAGTCAGAACGTGGCTGAACCAAGATTCAAACCCCAAAATGCCTGGCTCCTCAAGTAGCAAGATGAGGGCAAGGAGCTTTCAGGAGCAGTAGGGTTCAGGTTCATCTGGGCTATTAGGAAATTTACCAACACTCAGTGAAAGCAGAGGGCCAGTTGCCCTCAGCATGGCCTTAAGAGGAAGCGCTCAAAAGCCAGCATCCCACAACAGGCACATTCTGAGAGAGGAGAGAACACTTGTTTTTAAATAAAGCCGTTTAACCTCGTGATGTGAAGACAGGAGAACAAAGCAGTAGATTCTTTACTATCTTGGGGGAAATGCTCAAATAAACTATTCAGGCAAAGGGAAGAAGGAAGAAAGGAAGGGAGAGAGGGGAAAAGGGAGGAAGAGAGGAAAGGAGGGAGCAGAAGAGAAAGAAGTGAGGGAGGTGAAAGGGAGAATGAAAGGGGAGAAATGAAGGCAGAAAGGAAGAGATGGAAGGAGAGAGAAAAGAAAGGATAGAGGAATAAAGGAATTAAAGGAAAAAGAGACTTTTAAAAGACTTGGAATCTACCACAAATTAGAGCTCTCAGCAGTGAATCTATAGATAGCTGTCACTGAAGGTTATTTTTAGATAATGAAATTAAATACACCTTTTTATCTTCTGTGCCCCTGTAGATCATGAGTTCTGGAGATCATGGTCTACAATACATATGCAATCTTGATAATTCTCCAAGGACTTAGAACAATACTGTGCATACAGTGGCTGTTGAATAAATAAAAGGTTGACATTGATTGATAGTCTCTTCCCTAAAGGAAATTGATCTCCAATTCAAATCTCCAACATAACACTGAGCAAGGTTAATCTTCATATCCCCACAGATGGAGACTAATGGGATAGGCCTAAGTAGGCAGAAGTGCATCAGGAAACCAAATTGGGAAATGATAGCTATTGTCACCCAGGGAATTGCCAAAAGCAAATGTCACTCATGGCCCCCAGCTCCAACGTCTGAACATTTTTTATTCCCCAGAGATATCAACAGACTGGTGAAAGAACACTTATACAAATGAAACACGCATATAAATAAAGTTTTAATAAATTCTTAAAAACTGACTTTAGCAAGTTGGTCACGAACAACTCTTAGTTATTTGCTTTTGAAAAATGGTAGCTGCTAAAATGTTGAAGGTGAGTGAAGGACAGTTCCTCCTCTTCATTCTTAAACCGAATCTCAGATGAAACGCTGCCATATACACAGACAAGTATTTAAAAAACATACCTCAGCAAAGTGGCCCAGGACTTTGTAAAAAACATCCATTAGCAAGCTGACACTAAGTAGTTCATGCAATGGGCCCAGTAAATTTAAAGAAGTCCTAACTTTTGTCCTTTCAGGTGCTCCTCAATATCTTAGCCAGTCCACATATCTTAAATACCATTCATTTCACCAATGAGAGCCCATTTCTAATATCCAGTGGCCAGTTTCTCCAGTAAGAATCTATGTCAAATATTCACTATGCTGGTTAACAAAACTATGGGTGTGGATAAGCGATAAGGATAAAAAACATGCCTTTAATAGTTACCTCTGAAGTGTGGCCTTTGTTATTTAATGTTAGATAACCACCCAGGAAATGTGGATTCCTATTTATAACAACTGCCCCTTGGGTAGAAAAGTCAGCACACACATTTATATTATACTAGCGTTGTGTTGAGTATTTTAAAGTATATAACAAGCAACATAACATAGATGATAAACCATATTTAAATATTTTCCTTTTCTCTTTAAAAACAACGATTTTAATAATTGGCAAATGAAGTACCTTCCAATATAGACCCTAAATATATTCAATATTCTCTTCTTGAATGTGAGAGAATATAAAAGCAAAATTGCCTATTATTTATATAAACACAAGAAAACCCAGCCACTCCCAGATCATTTTATACCCTGCAATATGACCAATATCCTATTTTGAGCAGCAACTTTTATGCTTGCCTTTTCAGCTGAGAAAGCACACATCAGCTGGAGTCACTCTGCTTCCTAGTTTCTAGGTGTTTGGCTCAAACCCTGATTCCAAAGGCAACTCTGTTGTCCCACGTAAGACTGCAGTAAATACCAGGAGACGTTCAGTCTGAGGTCCCCTCAGGCTCTGGCAGGTACAAGAAGCTCCATGCCTGGACTCAGTGTAGTTCAGCTCCCAATATGTCCCAAACATTTTTCTCAGCATCTTGACCCTAATATGGAAATTAGCTCCTTTCAACTGATTTTCAGAATATGCACACCTGCACTCTCTCCCTCCCTCACTCATTCACTCCCTTATTCAATGTCTTTACTAAAGTTTTGGCAAAGTTGAGGGCTTTATACCTCAAAATACAAAAATTTTAAATTTAACAGAAAACTACTTATTTTGGCTATTCTTTCACAGAGACTGAGGTCCCACATCTGGTTGTTTACTCGTCCCTGCCACAGTGGCATTATTGGTTTCATGACATAGTACTTACATTATTTGGTAGAGCAGGGTTAGTTACTTTCCTTCAAAGGCTCTCCTTCCCTCACCCCCCGCCCCCCCGTGCTTTCAAATTTTGCACCACTGGGTGATTTGATTTTCAGAATTGGGAGGAGCAACAAACGGCATTATAGTCACCATAATGGCCATTTTAAAGCCGTATTATGTGTAAGAAAGAAATATCAGGAGCACTCAGATCATAGGACAATTATCTAGAAATTTTTTTTATTACTTTTTTGTTTGCGTTGGGTCTTTGTTGCTGCGCGCGGGCTTTCTCTAGTTGCAGCTAGAGGGGGCTACTCTTCGTTGCGGTGCGCGGGCTTCTCATTGCAGAGCACAGGCTCTAGGCAGGTGGGCTTCAGTAGTTGTGGTGCGCGGGCTCTAGAGTGCAGGCTCAGTAGCTGTGGTGCACTGGCTTAGTTGCTCGGTGGCGTGTGGGATCTTCCGGGACCAGGGCTCGAACCTGTGTCCCCTGCATTGGTAGGTGGATTCTTAACCACTGTGCCACCAGGGAAGACCTTTTTTTTCTTTTTCTTTTGGCTAGAAATTTCTAATACAACTTTGCTAACTTTCATTCTGAATCATTAACACAAGAACTGTTAGCCGGCAAGGGTCATTTCTCCATTCTTCTCTGCTCATGGAACCAGACATTATTATGTTTCCCACATCTAGTTTTATGATATATAACCGTGCTTTAGTTTTCTACAGAAGAAAATATTGTTTTATTTCCTACATGAACGAGATCTTACTCTCCCAGAGACAACTTTTCTCATTCTATTTGACTCTCTGAAGATGAAACTCTCTGAAGATGAAAAACTGACCCTTTGAGATTATAAACATAATCCACAGATGTGTTTATATTCCCCCTGAGGTCTGAATTGTAAGGTGATAGAGAAAGAGGCTGACGTATTTATTCTGGATAAACTTCTCATGTTTGTTCCCTTTATTGTTATAAAAAGATAAATCTGGGGCTTCCCTGGTGGTGCAGTGGTTGAGAGTCCGCCTGCCGATGCAGGGGACGTGGGTTTGTGCCCTGGTCCGAGAAGATCCCACATGCCGCGGAGCAGCTGGGCCCGTGAGCCATGGCCGCTGAGTCTGCGCATCCGGAGCCTGTGCTCCGCAACGGGAGAGGCCCCAACAGTGAGAGGCCCGCGTACCGAAAAAAAAAAAAAAAAGATAAATCTGGGCTCTATTTGCCTATCCAAATGCAAGTTAGGGAAATGTGGGCCCTAGTGTCTTCTGATGCCTGAGTATGTGGAGATCAGAGAGCTTGAACTTAGGTAGCATGGGCAGGTATGTTTGCTTCCAGAGCAGTCCTGTCCAGGTGCCTGCGACAAGTTTGGGGCATGTGGGCTGCCAAGAACTGCACTTTTGTCCATGTAGAAATATATGTTTTGTGAAGAATAAGCAGCAGTGAAATAGCAAATCCATACGAGCAGTACTTCTCAAACTTTAATGTGGAAAGGAATTACCTGAGCTCTTACTAAGATACAGTTTCTGACTCAGCATGTCTAGGGTGGGGCTGAGATTCTTTCTAACCAGGTCTCCGGCAATGTCAATGCTACTGGTCCAAGTAGCAAGATGTAAGAGGGACTTCCCTGGTGGTGCAGTGGTTAGGAATCTGCCTGCCAGTGCAGGGGACACGGGTTCGAGCCCTGGTCCAGGAAGATCCCACAGGCCGTAGAGCAGCTAAGCCCATGCACCACAACTACCGAGCCCGTGCTCTAGAGCCCGTGAGCCACAACTACTGAGACCATGTGCCACAACTACTGAAGCCCACGTGCCTAGAGCCCGTGCTCCACAGCAAGGGAAGCCACTGCCATGAGAAGCCCACGTACCGAAACGAAGAGTAGCCCTAGCTCTGCACAACTAGAGAAAGTCTGTGCACAGCAACAAAGACCCAGTGCAGCCAAAATTAAATAAATTCAAAAAAAAAAAAGATGTTAGAGACAGTGAAGTCCTCATATGAACTCCAGAGGACATTCTAAATACAAGATTTGAATTTTATTTCAGTGGTACTAAGGACCTCATAAGTATATATTCTTTTAAATGTCTGAATAAAGTCATACTATTTTAAATTTCCTTTTTGTGGAAGTATTGGGCTGGCCAAAAAGTTCGTTCAGGTTTTGCCGTACGATGTTACAGAAAAACCTGAACGAATTTTTTGGCCAACCCAATAACTAGCATACATAATAAGTGAGTAGATTATGCTTCATGGGTTTTTCACAAAGCCATTTAACCACCGTCCAGACCAAGAAAGAGAATATTACCAGCATCCCAGAAGCCTCCCCACGCCCGTGTCTAAATCACTGTTTTCCCCGTCCTCCTTCTCAAACCAACCTTACTCTTACAAGCAGAGATTAGTTTTATCTGCTATAAACTTTACATAAACGAAATCGTGCAGTAAGTGCTCTTTTGTTTCTAACTTTATTCACCATTATTTTTGTGATATTCATCTACATCATTATATGTAGTTAGAAACAACTACATATGTATATATGTTTCTCATTCCTCTCTACCAGAGTCAACAAACTTTTTCTTTAAAGAGCCAGATAGTAAATATTTTCAGCTTTGGCTGCCATATGGGCTCTGGTAAAACTACTCCACTCTGCTGCTGTAGCATGAAAGCAGCCCCAGATGATACACAGACGAATAGACCTGGCTCTGTTCAGTTAAACTTTATTTTCAAAAGCAAGCATAGGTCAGATTTGGCCTGTGGGGCATAGTTTACTGATCCCTGCTCTTTTGCAGTCCATTGTAAGTATTTATTACAATTTATCTCTCCATTTTCTTCTTAACGAGTATACTAGTTTTCTATTGCTGCCGTAATAAATTATCACAAATTTAGCAGCTTAAAACAATACAAATTTATTATCTCCCAGTTCTGTAGGCCAGAAGTCCAGGTGGGCTCAACTAGTTCCTTTCTTCCAGGTCCTATAAGGCTGAAATCAAAGTGTTGGCTGGCCTGGGATCTTATCCAGAGGCTCTGGGAAAGAAATTGCTTCCTACTCATTCTGGTGGTTGATAGACGATTGTCCCTTGTAATTGTAGGACTGAGGTCCCTGTTTCCTGGCTGGCTGTCAACTGGAAGCTTCCTTTAGTTCTTCCAGGTCACTCTTTAGTCCTTGCACATGGCCCCCTCAATCTCAGAGCCAGCAACAACACATCAAATCCTTCTCATACTTGGAATATCTCTTCTAGAAGCTGCATTGTTTTACGTTCCACATTTAAATGTACCGTTTTCCTCAGCTGATTTAGGATACGGTATAAGGGAGTGCTGAAGAATCGTTCTTTTTTCCATGTGGCTATCCAGTGACCCAGCACTATTTAGTGATAGTACTGCCCTTTCTCCACTGCTCTGTGGTGTCAAATTGTCATCAGTCAGTGGCCATGTATATGTGAGTTTATGTTTGGACCACTCGTTCCATTGATCTGGTTCTCTATCCTTACACTGCGAATGACTATAGCTTTATTACAAGTGATATGATAGTGTAAGTCTTTGCATTTTGTTCTTCAAGATCATGAGTCTGACTGAGTTTGATCTGAGACTGATTTTGATTGGCATGTGCTACCTGGTAGGGAGTTTGTAAGGGTGGCCTCCATCTGCCTCTAACCACTGAAACTACCAATGCTTACTGTAAAGAACTAGTATTCACTGTATGAATTACTTGGCTATGGTCAGTTTCCTAGGCATTGCTAGGTAATTTTGTACTTTATCCTAAAGGCAAAAGGAGGCAGTAAAACAACTTAAGCAAGCAATTAGAGTTTATTGCTTTTTAATAAAGAAGTTAGATGAGACCATGAGATTCATGGTTAAATCTTGTTTTAAACAAATATAATAACAATCATAAAGAAGACGGGTGGTGAATCTGGAGTTTATTGAAGTGGTCAGAGCTAGAGACGACAGGGCCCTGAGATAGGCCTGTGACAATGGTTGTATAGAGAAAGTGGTAGATGTGAGAAAGATTTAATGGATGCTACTTGGAGATCAATTACATCTAGGGTGTTGACTCCATTGATAAGGGACATAATACCTGGCAGCTACCGACAAAGAATTCTGGAGAAATTATGTATAAGGATAATGGGTTGAGTATTGAGCATGTTGAGATTAAGTTGCCTGCAACCTATCTAAATGGAAACATTTATCAGAGAGAAATAGGGGCTGGTGCTTGGCAGAGAAATCAAAGCTGGAAATAGATTTGGGGGAGTTTTCTGTATTTAGATGGTAATTGGAGCCATGATTGAATCAGACCATCCAGAGAATGTGTACAAAACAAGAGTAAGAGAGTATTATAGATAGAATCTTGGTGATTGCACCATCTATAAGGCATACTAAAAAAGGGAAGGGGGGGAATGATTTGTTGTAAAAATAGGAAGGGAATCGGGAACAAATAATAATCTTAGATCTACCTCATGTTACAACTAACTCTTCAATCACAGAATTGTTTCCATCTCAAAATAATAGAGACACAGATGTAGAGAACAAACCTATGGACACCAAGGGGAGAAAGCAGGGGTTAGGGGTGGTGGTGGTGGGATGAACTGGGAGATTGGGATTGACATATATACACTAATGTGTATAAAATAGATAACTAATAAGAACCTGCTGTATAAAAAATAATGAAATTCAAATATATATATAGCACAGAAAAATATTGATCTTATCTTTGTCCTTTTCTGTAAGAATCCATCAAAATAGTGTTTTCTATAGTTGAAGCATTAAGTATAATGTTAATAAATTATGTGACTATATCAGAGATTAAACTGAGGAAGTCATTCATAAATAATGATTTTCATGATGCAGCGAGGTAGCCTCATTTTAATTAAAAACAAGTAATGACAGAGAAGTGGAAGGGAAAACGTCTCAGCTGGAATCAAGTGCTTAGGATTACAAAGAATAAAGGAAATTTTCCTTGGAGCATGGAGATGGTTACGGTGAGGTGATTAAAATGAGAGGAATTTGGTGTATCCCTGTCTTCAATCCAGGGTTCTATTTGCATGCGCTGGTTAGACATTGGATATGTCCACCTTCTGATGATGAGGTTGGGAGTTCCTAGTTATCTCTCTGAAGTTCCTAGCAGGGCCCATACAATGAGATACCTGAGATGTGGGTAATAGTGAAAAAGAAGGCATGCTGGGATGGGAAAGCCACTCTCCCAGGCCAGCTGTCCTCAACCTGTGAAGAGTCTGTTGCCCTCGGGGCTCTTGAACACAACAACCAAAGGCCATTTGTTCACAGGTTCCATGTCCATTTCATCCAGTAAAGGAGTTGCTTCATCCACAGGGCAGGAAAACAATATAAAATTAGAGGAGGAAATCAAATCAATAGTCAGTCCAGCAGGAGACAGTGTGTGTTCTCATTTGAGCTGTTAGCAGGTGCACTGGGTGAATACAGAGAAGTTGATAAATGGCTGATTCGACAGACTGGTAGCAAACACATGCTTTGCCAGAGATGACTTTCTAAGTCACCATACATCAAACAGACAGTGTCAGCCTTTGAGGGTAAACCTGTGAAGCCTTGTTGTGCTCTTTGAACTACCTCTGAGACCGGAGACTGAAAAGGGGCTTGAGTATTCCTCTGAATCCACTGGGAGGATTGAAAGCTTCAAAGAGGAGAGCCATCATATCCAAGGGGAGATACACTGATTGAAGGCACCAGTGTGAAATAGTCTTTAATAATTACCAGAAAGCTGGAATCGACTAGTGTTTTGCTGAGCTATATTTTATCTTTATTGGATTAACTGTGACACAGTAGGTTATGTCAAAGGGAATCTGCATGAATATTAAAAGTAAATGTGGTGTGAATAATAGATAACTTACATTAGATGCACCAGCATGCAGTAATTTTTAGTCACCTACATAATTAGATTAAAACAAATCTGCTGAATAAAATACATTGTCTTGCTATAATCTGGTTTGAAAACATCCAAAAGTTATGGCCATAAGGATGTTTGCTGGTGTTTTACGTATAAATACATAATTCACCCTAAGAAATGTTTCCTAAAAGGTTCCTGGTAGTTACAAGAGTAGGTGACTGTGAACATCAGTATTCTTACTGGTCTAGTAAGAAATGCCCTTAAGGTCACATTAAGACTCCTACAATGTTGATACCAGAATAAAACAACCAACATGCAAGTTTTATGTTCACCTCTGGGAAATGAGCTGTATTTCTCTCTTGGGCTGGGAAAACTGGCGTTAAGATTTTTCTGGTAGATCTCAATCCTCCTGGTCTTCACACCGGTATCTTCTCATCTCCCACCCTCATCTGCCCAGATGCTGCTTGCCATTGCTGAAGAAATTCAGCTAGAATCTGTTGTAACAGGAGGTGAGTTACAACACTATCTAATTCCACCCAACTATGGATGCTGGGGACTCCCTCATCCACCTCTCTCTGCTCCTTGAGGCTTCTGAATATCCTGGGCTATTGAAAAAGAGAGTGTCCATGTAGGGACGTTTGACTGTGGCTCAGCAAAGTCTATGGGAGGCATGGGCATCCCTTCTGCGGGATGATGCACAGGTAATATGCTGGCAGATACGGGCAGAAGGCCCTCCCTAGAGGGCCGTGTGGCTCATCAGGCAGGTGACAAGTGCGGTTTACTCTCATGTTGATGAATGGGCTGCCGGTCCTAGCTGGTTCCTTACAGCTCTGTGGTACTGGCAAGAGATGATGTTGGGCTCTTTCTGCTGGTCCTGCTTTCCTCCGTATGATGCTCAGGTGCCACTTCCCTCCCTCATCCAGCTCCTCTTCCCCTTTCTCAGTCCAGCGCACCTTGGCTAAGGTGGCCACAGTCCCTGATTTGCCTGGGTCGTGTCCTGACTTGCTCATTTGGTGCAAGCATGATGAATAATAATGCCCCTTTTCATTCTCAACAGTGACCCATTTGGACATTAAGTTATGTGGTCACCCTAGTCTCGTCCAGTCTTGCTCGGGCGGTCATTGTCTGAGTCCCCCAGTCTTCTCTGTTGTTACGGCACAAACTTGATTCCTTGCCTCCTTCAGGGCATTGTGCTTGTCTTCTTAAAAGCCTCTTTTTATCTCCACAAAATCAGCTCTTGCAAACAGAAAGTTTGGCTGTGCAAGTAGGTCTCTGGGGCTGGCTCCACAAGCTTATTTTGAAGTCCAAGATGGAACATTAACTGCTTTGTTTCCTCTTTATATTCCTGCCACTCTAATTCTCCTTGAGGCAGTGTAGATGGCTGATGACTGAAAGTATCATATACAGAAAAGTCCAGAAAAGAAACCCCAAGGGTTTATATGAAAAGTTATTTTCTCACCATTCTCCCACTTCCAAGTCCCCAGTTGCAACTTGCAATCTCAAGATATTCTTGTCACACCTTCTGTGCCTGGTGTAAGTTTTGTGGAAAAAATAATAATCGCTATTAACTATTGAGTATGTACTAGCATCCAGCACACAGGTTACCTCATGCACTTGCAACAATCCCCTAAGGAGGTTATTATTATCATTATCCCATTTAACAGAGAAGTTAACTCACCTGAACAAGGCTATACAGCTCATAAGTGGTTGAGCCAGAGGTTAAGCCTGGGCAATTTGACTCCAGAGCTCAGGCACTTAAAACAAAAAGCACTCCTAACGACGCAAAGCTTGCAGGTCTATAACTTGGCAGATGAATTAAAATACAGTATAAACTTCTATTCCTAAGAAAGAGGAGGGTATGGTAAATGCTGTCAGAAACCCGTTTTCAATTGTGTAGTTTCCCCCAAATGACCCCCAAATCCTCCCAATAGCAGCTTCCAAAGGGACCTTTGCCGATCTTCTTCTGACAGGATGGGCCAAAAGTCTTCCCCCAAGAATTGCTCTCCTCATAATTATGCACATCTGTGTGCCTTTCAGCTCAGAGACAAGTTCCCTGCACGGAAAGGGTCGATGGAGGCGCTGTTTGGTTAAAAGCAACAGCAAGTCCCTCCCTCCAAAGGCAGCGTGTCCGTGTATAACGTGGCACCTGAGCTCCACCTACCGTGCTTCTTGAGGTTGCGCTAAACACCAGAGCCCAGCTGGCCCAGGACTGAGACCCGCTCAGCTCCCAGGTGCCTGCAGTCAGCTCTGAGGACCCTACTCCCTAAACAGCCATCAGAGAGGCTGCCAAGATCACACAGGCTGCATTCTCCCACAGCTTCTCACAGGAAGTGAGAGACGAAGGGAATCATGACAGACGTAGAATCTGCAAATGTACCTGGATGCATGGATTTAAAAGGATGACTAATAACAGGTGAATATGGTCTAGAAATCTAATTTACCATGTATATGTGTCAGAGCAGAAATCACTTAAGCTAGTCTCTCATGAGAGTTGATATAGTACATAAATAGAATAGCCGTTATAAATGTAGAGTGCTTTGGGATTGTCAAAGCAATCACACTGAAATTACCCCAGCGATACCTAATCTCCACTATATAGTCAATATGCGCCTGGACCTATATTGATAAGATGGAATTAATCTCTCAAACGCAAGGCTGTTTTTACCCTGTTTGAGTTAGGTGTTTTTCAGTGATGGAAGAGGTCAAAGCAAGACCGGCAGAGTTTGTCTGAATTAACACAGGTGTTCCTACATGTGGTGTTTGCGTTGTGATTCTCATTTGTGGCTTTTATTGTTCCCTTCTCAACATTTCACCACAGTGGCAGATGTTTCCTGAGTGTGCACCCCTTGTATTGCTTTACATTCCTTTGCAGAACGATACTGGGTCAGGGCCTCTCATGAGGCAACAGCTAGTGAATCTGTTTTAAATTTTTTTCCCTTGATCAATGTAATGTATGCAAGTAGTAGGAAATCAAATAGAAGAGACTGGCTTATAAAATACAGCAAGAGTCTATCACCTCACAGCTTCCCACTGCACTCTCCAAGGGCAGTAACATTTATTTCTGTTTCTAGGTTTTTTGAGCATTAGACATGGGTCTGAATAATTTGTTTTTAGGGCTAATTTTTGATGTACAAACTTTACATCAGTTTAACTTCCTGATATGATTGAAAAGGGTACTCTTTAATATGATCTTCCACACCCTCTTTCCCTTCTCTCAGTTTTTAATGGTTATCTCACTATTTTTTAGTGCTGCTAATAGTTACTTTTGAAACTGCAAATGAAATTCGTAGCCCCTGATTTCATGTTCCGTACACTTTTGAAAATGTAGATTGAATCCCCAAAATTGTAAAATAAGAATTTTTACTGCATGTATCCTTCCCACTCCCTCACCCCATCCTTCCACCTCCCAATCTTTTTTTTTTTTTCCCAATCTTTTTTAAACATTTAACTGCAGCTCTTATTTTGACAAGTTGATTTCAATAGTTTACAACCACTTGTAACTATACAGATATTGCTCATCGTGAAGTCAAGGGCATGCTAGAGTTAAATTTCATCGTCTGCACTTCCTATAACATCACACCTCCCTCCATCATTTGAATCACAATGATCCTAGTATCAAAGTCACTGGTGAAATATCTCCTTTCTTTCCCTCTAACAGTAAATCAAAACCATGCCATATTTTGGGTTGTTTTATATTTGGGTGATGAGTGGACTTTTTTCCTGTCATTTCTTATTGCCTTTCTTTTTTTTATAGTTGAAAGAAATATATCCCTTCATTATGTGCCAAATGTTTTGCAGGCTCTCATTCTTTTACTTGATATACATCCCTATCTTTTGAAGATAGTTTACTTGGCTCCCACTAACCCCACGTTCTAATTTGGACTTGCTGCTTTGTATAGCAACTCCTTTAGCTGCTGTCTTAGTATTTCTTTTTATTGGATTCATGATTGCAACAAGTTCCTTCCTTTGGGTGCTAGAGTATATCCTCAAGTAATTTTCTTAGATATGGTGAATACGAAGTAAACTTCCTGAGTTCTTGCATGTTTGGAACGCTTTGGTTTTGCTCAGAATGTGACTCATTGTGGGTTGGGGTTTTTTTGCTCATTTGTGTTTTGGGGTTTTTCTATTCATGCTGCTTATTGGTTACTGGACTCCATAGCTTTGGGACTTTTTGTCCTCTTATTTCTTTAATAAATACTTTCCTCTATATTCTCTCTGCTTTCTCTCTGGATATCCTATTAGAGGCTTGAACTCCTGGACTGATCCTCCACATCTTTTATTATTCCCATAGTATTTTCTTTCTCTTTGTCTTTTTACTCTACATTCTGGAATCTTCCAATTCTTCTGTCAAATGTGTTATTATAGCAATCATGTTTCAATTTCCAAGAGTATTGTGTCTTCTCTTATTGTTCATTTCTTAGCAACCTGTTCATGTTTTATAGGTGACATCCCATTTTGACTCTCTGAGAATCCCAATCACATTTTATTCAAGAAGTTTTTTTCTTTAATTGAAATGTTTATTGAGATAACTGGGATTCATATGCAGTTATAAAATACACAGAAATCCCAAGCATACTTTACCCAGTTTCCACTCCCCCCCCAAATTTGCAGAACTGCAGTATATCACAATCAGGATATTGACAATACACTCATCTTATTCAGATTTCCCCGGTTTTGATTGAACTCATATATGTGTGTGTATGTGTATTTAGTTCTAGCATTTGTGAAGGTTTGTGTATTCTTTACCACAGTCAAGGTACTAAGCAGTTCTATTACCACAAGGATCCTTCATGTTGACTTTTTATAACCTCCCACCTCCCTCGCAGCTCCCTTCATCTCTACTTGTCAACCATTCATCTGTTCTCTATTTCAATAATTTTGTCATTTAAAAATGCTATATGAATTAAATACTATATTATGTAACTTTTGGGGATTTGCATTTTTCACTCAGCATGAATTACCTGGAAATCCATCCAAGTTGTTACGTGTATTGATATTTTGTTCTTTTTTATTTTTGAGTAGTATTCCATGATGAGCATGTAACACAGTTTAACCACTTACCAGCTAGAGGACATCTGCGATGTTTCCAGCTTTTGGCTATTATGAGTAAAACAGCTGTGAACGTTCACGTACAGGTTTTGTGTGAACATGTATAAATACCCAAGAGTGCAATTTCTGGGTCATATGGGAGATGCATATTTAGTTTCATAAGGAACTATTGCCACTATTGCAAAGTAGCTATGAGCATTACCACCAATAATGTATAAGTGATCTGGTTTTCTCCATATCCTCACCAGCATTCCAGGTTATCACTACTTTCTTATTTTAGCCACTCTGATAGGTGTGTAGTGATATCTCATTGTACTTTTAATTGGCATTTCCTTCATGGCTAATGATGAATATCTTTTCATGTACTTATTTACTATCCGTATGTTCATGTCAGTGAAGTGTCTCTACATATCTTTTGCCCATTTTCTCACTGGGTTCTTTGGGTTTTTTGGGGTGGGAGTTCTTCATATATTCTAGATATTAGTTCTTTATTGGATATGTGATTTGCAAAAATTTCCCCCAGTGTGTAGTTTGCCTTTCCAGTCTCTTTACATGGGCTTTTGCGGAGCAAAAGTTTTAAGTTTTAGTGAAGTCGAATTTATGGTTTTCCTTTTCCCTCCCTTTTTTCATGCTTTTGGTGTCAAGTGTAAGAAATTTCTGCCTATCCCTAGATCCCAAAGATTATTACGTATGTTTTCATTTTCTAAAAGCTTTATAGACTTACATTTTACATGTAAGTCTATGATTAATTTTGACTTAATTTTTGTAAAAGACATGAGGTTTTAGTTGAGGTTTAATTTGTTGTCTATGAATGTCCAATTGCTCCAGTACCATTTGTTGAGAAGGCCATCCTTCCTTTAGTGAATTGCTTTTGGTTCTTTGCCAAAATCAACTGGGCATATTTGTGTGGTGCTCTTTTCTGTTCCATTGATCTATGTGTCTATCCCTTTGTCAATACCATGCTCTCTTGGTTATGTAGCTATATATAGCAAGCCTTAATATGTGATAGTGACTCCGCCCACTTTTTCCTTCTTTGTCAAGGTCGTTTTAGCTATCCTGGGGCTTGTGCCTTTCCATATAAATTTTAGAACAAGCTTGTCTATGTATATAGAAACCCTAGCTGGGATTTTTATATAAATTGCACTAAACTGACAGATTAATTTGGGGAGAATTGACATCTTTACTATGTCAGGTCTTCCAGTTCATGAACACTGCATGCCTCTCCATTTATTTAGGTCTTCCCTGATTTCTTTTACCAGGATTTTGTAATTTTCAGCATACAGATCCTATATGTGTTTTGTTACATGTATACCTAAATATTTTAATTTCTTTGCAGTGATTGTAAATGGTACTGTCCTTTTCATTTAGGTTTCTATATGCTTATTGTATTATTATTATTATTATAGGATTGATCTTGGTGTGTGTTGATCTTGTATACTGTGACCTTGCTGAACTTATTAGTTCTAGGTGTTCTTTTATAGATTCTTTGAAATTTTACATATAGACTATCATGTCATCTGCAAAAAGAGACAATTTTATCTCTTCCTTTCCAACCTAAATGCCTTTTACTTTATTTTCTTGCTTCATTTCAGTAGCTAGAACTTCCAATACTATGTTGAATAAGAGTGGTAAGAAAGAACATCCTTGCCTTATTCTTTATCTTAGAAGGCAAGCGTTCTATCTCTCGTCCGGATATTAATTGTAGGTTTTTTGGTAGATGCTCTTTATCAAGCTGAGGTAATTTCCCTCTATTCCTAACTTGCTGAAATTTTTATATCATTAATATGTTTTGAATTTTGTTAAATGTTTTTTTCTGCGCTAATTGAGATGATCATATGCATTTTCTTATTTAGCTTGTTGATATGGTAGATTACATTGATTAATTTTTGAATGTTGAATCAGACTTGCATACCTGGAATATATCCAACTTGGTCATGGTGCATAATTCTTTTTATATATAGTTAGAGTCAACTTGCTAATAAGTTGTCGAAGATATTTGCATCTCAGTTCAGAAGCGATATCGGTCTATCGGTTTATATCGGTCTTCAATCATATTTTTTTTAAGTTCTATTCTGCTACCTGTAAAGTTTCTGTTTTATAACTACTTATTTATTTTTGTCTTTCCTCTTCCACGCTTCAGGATTTCTTAAATGTCTAGTAATTCTTAATTTTCCATTCATTAAAGTATGGGTATCAGGAAGCCAATAAGAAGTTCCATGTAAGTAGGTGGGGCTCCTCTACCTCACTTTACAATGTACAGGCAGAGAGCGAGTCATCAGTACACAAAATATTATTAAAAACTTCCCCAAGGACAGAAGGCTATTGAAAAACTCAAAAACAAAGCAGAGCAGAGATGCTCGCCCTAGACTACACACATGGAGATCTGCTTGCTGACTAGAAGGAAGATGATAGCAGCAGCAAAAACCCTGAGAGGTATAAGCTACTAGTGAAATGGAAAGGACAGGTGAGAAGTGGTAATGAACACAGAGGATTATTTCAAGTTCTATATTTGGAATTGTCCAATTATTCTACCTCTTTCCTTGTTGTCTTCTGGGGTTTTTGGTTTTATTGACAGATAAGGTCTTTTCTAAGTAAGTTGAAAATATGATTGGCAGAAGTTAGGGCCACTATCTTAGTACCAGGGCTCAAGAAAAAAAATCTTGCTTCATTACAGATTTTGTAGATATCGAGATATTAAATGATTGTCTCCTAGATCAGTGGTCCTTAACCTTTTAGGCACCAGGGACCGGTTTTGTGAAAGACAGTTCTTCCACGGACGGAGTGATGGTTCAGGCGGTAATGTGAGCGATGGGGAACAGGAGATGAAGCTTCGTTCACTCGCTGGCCCACCGGCCACTTACCTCCTCCTATGCGGCCCAGTTGTCAACAGGCTGCAGACCAGTACAGGTCCATGGCCCGGGGGGTTGGGGACCCCTGTCCTAGATTATACACTCATGTTTTCAGGTTGTTATTCTGAATCAAAATCTAGTAGAATATGTTATAAAATTTATTTTAGGAAATATGAATCTACCCCAGTGCTTGAAGAGAATGGTAGAATTTTTATCCAGTTTTTCCCTTTATAGAAAGAGTAAGAAACATCCCTCTGATTTTGAAAACACGAACCAGTTGGTAAACTCTTCCACTTCCTCATCTATAAAGAACATGATTCTTAAAACTTTAGCTTTAATCTCAGATATGAAGTCCCCCCCTTCCATTCTCACCTTTGTGGATCTAGTTCCGTAAGGCTGGGTACTGCCTGGGATAGACTAGACAGCTAGGGCAAGCCAAGCTTCAGCCAAAGGTAGAAGGGGAACTCAGGTGAGGAATGTAATGAAACTTGAAAAAAGCCAGCAACGAGGTTATCAAGCACCAAAAACCGCATCCCTCAGGTAGGTTCACAGGGCAGGCAGGAGACAAAGATGCAATACCTTTTTTTAGATGAAAAGTTTCTCTACGGCCAAGCAAAATCCTGTAATGGCTTTGGGTATGTTTCAAAGAGCAGTGCTCTCGGAGATTAGAAGGGGGTCCCGAGATGTCATCACTATCATTGCTGACAGATAATCTGATTGAGTACTTCCAATGGCAGGGAAGTCAGTACAGTAGGAGATTGCTCATACTGCCAGAAAATACGTCTTCCATAAATAGTTCAACACATATAACTCCCTAAAATAAAAGTGGCTGTGTGCCTTGGTTTGCCCAGAGCAATTCTAGGTCATACCTACCATCCCGATATGACTATTAAGTGTGTACCCTTTCATTCTCAAAAGTCTCCTAGTCACCTACCTACAATTGCTATATTTTAGTTCTAGTTTTGTCCCTGAAACTACAAGAGGTTCTCCATATATGAGGATGATCAGTACCCAAGAAAGAAGACCACTTAGAGGAAATCCACTTAAAGTGGAAACCAAAATCTCATGGTGAAAAGTGAAAAAAGTGTTTTGATTGGGCCAGCACTTTGAAAGTGAAACTTAAAAGTATAGAAAAAAGTGTATTTATCTTATACCTCTAATAAAATTTAGCTGAGAATTGTATCTATAAGCTAGAATTAGTTTTTCTCAAGAGGTTAAAAAAAAAATGTTTAGAGATACGAAATATTGATAGAATGATTATAACGTCATATCTTAACTTTTACAATATTACTATAATTTTTATAAACATATATACTCATTTTCAAGGGTTTCTCTTAATCCTTTATCATACTAATTATTCTTGTTTGAAGTACCAATAGTGCCATCTTTGCAAACTTATCTTCTTTACTCTTCATTTGGACAGCCGTGTTTTTCAATGACTTTGAATGGAATCTAGTAGTTCTCCAAAATCACTTTCACCAACTCTATGAAATCCTGCCTGGTCTGCAAGATAATTTGCAGTTTCCCCATGCAGTAAATTTACATTGATTTCCATTGTATTGTTAACAATTTATCAACATCAGACAGTGTGGGAAAATAAAAATATTTTGATGTGATAGGTATGGTTATACATCCATATGGAGCAGTAAGGTGTTTTATATCTGTGCTTTTAAAATGGTGGGAGCTTGATTAATTAAGATTCAGATGTGTGTTCTGTCTCTAACAAAAACAATAATATTAAATACCATTTTTGAACATTAACTGTAAGGCTCTGTGTTAGGCAGTATGGATACAGAACTGAATATATATTCCTTGATATCAGCAAACAACTTAAAAAGCAAAAAAAATGAATTAAAAGACAAAGATCTAGATAAGCACAATGCAGTGGGATCTACAGGTTAATCAGAAATGTCCTAGTGGGTGGGATATTTGTCAAATGAGGAGAGTTGGTCATGCAAAACTGTGGGTGGGGAAGGAAGCACCAGGCAGAGAGAGCAAACGACCTGGGTGAAGTTTTTCAAAGATGAAAATAGCAGGGCACTTTCTGAAAACTGTATTGAAATTTTTTCAAAAATGGACGGAGCATTGCATGCAAAGGAACAGTGCCAAGGAATGGCACTAGCGAGGGTGTCAAGACCAGACACTGATTGACCCAGTAAGTGCAACAGAATAAAACCAAGCTATTGTGGCTGAAATTCAACTGAGAAGAATTGCATTGAAAATAATTAAGAAGGAGCAGCCCACCCAATCAGTATCACCCAAATTACCAACCCTAAACTGAGACACTTTCTTAAAATCCTCTAACCCAGTGTTTTTTCTTGGTATATATTATGCTGCTTTCATACCTGTAATATGTTGGCTTAACAAAAAAGAGCTTTTGTGGGTATAAATTCATGCAAAACAAGACAGATAGACAGATACAGATGGACAAAAAAGGTAGACAGAAAGATAAACAGTCATTTTTTTGGCACACACAAGATTTCCAAATACTCCATTTTGTATTTCTTTATTTTCTAACGCCTGCAGAGTGCATTCATAGTCTTCGATTATTTCCAAATCTTTTTTAAAATAAATATTGAGAACCTACTAATTTCTATGAACTATGCTAGGTTGGGAATACTAAGATGAATATGATAAGCTCCCCTTTCTACTGAAAGCCTTTTTAAAAATTTTTATTGACATATAGTTGATATACAATGTTGTGTTAGTTTCAGATGTACAGCAAAGTGATTCAGTTATACATATATATATGTATATGTATTCGTTTGACATTCTCTTCCATTATAGGTTATTAAAAGTTATTGATTATAGTTTCCTGTGCTATATAGTAGGTCCTTATTGGTAATCTATTTTATATATATAGTAGTGTGTATATTTTAATCCCAAACTCCTAATTTATCTCTCCTTCCCTGCTTTGGTAACCATAAGTTTCTTTTCTATGTCTGTGGGTCTATTTCTGTTTTGTAAATAAGTTCATTTGTATCATTTTTTCACATTCCACATATAAACAATATCATATGATATTTGTCTTTCTCTGTCTGACTTACTTCACTCAGTATGATAATCTCTAGGTCCATCCATGTTGCTGCAAATGGCATTATTTCAGTCTTTTTAATGGCTGAGTAATATTCCATTGTATATATGTACCATGTCTTCTTTATCCATTCATCTGTCGATGGACATTTAGGTTGTTTACATGTCTCGGCTATTGTAAATAGTGCTGCAGTGAACATTAGGGTACATGTATTGTTTTTCTGGATATATGACAGGACTGGGATTGCAGGATCATATGGTAGCTCTGTTTTTACTTTCTTGAGGAACCTCCATACTGTTCTCCATAGTGGCTATACCAGTTTACATTCCCACCAACAGCATAGGAGGGTTCCCTTTTCTCCACACCCTCTCCAGCATTTATTATTTGTAGACTTTGTAAAATTTTTATTTTATATTAGAGTATAGTTGATTAACAATGTGTTAGTTTCAGGTGTACACCAATTTCAGTTATACATAAACATGTGTCTATTCTTTTTCAAATTCTTTTCCCATTTAGGTTATTATAGAATACTGAGCAGAGTTCCCTGTGCTATACAGTAGGTCCTTGCTGGTTATCTGTTTTAAATATAGCAGTGTGTACATGTCAATCCCAAACTCCCAATCTATCTCTCCCTCTCATTCTTTCCCCCTGGTAACCGTAAGTTTGTTCTCTAAGTCTGTGACTCTGTTTCTGTTTTGTAAATAAGTTGATTTATATCATTTTTTTTAGATTCTGCATGTAAGTGATATCATATGGAATTTGTCTTTCTCTTTCTGACTTACTTCACTTAATATGATACTCTCTAATTGCATCCATGATGCTGCAAAAGGCATTATTTCATTCTTCTTTATGGCTGAGTAATATTCCATTGTATATATGGAGCACACCTTCTTTATCCATTCATCTGTCGATGGATATTTAGGTTGCTTCCATGTCTTGGCTATTGTAAACAGCACTGCAATGAACATTGGGGTGCATGTATCCTTTTGAACCATGTTTTTCTCTGGATGTATGCCCAGGGGTGGGATTGCTGGAATATATGGTAGCTGTATTTGTAGTTTTTTAATGAACCTCCATACTGTTCTCCATAGTGGCTGTACCAATTTACATTCCCACCAACAGTGTAGGAGGGTTCCCTCTTCTCCACACCCTCACCAGAATTTATTGTTTGTAGATTTTTTGATGATGGCCATTCTGCCCAGTGTGAGGTGATACCTCGTTGTGGTTTTGATTTGCATTTCTCTAATAATTAGCGATGTTGAGCATCTTTTCATGTGCCTCTTGACCATCTGTATGTCTTCTTTGGAGAAACGTCTATTTAGGTCTTCTGTCCATTTTTTGATTGGGTTATTTGTTTTTTTGATATTGAACCACATGCACTGTTTGTAAATTTTGGAGACTAATCCCTTGTCAGTTGCATCATTTGCAAATATTTTCTCCCATTCTGTGGGTTGTCTTTTCGTTCTGTTTATGGTTTCATTTGCTGTGCAAAAGCTTTTAAGTTTAATTAGGTCCCGTTTATTTTTCTTTTTATTTCCATTACTCTAGGAGATGGCTCAAAAAAGATATTGCTGCAATTCATGTAAAACAGTGTTCTGCCTATGTTTTCCTCTAAGAGTTTTATAGTGTCCAGTCTTACATTTATATATTTAATCCATTTTGAGTTTATTTTTGTGTATGGTATTAGGGAGTGTTCTAATTTCATTCTTTTACATGTAGCTATCCAGTTTTCCCAGCACCACTCAATTGAAGAGACTGTCTTTTCTCCAGGGTATATTCTTGCCTCCTTTGTCATAGATTAGGTGATCATATGTGCGTGGATTTATCTCTGGGCTTTCTGTCCTGTACCATTGATCTATATTTCTGTTTTTGTGCCAGTACCATACTGTCTTGACTACTGTAGCTTTGTAATATAGTATGAAGTCAGGCAGCCTGATTCCTCCAGCTCTGTTTTTCTTTCTCAAGATTACTTTGGCTATTCGGGGTCCTTTGTGTTTCCATACATATTGTGACATTTTTTGTTCTAATTCTGTGAAAAATGTCATTGGTAATTTGATAGGGGTTGCACTGAAACTGTAGATTGCTTTGGGAAGTATAGTCAATTTCACAGTATTGATTCTTCCAGTCCAAGGACATGGTATCTCTCTCCATCTCCATTTGTGTCATCTTTGATTTCTTTCATCAGTGTTTGTTTCATAGTTTTCTGAGTACAGGTCTTTTGTCTCCTTAGGTAGGTTTATTCCTAGGTATTTTATTCTTTTTGTTGCAGTGGTAATTTGGATTGTTTCTTTAATTTCTCTTTCTGATATATGACAGAAACTAACTTTCGTTGTTAGTGTATAGGAATGCAAGAGATTACTTTTTTCGATTTTTTTAATCAGTTATCTATTTTATACATATTAGTGTATATATGTCAATCCCAATCTCCCAATTCATCCCACAACCACCACCCACTTTGCCCCTTGGTGTCCATGTGTTTGTTCTCTACATCTGTGTCTGCAAGAGATTTCTGTGCATGAATTTTGTATCCTGCTACTTTACCATATTCATTGATTAGCTCTAGTAGTTTTCTGCTGGCATCTTTAGGGTTCTCTATGTATAGTATCACGTCATCTGCAAACAGTGACAGTTTTACTTCTTCTTTTCCAATCTGTATTCCTTTTATTTCTTTTTCTCCTCTGATTGCCGTGGCTATGACTTGCAAAACTATGTTGAATAATAATGGTGAGAGTGGACATCCTTGTGTTGTTCCTGATCTTCGAGGATATGCTTTCAGTTTTTCACCATTGAAAATGATGTTTGCTTTGCATTTGTTGTATATGGCCTTTATTATGGTGAGGTAGGTTCCCTCTGTGCCCACTTTCTGGAGCATTTTTATTATCATAAATGGGTGTTGAATTTTATCAAAAGCTTTTTCTGCATCTATTGAGATGATCATATGGGTTTTACTCTTTCATTTGTTAATATGGTGTATCACATTGATTTGCATATATTGAAGAATCCTTGCATACCTGGGATAAATCCCACTTGATCATGGTGTATGATCCTTTTAATGTGTTGGATTCTGTTTGCTAGTATTTTGTTGAGGATTTTTGCGTCTATGTTCATCGGTGATATTGGTCTGTAGTTTTCTTGTGACATTTTTGTCTGGTTTGGGTATCAGGGTGATGGTGGCCTTGTAGAATGAGTTTGGGTATGTTTCTCCCTCTGCAATTTTTTGGACGAATTTAAGAAGGATAGGTGTTAACTCTTTTCTAAATGTTTGATAGAATTCGCCTGTGAAGCCATCTGGTCCTGGGCTTTTGTTTGTTGGAAGATTTTTAATTACAGTTTCAATTTCATTACTTGTGTTTGGTCTGTTCGTACTTTCTATTTCTTTCTGGTTCAGTCTTGGAATGTTATACCTTTCTAAGAATTTGTCCATTTCTTCCAGGTTGTCCATTTCATTGGCATAGAGTTGCTTGTAGTAATCTCTTATGATCCTTTGTATTCCTGTGGTGTGAGTTGTAATTTCTCCTTTATCATTTCTAATTTTATTGGTTTGAATCCTCTCCCTTTTTTTCTTGATGAGTCTGGCTAAAGGCTTATCTATTTTGTTTATCATATCAAGGAAGCAACCTTTAGTTTTATTGATCTTTATTGTTTTCTTCATTTCTATTTCATTCATTTCTGCTCTGATCTTTATGATTTCTTTCCTTCTACTAACTTTGGGGGGTTTTTGTTCTTCTTTCTCTAGTTGCTTTAGGTATAAGGTTAGATTGTTTATTTGAAATTTTTCTTGTTTCTTGAGGTGAGATTGAATTGCTCTAAACGTCCCTCTTAGAATTGCTTTTGCTGCATTCCATAGGTCCTGGGTCGTCATGTTTTCATTGTCATTTGTTTCTATGTATTTCTTGATTTCCTCTTTGATTTCTTCAGTGATCACTTGGTTATTTAGTAATGTATTGTTTAGCCTCCATGTGTTTGTGTTTTTTTACAGGTTTTTTTTCCTGTAATTAATTTCTAATCTCATAATGTTGTGGTTGGAAAAGATGCGTGATATGATTTCAATTTTCATAAATTTACCAAGACTTGATTTGTGACCCAAGATGTGATCTATCCTGGAGAATGTTTCATGCACACTTGAGAAGAAAGTGTATTCTGCCGCTTTCAGGTGGAATGTCCTATAAATATCACTTAAGTCTATCTGGTCTATTGTGTCTTTTAAAGCTTGTGTTTCCTTATTAACTTTCTGTCTGGATGATCTGTCCACTGGTGTAAGTGAGCTGTTAAAGTCCCCCACTATTATTGTGTTACTGTCAATTTCCCCTTTTATGGCTGTTAGCATCTGCCTTATGCATTGAGGTGCTCCTATGTTGGGTGCAAAAATATTTATAATTGTTATGTCTGTCTTCTTCTTGGATTGATCCCTTGATCATTATGTAGTGTCCTTCCTTACCTCTTGACTATTTTAAAGTCTATTTTATCTGAAATGAGTATTGCTACTCCAGCTTTCTTGTGATTTCCATTTGCACGTAATATCTTTTGCCATCCCCTCACTTTCAGTCTGTATGTGTCCCTAGATCTGAAGTCGGTCTCTTGTAGACAGCATATATATGGGTCTTGTTTTTGTATCCATTCAGCCAGTCACTGTCTTTTGGTTGGCACATTTAATCCATTTACATTCAAAGTGATTATCGATATGTATGTTCCTATTATCATTTTCTTAATTGATTTGGGTTTGCTTTTGTGGGTCTTTCTCTTCTCTTGTGTTTCCCACTTAGAGATGTTCCTTTACCATTTGTTGTACAGCTGGTTTGGTGGTGCTGAATTCTCGTAGCTTTTGCTTGTCTGTAAGGCTTTTGATTTCTCCATCGAATCTGAATGAGATCCTTGCTGGGTCGAATAATCTTGGTTGTAGGTTTTTCCCTTTTCTCACTTGAAATATATCCTGCCACTCCCTTCTGGCCTGCAGGGTTTCTGCTGAAAAATCCACTGATAACATACAAGGGAATCCCCATAAGGTTATCTGTTGCTTTGCCCTTGCTGCTTTTAATAGTTTTTCTTTGAATTTAATTTTTCTTAGGTTGATTAATATGTGTTTCAGTGTGTTTCTCCTTGGGTTTATCCTATATGGGACTCTCTGCACTTCCTGCACTTGGGTGGCTATTTCCTTTTCCATGTTAGGGAAGTTCTCTGCTACAATCTTTTCAAATATTTTCTCACACCTTTCTGTTTCTCTTTTTCTTCTGGTACCCCTATAACTCGAATGTTGGTGCATTTATTGTTGTCCCAGAGGTCTGTAAGACTGTCCCCATTGCTTTTCATTGTTTTTTCTTTATTCTTCTCCTCTGCAGTTATTTTCACCTTTCTCTCTTCCAGCTCACTTATTCGTTCTTCTGCTATTGAGTCCTTCTAGTGTATTTTTCATTTCAGTTATTCTGTTGTTCATCACTGTTTGTTTGTTCTTTAGTTTTTCTAGGCCCTTGTTAAATATTTCTTGTATTTTCTCAATCGTGCCTCCATTCTGTTTCTGAGATTTTGGATCACCTTTACTATAATTACTCTGAATTCTTTTTCAGGTAGGTTGCCTATTTCCTCTTCATTTATTTGATCTTGTAGGATTTTACCTTACTCCTTCATCTGTAACGTATTTTTTTGTCATCTCATTTTTTTTTTGATGGGTGGGGCTGTGTTCCTGTCTTGTTGGTTGTTTGGCCTGAGGCATCCAGCACTGAAGTTTGCAGGCAGTTGGGTGCAGCTGGGCCTTGGTGCTGAGATGACCTCTGGGAGAACTCACACTGATGAATATTCCCTGGGGTCTGAGGTTATTTGTTAGTCCAGCAGTTTGGACTTGGCACTCCCACGACAGGAGCTCAGGCCCAGGCTGTGAACTAAGACCCTGCAAGCCATGTGGTACAGCACAAAAAAAGAGCATAACAACAAAGAATAAAAAAATAAAATTAGAAAAACTCAAAATGAAAATGAAACAACAAAGCCAAACAAACAGAACCACAACAGCAAAAAAAAAAAAGAAAGCCAGAAAAGGCCTTGGTGGAGCAGTGCGGGGGGGGCCTTAGGTTCAGGATCCACATGGCCAGAGGGGGCCCCCAAGGGCAGAGGTTCAGGCCTGGGACCCCCAGCAGGCTCATCAGGGCCTAAGCAGGCAGGGGAGACGCTGGCCGCATTCCCCTCTGATCTCCCACCAATCCCAGGAAGGTCTCTCCCCATCCCTGTTGATCCCCCCACTGTGAGTGGGCCCCTCCGAGCATGGGAACCCCTCCCTTCCCCAAGCTAGTCCCATCCCACCTCCTCTCCACCACATCCTACCCAAAGGCTGTGGGACTGTATACTTCTTGCTTCTGGTGTCTGCCCTCTGGTGGGAGAGACTGGTCTAGAGGCTTGTGCAGGCTTCCTGGTGCGAGGGGCTGGTGCCTGCCCGCTGGTGGGTGGAGTTGGGTCTTGGCCCTCTGTTGGGCAGGGCCATTGCAGGAGCATGTCTAGAGGTGTCTGTGAGCTCAGGAAGTCTTTAGGGAGCCTGTCTGTTGATAGGTAGGACTTGTTCCCATCCTGTTGTTTGTTTGGCCTGAGGCGTCCCAGCACTGGAGCCTACAGGCTGTTGAGTGGATCCAGGTCTTGGTGCTAATGTCCCAAGCAAGATGTCTGTCAGCCTTCAGATGAGTACTCGCAGATATGTTCACCACCAACTTTTATGTCCCGAGAGAGCAACAGCCACCTCCCACCTTCCCAGGAGACCCTCCAAGACCAGCAAGTAGATCTGGCCCAGGCTCCTGTGAAGTCACTGCTCTTGCCCTGGGTCACGGTGTGCACAAGACTTTGAGTGCATCCTCCAAGAGTGGAGTCTCTGTTTCCCCCAGTCCTGTGGAGCTCCTGTGATCAAGACCCACTGGCCTTCAAAGCCAAATGCTCTAACATGGGGCTTAGAACTCTCACATGGGAGAACTTCTGCAATATAATTATTCTCCAGTTTGTGGGTCACCCACCCAGAGGGTGTGGGATTTTATTATATCGTGAGTGCACCCCTCCTCCCATCTCATTGTGGTTTCTTCTTTGTCTTTGGATGTAGATTATCTTTTTTGGTAGGTTCCAGTATTTTTTATTGATGGTTGTTCAGCAGTTAGTTGTGATTTTGGTGTTCTTATGGGAGGAGGTGAGCTCAAGGTCTTCTATTCCACCATCTTGTCTTCTCCCTTTGACTATCCAATTCTAATCTCCAACCAAGATGGGCTCAAACCCACCTTTTTAATGTGAAATTATTCTGGCAAGTTATTCTGGCTAAAGTTTTCGTATAGCAGGGCTACAGTTAGCCAAGAACATAAGACTTTTCAAATATGACCTTGAATATGACTGATTATAAAATATTATATGAAAGAAACCCTTGTAAATCATAACTTTGACTTGTCCTGTCTTTTGAGAAAATGAGAAAACGCCTTTTTTCATTGTAAAGTTATGTAAATCTCTGAAAATAACCACCTTGTGTAATTAAGTGTCTTAGGTCAAATTCCCTTGAAGCATACTCTGTGACAGGGATTTAAATATGCATGATAAATTGAGGGAGTGCTCTTGAGGAAATGTCCTATAAGGGAGGGAGTGAAGCATAAGGGAGGGAGTGAAGCAGGATAGAGAAGGAGTAAGAACTGGGCAAGGATGTGGAATATAAATTGTACCACAAAATTGTATTCCCGAGAGGAAGGGGCTTATCAGCCATCAGCTATGGCCCTTCCTTGGGATGGAGGCTGATACTTAAGAACCCATCAAATGGGGGTCCTTCAAGATGGCAGAGGAGTAAGGTGTGGAGATCACCTTCCTCCCCACAAATACATCTACATGTGGAACAACTCCTACGGAACACCTACTGAACTCTGGCAGAAGACCTCAGACTTGCTAAAAGGTAAGAAAATCCCCACGTACGTGGGTAGGGCAAAGAGAAAGGGAAAAACAGAGACAAAAGAATAGGGATGGGACCAGCACCTCTGGGAGGGAGCTGTGAAGGAGGAAATGTTTCCACAGACTAGGAAGCCCCTTCACTGGCGGAGACAGTGGGTTGGGGCAGGGGGAAGCTTCAGAGAGATGGAGGAGAGTACAGCAACAGAGGTGCAGAGGTCAAAGTAGAGAGGTTCCCACACAGAGGATCAGTGCCAAACAGCACTCACCATCCTGAGAGGCTTGTCTGCTCACCTGCCAGGGCAGGTGGGGAATGGGAGCTGAGGCTCGGGCTTCGGAGGTCAGACCCCTGGGAGAGGACTGGGGTTGGCTGCGTGGAGACAGCCTGAAGGAGACTATTGCACCACAACTAGCTGGGAGGGAGTCAGGGAAAAAGTCTACACCTGCCAAAGAGGCAAGGGACCATAGTTTCAGGGTGTTCGAGGAGAGGGGATTCCTTCCCCACGTGCCCACAGAAGGCAGAGCACTGCCTAAGCAAGCTCCAGAGAGGGATGTGAGCCGCAGCTATCAGCTTGGATCCCAGAGACAGGCATGAAACGCTAATGCTGCTGCCACCAGGAATCCTGTGTGCAAGCACGGGTCACTACCCACACCCCATCTGGGAGCCTGTGCAACACGCCACTACCAGGGTCCTGAGATCAAGGGACAACATCCCTGGGAGAACACACAGCATGCCTCAGGTTGTTGCAATGTCACACAAGCCTCTGCCACCACAGGCTCACTCCTCATTCCAATTATGACTACTGTACCCCTCCCTCTCCCCAGCCTGAGAGAGCAAGAGAGCCCTAATCAACCACTGCTTTAACCCTCTCTTGTCTGGGCAGGCAACAGATGCCTGAAGGCGACCTACACGCACAGATGGGGCCAAAACCAAAGCTGAACCCCAGGAGCTGTGCGAACAAAGAACAGAAAGGGAAATCTCTCCATGCAGCCTTAGGAGCAGGGGATTAAATCCCCAGAATCAACCTGATGAATGCTGCATCTGTAGAATACCTGAATAGACAACGAATGGTCCCAAAATTGAGGCGGTGGACTTTGTAGACTTGGGGTTTGCTGTCTGCAACTGATTCATTTCTGATTTTTATGTTTATCTTAGTTTAGTTTTTAGTGCTTGTTCATTGGTGGATTTTTTCATTGGTTTGGTTCTCTTTTTTTTAATTTTATTATTTTTTCTTCCTCCTTTTCATCTGAGCCATGTGGCTAACAGGGTCTTGGTGCTCCGGCCGGGTGTCAGGCCTGAGCCTCCGAGGTGGGAATGCCTAGTCCAGGACACTGGACCACCGGAGACCTCCTGGTCCCAGGTAATATCAGTCGGTGAGAGCTCTCCCAGAGATCCCGGTCTCAATGCTAAGACCCAATTCCACTCAACGACCAGCAAGCTCCAGTGCTGGATGCCCCATGCCAAACAACTAGCAAGACAGGAACACAACCCCCACCCATTAAGTTCACAGACATCCCAAAATACACCACCGGACATGGCCCTGTCCACCAGAAAGACAAGATCCAGCCCCACCCACCAGAACACAGGCACCAGTCCCTTCCACCAGGAAGCCTACACAAGCCACTGAAACATCACGCATGGGGGGCAGACACCAAAAATGACGAGAACTACAAACCTGCAGCCTGAGAAAAGGGGACCCGAAACACAGTAAGTTAAACAAAATGAGAAGACAGAGAAATATGCAGCAGATGAAGGAACAAAGTAAAACCCACCAGACCAAACAAATGAGGAAAATAGGCAGTAATGATAGTAAAGATGATCCAACATCTTGGAAATAGAATGGAGAAAATACAAGAAACGTTTAACAAGGACCTAGAAGAACTAAAGAGCAAACAAACAGTGATGAACAACACAATAAGTGAAATTAAAAATTCTCTAGAAGGAATCAATAGCAGAATAAGGATGAGTGACCTGGAAGATAAAAGAGTGGAAATAACTGCCACAGAGCAGAATAAAGAAAACAGAATGAAGAGAATTGAGGACAGAGACCTCTGTTGTCTCAGAGAACGCTGGGACAACATTAAACACACCAACATTTGAAAACTAGGGGTCCCAGAAGAGAAAAAAAAAGGTCTCAGAAAATATTTGAAGAGATGATTATAGTTGAAAACTTCCCTAATATGGGAAAGGAAATGGTCAATCAACTCCAGAAAGTTCAGAGAGTCCCATACAGGATAAATCCAAGGAGGAACATGCCAAGACACATATTAATCAAACTATCAAAAATTAAATACAAAGAAAGAATAGTAAAAGCAGCAAGGGAAAAGCAACAAATAAAATACAAGGGAATCCCCATAAGGTTAACAGCTGATCCTTCAGCAGAAATTCTGCAAGACACAAGGGAGTGGCAGGACATATTTAAAGTGACAAAAGGGAAAAAACTACAACCAAGATTACTCTACCCAGCAAGGATCTCATTCAGATTTGACAGAGAAAACAAAAGTTAAGAGAATTCAGTACCTCCAAAGCAGCTTTACAACAAATGCTAAAGGAACTTCTCTAGGCAGGAAACACAAGAGAAGGAAAAGACCTACAAAAACAAATCAAAAACAATTAAGAAAATGATAATAGGAACATTCATATCGATAATGACCTTGAATGTAAATGGATTAAATGCTCCAAAGAAATGACACAGACTGGCTGAGTGGATCCAAAAACAAGACCCATATATCTTCTGTCTACAAGAGACCCACTTCAGACCTAGAGACACATACAGACTGAAAGTGAGGAGATGGAAAAAGATATTCCATGCAAATGGAAATCAAATGCTGAAGTAGCAATTCTCATATCAGAACAAATAGACTTTAAAATAAAGACGGTTACAAGAGACACAGAAGGACACTGAGTAAGGATCAAGGGATCAATCCAAGAAGACATGACAATTATAAATATTTATGCACTCAACATAGGAGCACCTCAATACATAAGGCAAATGCTGACAGCCATAAAAGGGGAAATCAACAGTGACACGATAATAGGGGACACTAACACCCAACTTTCACCAAGGGACAGCTCATCCAAAATGAAAATAAATAAGGAAACACAAGCTTTAAATGACATATTAGACATAATGAACTTTATAGGACATTCCATCCAAAAACAGAATACACTTTCTTCTCAAGTGCTCATGGAACATTCTCCAGGAGAGATCATATCTTGGATCACAAATCAAGCCTCGGTAAATTTAAGAAAATTGAAATCGGATCAAGTGTCTTTTCCAACCACAACACTATGAGACTACATATCAATTACAGGAAAGAAACTGTATAACATATGGAGGCTAAACAATATGCTACTAAACACATGGAGGCTAAACAATATGCTACTAAATAACCAAGAGATCACAGAAGAACTCAAAGAGGAAATCAAAAAACACCTAGAAACAAATGACAATGAAAACACGATGACCCAAAACTGATGGGATGCAGCAAAAGCAGTTCTAAGAGGGAAGTTTACAGCAATACAATCCTACCTCAAGGAACAAGAAAAATCTCAAACCTAACATTACACCTAAAGCAGTTAGAGAAAGAAGAACAAAAAAAACCCAAAGTTACTTAGCAGAAGGAAAGAAATTATAATGATCAGATCAGAAATAAATGAAAAAGAAATGAAAGAAACAATAGCAAAGATCAATAACACTAAAAGCTGGTTCTTTGACAAGAAAAACAAAATTGATAAACCATTAGCCAGAATCATCAAGAAAAAAAGGGAGAAGACTCAAATCAATAGAACTAGAAATGAAAAAGGAGAAGTAACAACTGACACTGCAGAAATACAAAGGATCATGAGAGATTACCACAAGCAACTCTATGCCAATAAAATGGACAACTGGAAGAATTGGACAAATTCTTAGAAAAATACAACCTTCCAAGACTGAACCAGGAAGAAATAGAAAATATGAACAGACCAATCACAAGCACTGAAATTGAAACTGTGATTAAAAATCTTCCAACAAACAAAAGCCCAGGACCAGATGGCTTCACAGGCGAATTCTATCAAACATTTAGAGAAGAGCAAACACCTATCCTTCTCAGCCTCTTCCAAAATATAGCAGAGGGAGAAACACTCCCAAACTCATTCTAAAAGGCCACCAGCACCCTGATATCAAAACCACACAAAGATGTCACAGGGAGAGAAAACTACAGGCCCATATCACTGATGAACATAGATGCAAAAATCCTCAACAAAATACTAGCAAACAGAATCCAGCAGCATATTAAAAGGATCATACACCATGATCAAGTGGGGTTTATCCTAGGAATGCAAAGATTCTTCAATATACGCAAATCAATCAATGTGATACACCATATTAACAAATTGAAGGAGAAAAAACATATGATCATCTCAATAGATGCAGAAAAAGCTTTCGACACAATTCAACACCCATTTATGATAAAAACTCTCCAGAAAGTAGGCATAGAGGGAACCTACCTCAACATAATAAAGGCCATATATGACAAACCAACAGCCAACATTGTTCTCAATGGTGAAAAACTGAAACCATTTCCTCAAAAATCAGGAACAAGCAAGGATGCCCACTCTCACCCCTATTATTCAACATAGTTTTGGAAGTCTTGCCACGGCAATCAGAGAAGGAAAAGAAATAAAAGGAATCCAAATCGGAAAAGAAGAAGGAAAACTGTCACTTTTTGCAGATGACATGATACTATACATAGAGAATCCTAAAGATGCTACCAGAAAACTACTAGAGCTAATCAATGAATTGGGTAAAGTAGCAGGATACAAAATTAATGCACAGAAATCTCTGGCATTCCTATACACTAATGATGAACAATCTGAAAGAGAAATTCAGGAAACACTCCCATTTTCCATTTCAACAAAAAGAATGAAATACCTAGGAATAAGCCTACCTAAGGAGACAAAAGACCTGTATGCAAAAAACTATAAGACACTGATGAAAGAAACTAAAGATGATACAAACAGATGGAGAGATATACCATATTCTTGGATTGAAGAAACAACATTGTGAAAATGACTCTACTACCCAAAGCAATCTACAGAGTCAATGCAATCCTTTTCAAACTACCAATGGCATTTTTCACAGAACTAGAACAAAAAATTTCACAATTTGTATGGAAACAAAAAAGACCCTGAATAACCAAAGCAATCTTGAGAAGGAAAAACGGAGCTGGAAGAATCAGGCTCCCAGTAATCAAGACAGTATGGTACTGGCACAAAAACAGAAATATAGATCAATGGAACAGGATAGAAAGCCCAGAGATAAACCCACGCACATATGGTCACCTTATCTTTGATAAAGGAGGCAAGAATATACAATGGAGAAAAGACAGCCTCTTCAATAAGTGGTGCTGGGAAAACTGGACAGCTACATGTAAAAGAATGAAATTAGAATACTTCCTAACAACCATACACAAAAATAAACTCAATATGGATTAAAGATCTAAATGTAAGGCCAGACACTATAAAACTCTTAGAGGAAAACAAAGGCAGAACACCCTATGACATAAATCACAGCAAAATCCTTTTTGACCCACCTCCTAGAGAAATGGAAATAAAAATAAACAAGTGGGACCTAATGAAACTTAAAAGCTTTTGCACAGCAATGGAAATCATAAACCAGATGAAAAAACAACCCTCAGAATGGGAGAAAATATTTGCAAATGAAGCAACTGACAAAGGATTAATCTCCAAAATATACAAGCAGCTCATGCAACGCAATACCAAAAATCAAACAACCCAATCAAAAATGGGCAGAAGACCTAAATAGACGTTTCTCCAAAGAAGATATACAGATTACCAACAAACACATGAAAGGATGCTCAACGTCACTAATCCTTAGAGAAATGCAAGTCATAACCACAATGAGGTATCACCTCACACTGGTCAGAATGGCCATCATCAAAAAAATCTACAAACAATAAATGCTGGAGAGGGTGTGGAAAAAAGGGAACCCTCTTGCCCTGTTGATGAGAATGTAAACTGATACAGCGACTATGGAGAACAGTATGGAGGTTCCTTAAAAACTAAAAATAAAACTACCATA
This sequence comes from Pseudorca crassidens, assembly GCF_039906515.1. NCBI lineage: Eukaryota > Metazoa > Chordata > Mammalia > Artiodactyla > Delphinidae > Pseudorca > Pseudorca crassidens. The sequence continues at coordinate 38,010,332 of NC_090302.1, read as the reverse complement.
TGACCCAGCAATCCCACTACTGAGCATATACCCTGAGAAAACCATAATTCAAAAAGAGACATGTACCACAATGTTCATTGCAGCTCTATTTACAATAGCCTTGACATGGAAGCAATCTAAGTGTCCTTCAACAGATGAATGGATAAAGAAGATGTGGATAAAGAATATACCACGGAATATTACTCAGCCATAAAAAGAAACGAAACTGAGTTATTTGTAATGAGGTGGATGGACCTAGAGTGTGTCATACAGAGTGAAGTAAGTCAGAATGAGAAAAACAAATACCATATGCTACACATATATGGAATCTAAAAAAAAAATCGTTCTGATGGACCTAGGGGCAGGACAGGAATAAAGACGCAGACGTATAGATTGGACTTCAGGACACGGGGAGGCTAAAGGGTAAGCTGGGACGAAGTAAGAGAGTGGCATGGACATATATACACTACGAAACGTAAAATAGATAGCTAATGGGAAGCAGCCGCATAGCACAGGGAGATCAGCTCGGTGCTTTGTGTCCACCTAGAGGGGTGGGATAGGGAGGGTGGGAGGGAGGCTCAAGAGGGAGGGGTTATGGGGATATATGTATACATATAGCAGATTCACTTTGTTATACAGCAGAAGCTAACACAACATTGTAAAGCAATTATACTCCAATGAAGATGTTAAAAAAAAAAAGAACCCATGAAATAAAAGCAGTTTCTACAGTGTCAAAGGTCATCAGTGAGCTGTTACAGCCAACACTCACAGCAGCCTGCTAAAAAGACTGGGTAGGGCACCAAAACAATGTCTAACAGAAACCACCCCTTGGATTGCCCAAAGACACTTGTTTCTCACATTTCATTCAGTCTGTCTAGTACCCAATCCCAGCTGTTCCAGGATTCTATGGTCATAATTCCTAGGGAAATTTACAAGAGGGAATTTATGGGTCAAACTGTGGCATTTGGTGTTGCAGTTGGACCCTGATCATAATTGGTATTACTTTGTCCATCCTTCACCAACAGTTGTAGACTTCTCTCACTCCTAGCTCTTACTTCTGGTTCTCTATGTGGTTAACCTGATGGCATGACCCAGATGCTCACCACTAAGGGATCTCAGGCCCTTATAAGGCCGTAGTTGTACTTGCCCATCTACAGTTCAGCTGAGCATAGGTATGCCAAGAGATGCCTAAGTGAATTACCTTAATACCAAACGTCTTCTTCCCTGTCCCATTATGTAGCAGCGTCCGCATCCCTACCACTTACAATGATCAGAGACAATTACCCCTGCCAGTGTGGTAACTCCTTTCTGTGCCTACTGGTCTGCTCGCTCAGGGAGCTCAGAGAGATCATGCGACAGCCTTAACTTTAAATTGAGTGAGACTCTGTGTCCTCTGGTGGAAGTATCTCCCCATCTGCGAACTGGGACAATTGGACTGACAGTACAAAGTTGTGAGGATGGGAAGCACACATTCCCCCATCAGATCTCTGGGAGTAGTGAAAAGCAGGCCCCTTTTACTTTTACCCTTTGATTCCCAGACTCATGTATTCTACCCACTTGGCACTTAGTACCACATAATAGTCACCCCCCACTTGAGCCTCAACATTCTGAAAGCCAGTGGAATTTAGATGTAGTGCTGGGAAGATTGGGAGGATGAGTGTCTTAGGCTGCTCCCTCTGAAACAGAGCCTGAGTAAAGGGTCTGAATGTAAGAGGCTTACTTGGGTGATGACTACAGGAAGCCCTCACAGAGGAGTGCGGAAATAAAACAGGGAAGAAAAGGAAAACAATACACATGCATTAATGAACAAGTTACTGCCCTTGGCAACTTTGAATCAATCCCAATAGCAGCCTTTGGAGAGATTGTGGAATACACCTCAGAGTTTTCCTCCTGAGGGGCTAGGAAGCTAGAGTATTTATTCTCCAATTCCCATCCATAATTGGCTGAGGACTACTCTTCATTTTGCCCTCCGTGTGGGTTAGAGAGAGCCCTCAGATGCAGAGTTATAGAAGTTAGCAGTAAGACACTGCTGGTGAGTATGGGAATGGTGAATACCAAGGGCATATGGTAAAGACACCAACAGAATTTATTGCAGGTAGGTTTCCACCACGCAATGAAACAGGGGCTTTTAAGAGATGTTTAGCCTGAGTTACTTAAGGGGAAAGAAAGTGGCCTTTCTTATATACTGGATTTTGTGAATGAACATTTACACACATTACGATTGCATTCATAATTCACTTTGATATAAGAAAACCAGTTCAGAAGGTTGCTATGTATACCACCAGAGCCATGAGGAGAACAACTGGACTGCAGCTGAGAATTTGCAATATGGCTCCTAGTGGGCCTCATTTTCTCCCTTGGTAAAAAAGGCAAGCACCTAATTCCAAGGAGTTTCGCTTCTGTAAAAAGCATTAAAGTTCTGGGGTAAGAGGAACTATAAAATGATACCATAAAAGTGACAGATCTCAATTTACTGGAAAAAAAGTACAAATGGCACATATCAGAACTGCATTAGCCAAGACCCTATAATCACAGATATTTAATAAAATTAATTTAATAGCCAGTAATCCAAAATTTTAAAAGCACACGTGAGAATCAAATAAAATAGAATTAGAGTGGAGTGCATTTTAGACTTTTAAGGAAATTATGGACTAATGATTTCTGCAGCAATCTTATGACTAAACTACCCCAGACCTCATAAATACTCTGAACTGAGTCTGAAACTCTACAGCAAACCAGATACAGAATCTTCCATGTTTAAGGGTACAACAATAATTTTAATTTACTTACTTGAGAGGAACAAACACAAAGAGCTTCAACAAAGACAATAGTATGGTGGAGTAGAATGAGTATAAGGCTTTATAGTCAGAAGATCTGGGTTTTGGTCATATCTTCAGGAATTACATGACTAGGAAAACCTGAGGAAGTTTCTAAGCTTCACTGAGCCTATTTCCTGAAAGTAATAACCATGATACCTTTCTATACACAGTATGGCAGAGTTATATTAACTGAGATAATATATATAAAAGTACTTTGTAAGCCACGTATGTTCAACATGATCAACATCTTAGTTTATATTACAATGAGAAAAGTGCAGAGCAATTAACCAGATCCAACAAATAAAAATCCCATTCCATGCAATTAGAAAGCAAAGATGGATGCTATGCAGTAAAGGTAATTTTGTGTAGACTACCGGAAAAAGGAAATTTTGTTGAATCACTGTGGTAGTGACTTCTATTCCTTACATTTATCTGGTCCTCTCTTCTCCTGGACATATGAGGATGTACTTTCCCCTGCCCCTTTGGAACTGGACAGAGCTACGTGACTAGTTCTAAGATAACAGTCTGTTAGCAGAAGTGATGGCTGACCCTATTGAGCTAAAGCTTTAACTGCCAATGCAAAACCCTCCAGCACTCTCTTTCCCTACCAAGGGGACTGAGGAGGTCTCAGTTGAGATAGTGGAACCAAAAGATCCAAGCCACCTGGAAAATGAGTTGCCAATTGGAGGACCGTTGCCCTGGAAGTTCACCTGGACCCACAATAGGCTTTGCATGAGCAGGAAATAAACCTTTGTGACACTTTGAGTTTTTGTTTATTGATTTTTGTTACTGCAGCATAATTCAGCCTATCCTGACTAGAATAATCACTGAGATCTTTATCAGGGGCTTCTGTGTTTCTACATATGACACAACCACACAGCTCTGAAGATGTTGAACTTTAGGCATCTGAATCTATATATGAATACAATCATATATGCTATTAATCAAGAAAGGAAAGTTTTTGTATCAATATTATTCAAACCCTTCAATTCACTAACTTGAATTAGGCTGCATCTTCACAGTGCTAGAAAAATTGGTTGGTTTAGTAAATTCAGAAGAAAAAAAAAAGTTCCTTTCCCTGGACAGGAAATAAAAGCACTATCTAAACTTCCACAGACATGTTTACAGAGTCAGTAATGAATTTTTCCACTATCCCAAATTTATTTTATATTATTTATTAAATATGTAGTATAATGCACCTGGCTAATTGCAATGTGGTTTCCAAGACAAGAGGATGGAGATGATTTTGTTATCATTTATTTATGATCTCACATTCTTCTAAAAGGATTTGGGATACAAATGATGAATCATTCTCCAATTTCCTTAACTGGTCTTATTCCATAGCAAATCACATTACAATGAACCAATCACAAAAGACCTGGAATTAAGTATAATGGCACTGGATATGTCCATTTATAAATATTGTAAAATATGGATTATAAGTCAGTAAAATGAGCACCCAGAAAGGTGTCTCTACCGTTACCACAAAATCTCCATGACTTTGGGCAAATTATTTATGTTCTGTTACCACTTCTATATCTATAAAATTGGGAACGTGTTGGTCATTTCAAACATACCATACTGGGAAAGACAGGTAGTACTGGGGAAGGGGAACTTACATAGAGCATAAGAAAACATTCCAAAGGGCATTCAGCTCATTGGAAAAGAGACTTGCACAGTAAAATCAAAAAGAATATTTCATTTTAAATTGCAGTGCTTTATCAAGTGTATATTTGGTTTTTAATTTCTCTTTTATTTTTAAAGAACTGACTAGGAAAGAATAACTGTCATTTAGAGAGGAGAGGGGTCATGGGGTAGGTTTCTGAAAGGGACACTTTGTTTCCTACATGGCTTTGGATCTGCTCTTTTAAATACAAATCAGTATCCCTATCCTTTGAGATATGTGGTTTGGTGGTTTGGAGTTTTGTTTCTGATTCCCATTTATACTAAAGACTAATGTAGTGGTAAGTGTGGTACCTGGGCCAGTAGTAGCAACAGCATCTGGGGACTTTTTAGAAATGTACACTCAGCCCCACAGCATCTATTGAATCAAAAACTTGGGGTGGGGCAAGGCAATCTGCCATAACAAGTCCAGCCTGTGCTTCTGAGGCATGCTGAAGTTTGAGAAACATTGGACAAAAGGGCCTTTCCTTAGAAATCTGCAAAAGACACCCTGATCCATTAAATGTATACTAGCATTCAGAGATCAGATATAAATTGAGCACTTGTAAAACCTTTTCTTACATTGAGAATCTATATTTTCTGATTCTCTTAGATTAAGATCTGACACCCTAAATTTCAAAATGGAGCCAGTTTTTATGTTTAAGTAATAAACCCTTGAAAATATGCAATTTATATTTGAAGTGCTGACACAATCTTAATGATAGCATTGCAAATGGCGACGCTATAATTAAGCTTCGATCTCCTTTGGAAAAGAAAAAGGGAGAGAGAACGTGAAGAAGGAGGTTACTGTTCAATGAACTGCTCTGTCATTTGCTGCAGTGATTCTTAATTGTGTCTCATTACAGCAAGATGATCATTACTCTACTTGTCTGTCTGATTTAGAGACCACTAAAAGTGTCTTGTAACTTGCAGCCGTCTCCTTTGCAACAGTCCTTTGCCTCTCACCCTCATTACTCAGAATCTGTCCAATTATTTGTCATTAAAGTAATAAAAAGGACTGCAGCAGAAAATGTGGGAGGTAACTGTTGGAGGTCTGCCCGGGGAGGAAGAAAAAATGCAAACTGTTTTCAAGGCACTGGGAAGGTGACATCGTTAATTAAGTGTTAGGGAATATGCAAATCAGTCCTACTCTCAAGAGACTGTAATAAAACTGAGAAAACATTATTATCACTGCAAGTAAGAGAAGGCAGTGTTACCCCATCTGGAAGACTGTCATTTTCTGGTGGAGACTCAAGCAAAGAGGGGAGGGGGCCGGGAAGGAGTGAAGAAGGTGGATTGTTCAGGATCATTGAGTGTGCTCAGGCTGTTAAGAGTTCAGAATTAAGGTGTCAACACGGAGGACCAGTGGATTACAACTTTTAATGAGGGATGTTTGTCTAATCACAGGATTTGCACACCCAATTTCCTCTGCAAAATGACTTACAACTCATCAGCAGGCAGTGTTTTTGTAGGTTAAAGGAAGGGGAGAGGAATTGAGGTGGAGGCTTACAGCTGGCATAGTAGGCATCTTGGGTGTTTTCTAAAGGCGGTAATGAAGCAAATCACTTGAAGGTATGTGGACACTTGTTTACTTATTAAAAATACACTGATCGCCAGCAGAAGCCTCTGGGCCTTTGCTCAAGCTGAAACCTCTACCCGGCATGCCTTTTCTCCACTCCTCCTCCATCTTGTTACTCTGGCTAACTCATTTCTTACCTTTTGAAGTTCATAGTGTCAGTTCCTTGTGAAATCTATCCCATTTCCACCCCAGATAAGTACATGCCAAAGCAAGAACAGAGTGCCTGCTATGCCGACACAGCTTCGAGGCAGGTTCTCTTGCTCTCTTATTCTATCCGGGTGGCAGATATTTATATAAAATCTTCTAACACGGAGATACGGGAGTGATAGTTTCCCAGGCAGACTTTCATTTGATCACAAGGAAATGAAAGTCTTTCTCAGCACCCTTTAGGAAAAATCATCTTGCATCCTGCATTAGTTAGCAACTGCTGCTTAACAAACCATCCCAAAACTTAGATGCTTAATTATTACTCAGGAGTCTATATGTCAGGTGGGCTTACTCATGAGCTTTCACCACCTGGACGTTGGGTAAGAGAGCTGCAGTTGGGTAGGCTGACTCCCTCACATATTTGGGTGTCTTTTGGCTCTAAGTTGGCCTAGAAAGGCCTTAGTCTGGAAAACTGGGATCTTCTTCATGGGGCTCTAATCCTCCAGTAGGTTAGTGTATACTCGTTTACAGGCTGGTGACAGGGTTCTGAGAGAGAGTGTAAGCATGCAACAGGTTGAGGCATAGGCTTGGAGTTGGTACACTCTCACTTTCGTCCATTTTATTAACCAAAGGATCATTGTAGAATCAAAGGGTGGGGAATTCACTTCACCACTTCATGGGAGGAGCTACAGTGTCACACTTCAAAGGGCTTGGCGACAGGCAGGATTGATGAATTGAGGTACTCAATTCTCATTTGTGGCCATGGCCGGAGCTGACTATCCTGTACTGTACAGATCATAGGGGGATCTTATTTATGCCAAGAACACTTCCTCTTAATCAGAGAATGAATTTCCTTGCTGCATTAATTTCCTGAGGCTGCTGTAACAAATTACCAGTAACCCAGTGGATTTATTCTCTCACAGTTCTGGAGGCTAGAAGTTCAAAATCTAGCAGGGTCATGCTCCCTCCAGGGTATCTTGGAAAGAATCCTGTCCTTGCCTCTTCTAGCTTCTCGTGGCTCCAGGCATTTCTTAACTTGTGACCACATCACTCCAATCTCTGTGTCCATGGTCACATTGCCTCCTCCCTTTCTGTCTCCTATAAGGACACTTGCCACTGGATCTGCAGCCCAAGCCTATAACCTATGATGATGGCCTCCTCTCAAGATCCTTAACTTAATTTGCAAAGACCACTTTTTCCAAATAAGGTGACATTTACAAGTTCTGAGAGTTAGGACATGGACATATCTTTTTCAGGGCCACCATTCAGTCCACTGCACTTGCCATCACCTTATTACTGTAGCTGACTCAGTTGTGAGACTAGAAATAGCCCTCATCCTCCCTTTATGTAGGTGGGAAAGCAGAAGCCTGGGGAAATGATGAATGGCAAGACTCTGCAAATGATAGTGACTTGGTTGCCCGTTCCATGTCCTCTCCCATTCCTGCCCTATTTCAGTCAGTGGTTTCAACTGGGAAATTATATGGGGTAACAGGCTTTTAGAGAACTGTATAGCAGTGTCCTGAGAACTGAACAAGTGTGGGCAGTGAGTTGCTGTGGAATTATTAAACCTGGTCACACATGCCTTAGCCCTCACTAACCCATGTGAATTCCTTTTTAGTTACCTACTATTATAAAACTAATCAACCCCACACTTAACATCTTAAATAATGTTATCTCTCATTATAATGGGATTTGACTACACAGGTCTTCTATTTCATTTGGTATCAGCTGGGGCACTAGGATATTGGAAAATCCAAATGGCCTAACTCATGTGGCTAGCAGTTGCTACTGGCCGCTGGCTGGAGCTTAGTTAGGGCTGTGGCTAGGGGCCATGGTTCTCCATTGTGTGGGCCTCTCCTTGTAACTGTTTGGGCTTCATTGCAGCATGCTGACTTGACTCCAAAGAGGATCATCTCAAGAGGAAGGAAGAAGAATCTGACATTTATTTTAAGGCATGGGCTTAGAAATATTAGACTATCAGTTTGACAGAATTCTATTCGTCAAAGTAGTCAAAGACCAACAAATATTTAAAGGAAAGAGAAACAAATTCCAATTCTTGATGGAAGTACCTCACGAACGGGTTACAGAAACTGGAGTGTTGACAACTATCTTTGGAGGCCAGTTACCACAGCCTTCCCTCCTCTATTCCACCAGCAGGGCTACCACTAGGGTTTCACGAGCATGTGTGGCTGAGTGGGTAAGTGAGGGTTGAAATCCTACTCATGCTCCACTTGCCAAACCACTTCCCTTGGCTAGAGCAGAGCTGAATCCGCTCATGTGGAAGGGATGCCTTTTCCACTTTTGCCCGATGGAATAATTGTAGCTTTGTCTACCAGCAGACCCATAAGTGGGCACTGTAACTTCCACTGTCATCACTCAACAAAACCAAGATTGCCAGCACAGGGATTTTGTAATAGAGCCAAAAGGATGTTGATCCTTGGAGACTGGCATCTGCTACTTACTAGCTAAGTTGACCTAGACAAGTCACTTAACTCTCTGCAATGGAGTTTCTTCATCTGCAGAATAGAGACAGTAATTTCTGTAATTCTGCCCTTTATTGCTCTCACAGTGTAATAGGGGTCAAGTGATATACATGTAAGACTACTATGGAAAATATAGGCTTCCATGTATATGTGAGTATCTAAAAAGTATGCTCACTCCCAGCTACTTTTGCTGATGCCAATCCCCAATCTTTGTTTGGAAACTGCAACACTAAGGGCTATGAAACATTGGCCCAAAGAAATCCGCCTAAAGGAAGTGAGTAAGAATAAGACATCTGTTGTGATGACAAGAAGTCCATATTGGAACAGAGATCATCAGATATTATCACTTCTGTACCTCATTTACCAGGTTCTCTCAACTGTGAAGCATGAGGAGCTAAGAAACAGTCCTAGTTTCTACATCATTCTATATTTATTTTCCAAAGCCCCCCAGGGGGAAGAATGTTACCTGACCACTTTAAATGAGTGCAATGCATGTCGAAAACACAAGGCACTAGGTAAACGATAGATAATTACCAAGCACATATTGACATTAGGTAAAACACTCTGGCATTTTTCTGTGCTGTGGTCCATTGAACTATATCGCTGTGATGACCAAATAGTGAATTACAGTCCATTTATGAAAGCACTGTGTGTTTAATGCTAACCTTCTCCTACATCTTCCCAGTACCTTGACCATGACAACAATTGTACACACAGGTGGGTCTGAATACATTAGATTGCTCATTTTTATAGTTAATGAAAATTCAGACTGATGTTTTATACCCGTGTTTTCCATGCAAAAAACTAATTCATCTGCAGAGTGGCCTTGTTATACATTTGCGTGGTAGAATGAATACAAGTACCAACAGATAGCTACAGTTACCCTTGGGTAAAAGGGATAGAATTCATCTATTGTCCAGCATCATATTAATGTAGCAAGATAGGGCCTGATATAACATAGTGTTATTAACCTTTATTATTAATAATAAGCGGCCACTTACTATATGCCAAAACCTATGATGAGCGCATGATATATATATTTACTTTTTTAACTCTCACCCTAAACCTTTCAAGGCAGGTATACCTATCCTAATTTTTTGTTTTCGTTTTTGTTTTTGTTTTTTGCAGTATGCAGGCCTCTCACTGTTGTGGCCTCTCCCGCTGCGGAGCACAGGCTCCGGACGTGCAGGCTCAGTGGCCATGGCTCACGTATCCAGCCGCTCCGCAGCATGTGGGATCCTCCCGGACCGGGGCACGAACCCGTGTCCCCTGCATTGGCAGGCAGACTCTCAACCACTGCGCCACCAGGGAAGCCCATATCCTAGTTTTATAGATGAAGAATTTGAGGCTAGAGAGGTCACCTAGCCTGTCCAATGTCACTCAGATAAAGTACTGGAACTGGGTTTCAAATCCAGGTCTAACTGCCTTCAAATCCCATTCTTTTATATAGCCCATATATGGTACTGGCTTCTAGAAAATAATGTTTGTTTTTCTGGTAAGCTTCTTATGGATTTGAAAACTTCATAGCTTTTGGACCAAAGGAAGTAATGAATCCCCTTCAGTCCTATCACTCCACACCCCATTTCTAGAGGGGAAGTTCTGGATTTTACCTCTCATCTGAATTTCAATAAATTAGGCTATGTGACTTAGACTTTACAAACTCAAAGTGTCGAACATTCTTCAGAGAAGTAGAGGATGTCTCACATGTGCCAGCCCATTTGAGTAGCCTTTGTTTAGTCTCCTCAAGCCCACTTTGGGACCAGACTCAGTCATGCATAATATCCCAGAACAAACAAATCCAACTCCAAAAGCTTTGGCAAATTTAATGCTAATTTTACTACATTTTTTAATGGTAATGGAGAATTAACGTCCCACATCAGATTGGCCATAACCTAAAAGAACAATTTTATTAGACATCTTTGTTTCCCTAGAGTTTCCTCCCCTTTATCATCCAGTTTATGACTACCTTCTCCCTTTTTCTTTACAATTTCCTCAAATGCCCTTTATCAATTTAGTGCTTCCTTCAGTTTGAGTACCCAATTCAGTAATATAAGACTTCAAATAGCAGGAGACTTTAACACCCCACTCACATCAATGGATAGATCTTCCAGATAGAGAATCAATAAGGCAACAGAGATCCTAAGTGATACAATAGAACAGTTAGACTTAATTGATATTTTCAGGACATTACATCCAAAAAGAAACAGAATACACATTCTTTTCAAGTACACATGGAACAGTCTCTAGGATTGACCACATACTAGGCCACAAAACAAGCCTCAACAAATTTAAGAGTATGGAAATTATCTCAAGCATCTTTTCTGACCACAACAGCATGAAACTAGAAATTAACCACAGAAAAAGAAATGAGGAAAAAATAATTACATGGAGACTAAACCACATGCTACTAAAAAACCAATGGGTCAATGATGAAATCAAAGAGGAAATTTTAAAATACCCTTGAGACAAATGACAATGAAAACACAACCATACAAAATCTATTGCCTGCAGCAAAAGCCGTTCTTAGAGGGAAGTTCATAGCGATACAGGCCTTCCTCAAGAAACAATGCAGAAAAATCTCAAATAAACAACCTAACCTACCACTTAAAATAATTAGAAAAAGAAAAACAAAGAAAACCTAAAGTCAGCAAAAGGAAGGGAATAATAAAGATCAGAGAGGAAATAAATAAAATAGAGATTTAAAAAAACAATAGAAAAAAAATCAATAAAACCAAGAGGTGGTTCTTTGAAAGGATAAACAAGATTGACAAACCTCTGGCCAGGCTCACCAAGAAAAAAAGAGAGAGAACCCAAATCAACAAAATAAATGAAAAAGGAGTCATAACACTATACTGCGGAAATACAAAAAACCACAAGGGAATACTATGAACAATTATATGCCAACAAATTCGACAACCTGGAAGAAATGGACAAGTTTCTAGAAACATACAGCCCACCAAAACTGAATCAAGAAGAAATAGATAATTTGAACAGACCAACCACTAGAGGTGAAATAGAATCTGTAATTTTAAAACTCCCTTCAAACAAAAGTACAGGGCCAGAAGGTTTCACAGGCAAATCCTACCAAACATACTGAGAAGAGCTTAATACTAATCCTTCTTAAACTCTTTCAAAAAATTGAAGAGGAGGGAACACTCCCAAAGACATTCTATGAAGCCCCCATTACCCTGATACCAAAACCAGACAAAGACACCACCAAACAAGAAAATTACAGGCCCATATCTTTGATGAGTATAGATGCAAAAATTCTCAACAAAATATTAGCAAACCAAATCCAACAACACATTAAAAAATCATACACTTGGGCTTCCCTAGTGGCGCAGTGGTTGAGAGTCCGCCTGCCAATGCAGGGGACATGGGTTCATGTCCCGGTCCGGGAAGATCCCACATGCTGTGGAGTGGCTGGGCCCATGAGCCATGGCCACTGAGCCTGTGCGTCTGGAGCCTGTGCTCCGCAACAGGAGAGGCCACAACAGTGAGAGGCCCGCATACTGGAAAAAAAAAAAAAATCATACACCACGACCAAGTGGGATTCATACCAAGCTCACAAGGATGGTTCAACATACACAGATCAATCAATGTGATACACCACATAAACAAAAGACAAAAATCACATGATCATCTCAATAGATTCAGAAAAAGCATTTGACAAAATCAACATCCATTCATGATAAAACTCTTACCAAAGTGGGTATGGAGGGAACATATCTCAAGATTATTTATTTATTTATTTTAGCTGCGTTGGGTCTTTGTTGCAGCACACGGGCTCCTCTAGTTGCAGTGCACGAGCTCTAGAGAGCACAGGCTCAGTAGTTGTGTTGCATGTGCTTAGTTGCGGTATGTGGGATCTTAGTTCCCTGACCAGGGATTGAACCGGGGCCCCCTTCATTGGGAGCATGGAGTCTTAACTACTAGACCACCAGGGAAGTCCCCAATAAAAGCTATTTATGACAGACCCACAGCCAACATAATACTCAATGGTGAAAAGCTGGAAGCCTTCCTGCTAAAATCTGGAACAAGACAAGAATGCCCACTCTCACATCTTCTACTCAACATAGTATTGGAAGTCCTAGCCACAGCAGTCAGACAAGAAAAAGAAATTAAAGGTATCCAGATTGGAAGGGAAGACATAAAATTGTCATTATATGCAGATGATATGATACTATATATAGAAAACCCAAAGACTCAACACAAAAACTACCAGAACTAATAAACAAATTCAGCAAGGTAGCAGGATACAAGATTAAAGTACAGAAGTCAGTCACATTTTTTTACACCAACAATGAAATATCAGAAAAGGAGTGTAAAAAAAAAAAAACTTTTAAAATCACAGCCCCAAAAATAAAATACTTAGGAATAAACCTCACCAGGGAGGTAAAAGACATACACTGAGAACTATAAAACATTAATAAAAGAAATTGAAGATGATTCAAAGAAATGGAAAGATATCCCATGCTCTTGGATTGGAAGAATTAATATTGTTAAAATGGCCATACTACCCAAAGCAATCTGCATATTTAATGCAATTCCTATGAAATTATCCCATGACATTTTTCACAGAACTAGAACAAATAATCCTAAAATTCATATGGAACCATATAAGACCCAGAATTGCCAAAGCAATCCTGAAGAAAAAGAACAAAGCAGGAGGTACAACACTCCCAGACTTCAGAAAATACTACAAAGCTACAGGAATCAAACCAGTATGGTATTGGCACAAAAAGAGACATATGGATCAATGGAACAGAAAAGAGAGCCCAGAAATAAACCCACACACCTACAGTCAATTAATCTTCCACAAAGGAGGCAAGAATATACGATGGGAAAAAGACAGTCTCTTCAACAAGTGGTGTTAGGGAAGTTACAGCCTCATGTAAATCAACGAGATTAGAACTCACCCACTCACCATACACAAAAACTCAAAATGGCTTAAATACCTAAACAAAGGACATGACACCATAAAACTCCTAGAAGAGAACGTAGGCAAAACATATTTGACATAAATCGTACCAATGTTTTCTTACGTCAGTCTCCCAAGGTGATAGAAATAAAAACAAAAATAAACAAATGGGACCTAATCAAACTTACAAGCTTTTGCACATTAAAGGAAACCATAAACAAAGAGAAAAGACAACCTACAGAATGAGAGAAAATATTTGCAAATGATGTGACTGACAAGGGCTTAATTTCCAAAATATACAAACAGTTCATACAACTCAACAACAGAAAAACAAATAACCTTATCCAAAAATGGGCAGAAGACCTAAATAGATATTTCTCCAAAGAAGACATACAGATGGCCAAGAGGCACATGAAAAGATGCTCAACATTGCTAAGTATTAGAGAAATGCAAATCAAAACTACAATGAAGTACCACCTCACCCTGGTCAGAATGGCCATCATTAAAAAGTCTACAAACAACAAATGATGGAGAGGGTGTGGAGAAAATGGAACCCTCCTACACTGTTGGTGGGAATGTAAGTTGGTATAGCCACTGTGGAAAACAATATGGAGGTTCCTCAGAAAACTAAAAATAGAATTACCATGGGATCCAGCAATCCCAGTCCTGAGCATATATCCGGACAAAATTATTGGGTTGGCCGAAAAATTCGTTCAGATTTTTCCATAACATCTTACAGAAAACCCCGAATGAACTTTTCAGCCAACCCTATATAATTCAAAAAGATACATGCACTATGAACATGCTATGTTCATAGCAGCACTATTTATAATAGCCAAGACATAGAAACAACCTAAATGTCCATCGACAGCGGAATGGATAAAGAAGATGGGGTCACTCAGCCATAAAAAAGAATGAAATAATGCCATTTGCAGCAACATGAATGCAACTAGAGATTATCATATGAAGTAAGTCAGAAAGAGACAAATACAATATGATTATCACTTATATGTGGAATCTAAAATATGACACAAATGAACCTGTCTTTGAAACAGAAACAGAATCATGGACATAGAGAACAGATTGGTGGCTGCCAAGCGGGAGGGGGCTGGGGGAGGGATGGAGTGGGAGGTTGGGGTTAGCAGATGTAAGCTTTTCTATATAGAATGGATAAACAACAAGGCCTACTGTATAGCACAAAAACTATATTCAATATCCTATGATAAACCATAATGGAAAAGAATATTTACAAAAAGAATATATATATATATAAAACTGAATCACTTTGCTGTACAGCAGTAATTAACACAACACTGTAAATCAGTTATACTTCGATTAGAAAATAAGAATAAAAAAGACTTCATTAGAAAGGAGAGTTGGCTAATAAATAACAATTTTGATTTTTTTCTCTCTCATGTAAATTAGTGACAATGTCAAGGCATTCCAAAAGGGACATTCACCCTTTTTGAGTGCATGCTATATATCTCGACACTTTCATATAAGTGAAAAAACAAAAATTAAAACACAAGATGAATATTTCTATTCTCATTTTTACATAAGATGGAATTGGGTCTCCAAGTTGATCTGTCCATGTTCATACAGTTAATAAGGTGAAGAACCAGGTAAGGGTCCCATCCACATAAATTTTGCTTATCCCTCACAGAGTGGCTTGGCACAGAGTCCCCTGCAGATACTCAAAATATTAATTGACTAAATTTATACTCAGTACTAGTGAGTTTATACCTGCACTAGGGTATTGCAGTCAAGACCATTGCTTCTGTAACTAGGTGAGTACTTAAGGGCAATAAGAAAAACTGCAATCACAAGGGACAAGTCATTTGGTAAACGCAAACTCCTTTGAAAGAAACTGGAAGCCATAATTTCAAGGGAAAGAAGTAGAACAAGTTATGCATTCCCAGAATAAAGAGAAAAATGGACTGCTAATTTCTAACACTTCTGACATCGCTGACAAAGGGACAAGTTCTGTTTCCTTCTTAGGATATTGAAATAAGAGTTTTGAAACTTAGGTAGTGAGGCAGAGAATGTTATGTGTTCCTGGAATTCTACTTCCTTTTCCTCATGAGAGGACAGCTAGGCAGTAGTTCTCAGCCTCCCATGTGATTGAATTCTAGCCAACAGAAAGTGGGCAGCAATGATTTCTGCCCCTTCCAGGTCTGACCCATGGACACCTCCTATACAGTCCTCCACATTCTTCCACTATATTTTGGAAGATTCAGAGGATGGAAGAGGCATAGGATGGAGAGAACCTATATCCCTGAATATCTTAGCTCGTGTTCCCCTCAAAGCACAGCCTCAGAAAGGGACTTAGGTACAAATAGTTTATTGGGACAGTGACCCCAGAAAGCAGGATAAGAAAGCAGAGATAGTGAGACAGTGGGTGAAGGAAGCTATTAAAAGGGTTAGGTATTCAGGTCACTAGGATCGGGGAAGGGAGCATAGTTCCAGAAGTCTCCTGAGAGGCCTGCAAAATGCCACTTGGGATTTTCTGCCCAAAGGTTGAGAGGTAGGAGCATCTGTGCAGCGACTCACATCCGCATCCTCCCAGAGACCAAGAGCTGCCCTCAGGGGTACTGATCCCACTGTTGTTCTAAGCTGCACAAGTGCTAGGGTTGACTGAGCTCCTCCAACACCACTCCCGGGGACCATGGAGTTCGAGGATCTCCAGGGAAAGAATGAGGACGTGGAGCATGATGCGTGGAGGTGAGATGCTGATGGCAAGAATTGTTCATACCTATCCTAGCTGGCAGTCAGAGACAAGGACCAAAGGGTGTGGGTCGAGGCCTACAGTGCGTCTGCTGAAAGACAGTGTGGAGCAGAGCAATCCCTCCCCCTCCAACCCAGCCCACATTGAGCCATGACAAGAATGAGAAAAAGCTTTTATTGTGTCAAGTCTGAATGTTAGGGCTTTTGTCCGGTTCGGTTTGCTTTGGTTTGGTTGACATGTCTAGGTTACGCTGATAAATACAGATGGGAGAGTGGACAATCCAGAACCTATGAAGTTTCTGGTTTTGTTTTAAACCATGATGGATATTTAATCACCACATTAGTTAGATGTTAGATATTCAGATACCTTAGGGGTAAGCCATGATAAAGTGAAAATTATTTTCCTAAGACTCAATGGCAAATTGAAAATGCAATATAAGTCTTAATTAAACTGAAATTTTAATTTTTTAAATAATGAAGATTTGAACAATGAACAATAATATTCACAATATTAAAGAAGGGTGGCAAAGTAGTTATATACAATAGATATTATGGGGAAATATAAACTGATAAACTTTTCCATTAATTAATCTGTATTAATAATACATATCAAGAATTTTCTAAAAATTCCTCAGTTTGTATTTTTAGATTCTAAAACTATCTAATTAGTCTATTAATTTTTGTCTGTGTTTCCCAAGAAAGTATTCAAAATTACTCCTTTGAGCTGTCCAGGAAGCATTTCATGAGGAAATAGTCATAAATTCAGACAAAGATTTAAAACATAAGGAAAAAATGTCCCATTATTTATAATAGCATACAGTTGGAAATTAACTGAATGTCCAACAATAGGAGATTCATTAAATTATGTTACATCCACATAATGGACTGTCAGTGCTCATTATACTACATGACTTCAAAAATATTTAATGTCCTTGGGAAGTTTTCATCCATAAACTTATGTGAAAAAAGATACAAATTTGAACATGCAATACAGTATGTAACACAAAATATACATACATAAATTAACAATTAGAGGAAAATATATTAAAACATTAACACTATATCAACATTGTAACAATATACCTGTTAGCAATAGGATTATGGCTAATTTTAATTTTATTGCTTTGCTTTATTTCCTAAATTTGCAATTATGAGTATATATTTCCTCTACTATTGTAAAACTATTAAAATGTTTTAAATTGTTTTTTCCAAATGTATTTTATATACATAATGATGAGTCTGCTTTGGGTACAATCTGGGTGTGTTGGAAGAGTTGCCCTGAGACCCATGGAGTGCTTTGTTAGCAAACTTTGCAACAGGTGATCAGAGTTGTGTAGGGCATATTATTTATAGCATTTACTTAGGGCAAAAGTGCTTCAATAGGAACGTGATCATGTTGTTCCACAGCTAAAACTTCTTTGGTTCCCCCCCTGCCTTCAGAACAAAGTTCCAGTCCTTTAGGGTGGCACCCAAGACCTTCTCTGATTCAGCCTTTGCCTGCTTCCACAGCTGGCCTCTTACTCTGCCCATAGCCACCACTCTCCAGCCACAGTGATTTCCTGGCAGTTTGGGGAACACACAGTGCTGCCTCTGGTCTCAATGCCTTCAGATTGCTCTTTGTTGTTCTTGAAAGGGAACAGGAGTGAGTGAGCGGAATGTGTGAGACAGAGAAGGAAGAAAAGCCAAAAGCCAGTATATGGGTGCATTATCACATTACTGCTGTGAGCAAAGAGACTCAATTCACTGGTACCTCTTGAGAAGCCTACATAAGGCCTCCCATATTTCTCTGCTCAAAGGACAAGAGTTACGAGCCTTTATCCATCAATTCTCATCTGTTGGTTAAGAGTTGCCGCAGGGGCATTAACTCCCTCACATGTTTGAAATGCATACACACTAGGGATGCCTGCCTCTCCCTGAATCCCTTTGACTTACTTCTATTTACCACTCAAAACTCATTTCATAGTTTCTTTGGAAAGACTCCCCCGATCACCTTCTGCACCAAACTCCTAAAGCTCCCTTAGGTACCCCTACTCCAAGTACTCTTAGCATAAAGCTCTCTTGCAAATAAAATGGCATCAGTCGTGCATCCTGTAATTGTAAGCCTTCTCTCCCATTACAGGTGCCACAAAGGCAGGGAGCAGATTTTTCCTTCCGTTTCTGTGTTCTGCCTGTATTCTGTACCTGCACAGGACCTGGCAATAGTAGGCACTTAATAGATAGATGTCAGTTGAATGAGTGCAGCAGGTAGTGACATACTTCTAACTAAGCATAAACATTAGGTCAATATCCCTTAGCATGTCTTCAGGTAGCCAACTGAGTCGTTCTCCTGAGCCAGCTCTCTACAACCTCTCCTCCGACACTGCATCGCATTGAAATCTCGGATAAGCTGCAGAAAGCGGAGCTATATGAAAGCCTGTATCATTTGGTATCTGTGTGCCAAGAAGATAAAGCCCTGTAGAGAACTTAAGCAGTACAGCACATCGCGGTAATATATTTGTGCCAAATCACCCCCCTTCCCAGCTTTACAATTGTTCACATGTCCTTTCTGCCAGCCTAAATTTGCTTTTTCAGTCAGACTTTGCTTCGGACCTCATCATTGATGGTCCCTTGAGAGGCCCAAATCCTCAATTCTGACTTTTACTGGATACTGTTTTTTATTTTCTAACCTGCTGGCAGTCCCTAAAAATCCCCACTCTAAAAACAGGCTAAGATTTACTTTGTTTTCCTCAATATGCTTTACA
This sequence comes from Pseudorca crassidens, assembly GCF_039906515.1. Taxonomy (NCBI): domain Eukaryota; kingdom Metazoa; phylum Chordata; class Mammalia; order Artiodactyla; family Delphinidae; genus Pseudorca; species Pseudorca crassidens. The sequence continues at coordinate 37,991,277 of NC_090302.1, read as the reverse complement.
TATTACATTTTCTTTTATTCATTAGAAATTCCAATGGGTATTTTTCATGTCATGTTAACTTGTACAATGACACAAAGACAAAAATATAAATAATACGTACTGGTTTTTTACCAACAGTTATTCAGTCATATTCTCAGCAAAATTTGTTAAATATCTCTGTCAAGATTCTTAACAGGACCCTCCTGTTCTCCATTTCTACCATGTAGCACCCAAGCTCCCTGCTATATACATACTGAAAAAGTAGCTAAAGTATATTAATTTAAGAGATAACAAATTATTAGCCTTTCCAGGATACCCACAGGTGTTAGTCTGATTCTGGTTTCTGGTTGTACCATATTCTTAGTTGTGTTTTTGGTCAATTCAGGCTTCTTCTATGTAGACAGAGGCATGCCTAGCACAGCTGTCCCTGTGATCTTGGACACTTTATAGGTAGCCTCTTATGGCTCATGGGGGGGGCAGTTGGGAGCATCAAACAGCCTCAGAGTTCTTGAGCAAAGTAGACCAAAATTGGGACCATGGAATACTAATAATTTTCGTTAAGTCATTAAGCATTCTTTTCTAACAAACAAACCAATACAAAAGAAATTTTGTAGTTGAGACAAGGGGTCTAACATTTTTCTGTTAAAGGACCAAATAGAAAATATTTTAGGCTTTGTGGGCTATATGATTCATCTCAGCTCTGCTGTTGTAGTGCAAAAACTGTCACAAACTCTATGTAAACAGATGGGAGGGGCTGTGTTCCAATACAAATTTGTCTAAAAAAGCAGATGGTGGGTCAGATTTGGCACATAGGCTGTAGTTTGCCAATCCCTGGTCTAGATAAATCGATATTATTCTCAAAAATCTTAGAAGTTCAAAAGAATTATTGAAATAATTAAGCTCTCATTTGCCGGGATGACAACAGAACAACTATTTCTTTTATTAAAGCCAAAGTATAAAACTGAACCCCAGCTCTAGGATAGGTGGTCTCCAAAATCCAGCACTGGGGCAGCTTGACTCTTGCAGAGTCCCACTGATCTGAGCTCCAGGTTTTGTCTGGTTTTCAGTAATACCCAGTAACTCACAGCAAAGTGTATGCTGAATAAGGAAATCTAATTATGTTCAAATAATCAGAATCTGTATATTTTGCTTAAAAGTAACAGGAAAAAGCTAATTTGATTTCCTAATGTGATACACAAAAACAAACTTCCTGTATCAGAGACTTCCTGGTAATCCTGATGGAAGGCTCCAATTTGACATCTTCTTAAAGGAAAAGGAGATGATCCTCTTGGAAAAATACAACCAGCAGATTGTGTATCTGCCCACTTCTATTTTCTTTTGTCCAGATCTTTTCTTGATGAAACTGGATTTGTACTGATTAGAGATTTATAGGTTGTGATTTTCAGAGAATTCAAGATAGAGGTTCCTATGCAACCTTACAAGGAAAAAAAATCTATTTCCTATTCAGGGTTTAATTTTACTTGAAGAAAATGAAATTAAACTATGACTCAGAGGAACCTGAGTGCATGAAAAAGCTATTACCAAAGGATTGTAGACCAGCAATAATGGAGTGTTTGAAGACTTAGTTACCTCAAAGTAAACCCCAAACCTTTATACATTCCCTCATTGAGCTTCTCTAGCCAGGTGCTTCCACTTGTAGGAATTCACTGGCATCAGTCCTACCTATGATCTTTTCCAGACAGTGGTAAGGAAGAATTGATCTTTTAGATTAACTCATACTGTTAACCAATTTTCCGGGGTAGCTTACTTTAAACAGAAGTAATGTATTTCACTCTATTAGCATATTTAGTTTTGAATTTATAGTCTAAGGGGTTTTTAACCTTTTTGTACTATGGGTCTCTTCAGCAGTCTACTGATGACTTTGGATCCCTTAACAGAGTAAGGTTATTAAATTCATTAATTGAATTACACAACGTACATGGGAGTACAAAGGAAACCAAATTTAAGTACAATTGTCAAAGTTTTTTAACGTCTTTTTTTTTTTCTGTTGTCTCCATTTTTTTATCTCTACTTCTTCACTTCCTTGCCATTTCTTCTCTTTGTTCTCTGAGTAAACAAGGACTGAGGAACCAAACAACAAACTTTTAAAGAAGCCAAGAATCTCTGTGTTTCTAAGGATCCATATAGCTCTGAACTAAACCTGCCAGTAATAGAGGAAGCTAAGGAATCCAGCCAACTAAGAAAACACTAAGCTTCTTTCACCTAATCCAGTTCTAGGTATACCATGGACTCACCTCATCCTTTACATGGAGTGTATCGATCTAGTGTAGACAGTAGGCATTATTTTCTGGCTGTAGCATTATTCTTCCAACCAGCACCCACATATCTGGGGACTCCTATCCATCATTTGGATCTCAGCTTGGATAACATACCACTTCTTCTGAGAACTTTCACTGACTCCCAGGATTCTGGGCAAGAATATCATACTTTGCAAACCAACTGTACACTGAACACCAGAGAACTCACCAAGCCATACAATACCTGCAATTTCCTATTTACATTTTAACATGTCTATTTCCTACATCCGCTTCCTTCCAGTGCCTGGTACAAAACCTTGAATACATAGAGACTCAAAGAGTATTTGCTGGGTAAAAAAAAAAAAATTCCTAACAAGGCAAGTCTCTAGCACCACATTTATTATCATTCCTTGCTATTATACCAAACTTGGACATTCCCCAAGAAAGCTCTGCAATTGGATGGTATAAGGCACCTCTTTCAGATTAACGACTAATTTGCAAAATTTCTAGTTGAATCCTCAAGATTTTCTTTTCACCAAAAGACATGTGTTAGAATGTTCATATCAGCACTATTCATTATAGCCACAAACTAGACACTACCCAAGTGCCCAGCAAAGGTAGAATGGATGAATAAGTTATGATATATTTATATACCAGAACACTAGAAGGCAATGAGAATAAAGAAACTATATGGGTAAATCACATAATACAATTCTGAGTGAAAGAAACCAATTTAAAAAAATGTATTTAGTAGATGAGTTCATTAAAAATAGGTGAAATGGGAATCATTTTTCAACAAATGGTGCTAGGACTAGATATTCACATGCAAAACAATAAATTTAGACTCCTACATCATACCACATACAAAAATTACACCAACAAGGACCAAAATATAGGCATAAGTATGCATGATCTTGGATTAGGCAATTTTTTTTTAACACAAAAGCACAAATAACACAAGAAAATAGATTAAATTGGACTTGATCAAAATTTTAAAACTTTTGTGCTTCGAAGGACATCATCAAGAAAATGAAAAGACAGCCACAAAATGAAAGAAAAATTTTGCAAATCATGTACTTGATTAGATACCTATATCTAGAATGCATAACAAACTATTACAACTCGATGATAAAAAGACAACCAAAATTAAAAGTGGGCAAAGGTCTAAATAAACAGTTTTCCAAAGAAGATACAAATAGCCTATAAGCACATGGAAAGATGCAACGTTACTAGCCATCAGGGACGTGCAAGTCAACACCGCAATAAGATACCATTTCACACCCCTGAAAATGGCTATAATTGAAAAGACAGACAATCAGAGGATGTAGAGAAATCAAAATTCTTATACACTGTTAGTGGGAATCCAAAATGGTGTCCCCGCTTTGGAAAATAGTTTGGTAGTTCCTCAAACATTTAAACATAGAGTTACCATGTGAAAAATCTAGCAATTCCACTCCTAGGAATATACCCAAGAAAAATGAAAACACACTGCACAAAAACTTGTTGTACATAAGGATTTATAGTAGCATTATTCTTAAAATCCAAAATGTGCAAACAACCCAAATGTTCCTTCACAAATTAATACATTTTTAAAATGTGATATATCCGTACAGTGGACTGTTATTCAGCAATAAAAGAAATGTGTTGATCAATGCTACAACATGGATGAATTTTTTAAACATTGTGCTAAATGAAGGAAGCCAGTCACAAAGGAACACATGTTATGAATGAATTATGAAAATTTATTGAGTGGCATATTTATCATTTTTGAACCTTTTAGTGTCTATGTTTTAATTAAATAATTTCTATCTGAAAAAAATCTAACTGGGTCTGGTAAACAGGAAAATGTTCCCCAAAACTATCCATATCCTACTAATCACAGGAAACTGAATGTGTTACCTTATATGGCAAAGGGAATTGGGGGTCGCAGATGGAATTAAGGTTGTTAATAAGCTGATCTTAAAATAGGGAGATAATCCTGGATTATTTGTGTAGTCCAACTGCAATCACAAGGTTCTAAAAAGTGGAAGAAGGAGGCAGAAGAACGGTCAGAGTGATGTGATGTGATCTGAGAAGGATTCAACTTGCCATTGCTGCCTTTGAAGATGGAGGAAAGAGCCACACATCAAACAACACGGCAGCCTCTAGAAGCTGGAAGAGGCAAGGAAATTAGCCTACTCAGAGCCTACGGAAAGGAATGCAGCCTAGCAGACACCTTGATTTTTAGCCCCCTGAGACCCTTGCCAGACTTCTGACCTCCAGAGCTGTAAAATGATACATCTAGTGTTGTTTAAACCACTAAGTTTAAGGTTATTTGTTTCAGCAGCCATAGAAAAGTAATATACTGAAAAACATCAATTTCTAAATACCTATTAAATCAGAATTGGGTAGAATTGTTTTTAAAGATAGCCTTCAGGCAACAGAAAAATTATAGAACAAAAATCATTTTTTCTAATGAAGCTGAGTAACTTTGCATATGCACCCAGACCCAGCACTGGTGTTAACCTCTCATGTGTCTCATCTGTGACCAGTGGTAGCAGATCCCAGTAAAGAAGAGAATTAATGGCTAATGTGCCCCAGATGACCAAACCTTGGCAGGTGGCCAGCTTAACAAGGTGTTAGGGAGCAAGCCAATAAATCTAGATAGCTATAAAAAGAAGTAGTGGTTGGGCTTCCCTGGTGGCGCAGTGGTTGAGAGTCCGCCTGCCAATGCAGGGAACACAGGTTCGTTCCCCGGTCTGAGAAGATCCCACATGCCGCGGAGCGGCTGGGCCCGTGAGCCATGGCCGCTGAACCTGCGCGTCTGGAGCCTGTGCTCCGCAACGGGAGAGGCCACAACAGTGAGCAGGCCTCGCGTACCACAAGAAAAAAAAAAGTGGTGGCAGTAAGAAAGAGAAATGAATGGGAAAGTCTCAAAAGTTTTCGAACTTGCATCTTATGACATTCGGTTGAGCTGTGCTCTCCAGTTTTGTCCAAATTTCAAAGCTCAAATGCCAGAAAAGACTCTGTTCCAAAACCACAAAAGCCACATTGAAAGGAAAATGGGAAAGATAATTCTTGGAGCATAAGTATATTTTAAAATTTTACTCTAGTTTTACCTTTGCATATGCAAAAATAGTGACAAGTACAAAATAAGCCTGAAAGTATGGTAAGAAAATGTAGTAAAGTGACAGTCATGGAAATGATTCTGTTACCACAATCTTAAGTATATTGAAACAATGTTCCAGAAACCATGAAACTTAGAAAACATGACCCCTGCACCATTTCCTTTCCGTTTAAATAGGAAATGCTCAAATTACCCAACAGAATAAAACTACTCTCATCCTCTCTCACTCACAAAACCCCAAAAGAAAATGTGTGAGTTCAGGCAGAGGGACAGCCTGCTCCTTAATTTTAATAGGTCTGAACTTCTCCCCAGAAATTATACATGATCCTATATAATACAATCACTTTTAGGAGACATAATTCTGTTTCTCCCCTATTCAAATTAGAATTTTTTCACATTACAAGTGTTCCCCTGGTTCAAGACATAGCATTCAACTGTAAAATCAATTTCTAGATCCAGAGAGCAACATTGATTCCTAATGCTACCATTCCGTGATTCCATGAGAACAATTTAGTTCCACCCTGAGACTCTGGGCAGAGATCAGAACAAAGGTCCTGGTATCATAAACTTTCCAACTATGTCAAATCCCAAAACAGAAAAGAGGAAAGAAGGGCCTCTGTGCTTCTTCCTAAAGCTCATCAGAGCCCTTTCTTGGTTGGTCTTAGAGATATAAATTGTCTCCCTCTGTGTACTCTTTAATTTTCTCTCCTCGTATTCAACATGAAGAGGGACCTGAGAAGGTTAACTGAAGAAGGTTAACCCACACAAAATATGCATTACCCATTGCCCTTTTCTGATTTCAAATTAAGTATATAATTAGTGAAAAAGGAAATCCATGCCTTCTGGTGATGAAAAATTAGGAAATCAATAGGTGGTTGCCTCTGCAGGGACTCAGGGGAATTTGGGGTCGTCAGTTGGGGCTGCCAGTTATAATATCTGAAATGGCAACACAGGCATCCTGTTCAGGCCTCAAAGCACTGAACAGATGCCCCACTTCTGGGCTGGCTGGCTCTGAAGATTTGCAGAGAAATGAAAAGATGAAATTGATCTGTGAAAATGTAGGTAACAAAGGAAAAGCAATAATATTGCTTTTAATACTGCCAGAAAGCTTAGAAAACAAAAGATTTTATACACATTTCTTAAAATATTAAAATGAAGAGAAATTGTTTTCTCCTACTTTTCCCCACAACTGCTACAAATGATGCATCCCTTCAAGCACTGTCTGCTACTTCATAAAGGAAGTTGTTATGTGGCTGCCCTCTTAGGTGTTGGAGGATATATAGCACCTTTTACCCTTAATTGTGTGTTGCCTTGATTTTATGGTCTGCTTGCACAAGCCAGCATTCTGTTAGTGCTGTTTGTGGGATGAATGCATTTATTGACGTGTGGAGCTTTCTGTGTTCATAAACTCCTGCATATGGGGACTTGAATCACCCTTTTTGTGTAAATTTTTTCAGTGACACTATCCTTTTCTAAACTCTGGTAACCCACAGCCAACTGAAGAAATAAACAGTCAGGTTTGTGTATTTGTATTCAGCTTCTTTCCCCTTTGTATTCAGCCTCTTTCCTCTTTGTAAGGTGCCCTGTAGCGTACAGTTTCAACACTACATAAACAAACCATTGTTGTATTCATTCACTTAGGTTTATGAACAGAAAGAATCCCAGAATTGTTTTTATCCATTCCAAGCCTTAATTATTGCTTTTAGAGAAATATACTATTTAATTAGCACCCCTGAATTTTCTCCCACAAGATAGACGTAATGCCTCATGTAGCAATTAGTATTTTGAAATTGTGTTATAATTTGTGCAATAGAAAATTAACCTAGATTGAGGTCACAGGTGTCCTTCTGAGGTATTTTTAACCTGGTTTCTTTAAAGTTAAACATAACTGCTATTCCTTTCCCTTTGAATAGCTTACCTAAAGAGGCTCCTCCTTCAGATCTAGCAGAGTGTTTAAATGCAGGGGCTTTGGACGGAGCCAGACTCAGATTCTACTTTTGACTCATTCTATATGACCTCTCTGGCCCTTGTTTTCACTGCTTTTAATAGAGAATTATTTTTCCAACATTTTAAAGTATTTAAAACATTAAAGGATTGAATATAATATGCTTTGCCACTGGACTGACTCATACTGCACTTCAGGTCTCAGATTTATCTAGGGAGCCTTTCATGATCCTCAACCCTGGGCCAGAGCTCCACCTGTGTACTCCCATTAGACATTCTATTTGCTTTATCATCCTGCTCTGTATTGTTTTTACGTGTGTCTGAATCTATTTCCTACAACTTTCCCTCCTCACGCTTCCACACACTGCTGACTCTAAGCCTGCTGAGAACAGAACTAGATCTGTATTTTTCACAGCTTGTGATAATCACCGATGCTATTCACCAAATACATCCATGTATTTGCCCCTCTGGGCACATGGTGGCATTTAACTTCCTGACACCTTGTATGTGGAGTGGGCCCGTGTTTGACCAATGAATCATCAATAGAAGTAATGGAAGTCACACTGCAGACCGAGTATTTAGTTACTGATTTGATACACTACAAGGGCTTTTTCCTTCAGTGAATGGCAACATTCAGGATGGTGGCCACCTGATGACTCAAGATGGTCAGCCCGAGAGCCTACAAAATACAATGAGAAGAGCCCTCCACTGGTCCATGATGGACACACAGAATGAATGACATATAAACCTATGTTGATTTATGTTACTGAGATTTTGAGGTTATTTGTTATTGTTGCATAACTCTGCTCATCCTGACTGATGCACAGATATATACCCAGTCCTTGATACAGTGAGTAACCATAGTAGACTCTTCATAAACACTTAGTACGTATTGTTCCTCACCAAACATAGCACTACTAATCAGGATATACATTCATTCGCATTGTTCACGATACAGCATCCTTGCTTTCTGTGTGTTCTAAGTTCTCTTGAACTTGGGTGATTTTTGTAGCTACAAGAATGAAAGGCCCATCCTCCACTATTTGAGCCATGGACAGGCCTCCAGTAATCATTATCTGTAGAAAAGGCTTGTGTGGCCTGCCTTTGATCTTACAGCAACAAGTCATATTGGGCAAAAAGTGGTGCTAAGTTCATGGTAAAATGAACTGCCAACTGCCTCCGGTAAAATAAACTAATATTTTCTGAACTTTATGCAGTGGAAGTAGACCTCCTGGCCAAAGTTAAGAAAAAATTCACTTGTGTAACCAGCAAGAACTGAATAATGCATTTTCTACAAAAACCCAACCCATCACGGGTATAATTTTTTTTTTCTGTGGCCTACTGATTTGAGGACCCTCATGAGGCTTTAAGTTCTTGAGTATTTGAGATTGTTGAAGAGTAAATCTTGTTAATCATGGAAACAGTAAATCTTTTCCTTGTCTTGCTTCAAAGTTTTTGTAGACCAATAGATGGATGGTTAGATGGGGCACTACATCTGGTCAAGAGACCTTTGAACTTTGGTCCTGTATAGACAACCAGATAAGGGCAGAAAGTGAAGAAAATAAAAGAAGGGATGAAAAGAACAAGAGTTCAGGAAGAAAAGAGAGAGAGAAAAAAAAAAAGCATCAAGAAAAAATAATTTAAAAAGGAAGCTTTGGGAAACCAAAAAAGACAGTAGGAAATTTGGTAATAAAATTATTAAACTAGTGAGCAATGAGATGGAAGAGGAAATGAGACACATTCCTTAAAAGTGAACTATGTTGGAGGCATCAGTTCACTGTGACCAAACAGGTCAGATGAACAAAGTATAGAACAGAACACTATACAACTTGAAGGCCAGGTCTCAATGACAGAGCAAAGAAGAAAAAAGTAAATATTATAATAATTCATATTAACAACCTAGTTAGAATGGTAATTAAGGTAAAGGTGGAAAGAATTTTGCATGAGTTGTATTGACAGTTTGCTCAATTATTTGGTTTTACCAGAGTAAACCTAACCCCAAGCTGTAGTTATCCCTTCACCACAACCACCACCACCTACCAGGGTTCTGGCATCACATAAATACATTTGTTATTTTCTACCAAGAATGAATGGTTTGCCTACGAACATGGAATTCTTGAAGCTCATTGTTGGCTGACAGACCTAAATTCTAGCTGAGCTAAAGAATCAATTGGGAAAATGAAAAATACACGGTAAGGACCACACACATAATGTTTGGCTGCTATATCTTGTTTCTCACTTTTGTGTACTGTTTTAAGATCCATGAGCATTCTTAGGAAAATAAAACCGCCAGGATACTTGGGAAGTACTCAAACTCATGACGTTCACAGAAGAGTGAGGAGGATGAAAAGAAATGAGACAAGTTGATGATGGCATCAGTTAAATACGTTCCCCTTGAGGTGCTCCAAGAAGGGAAGTTGTTCAGCCATAAAACAAAGACAGTTCATCGTTCTGCATGACTATTCCTGAATAGACCAAAGCATTTTTCAAAATCTTTGAAAGCTTCAAAAAGAAGGAAGAAAAGTTCTTAGAAAACTCTGTCACATTGAATCGGAAAATATATGAAGCTGGAATAGAACTAAGGAAGGCTTTGATGCTGCACAAAAGGTGTTCAGAATAAAGTATTGAGCAGAACAACCAGTCTCAGACCCGAAATGGTAGAAATGGTAGACGATTAGGTTGACTCAACCATCCGCATTTGTTACTTTCAACAAGAAATTTAAACTATTTTTTCAAAATTTTCAGTTTTTTCAAAATAGTATATATATATAATATACAAATCACACGTGTGTATATATATATAAGAATATAATGTATAATATATATATTAATGTGTGTATATACATATGTGTATGATTTGTATGTATATGTGTTTGTGTGTACTGTGTGTGTGCACATATGTAATATATGTGTGATTTGTGTATATATGTGTGTGTGTGTGTGCATTTGTTTTTCAAATAGAGTAACTATTTCAAAGAGTTGCTCTTCCAGGACTGAACAATATATTTTACCAGAAAGGAATATTCTGGAAAAGGTTAAATTTAGAACTCATAAAAGTAGACATGGTGATGTAAGCTTCCTGCAGGCAAGAACATTTGGGACCTGGTACCCAAGAGGTGCACAATAATCATTTTTTGACTGAATAACTGAACTATAAAGTTCTGTATGTAGTGAAGGACTTCAGTGACACCAGAAGCCCTTGTTTGCTATTTTTATTATCTTCAGGTAAAAAATCAATTGTTGTAGTTTCTAGATTAAAAAGGAAAAAACGCTACACCAGCCAAGAGGAGAGAAAAATAATAGGTTTAAAACGCTCTCCTAGCAATGAAGTCCAGAAGTGCGATTTCTGATGCCTGAAACTATATTCTTTGTTACATTCCTCCTCTGCTTCCTGTTGGCACTAGACTAGTTATGTAACTTCCCTGAACTTCACTTCTCATCTGTGAAGTAAAATTGGTGACTCCCCCTCACCTTCACCCCGGCCACATGATAGAAATGTCAGAGAAGGAATTGGAGGGAACAGAGCTTAGGAACTGAGCAGGCTGAGTCTACACCATTCACTCCAAGCAAAATCTGCCAGTTTTGACTCTTAGATAGGATGTTAAAGGGTACAGAGCCCTTTTTGGAAACAATAGAAATTAGAAGTTAGTGAAGCAAAATTTTTAATGTACTGGAAAAATCATTGACTCTAATGTCTTATACCCATAAAATATATTTCAAAAAGTGAACATGAAACAAAGATTTTTGCAGATGTAAAAAAATTGAACAAATTTATCCCCATAGAGGAATCCACAAAGGCAACAGTTAAAAGCTGGTTGCACCCTTCAATACTATCTCAGGGGTATAAACAAATTCATCACCAGCAAACCTGCACTACAAGAAATGTTAAAGGAAGTCCTTTGGGTAGAAGGATAATTATATTGGATGGAGACCTGGATCTACACAACAAAATGAAAAGCACCAGAATGATAACTATACAGAGCTCTGTGTCAAATCTGCCCATTACTATCTCTTCAGGAAAGATGTTCCATGAGGATCACTAGAGGACAATGAGACAGTGTTACAGATTGATACATGTTTATTTGTCAGAGCTGAGGCTTCTGCTGACTTTAGTGTTTCATGAAAGTTGTAAGATGTGTTTTTGACAAGTTCCCGGGGGGCATAGAGAATGCGTATTTCCTGAAGCAGTGGGGTGAATGGGGAACATACTGCATAATTTTTCTCTGAGATCTTTAATTACAAATCAGCTGAATAGTGTGACACACTGGGTCACAATGGAACTCCTCCCTTTCTTCCCCATTGTTCACCAAGGTGCCTAGATTCCAACTCGAGCGTGCCTCTGTAACATTGCTCCTTCCTACCCCCCACATACTGCTCCAGTTCACACTTCATGCCCCCTCTCCACAGGCTGCGCAGGCTATGGTCTCTCACCTAGTGTCTTTCCTCTCAAGCCCGTGCTCACTGATGGCACCAATGAGCAGCTTGGAGGGAAGGGGCACAGCATTTTAAATGAATAGTGTTCTATTCATTTTTGTTTGCAAACCATTTCAATTCTCCCTGAAGCCCTCTGGGAACTGGTAGCATGAGAGATATGGGTTAATATAGTAGGATTTCAGTTTGAGAAAAACTTCCATAAAAGAGGTATTCAGACATACAAAAGGAAACAAACTTGAGTGACATGGTTTTATGAGCTGAATTATGCCCCTCTCAAAATCCACATGTCGAAGCTCTAACACCTAGTACCTCAGACTGTGACTGCATCTGGAAATAGGGTCTTTAGAGAGGTAATTAAGTTAAATGTGGTCATATGTATTGGTGGGGGGTGTGCTAATCCACTATAACTATTGTCTTTATAAGAAGAGGAAATTTGGACACATTCATGTGCATACATAGACCAAGAGGTGACCATCTGAGGACACAGCAAAAAGATGGACATCTGCAAACCAAGGAGAGAGTCCTCAGAAGAAACCAACCTTGCTGACACCTTGATCTTGGACTTCAGCTTCCAGAACTGTGAGAAAACAAGTTTCTGTTGTTTAAGCCACAAAAAAAGTTGCAGAGCCACACCACACATAAAATATTGGGCAGAGTGGGGCAGGGGGGCAAACTCATGGAACAGGCCAAAGAAAGACCTCACAAAAATACCAGAAGGTGGGGCTTCCCTGGTGGCACAGTGGTTGAGAGTCCGCCTGCCGATGCAGGGGACGTGGGTTCATGCCCCGGTCCGGGAAGATCCCACATGTCGTGGAGCAGCTGGGCCCATGAGCCATGGCCGCTGAGCCTGCGCGTCCGGAGCCTGTGCTCCGCAACGGGAGAGGCCACAACAGTGAGAGGCCCGCATACCACAAAAAAAAAACAAAAGAAAAAACCAGAAGGGAGCTCCTTATTCCAAACTTTTGAGTGAAAAGCAAAGTGTTTCTGCTTTAAAGGAACAAAAAGATGGGTCCAGTATCATTTCTGCAATAAGATGTTAGGGAGACATCAGGTACATTCTTGAATAATAAAACGGGGGCCAGTTAGTGGCAATGAATCAAGGACAATGTGCCACTACATGCCCCTGGTTAGAGAGAGATCACACCCTGGGCGATGGTTAAGGTGAAGTCCGAATGAGAACAGAGGATCTGGGATGCGTTACAGACCTCAAAAGGGAGCTAGGATTCTACAGATTCAGATGGGGGTTAAGGATGCTATTTTAGGCAGAATAGACAGAATGAGAAAAGGCAATAAAGCTAAGGATCCTTTTGCCCTGTGCTGAAAAGTGGTGTGTGAGTTATCAGCTCCGTTGGAACTCATTCGCCATCTGAGAATGGAGTCAGCAGAGAAGAGGCTAGGAAAGCAGGTCAGGGCTTATTGTGGAGGATATCAGTGTGGAGGTGATTAATTTATTCTTAATTGATAAGGAAAAGTCAAGCCACTGAAAGTTCTCACTGACAAACTCTTAGTCCTTATGCCAAACACTAGACTGAGAGTAATATACCTGAGACCTATCTAGATTAGTTTTATCTATATTATTACCTGGACCTACTCTCAGCTAAAAGTGAAATTTAGAATTAACCAAGGGTTATGTGTGATGGCAGTATCCTAGGCTGTGAAAATAGATCTGTGGAATATGAACACACATACACATAGGGTTTTTAAATGGATTAATTTTCATTGCAAATGAACATGTGTTATAGTGTTGCTGCTCACCTAAATTCTACAAGTCATTTTAATATAACAGAAACTAATGGACCCTGGGTAACTGTGAAGGTATAAATTGGCACGGGGAGTGGCCATGTCACAGGTGTGTCATCTTTTCTCCCCCCATGTGAGAAGGTACAATTACACTGCTAAATGAATCAAAGAAAAGAATGAATGACTTTTCCAGGAAGATAAAGCAAACGTTAATTTTATATAGCCAAAGATGTATGAGGCTCTAAAGTGTTTTCATTTTCACAAAATAGAGCTCTCAAAGTCAAACGTAGGAGAGGGTGAATTGTAAAGCTGCTTAGAGCTCTGATGCCCTCATGTGGGGAAAAAACCCGTTCACACAAATGTCAACCTCTAGGACACCTGGGGAAATTCTACGTGCTAACACGATAGGAAGAAATGGTTCATTCGTGAAATGGTTATGAATGTACATTTGGAATTTTCGTTCTCTCATTAATGCTCTTTAGGCATCTTTGTTCAACATTAGAGGCCATTGGAAATCAGCGGGAAATGCAGTGTCAATAAATCATTTTTCTTATAATATGTACAAGAATTTTTCAGCTGATTTTCAGTTAATATAAAAAATATAATGCATGAAAACTTCCGATAAATGGTACTAAAAGTGTACTTTAAGGTGCTCCATTCATTATATCTGTTTATTATTATCAGTGCCAAGATGCTCATTTCTTGATGCAGGACTATACATAAGAACAAAAGTCTTATAAACTTCAAGCTATGCCACAGCCTAAAGTTTCTATACCCTAATATCCCAGGGTAAAGCCTGCTTAGAATTAAGAAAATTTACCTTAAAAGTCAGCCTGTTCTCTTCACTGTGCAAAAGTGCTACCCTGATTTGCTTTATTGGCATATATCCACATTTAGGAGGTCTAGAAGAAAATGGGACAACAATGGGGCCAGAGAAGAGGCGGTTGGAGAAAACCCAGAATTTTTTATTCACCCTGCTTTGTTACAGATATGCCGACCCAGTTATATTCCCCAGTATGGAACGGTCCAGAATATCATACCATCTTGGCAGGAAGACACTCTCCCCCAGGCCAGCCCGCACAGATTCAGACAGGACTCTGAAAGGGTCATCAAAGAAGGTGTACTGCCAAGTGGAAGTTTATTAGTTGCAGCCACTGCAAGGAACACGTCATCTTGTTTTGATCACAGGGTTGTTCTAAGGTCACCACATTGAATTGTGAGGTATCAGTGCTGTCAGGTTTCCTGTCCTGTGTCCCTTTCCCTGCTTTACAATCTCCCTTCCTATCCTCTACCACATGAAACATGCTGCCCATCAATGACAAACTGGTGTAAGGAGAGCAGAGGGATTTATTTCATAGCACATTGACTGGTCGGTTAGAAACAGATGTCAGCGGCCCCGTGTCGAGAAGGATTCTGAGGTGTGTGTAGGTTCATTTGGCAAATGTACTGGAACTGAAACATAATGCCTACCATGAGGATGTGTGTGTGTGGAATAGGTCATGGAAGGGCCAGTGCAGCATTAATGAGGTTTAGATTTTGTTCTCTCCTTTATACGTGTTAGGCTCCCGAATTCCTCACCATTCTCTGATGATACCTCAGTCTATATATGTCCTCTTCTCTTCCCTTCTTTAACTGATTAACTCCTATTTGCTCTTTAAGACTCAACGAAAATGCCCCTGCATCCGTTATCCCTTCCTCTTTGGTCTCACACCACATTGCTCACAGAAGTATATTTTAGCAGAAAAAATATATAAGAGTGACTATTGACATAGAGGTACTGTTAAGCTGTGTGTTACCTGTGGGTGGTAATTTTGCCTAATTCAAGTTTCTATCTCTGGAGCCTAGAACAGTGTTCATTGAATAATAGGCACCAATCTTTCTAGGGAGAAAAAACAGAAAGAATGGAAAAGATAGAGGAGTTCTCTCTCCAGGAGTATGTGATACTTTGCTTGGTATCTGAGGAATTTAAGTTTCATTTCCTGTGAAAGAGATTTCAAGTTTCAAAGAGAAGGTGGAGTTGCTTCATGAAAGAAGCATCTTCTTCGATTTCCCTATAGCCACCGTGGCACAGCACTCAAGTCCCTTGATCCAAGCAAGACTGGCTCTTTCATTTTTAACTTTCCTCAAATTTTTGGTGAACCTTTTGTGTTTGCACAAAGTCCTTTATATGTGTCACATTTGCCTCTTTGTCCTCAGATCCATCCTCTGCCTTTCCCTGCTCTGGTCCGAACTTTAGGGGGCTGATACCTCAAAACCACATTTTCAGTTGGGTCCAGCCAATGGGAGGCAATGGCAGGAGAAGAAAATGCCAGGGTATTTCTCTCTTTCTTTTTCTCTCTGCTTTGGACAATGTATCCAGAGGTGACTGTGTCTCCTCCATGCTCCCTGCTTCTCCTGAGCTGTGATCATTGTGTTTCCAGCTCTCCATAGGTAAGCTTTTCCAGGCTCCCGGATTCTAATAACACCTCTGCCTCCATCTTTGTCTTCCCATCTCTAGCAGTGAGAGCAATTCCCTGCAGTTGCTAACCCATCCTGTTGGCTCTGTCATCAATTCTAAGACTCTTGTTACAAGTTCCCCGTATTAAAGTCCATCTAATAAATTACCTGGTATAGACTCTACTTTCATGCCATGACCCTGACTGATGCACTGTGCTAGAGCTGTTCAAGTATGTTTTGAAATGTTATATATCATCTCCAAATCAAATGGGAACACAGAGCATTACAATATTCACCATTCACTATATAGAACATACTTATAAGCCTATAGAAACACAGCAAGAGGTATATCAGAGGGAAAAGCACACTGAGGATTCTGTAGAGGGTCCTGATTAATTACTAGACCAAGGGGAAAAAGATAAAAAGATGTGATTTATGATAGGATTAAGGAGTAAGACAAAAGGAGAATGTTTATAAATACAAATACATATTTATAAAATATCTTCTCATGTCCTATAGGACAACAAGAGAATGGGACAGAGAGAAAAGGCAGAAAAAACTTTACTCATGCAGAAACTCATAATGACCCCATCCTCCTGCACAGCTTTAGAGAATACTGGCTTATTACAATACAAATTGGACCAAATGGTGAAGGAACTCCAGAACCATCACAGACCTTTCTCGCTTCATTACACAGTGCAGTGGAGCGCGGCACAAATTGAGGAAGGAAGTCCTTTATGTGTTTCACATTTACCTGCTTGCCTTCAAACCCCAGGGCAGAGATTCAGTTGGGAGTGGGATGGGGGCAGAACCTATTGCTGCATAGAGGCTGCATAACACATGGAGAAAAACCAACTTGCAGTTTTCACCAGCCCCTGTCTCAACTGGCAGTTAAGACAGGGAAGGAGAAAAAACCCACAGCAGACACCCTGTGCCCTGTTTTATTCCTCACAATTGAGTTTTTAGCTGAAGGGCAGAGTCTGGAAAAGAATGTAATTTGCAGCTGCATAACAGAGGTGACTGAAAAGCTCAAGGACAAAATGAAAAGCTCAAAAGCTTTGGGGCCTCATTTTAACTCAAATTTTACCAAAATTGCCAACCAATTCAGGAGCAGTGGAAAAAAGCCAATCAGAATGACAGAATATTTTTTCTTTTCAATAAAACTTCAACATCCCATTCCACAGGTTTTATTTTTTTGCATAATTAGATTATCCTTATTTCTTATGTCTTGTAAGCATTTTTATCTGAAGAGTCATTCTCGCATCACAAAAGCAACACTTTTTCCCTTATATTTTTAAGATTATTTTTGGTCCATAATTGGTCCTTATTTTGTTTTTCAGACATATCAAATATACATATGTTAGATTTCTGCATTTTGTTTGTTATAATCTATAATTTCCTCTGAAATTTCTTACATTTCTTTGTCTTCTTCCTGCTTTTCTTTCAGATTTTCTTAAGCATGTTCCCACTTTGCTGATTTATATTTCTGCCATGTAGATCCTGTTAATTTTAATTTAATTTAAAATAAGGAGGTCATTAGATGGAGATGGCTTTAATGCCGTGGCAGCCTACACAAGCAAACCAAAATCTAAGTTTGTAAAGGCCTCAAAGTTACAAAATTGAAACCTAAGGACAACTAATCACAAACAGGCTTTAAACAATGGCTAATCAATAATTTCTTTGCTTTGCTTCTGCCTTTTCTCTATGAAAGTTTCTCCTGGATCTCCTGTCAGTAGAGTGCTCCTAACCATTTCCAGTTTAGCACTGCCCAATTCACATTGATAAATGCTCAGATGAACTCGTAAAATTTTCAGTATGTCTCAGATTATCTTTTAATAATCCTTTATTGCTTCTAATTCATTTTTAAGAAGTTTTGCAATGCAACTATTTTCTCTATTTCTTCCCCTCTTTTCAGTTCTCTTTATATCTCACTCTGCTGTCTTTCAGCTGTAGGAAGTTTTGTTTCTTTGTTATTATCTTCTGATTAGCCATCTTTGAAGAAATTATATTTTTGCTGGCCTTGCTGTTATAAATTCTAACAAAATAGGAAGATAAGAATATTTAAGCTGATACACCTCAAAAAAAAGCTAAATGAAAGCAAAAATAAGGCAATAATGTTTACTACCATTTGTTATTTCACATTTTTCTGGAACTGCTAGCCAATGCAATTAGTTAAGAAAAAGAAAATATTTAATTTTGGAAACGAGAACACAAGTATTGTGTTATTTTCCAATTACATTACTGTATGCCTAGAAAACCCCAAAAGAAGCATCCAAAAAAGTAATACAAGAAGTAAGAATTTAATAAGATGACCAATTACAAAGAGATTATAGAATCATTATATATAACTTCCCAATGTATTGAATACCCAGTTAGTATATTTAAGGAATTATGAGAGGAATGATCATTATTTCAATCAGAATTTATTTAATAGTAGGTGAAAGAAAAAAAAAACTTTAAACAATAAAATGAATTTGTTGACTCATTTATCCAAAATGTCCAGAGGTAAAGCAGGCTTCAGAGGATGTTCAATATTGTGACACAGTGTTAACAAATATCTTGTTTCTATCTGCTTGTCTTCTGTTTTCTTTTATGTCCTATAGGAAAGATCATCTTTCCTCCAACCACTAAACAAAAGTCCTGGGCTTCTTTTTAATTCGCTCACCTTAGGTCATAAACCTATCAACAAGTCATTATGACTAAGGGCATTCCATGTATTAATTGGCTTTGGGCTGGATTATGTGGCCATCCTGAACCTGTCATTATAGCAATGGGGTGGAATTATCCACCTTTGGAGTTGGAGGTAGGAGCAATCCCAACCAAACCTGCTCATTCTCATTGGGGTAGGGTGAAAGAGATATTAAGATGGCAACCACAACTGATGATGATAATGATAGTGATAACTGATACTTGAACTGATACTTGAAAAATGTACATAACTATTATAAGGTAAGTAGAGATTACATTAGTTTAAGATGAGTCGCAGAGCTAAAATTCCAACACTGGTCTATCTAGCTCAAAATTCAGCTCTTAAAGAAATATATAGGATTTATATGAAGAAAAATCAAGAAACATGGCTTAGAAAGACAAGGAAACAAACATGCATTGATAGATGAGTGGATAAAGAAGATGTGGTACATATATATATATAATGGAATATTACTCAGCCATAAAAAAGAATGAAATAATGCCATTTGCAGCAACATGGGTGGACCTAGAGATTATCATACTAAATGAAGTAAGTCAGACAGAGAAAGACAAATAACATATGATATCACTTACATATGCAATCTAAAATATGACACCAATGAACTTATCTACCAAACAGAAACAGACTCACAGACATAGAGAACAGACTTGTGGTTGCCAAGGGGGGATGGGGGATGGGTGGAGTGGAAGTTGGGTTAGCAGATGCAAACTAGTATATATAGAATGGATAAACAACAAGGTCCTACTATAGAGCACAAGAAACTATACTCAATATCCTGTGATATGCCATAATGGAAGAGAATATAAAAAAGAATGTGGGCTTCCCTGGTGGCGTAGTGGTTGAGAGTCCGCCTGCCAATGCAGGGGACACGGGTTCATGCCCCAGTCCGGGAAGATCCCACATGCCGTGGAGCGGCTGGGCCCAAGAGCCATGGCCTCTGAGTCTGCACGTCCGGAGCCTGTGCTCCGCAATGGGAGAGGCCACAACAGTGAGAGGCCCGTGCATCGCAAAAAAAAAAAAAAAAAAAAAAGAATGTAATAAATAAACAAATAAAAATTAGCAAAAAAAAAAAAAGAGAAAGAAACATGGCTTAGAAATAAAAGAATGCCAGAATAAATGGAAAGTTTTACCTTGCTCTTGAAAAGAAATATTCTATATTGAAAGGATTAAAATATGATTTTGCTGCAAGCACAATGAAATTCCCAATGGGAGTGTATGTGTGTTGCGGGGGCGGGGGTTGTTTGGGGAAAGAAGTCAGAGACAGTTGTGTGCACAGAATATTTTATTTACTCCCTCAGACACCCAGTTCCCCTGCATTTAGGCAGGACTAGGTGACTCATTTAGACCTGTGCTACCCCATATCATAGCTACTAGCCACATGTGGCTTAACTGAAAATTAAGTTAATCATTTTCCCAAAACTTAACATTTAATTCCTCAGTCATATTAGCCACATTTCAAGTGCTCACATTTCATTAGCTGCAAATGGCAAATGGCTACTATATTGGACAGTGCAGATTATAGAACATTTCCATTATAGTGGAAAGTTCTATAGACAATGAGTTGTGAGAGGAGGAAACATGTACCTCTTTAACCCATGCACAATTCTCCAGCTGCTTTCCCCCTGCGCTGGTGACTGCAGAGCTGAGGAAACCACGTGTTCCATAGCTATAAAGTGTAGCTATAAATCGTTGGCCCTTCTGTTGGCCTGAGTGCCTGAGAAACTCTGCAGAGCAAATCCCTTGCCCTGCCCCACTCACACTAACTCATGTGGTATATACACTCTGAGTAAGAGGTAAACTTTTGTTGTGTTAACCCGCTGAGCTTTGGAGGTGGTTTGCGACCATAGTTTAATCTACCCATTTATGACTAAAACTTAGGTTGGCAAATGGTAGTAACAGATTTTTTTAAGAGGATGGAATACTTGATAAACTGATTCAAAAATGCAGATATAATAATTAGGAACATTCTGAAAAAGAGATAAAGAGCAAACTTCTGATATGATAGATATTAAAATATACAAGTTACAACAATTGAGAGAGTGCAGGAATAGGCAGACAGACCAATGAAAGAGAATGGATGTGAGAATAAATGAAAATTTAGTGTGAACCAAAGGTCTCATTTCTAATTACCTGTGTTCACTCCTGTCTCCCTGCAGTGCTAACCAGAGTCTTCGACTCTGAGATGGCGGCACCTTCTCTATTTTTCTCAGAAGACTTGCCCCTGATAGAGCCATCTAGCAGCTGGGTCCACTAACACAGTGTGCCTTTATGATTTTATAATCCCTTGGTCCCATCCTCAATGAAGTCTATCTATGCCCTGTTTTCTAGTTAATTGTAATTGCCCTAGGCATTCTACTAACTTATTGTCTGTTAACATTTCCAATTCCTTAGAGTCCTACCCACCAATCCTTTCTTATCAGCCTCACAGTTCATATATTTTGAATGAAGATGGAATTCATGCTTCACTTAGCACAATCCTCTATGAAACTTATAAACTTATATTTTACCCACTTAAATCTGAATCCTTCTGTCTGTGGTTGCTTACTTCTCTATATTGCAGAAGTAGTCATATTCCATAGAAAACATGCTCTATATTTCATTAATTTCATTAACATTTTATGATTTCTAAATTTGATCTCTTGAACTATTCCTTTACTCATAAGCACACACACCTAATATAATAATAAATAATTTTGAACTGAATAACAATGAAAATACAGCATATCGAAATTTGGAAGATGCCATTAAATCACTTAAAGGAAGTTTAAAGCAGTAAAGAAAATAAAGTTCTCAAATCAATGATTTCAGCTTCCCCCCCTAAGGAAGCTATAGATATAGGTTGGCAAATAAACACCTGAAAAGATGCTCAGTATCATTAGTCATTAGGGAAATGAAAATTACAACCATAAGGAGGCACCATTACACACCACTACAGTGGCTAATATCAAAAGCCCTGATCAAACCAGGTACTGAAGACGTGGAACAACTGGAATTCTCATATAATCTGGAAGTTTCTTAAAGAGTTCAACATACATCTGCCATACAGCATTGCAATTCCACTTGTAAATATGGACCCAAGAAAAATGAAAGCCTTTGTCCATACAAAGACTTGTATATGAATGTTCACAGCAGTCTTATTTGTAATCGCCCAAAATCTCGAACAACGCAAATGTCCATCAAGGGGTAAATGTATGTTCAAATTGTGGTGTAGTCATACAACTGAACATGCCTCACCAATAAAAAGAACTATTGTTGTATATTGCAATATGGGTGAATCTGGAGGGGAAAAGCCATAGCAAAATAGAAGAAAAGAGTATGTACTCTATGATTCCACTTACATAAAACTCTAGAAAATACAAATAATCTGTACAGCCAGAAACAGACTACCTGGGGAGTGGAGAAGGTAGGACAGGGGTGGGGATTACAAAGGGGCATGAGGACACTGTTGAGGTTTACCATCTTCACTGTGGTTACAGTTTCACAGGTGTATACATACAGCAAACAAAAATTGTACATTTAAATATGTGCATTTACTGTATGCAAATTAAACCTCAATAAAGCAGTTAATTTTTAAGTAAAAAAAAAAAAAAAACAGTTGGCAGAAAGAGAGTTTTATTCTGGATAATCTTGAATTCTATGCCAACAGAAACAGCAGAACATCTTTTTGACTTCTTTATGAAGTAAATTGGTCCAGTTAAAAAATTAGAATCCTAGAAGTTTAGAGTTGGAAAATACCTTAGTAGTTACCTAATCCAATCTTCTGTTTGATGCACTAACCCTCTAGAAAATAACCCTGTTAAATTGCTGTCTAGCTTCTCCTTTAGCATGTATTTAACATGTATTGGTAGGGAAGCTATATAAAAATAAATAAATATTATATACTAATAGAGTCCCCATTGCCAAGTAAAATTATGCCCACAATCTGAGTAATGATTTTGGTCCCCAATTTCCTCTGGCATATTCTATTCAAATCTGACATCATCTACAATTTATTTATATTTTTCAGTCCAAATAATACCTGTCTGTCCACCTGCCTTTATTTTTCCAGTGTTCTATGGAAGTAGACAAAATGGCTAGGCTTTGGATGAAAATTTTTGGATTTTCACATTCTTCTGTATACCAAAACAAGTACTAGATATCTCAATTTGAATATTAAAAATAAAAACACCAGAGTTATTAGAAGACTGAATGAGATAATATTTTTATAATTTAGTGGGAGGTTTTTCTACCTGTGACGCAAACACTAAAAACAGTAAAGAAAAACACTGATAAATTTGTGTAAATTTAAAATACATGAACAACTTCAGCAAAAATAACAACCCCCCCAAAAAAACCCGTCCA
This sequence comes from Pseudorca crassidens, assembly GCF_039906515.1. Taxonomy (NCBI): domain Eukaryota; kingdom Metazoa; phylum Chordata; class Mammalia; order Artiodactyla; family Delphinidae; genus Pseudorca; species Pseudorca crassidens. The sequence continues at coordinate 37,968,329 of NC_090302.1, read as the reverse complement.
TAAACCATAATATGTTTTAGTATAAAAAAATTAAATCATGATGAGTAAAAATGAAGAAACTTTTTGATACATATGAGGAAGTTTACATATTTTGTAAGAAAAATAAAAGGAAAAAAGGATAAAAGAAAACTTTCGCTTCAGTAGATTTGGACAAAGGATATGAATAGCCAAGTCATAAAAGAAGATAAACAAAACAAATATATATATATATATATATATATATAAAGATATTCAAACTCCCAGGCAATCATGGAAATGCAAATTGTAAAATGCTGAGATACTATTCCCAGCTTCCCCCATAACACAGTGATTTGTTTAATAACAAATCACTAAAATTCAGGATGGGGGCAGGATGCAGTGAAAAAGATAGTCACACTGGTGATAGGAGTGTAAGATGTTAAAACTTTGAAAAGAACAGTTTTTAAAATACATTTTAAAGTTTAAAAGAGCATTCCATTTGATGTAATAATTATAGTACTTGAAATTTACGGCAAGGAGGTAATCCCAGAAGTGTGCAGAAGCCTTATTTAGACTGGCAGAAGTCTGGAACTATTCCATCTGTACAGCAAGAGAAGGATGGTTAAAAGTTGGTGGTAAAAACCTACCATGCAGTATTTTTTAGGCACCTAAAATGATGATGCATATCTCCATTCATTTAGATGGGAAAAAAAGGTCCAGAACATATTATTGAGAATAAGGAGTTGTTTGTATAGCTGCATGTATATGAGAATTCATCTATGTAAATTATATGTGTGTATGTGTAAAAAGATGAATGAAAGAATTTTTGTCAAAGTAGTAATTATTATCTCTAGCTGGTGGAATTTCAGATGATTTTTAATTCCTCCTTTGTACTTTGCTGGATTTTTTTTTCAAGTTTACAATGTCTCTGCTATAATAAAAATCATTCATGTAAATAAAAATAAGAACAAAGATAAATATTACATAGCAACCTGGAAAATGTTTATGACATTTTATAACAAAAAAATCACAATAGAGTTACATCTACACTATGATTGCATCTTCAAAATAGGTGGGCTTACTGACAAGGAAAAGAATAAGAAAAAAAAGAAGGAAATAAGTGATATGTTGTTGAATTGACACAGTTGATTTTTCTTTTCTCATAAAAAATGTCAACTATTGTTATGTTACTTGCTCCATAAACATTTTATGAGATTTAAGTATGTAATAAAACAGGTAAAATCAATAAAGGAGAAAGGTGGTTTGGTTGATGAAAAAGAAAAGTGGTCTGAAGAGAGCTGCAAGCTGCAGGAAATTTGGAGGAGATCTGTCATGGCTATAAATTGTTTAACCCCTGCCACACCCCCAAATCAATCAACAGGGAAGTTTCTTCTTGGGGATATTTAAAAAAACATTGACGTACTGCTGAAATGGTGAAAGAAAATACCAACTAATTTCATAACCTTTATCTACATACACCTCTCAGTAGAAAATATTCCCAATAATGATGACCGTAGAGAAAATAATGCATATGCTAATTTAAGTTTATATCAACACTAAACCTAGTCTTGATCTCACAGAGTTACCTACAAATTAGTGATAACTCACTATGGATTATTCCAGTCTAATTAAACCCTGTCAAATCAGCCCCTTCCTTTGCCCATACTTGGGAATTCTGTTAATGAATTATGCATTGAATATCCACAAATCATCTAATAATGTTATGAATGTCTTATGGTCAAAGGCCCCTTGAGTGGAAGGAAGATCTTCCATGTTCTCATTGAAAAAATAATCCTGGGGTTTAACAGACACAGCTTTCAGAGAAGACTTTGTACTGGGTGTAATAATTTCTGCATATTTCAATCTTACAAGCCTAAGAGTGTCTCTGAGGATTCATCAGAAGGAATCCCAGAGGTGCAAAGAAAAGGGAACCCTCCTACACCGTTGGTAGGAATGTAAATTGGTAGATGAGCTATGGAGAACAGTATGGCGGTTCCTTAAAAAACTAAAAATAGAGCTACCATATGATCCAGCAATCCCACTCCTGGGCATATATCCAGAGGAAACCATAATTCGAAAAGATACATGCACCCCAATGTTCATTGCAGCACTATTTACAATAGCCAGGATATGGAAGCAACCTAAATGTCCATCAACAGAGGAATGGATAAAGAAGACATGGTATGTATATACAATGGAATATTACTCAGCCATAAAAAGACAAAACAATGCCATTTGCAGCAACATGGATGGACCTAGAGATTGTCATACTGAGTGAAGTAAGTCAGACAGAGAAAGACAAATATCATATGATATTGCTTATATGTGGATCTAAAAAAAGCGTACAAATGAACTTATCTACAAAACAGAAATAGAGTTACAGATGTGGAAGACAAACTTAGTGTTACCAGGGAATAAGGGAGGGGAAGGGATACATTGGGAGACTGGGACTGACAATATACACACTACTATATATAAAATAGATACTAATAAGTACTGTATAGCACAGGGAACACTACTCGGTACTCTGTAATGACCTATATGGGAAAAGAATCTAAAAACGAGTGGTTATATGTATGTGTATAACTGATTCACTTGGCTGTACACCTGAAACTAACACAACATTGTAAATCAACTATACTCCAATAAAAATTAAAAAAAAAAAAAAAAAAAAGAAGGGATCCTAGGCTCCTGACCCAGAAGGATGCTCCTGGTTTCATGGGGACCTAATGAACCACCCCTGTGAAATGCTAGCAAAATGCATTCATCTCTGACAACTCAGCCTTTTGCCTCCAAAGGGAAGAATCAGGAAATTACAAAATGTTAGTTGTGAAAGCAAGGAGATATCACACAGCCATCACAGCACTAGAAGCTGCCTCAAGGGCAATTGTAGGGGAAATTTTTGGAATTTTTGGTGGGTGATTGAGGCAAATTTGACAGGAGCTTTCTGCTCTCCCACTGCTTCCATCAAAGCAGCCATACTGTACTTGTTTTATACATTGCACTTCCCATAGATATTGGTTTGAGGTGCAGGGGAAAATTGTGAAAGACTTTAAATTGGACCAAAAGATCACTGGGCGTCTTCAATGAAAAACAAGGCGTCATCTAACACATCCTCTGAATTATCTAGTCTATGGGGACTTTGGGCATTTCCTTATCTGTGAGTTATTCTACAACTCTGTAAATTATAGATAACTGATAGCAATGCAAATGACGCTTGTGCGCAGACATGGAAATTCTGTACAGTGGAGGGACAATTGATCCACTCTCCCAAATGAAAGTTTATTTAATAAATAATAAGGAATAATATACTCTCACCTTTCACATGTGATTGTGATATTTAATCACTACATATTTAACTACATATTTCTCAACAGCATTGTACTCAACACTTTAATATCCCCTTACAAGCAATGACCACTGTGTTTGTACACAGTCGGTGTTCAATGAATGTTGTTAAATAATCTATAAACGACTGTACATTGTATTTTATGTCCTACTGATAACGATATGCACCTGTGACCTTAAAATAAGGATAGGAGTTGATCATTTGTTCTTCATGTGCACAGGGAGGGCTCATGCTCATTTTTAGTTCCTTCATTATTCTCCCCTCTAAGCTCCCTCTTCCTCTGCAGTTCTAGGATGCTCTATAATTAGAAACCAGCCAGGCATCAACTACTTCCTCTGGGCAAGTTTGTGCCTTAACACCTCTCAGTGACCTTCCATGCTAATTAAGCTCCGTGTGAGAATAAAGAACATTGGTACTTAACTGAAATAAAAAGCAATTAAGTGGAAACACTTGGAGATGATTGTATGTTAATAAGAAATCTTAATCAATGTGTATACCTATGAGACTAACAGAAGCACCTTTGAAGAATTCACATTTTCTAATCAAACAAAATACAAACTTCCTTGTTTCCTAAGATGTGCACAGGCTCACAAAAATCTTTGATTTGTTTCACAGAGAGAAGGAAAAATTACTCTTATTCTCTTTGTAGTTTTCTGAAAATTACTGAAATATCCCTGAAGCAAAGTTTACTTTCTCTAATATTTTAATTGAGAGTACTCTAAATTTTATCCAAGAAATCTAAGCTTGGGTTTTTTATCTTTCTAAATCTTGTAAGCACATTAGTAATTTGTATTAAAAGTACATAAATAAAATGGATTAAATGCAGAAGGTTTAGATCAGGAGTTAGCAAACTGCAGTCACTGGCCAAATTTGGCCTTGCCTCTTTCTGTACAGTTCAACAGCTAGGAATGGTTTTTACATTTTTAAAGGGTTATAGAAAAAAAACAGAAGAATATTGTACAGGGACTATATGTAACACACAAAGACTAAAATATTTACTATTGAGCTCTTTACAGAAAAAGTTTGCCAACCTTTTATTTAGATGATAATCTGAACTGGAATTATTAGTGCAACCCACGTACATAAAACCATCCTAATTCAAAAAAAAGATGGAGTTAAAAATCTAAATTAAGAAAGTTAAAATTTAATTTACTCATTAAATAATAAATTAATTCAATAAACATGTATTCCATTCCAACCATGTTCCAAGGAATGTTCACACAATTAGCTTATTTGCGAAGAACCAGAACCAGGACTAGTTCAGTACATTGTCCTATGTCACCCCATGACTGAAGCTGATATATCTCTGATTCCAAAGACTGAAAAATTCTCATTATATCATACCCCTGGTTGGGGAACTAAGATCCTGCATGGCGCAGACAAAAAAAAAAAACAACTCAAGAACATGCAGGAATGCTCTTAATGACCACTGGTATTCAAGAAACTGTTTTTTTTTTTTTTTTTTTTGCGGTACGCGGGCCTCTCACTGTTGTGGCCTCTCCAGTTGCGGAGCACAGGCTCCGGATGCACAGGCCCAGTGGCCATGGCTCACGGGCCCAGCCGCTCCGCAGCACGTGGGATCCTCCCGGACCGGGGCACGAACCCATGTCCCCTGCATCGGCAGGCGGACTCTCAACCACTGCGCCACCAGGGAAGCCCCAAGAAACTGTTTTGATTAATAGATAAAAATGATTTGACTTAAATGTTAGATTTTGGTAATAAACGAATACCTTTGAGTTATTTGTTTATTAAATAAGACATAGCCCAGAAGTTTAATACACTCTGACTTGTCTTTCCAAATATTCTCCCTCTCCTATTCCCCAGACATGTGGGATATACTTCAACCTATATGACAAGGTTCAAATTAATATATTCTCTGAATTATCGAATCCAAATTGAGGTTGCTCATATCAACCACAAGTATTTCAACATGCTTTATACAATCTATTCAAGGCATATGATGCTGTGTAGAGTAACTGCAACAGTGCTTCTGACCCATAAATAAAAGTCTTCACAGCTACAAATATATGAAAAGAGGTAACAATCAAAATTCTCTGAGGGCTTCCCTGGTGGCGCAGTGGTAGAGAGTCCACCTGCCGATGCAGGGGACACGGGTTCGTGCCCTAGTCTGGGAAGATCCCACATGCCGCGGAGCGGCTGGGTCCATGAGCCATGGCCTCTGGGCCTGTGCGTCCGGAGCCTGTGCTCCGCAACAGGAGAGGCCACAACAGTGAGAGGCCCACGTGCCACCAAAAAAAAAAAAAAAAAAAATCTCTGAGATTTCTGCAATAGCTTTGCTAGAGAAATTTTGCAAATACTGTTATTTTAGACAAAAATCTATTGGAATTAATGACTATCCAATTAAAGGAAGGTTTATTTGTTGGCAGGAGAAACTCAGTAGAGTGCCAACTTTGCCCAGATAAACCGAACATACTATGTTTTAGCATACCGTATATTGGGTACACATGGACCCCTCATGAATATTCACTGACCCCTCCCTTAGAAGAACAAAGAATATTGCATATGACACGCTTAAAAATAAATCTTGGCTAACGTTGATAAAGGGAAACATTGGCTGCTGAAATGATGCATGGTTCCTCTTTTTCACTTTAATTCTACAACTTTTGTTCCCTACATTTATTGTTTTATTCCCCACTATATTGTTTATATTCATGTCTTCTACAAGCACAGTATTGTTTTAGGAACTATGCTGTTGTACCAAACAGCATGGAAGGAATACTTCAGGCCCTCTGGGACCCTAGGATCTACTTTAGGAGACAGGAATATATTTTGTCAATTGTAAGATTACATCTTTTCCTATGTTAACATTTCAAATTGAGATATGTCATACACCTGCTGTTGACCAGGCTAAACTCAGGATGTCGCTATCATTGTCCAAACATGCTCAAGACTTGGCATTAGTTATTCACAGTCATCACTTCAGCTGAATTATGTGCATGGTTGGTGCCACATATAATGAGTTTAATTACATTTGGAATAACTTTAAATAGTACCCAGTGTTATAGCATTGAACTGAAAAATCTGTGTATGCAGACAAATTCACTGACACTGGGCATACATTTTACACAAATGAAGCAAGTAGTTGTTTTGGGAAGAATTCCATATTTTTTTATATTGCATATTTTATTATAAAGCAAAAACCAGATATGTTGTGGCACCTGAGAAAAGATACTCCAAAAACGGAGAAGATGTGTTACATTTTGTTACGTGTATATATAATCCCGATTATATACTAGGCAGTGCAAGTGAGAGCAGGAGACTGCCAAATCCTTAAAATAGACAAGAGAAATTTCAAAACAACAGGATGCTACTATGATTATTGTTAAGGAATTGTAGTATGCACAGTTTAATTGGCAACATTTCCTTCTGTCTATCTTCCTGACATATAAAATAAGGTTGTGTCCTAGAAATCAATGTTGTCTTCAATCTGACAAAATATGGTACTTACAAAACTAATAAAAGGGGAAGCAAGGCAGTTTGTATCAAAATCAAATGAATGGGGACTTCTCTGGTGGTCCCATAGTTAAGAATACGCCTTCCAGTGAAGGGAACATGGGGTCAATCCCTGGTTGGGGAACTAAGATCCCACATGCCATGGGGCAACTAAGCCCGGCGCTCTAGAGCCCACATGCTCTGGAGCCCAAGCACCACAACTAGAGAGCCCGCATGCTGCAACTACTGAGCCTCTGCACTCTGGAGCCCACATGCCACAACTAGAGAAAGAAGCCCGAGTGCCACAACTAAGACCCGACACAGCCAAATAAATAAAATAAAAGGCAGAATCATATTTTTTAAAAAATCAAATGACTGGTTTGGAGAGTACAGGACTTTCATAAAGGCCTGGGAAGGCTTTGAAATGAAAGTAAGAGCTGAGCTTTGTGGTAAAGACAAGTTGTACTTTAAAAGTTGCAGTAAAGGTCACTGCCTGACATTGGGGTGTGGACAGAAGGCTGATGTGATGTTATTGCACCTAGCGATTAAGAGCATGAGTTGTGGGTCCAAATCCTTGCTCTGCCACTGACTAGCTATGGTGTAATCGGTCTTAAACTCTCTGGGCCTCAGTTTTCACATCTGTAAAAAGGCAGTAATAATTGTAACCATTTCATAGTCCTGCTGTGAAGATTAAGTGAGTAAATAAATTTAAATTGTTTTAAAAAAATTCTTACTGAATAAATCAATGAATATGAAATAAAGTTGGAGTAAAGGTAAAGGAATTGCAGGCAGGACAAAGGTCATAAGCAGATATTTGGAATGAGATCAAGTCTGGTATATCCAGGGGCAGGTTAGACATAGATTTAGCCATAATGAAAAATAAAGTTCTGAGAATTATCACAGGACTACACCTGGAGTTTCCTAAAGGTCAGACTGAGGAATTTGAGTCATATTCCATAGTCAATGGGGGTCATATGCTGTTTATTTCTCCTTCATTTTAGAATAAAATTTTGTTAGGTTTTGAATTCTATATTGGTAACTTTTTCTTTCAAAACAATATTCCATTGCCTTTTTCTTTTTTTTTTTTTTTAAAGAAGATGTTGGGGGTAGGAGTTTATTAATTAATTTATTTATTTTTGCTGTGTCGGGTCTTCGTTTCTGTGTGAGGGCTTTCTCTAGTTGTGGCAAGCGGGGGCCACTCTTCATTGTGGTGCGCAGGCCTCTCACTATCGCGACCTCTCTCGTTGCGGAGCACAGGCTCCAGACGCGCAAGCTCAGTAGTTGTGGCTCACGGGCCCAGTCGCTCTGCGGCATGTGGGATCCTCCCAGACCAGGGCCCGAACCCGCATCCCCTGCATTAGCAGGCAGACTCTCAACCGCTGCGCCACCAGGGAAGCCCTTCCATTGCCTTTTAATTGCTATTGTTTCTGTTGGGAAGTTATCAATGCCTTCTTGTTGATGCCTTTAAGGTAACGTAGGTTTTTTTAATATTTATCTTTCTTGATATTTGTAGGCTTTTTAAAATGTCCGTTGAAGTCTTTAGTCATTTTGGGGAAATTATTGATCATTACCTCTGCTTCTGCCAAAATCTTTCTCCTTTCCTTCTGGGACTCTAATTACATGTATAATGGACTTTACACTCTGCATCACAGGTATTTGACATCCGTTTTATTTTTCCTTATTTTTTCTCTGTGCTTCAGTTGAAATCTTCTGTCTTGACCTATATTTTAGTTCACTAGTCCTGCCTCCTGCTGTTTAATCTGCTGTTAAATCTATTTATTAAGTTCTTAATTGTGGATACTGCATTTTTCAATTTAATAACTTCCCTTTGATTATTTTGTATAGATTCCAATTCTCCAGTATAATTATTCATCTTCTGCTCTATTTCCTTTTTTTTTTTTTTTTTTTTTTGGCTGCTTTGGGTCTTAGTTGTGGCACCCGGGATCTTCACTGAGGCATGCGGGATCTTTCATTGTGGCGTGCAGGTTTTCTCTTCTCTAGTTGTGGCACACAGTCTCCAGGGCATGTGGGCTCTGTGGCTGTGGCTCGCGGGTTCCAGAGCATGTGGGCTCTGTTGTTTGCGGCACACAGGCTCTAGCTGGGGCGCACAAGCTCAGTAGTTGTGGAATGCGGGTTTAGTTGCCCTGCAGCATGTGGGATTTTAGTTCCCTAACCAGGGATCGAACCCGCGTCCCCTGCATTGTAAGGTAGATTCTTTACCACTGGACCACCAGGGAAGTCTCCTGCTCTATTTTCTTGAACACACTAATCATAATTATTCTAAAGTCGTTGTGTGATAATTCTAATATTTAGTTCACCTGTGAGATTGTTTATATTCTCTGCATTTTTGTTATTGTTGCTGTTATTTGGTTTGTCTTGGGTTTTGGTTGTATAATCCTATTGCTTGACAGGCCCAGTAGCTTGATTGAATGCTAGACATTGTTTGTAACAAACGTAAAAGCTCTGGATGATTTTTCATTTTCCCATCAGGGTTAATCCTTTCCTTTGCTGGACCGAGTGAGGATGAATCCTCTTAATCCATTCAGGGATTGAGCCAAGTTAAGGCTGGGTTGCTTTTAGGTAATAAACAAATATTGTGGCTTGCTGTTGTTCCTAAGGTCTAGTGCCCCAGAACTTTCAGCTGAGAACATGATTTGTTTACCAGGCCCCAAAACTCTTGGCAGGCCCTGAAATCTAACTTCTCTGTTCCCAAACTGAAAAATTCTGATTTCATTTCAGGCGTTTTCAGATTTAATTTGTAGTCTTCTGAACAGAGTAGCTGTAGAATTTGGCAAATGTCTTGGGAACAAAACTGGTGTGTGTTTGAAAACTCTCGATTCTATTTTTGTCTCCTCAGTCATTTTAGCTTGCCAAATGGTATGATGTCTCTGTCTTCCAGAGTGGCCCTCTGCCTGGGCAAAGCTTATCTGTTCTCAGCCTCTTGCCTACGTTCAGAACCAGCAAATTCTGGGAATGCTGGTTATAGATTGTTTGCTCACCTCTCCACAGTTAACCCCTCTCTGGCATCTTAGACTCTTTAGCCTGATTTCTTCAGAAGCTCACTGATGCCTTTAAATTCAGGATGTGTGTATTTTATGTGGATTTTCTATTTATTTTTGAAAAGATTGCTAGTTTATCTAAAACTAACCCATCTTACCTAGATAGAGAAGTCTCAAATCTACAGGCCTTTAAACAAGAGACTGATGTAATAAAATTGCTATCTGTTAGAGGGTAAAAGGTAAGAGACAAACTGGTAAAGATGGAACAGACCTTGAAAGAGGTGGTAGTAGCAGAATTAAAAGGAAACTAGAACTCTGGGAGCATTATTCCTAACCTTTGTTACATCTCCAAGGTAGATACTATTGGTCTCACTTTACAGAGGAATCAATAAAAACTTAGATATGCATTATTGTCTTTTCTACCTCCCAAATCTACATATCTTCTCTACAGCATAGTAGAGCTGAGTCCAAAGTGGCTCTACATCACTAAGCCTCAGTTGTTTGATCTGTCAAATGAGAATAATATCTATTTCATAAAATTGTGACCAATGAGACAAATACATATGAAAGCACTTCATTAACTCCAAAGAGGTATATGGGGTTTTTTTGTTTGTTTTTTTGCAGTACATGGGCCCCTCACTGTTGTGGCCTCTCCCGTTGCGGAGCACAGGCTCCGGACGCGCAGGCTCAGCGGCCATGGCTCACGGGCCCAGCTGCTCTGCGGCATATGGGATCTTCCCGGACCAGGGCATGAACCCGTGTCCCCTGCATCGGCAGGCGGACTCCCAACCACTGCACCACCAGGGAAGCTCAAGAGGTATATGTTTTAAGGGTAATTGGGATTTGTTTAACCAGGTATGGTAAGACACACAGACATAGAAATGACTTCATAAAGGAAGAATTTTTTTTATATTCACAGATCCCTAGAAATACAAGGCACAGCATGCCATGCAGGGCCACATGGGGAAGCACCAGGATTGATCAGGAGGCAGAGGGAGCAAAGGAAGAACGTGGGCAAGAGTCTTTATTATGGTTACTGCAGGAAGGAATGGGCGAGGCAGGGTACACAGGCTTAGGATTGGCTAGTTCGAATAATTTCAGTGGGTCTGGGGCCCAGGGGCTGTCCTTAGTTGTCTGGTACCTGGCCCTGATCTAATTGGGGCAGATGGATGGTGGCAGAGTATGAGAGCCCAATAAAGGAGGTGGTTGGGGTGTGGGCTCTAGATTAGTTGGTTTGCATATAAAAGACACACTCACAGGTGAGTTGTTTGCTGTATCTAGGAATTAGCTAACCCTGAGAGGGACAGTCCCTTCAGGGTCAGCAAGGCTCCAAGATGTCAAAGCATCAAAATACAGAAACAAAAGACATGGTTAACACAGTATACACTTATAGTAGCAGTTATCTTTCTCAAGTACTGATATTCTGCTAACTCTGAGCTCATGAAGAATCGTAGAAGATTCATTTTGGTTGCCTATGATGAGATGTATATATAGACCCTCAGCTCTTCAGGGAGACTCTCATGCTCAAGGGAAAAAAAAAAAAGAAAGGAATCTCTGTGTTCCCTTGAGTAACATTATACTTGTAATGGCATCAGTGACATCTCACTCGCTAATTCAGTGTTGTTTATAAAATCTCTAAAATACGATGTTGACGGCAATTGTATTTCAATTAATAACTTTAAAATGCCATGTTTATTTTTAAGCAGCTGTTGCTTGTTATATGAATAATTACTTTCTCAAAAAAAACAATCGCACCAGAAGCATATTTTTTAAATATACAACACTGTACAGATTATCCCCATTGTTTGTTTTTATTGAATTCTCTACTCCAACTATAAACACATTTGCTATTTGGGCAGTGCTCAACAGTGTTCAAACTAACATTAACTTCCTTCTCAAATACAAATGCTTGTGGGGGCAGTTTTTGCAGTGTGGGAGTTAGTTCCAGATGTATTAAGAGAAGAAAAGTGCCCATGCTGTACAAGCTTGTTTTCCTAAAAGGTAGGCAATTAAACTAAACAATTTCAGAACTGTTTAATTTATTAGTTCAAAACCAAAGTATATATCATAACAATCAACCCCAAATTATAAGGAATTTTATTTCAATTATTGGATTTTTTTTTTTTTTACAAAAAGTGCAATATGTTTTCATAATACGATAAACTCCAGTTGCCCATCTGCTGCCTAAAAACTGTAACACATATTTTGTAATCTCCGCTGGGTCAGGCATTATGTCTTAAATCCCATTCTCCTGTGCCACATACAGCAAGCAAATACCCTTTTGCCTTCTTAGTGGCAGTCAAAATTGTGATGTTTACAAGTTTACTATCTTGTAAACTCAATGAGGCAGTTAGAAAAGAAAAAAAATAAAGTGTCTGGCCAAATATCTCCAGGAATCTAGCTAAAGCAAATGTTAATAATTAAGGCACTTTTGTCCTAATAACAAGGAAAGGCTAAGTTCCAGACAATAACCATGGCTTCTTCCTGTAATCCACTCACATCACATAAAACCAATTCCTAAGAATTAAGAAGTATTTTTGCTTTAGTATTTTGTTACGCATACTACTCAACAAAAATAAAGCCCAAGTATAGTATACCTATATTCAGGACTCGCTACGCAATCTGCCAGGCCTAGTACAAAATGAAATTGAGGGACTCCTACCTACCCTCACACGCATGGAGGAAACCTCACAGACTACCGCAAATCCAGAGTGAAATACTTTTCACCACCCCTCACCAGGCCTGTCCCTGAAACCGACACAATGAAACTATTTCCCCATCTCGTTTTCTTACTTCCATATCTAGTGTTTGGGTGAACTCCTTCACAATCCCCATTTAGCCACTGCCAAATTAAACATTTTATCTTTAATTTATCCAAAATATCTATTTTGCACAGGAGAAGAATGTCTTTGTGGGTTTTTTTATGCCAGTCATGAGAACTAGCAGTTGGTTCACTTTTCAGGGCCAGTCACAAAGCTGGATGGCCCTTTATTTTCATGGATAAGTTGGTGGGTTTGGGGAAGCAGGAATGAGGGTACCTCTGAGACGAGCACAACTGTTCTACAGCAATACATAAAAGGGGGGGAAGAATTTGATGTTTGAGGAGTAATTTAGGAAGCCTAGAGCAAGGAGAAGAGAAGGGGGAGAAGATGCAGGAAACAAACTTTGTGATGTGCAGTATGATTCTTTTTCTTAACCCACAAGATTATCAACAAGATTTGTGCAACTGTAATTTTGAAACTCAGAAGAAAAAAAGCAGAGTGTCATCCTTGATCTCTATGGCACAGAACAGTGGCTACTAATGCAAAAGAAACAGAAGGATGACTAAGGAAACTTGAGGACATGAGCAACTTCAGAGATTAGTCAAACTCTTATAAGGAAAACTGGGAAATTTGGACTTCCGCAGGCCATGAAATTAAGGAACTAGAGCCACATTTGCCAATTGTGGAGGCAAAAGGTGTTCTGAGCTCCCAAATGACTCTCACATTAATAATAAAGAGAGCTTTACTGTGTGCCAGCCCTCATGGTCACAACTGTCCATCCATTAGGTCTTCTAATCATTCCAACAACCCTATCAAAGAGATATTATTTTGCAGACAATGAAAATAAGACACAAAGAGGTTACAGAATTTTCCCAGGATCAGACACTTACTAAATATTGGAAGTAGAACTAGAAAATAGGCAGTTGACTTCCAAAAGCAGTGACTACTCTAAAATTCTATCTTGTGTCATGTTCCAGGTGGTCCAGGAAAGTAGATACTGTTATTCAGAACTTACAAGTGAGGGAACTGAAGTCAGAAACACTAAGTAGCTTATCCAAGAGAAGCTAGTTAGTGGCAGAATCAGGATCAAACTGGATGTGGCTGATTTCACATCTTTGCTTTTCCTCTAACCCCTTTTGGCTCACCTGGACATAGAACTTAGGTTCATATTCTAGCCCTATCCTTCACTGTCTATGCAACCTGAGCAAATCACTTAACTAGCTGGATTCTTAGTTTTCTCATCTGCAGTGTTCCAATTATAACTACTTTGAAGTATTTCTAATGGGATATAAAATAACACATGTGAGCTGGAATGCATTATGCAAATATATGGTATATTTGCTGCTGTATTTTGGAATGAGAGGACAGTACTTCCCAAGATGCTTTTCACTCTCCCCATTGCTCAGTATTCACTAAGGAAAGAAGAAAGAGATACATCTTTTGAATAATGTTAATTTCATCCCACAGCTTTTGATTATTCATTCATCTGAGTGATCCAGTCTCATTACATTCAGTCATTCACTATAAATGCTTGGCAGGCTTCCAGACAGTTATTTGTTCAACTCAATAATCTAAAGTTTATTGTGTTAAATAAATCACACCTGACAAAAAACTCATGCTTTCAAAATGATCTTTAAAAGAGGGTGCTACTAATCATGAAAAATCTGAAGGAGAAATTAAGGAAACACTTCCATTTACCATTGCAACAAAAAGAATAAAATACTTAGGAATAAACCTACCTAAGGAGACAAAAGACCTGTATGCAGAAAACTATAAGACACCGATGAAAGAAATTAAAGATGATAAAAACAGATGGAGAGATATACCATGTTCTTGGATTGGAAGAATCAACACTGTGAAAATGACTACACTACCCAAAGATTCAATTCAATCCCTATCAAACTACCAATGACATTTTTCACAGAACTAGAACAAAAAATTTCACAATCTGTATAGAAACACAAAAGACCCTGAATAGGCAAAGCAATCTTGAGAAATAAAAATGGAGCTGTATTAATCAGGCTCCCCAACTTCAAACTATACTACAAAGCTACAGTAATCAAGACAGTATCGTACTGGCACAAAAACAGAAATACAGATCAATGGAACAGGACAGAAAGCCCAGAGATAAACCCACACACATATGGTCACTTAATAAAGGAGGCAAGAATAACATTGGAGAAAAGACGGCCTCTTCAATAAATGGTGCTGGGAAAACTGGACAGCAACATGTAAAAGAATGAAATTAGAACACTCCCTAACACCATACACAAAAACAAACTCAAAATGGATTAAAGACCTAAATGTAAGGCCAGACACTATAAAACTCTTAGAGGAAAACCTAGGCAGAAAACTCTATGACATAAATCACAGCAAGATTCTTTTTGACCCACCTCCTAGAGGAATGGAAATAAAAACAAAAATAAACAAATGGGACCTAATGAAACAAAAGCTTTTGTACAGCAAGGGAAACCATAAAAAAGACAAAAAGACAACCCTCAGAATGGGAGAAAATATTTGCAAACAAAGCAACTGACAAAGGATTAATCTCCAAAATATACAAGCAGCTCAATATCAAAAAAACAAACAGCCCAATCCAAAAATGGGCAGAAGACCTAAATACACATTTCTCCAAAGAAGATATACAGATTGCCAACAAACACATGAAAGGATGCTCAACATCATTAATCATTGGAGAAATGCAAATCAAAACTACAATGACGTATCACCTCACACCAGTCAGAATGGCCATCATCAAAAAATCTACAAACAATAAATGCTGGAGACGGTGTGGAGAAAAGGGAACCCTCTTGCACTGTTGATAGGAATGTAGATTGATAGAGCCACTATGGAGAACAGTATGGAGATTTCTCAGAAAACTAAAAAGAGAACTACCATACGCCCCAGCAACCCCACTACTGGGCATATACCCTGAGAAAACCATAATTCAAAAAGAGACATGTACCACAATGTTCACTGCAGCACTATTTACAATAGCCAGGACATGGAAGCAACCTAAGTGTCCATCGACAGATGAATGGATAAAGAAGATGTGGCACATATATGCAATGGAATATTACTCAGCCATAAAAAGAAACGAAATTGAGTTATTTGTAGTGAGGTGGATGGACCTAGAGACCGTCATATAGAGTGAATTAAGTCAGAAAGAGAAAAACAAATACCATATGCTAACACATATATATGGAATCTAAAAGAAAAAAAATCGTTCTGAAGAACTTAGGGGCAGGACAGGAATAAAGACGCAGATGTCGAGAATGGACTTGAGGACACAGGGATGGGGAAGGGTAAGCTGGGAAAAAGTGAGAGAATGGGATGGACAATATACACTATCAAATGTAAAATAGATAGCTAGTGGGAAACAGATGCATATCACAGGGAGATCAGCTCGGTGCTTCGTGTCCGCCTAGAGGAGTGGGATAGGGAGGGTGGGAGGGAGACACAAGAGGGAGGAGATATGGGGATATATGTATATGTATAGCTGGTTCACTTTGTTATAAAGCAGAAACTAACACACCATTGTAAAACAATTATACTCCAATAAAGATGTTAAAAGAAAAAAAGTGGGTGCTAAAGTGACATTGTCAATTCCAAAACATCACAGATGATTTTAAGGCTTTTAACAAAACAACATAAAATCTTGACAATTTAATTTAATGCTGTACTGCTTCCTGTAACTGTACTTTGATTGGTTTTCACTACTTACTAGGCAGTAATTTTTTTCATGTGAAATATAATTTATACTTTTAGAAGATATGAGCTGTCAGTGGTGTAGGCATAAGCAAGGTAAAAATAAAACTCTTCTTGAGGAGCCAATGCTTTGCTTCATTTAGTTTTCACATTTTTTAAATGTTAATATCAGAGGCCACAAATGTATAAAAGCTGGATGTATTTAATTTCCATAAAAAGATATTGGACACTCATTTGTATAATTTTGGAAGAACACTGAGGAGTGTGAAAAATAAATTTCTCATTATATGTAATAAAAATGAAAGAGAAACCAATGAATAATATGAATTATCACAAATACTGGACTTCAGAAGCTACACTAGGAACAGATAAAGTAATGAAATAATGTGTAACCAATTTGAATGTAAGATTAAAATCAATTAATAAGTAGTCAGAAGATGTTTATCATTTCAATAAGTCAAAATTATATCATGGAGGAAAGTATTGGCATGAATAACCCAGAAGAGTATATCATCAAAACAATTTATATTAAATATATGAGTACTTTGCTCCTTATTTGGATGTAAGTTCTGGGAGCAACTCAATTTTGCATGATATTACAACTAAATAATGGATATTTGCTGGAAATATCCAATTAAGGAGAGTTGGTAGTACTGACAATTTCCCGTTGTTTTTCCCAGCTCACTAAGCTTCCTCTTCCATGGTAGGACAGAGAACATGGTATGATTAATCCAAAGCACTAATGTAAAACTAACCTGGCTTCTCCCCCTTGACTGCTTAACCACTTCCTCACCTGGTCAGAAGTCAATATAAAACGAAGTAGCTTAGTTTAAATGATTCTCCCTTTGGTCTGTCCTCAAATAATCATCATCCTTATGTCCAAAAAAGACAGAAAGAAAGCAGATTAAGTACCAGTGTAAATACACTGGAATCAAGATATGCTACAGTCCATGTGCCAACAGATAACTGGGAACAGAATGCTTTGTGATTAAATATAACACATCTCATATAAACACAGTGTTATGTTTCAGTAACCATAATTTTGGAATACAGTAACTAGATACAAAAATAGAGCCTTAAATTACTTTGACAGAAACCTGTTGACTGTGTTGAATCTGTCAGATTCAGATTGTGATAAATTGATTTATAATTTATATTGTTAGTTAAAAATAAAATATTAACAAGTTTTCAAATGTATTACTCATCAACATTTGCCTCTAATAATTAAAGTACCAGACTGTTAAGTGCTTATATCATAAAAACAACAATTCATTGTTATTTTGAATACCATGTAATGACTGCTTAACTTGTTTTCATATTCAGTCACCTACAGGGATGCCTACGTTTCTTTAGAAGGAATAAATGCATTTCTTCCATATAGGAATATTTCAGGTCATCCTAAAGAAGTCAAACTCTAGCAGATGACACAGTTATCTGGTACTTTAGGGACTATCCACCCAGAAAACCCAGGTAATTTAGACAAAGATATGGGTTTCTTCTTTTTTTTTAACTTGAAATTATAGGGTCAGCTGAGTAGAAGGTCCTAAAGGCATCAGCTAATTAAGCAATGCTCTGCTGCCCTGAGGCTGTTTAGAGACTGCATTTTAAAAGTAACCCATGGATCAAATAGTATAAGAAGTACACACACACACACGTACATGCGTATGTGCACAGGCATACATGCGCACACACAGGTAAATGAGTGCATGTAAAGACTGAGGAAAATGAATAGGATCTGGAATCTAGTTAATAGCGTATTAATATCAATTACCTCATTTTGATACTCTACTGCAGTTATATAAGATGTCATCACTTAAGAAAATTTAATTGAAGGGTACGGTGACTCTATGTACTATTTTTGTAACTTTCTGTGAATAGACAATTATTTCAGAATAAGTTTTTTTTTTTAAGTATCCCCATGGATAATTATGCCTCAGTGACCTGACACATTACTATATTTTGAATGCTAGATCAGTATCACAGAAAAAGATCTAAAAGGAAATTACTAAGACAATGAGGTATTAATTTGCTGTCATTGCCACCACTTTTTGATCCAAAGCTTTAAAAAGAAAACAACTAAATTTAGGTTAAGATTAGGGTCATAATTAGTGGTGTGCTGGTAAATGTTTACCAACCAGTTTTTGAGTAGGGAACCCTGAATTTGCAGCATTTGTTCTTTTCCATAGTGTAAATATTCCACCATGGCCAATTTCAAACTACAAGTGTAATAACTGGCTCACAAATTCCTGAAAACTTAGCAATCAGTTCTCATATGAAACCTGCTTCATCAAGAAAGAGAATGGGCTCTGAGTGGGTATATATCCTCAGTTTCTTTGACTCCTTGTCTGTCCCACAGGCAGAGTCACAGCAGGACAAGGGCCAGAATTGGGCCTTTATGACTCAGGTTCCCTCTTGCCTAGATCTAAATCATCATCCCACATAACACCTTCATCCACCCAATCCTCTTCTGCTCATTTACTTTATACCCGAACAAGAATTCAGCCAAGGTCAGAAATAGTTGATAAGAGATAGAGAGGACATGCTCATCGTGTATTACATAGTGGGATAATTCCTATTTCAATGGTTTTCCCGCCATATAACATATCAGAAACATGCCATGGGCTGTAACCAATTTGCTTATCACTGATTTTAGAGAACCAAAGCACCTTTTTATATTAGTACACAGTACATTCCAGTAATCACTCTTACAAATAAATGATGAGAGCTTCTTTGGAGATACTGTGCTCTTGAATGAAAATTCATTTCTCTTCTATCAGAAAGGATCATGCTTTATGATAAATCAGATGTCTTTGTGGGATAGGACAGCAACTGAGGAGTGGGAGAGTAAAAGGATACTTAGCTAGGCAACCAGATTCTTATTAGCATTGATAGGTGGTGACTGGTGCCAGCCATCAACCTAATCATAGCTGGCTGGTCCTGTATAAAAAAGTTCAGTTCACATACAGAAGGCCAATAGGCACATGAAAAGATGCTCAACATCGCTAATTATTAGAGAAATGCAAGTCAAAACGACAATGAGGTATCACCTTATACCAGTCAGAATGGCCATCATTAAAAAGTCTACAAATAACAAATGCTAGAGAGGGTGTGGAAAAAGGGAACCCTCCTACACTGTTGGTGGGAATGTAAATTGGTGCAGTCACTATGCAGAACAGCATGGAGGTTCCTCAAAAAAACTAACCATAGAGTTGCCATATGATCCAGCAATCCCACTCCTGGGCATATATCTGGACAAAGGTATAATTCAAAAACATGCATGTACCCCTATGATCATAGCAGCATTATTTACTACAGCCAAGACATGGAAGCAACCTAAATGTCCATCGACAGATGAATGGATAAAGAAGATGTGGTACATATATACAGTGGAATACTACTCAGCCATAAAAAAGAATGAAATAATGCCATTTGCAGCTACATGGATGGACCTAGAGATTATCATACTAAGTGAAGTAAGTCAGAAAGAGAAAGACATATAACATATGATATCACTTATATGTGGAAGCTAAAATATGACACAAATGAACTTATTTACAAAACAGAAACAGACTCACAGACATAGAGAACGACTTGTGGTTGCCAAGGGGGAGGGGGGAGCGGGGGAGGGATGGATTGGGAGTCTGGGACTAGCAGATGCAAACTATTATATATAGAATGGATAAACAACAAGGTCCTATTATATAGCACAGGGAACTATATTCAATATCCTGAAATAAACCATAATGGAAAAGAAAAAAAAAATTCACAAAATAGAAAAACAGCTTAAAATACAGTTCACAAAGAATGATTTGATACCACATTTTAAACAGTGACTCTGAATGTTAAGATGGTAAAATTCCAGGATAACTAAGAAAAATAAAATTAATTTTAAATTATTTAGAGGCCTGATTTGGTCTTAGTCTTTCTAGACAACATTAGTTAGACACCTTGTTTCAGAAATCAGTGCCTACTTAAAGTCACAAGGGTAACTTATATTTTCTTACAAAATTTTTATTTTTTGCCTTTCCATTTCAGGTCAATGGTATATTTCAATTAATTTTGTATACAGTGTGAGATAAGAGTCAAAGTACATTTTTCAGTTCTGTCTTACCTTAAGTGACTGTTTATGTACGCATCTATTTCTGGACACTTTATTCTGTTCCATTGGTATACTTTTATGTCCCTGTATGAACACCATACTGTCTTAAACACCGTAGCTTTATAGTGATTCTTTAACATAATACTCTTTAGTAAAAAAAAGGATGAACTATTAATATATGCAATAACTTGGATGGATATCAAGGAAATTATGCTGAATGAAAAAAAATCAGCCCCCAAAAGTTACATACTGTATGATTCCATTTATATAACATTCTTGAAATGACAAAATAATAGAGATGGAAAAGAGATTAGTGATTGTCAGAGTTAGAGATAAGAGGAGGATGAGCAGGAGGTAGGTGTTATCATAAAAAGGCAGCACAAGGACAAGAAATCCTTGTGGGAATGGAACTATTCTATGTCTTTTTTTTTTTAACTACTTTACTGGAGTATAATTGCTTTACAATTTTGTGTTACTATACATATACATACAACCCCATATCCCCTCCCTCTTGATCTCACTCCCACCCTCCCTACACCACCCTTTCTAGATAGTCACAAAGCACTGAGTTGATCTCCCTGTGTGATGCAGCTGCTTCCCACTAGCTATCTATTTTACATTTGGTAGTGTATATATGTCAATGCTACTCTCTCACTTCGTCCCAGCTTACCATTCCCCCTCCCCATGTCCTCAAGTCCATTCTCTACGTCTGCATCTTTATTCCTGTCCTGCCCCTAGGTTCATCAGAACCATTTTTTCATTTTTTTTTTTAGATTCCATATATACGTGTTAGCATACAGTATTTGTTTTTCTCTGACTTACTTCACTCTGTATGACAGACTCTAGGTCCATCCACCTCACTACAAATAACTCAATTTCGTTCCTTTTTATGGCTGAGTAATATTCCATTGTATATATGGGCCACATCTTCTTTATCCATTCATCTGTCAATGGACGTTTAGGTTTTGCTTCCATGTCCTGGCTATTGTAAATAGACCTGCAATGAACACTGTGGTACATGACTCATTTTCAATTATGTTTTTCTCAGGGTATATGCCCAGTAGTGGGATTGCTGGGTCATATGGTATTTCTATTTTTGTTTTTTAAGGAACCTCCATACTGTTCTCCATAGTGACTGTATCAATTGACATTCCCAGCAACAGTGCAAGAGAGTTCCCTTTTCTCCACACCCTCTCCAGCATTTCCTGTTTCTAGATTTTTTGATGATGGACATTGTGACTGGTGTGAGGTGATATCTCATTGTAGTTTTGATTTGCATTTCTCTAATGATTAGTGATGTTGACCATCCTTTCATCTGTTTGTTAGCAATCTATATATCTTCTTTGGAGAAATGTCTGTTTAGGTCTTCTGCCCATTTTTGGATTGGGTTTGTTCTTTATGTTTTGGGTTTTTTTTCTTTTTTTAAAATGGTAGCCAATTCTTTTCTTTTCTTTTCTTTCTTTCTTTATTTATTGGCTGCATTGGGTCTTCGTTGCTGCGTGCAGGTTTCCTCTAGTTGTGGTGAGCGGGGGCTACTCTTCATTGCAGTGCGTGGGCTTCTCGTTACGGTGGCTTCTCTAGTTGAGGAGCATGGGCTCCAGGCATGCAGGGTTCAGTAGTTGTGGCACACGGGCTCAGTAGTTGTGGTTCCCGGGTTCTAGAGCGCAGGCTCAGCAGTTGTGGCGCACAGGCTAATTGCTCCATGGCATGTGGGATCTTCCTGGACCAGGGCTCGAACCTGTGTCTCCTGCATTGGCAGGCAGATTCTTAACCACTGCGCCACCAGAGAAGCCCTGGTTGTTACCTCAGGTTGTTTTTTTGATATTGAGCTGCATGAGCTGCTTGTATATTTTGGAGATTAATCCTTTGTCAGTTGCTTCATTTGCAAATATTTTTCCCATTCTGATGGCCGTCTTTTCATCTTGTTTATGGTTTGCTTTGCTGTGCAAAAGCTTTTAAGTTTCATTAGGTCCCATTTGTTTATTTTTGGTTTTATTTCCATTTCTCTAGGAGGTGGGTCAAAAAGGATCTTGCTGTGATTTATGTCATAGAATGTCCTGCCTACGTTTTCCTCTAAGAGTCTTATAGTGTCTGGCCTTACATTTAGTCTTTAATCCATTTTGAGTTTGTTTTTGTGTATGGTGTTAGGGAGTGTTCTAATTTCATTCTTTTACATGTAGCTGTCCAGTTTTCCCAGAACCACTTATTGAAGAGGCTGTCTTTTCTCCATTGTTGTTCTTGCCTCCTTTATCAAAGATAAGGTGACCATATGTGTGTGGGTTTATCTCTGGGCTTTCTATCCTGTTCCATTGATCTATCTTTCTGTTTTTGTGCCAGTACCATACTGTCTTGATTACCGTAGCTTTGTAGTATAGCCTGAAGTCAGGGAATCTGATTCCTCCAGATCCATTTTTCTTTCCCAAGACTGCTTTGCCTATTCAGGGTCTTTTGTGTTTCCATATAAATTGTGAATTCTTTTGTTCTAGTTCTGTGAAAAATTCCATTGGTAGTTTGATAGGGATTGCGTTGAAACTATAGATTGCTTTGGGCAGTATAGTCATTTTCACAATGTTGATTCTTCCAATCCAAGAGCATGGTATATCTCTCCATCTGTTTTTATCATCTGTAATTTCTTTCATCAGTGTCTTATAGTTTTCTGCATACAGGTCTTTTGTCTCCTTAGGTAGGTTTATTCCTAGGTATTTTATTCTTTTTGTTGCAGTGGTTAATTGGAGTGTTTCCTTAATTATTCTTTCAGATTTTTCATCATTAGTGTATAGGAATGCAAGAGATTTCTGTGCATTAATTTTGTATCCTGCTACTTTACCAAATTCATTGTTTAGCTCTACTAGTTTTCTGTTAGCATCTTTATGATTTTCTATGTATAGTATCATGTCATCTGCAAACAGTGACAGTTTTATTTCTTCTTTTCCGATTTCGATTTCTTTTATTTCTTTTTCTTCTCTGACTGCTGTGGCTGAAACTTCCAAACTATGTTGAATAATAGTGGTGACAGTGGGCATCCTTGTCTTGTTCCTGATTTTATAAGAAATGGTTTCCATTTTTCACCACTGAGAATGATGTTAGCTGTGGCTTTTTTATATACGGCCTTTATTATGTTGAGGTAAGCTCCTTCTATGTCTACTTTCTGGAGATTTTTTATCATAAATGGGTGTTGAATTTTCTCAAAAGCTTTTTCTGCATCTATTGAGATTATCATATGGATTTTATCCGTCAGTTTGTTAATATGGTGTATCACATGGATTGATTTGGATATATTAAAAAATTTTTGCATTCCTGGGATAAACCCCACTTGATCATGGTATATGATCCTTTTAATGTGCTCTTGGATTCTGTTCGCTAATATTTTGTTGAGAATTTTTGCTTCTATGTTCATCAGTGATATCGGTCTGCAGTTTTCTTTATTTGTAACATCTTTGCCTGGTTTTGGGATCAGGGTGATGGTGGCCTCATAGAATGGGTTTGGGAGTGTTCCTCCCTCTGCTATATTGTGGAAGAATTTGAGAAGGATAGGTGTTAGCTCTTCTTTAAATGTTTGATAGAATTCTCCTGTGAAGCCATCTGGTTCTGGACTTTTGTTTGTTGGAAGATTTTTAATCACAGTTTCAATTCAACTGCTTTGCTTAGTCTGTTTATAGTTTTGTAATTCTTCCTGGTTCAGTCTTGGAAGATTGTGCTTTTCTAAGAATTTGTCCATTTCTTCCAGCTTGTCATATTTATTGGCATATACTTGCTTATAGTAATCCCTCATGATTCTTTGTATTTCTGCAGTGCAACTTGTTACTTCTTTTTCTTCATTTCTGATTCTGTTGTTTTGAGTCTTGTCCCTTTTTTTCTTGATGAGCCAGGCTAGTGGTTTATTTAGTTTATCTTCTCAAAGAACCAGTTTTTAGTTTTACTGATCTTTGCTATTGTTCCCTTCATTTCTTTTCAATTTACTTCTGATCTGATCTTTATGACTCCTTTCCTTCTACTAACTTTGAGGTTTTTTTGTTCTTCTTTCTCTAATTGCTTTAGATGTAAGGTTAGGTTGTTTATTTTAGATGTTTCTTGTTTCTTGAGGTAGGATTGTATTGCTGTAAACTTCCATCTTGGAACTGCTTTTGCTGCATCCCACAGGCTTTGGCTCATCGTGTTTTCACTGTCATTTGTTTCTAGGTACTTTTTTATTTTCTCTTTGATTTGTTCAGTGCTATCTTGGTTATTTAGTAGGACATTGTTTACCCTTCATGTGTTTGCATTTTTTACATTTTTTTCCTGTAATTGATATCTAGTCTCATAGCATTTTTGTCGGAAAAGATACTTGATGCAATTTCAATTTTCTTAAATTTTCCAAGGCTTACTTTGTGACCCAGGATATGATCTATCCTGAAGAATGTTCCATGAGCACGAGAAGAAAGTGTATTCTGCTGTTTTTGGATGAAATGTCCTATAAATATCAATTAAGTCCATCTTGTCTAATATGTCATTTAAAGCTTGTGTTTCCTTATTTATTTTCACTTTCAATAACCTGTCCATTGGTGAAAATGGGGTGTTAAAGTCCCCTACTATGATTATGTTACTGTTGATTTCCCCTTTTATGGCTGTTAGCATTTGCCTTATGTATTGAGGTACTTCTATGTTGGGTGCATAAACATTTACAATTGTGATATCTTTTTCTTGGATTGATGCCTTGATCATTATGTAGTATCCTTCTTTGTCTCTTGTAATAGTCTATATTTTAGCCTATTTTGTCTGATATGAGAATTGATACTCCAGCTTTCTTTAGATTTCCATTTGCATGGAATATCTTTTTCCATCCACTCACTTTTAGTCTGTATGTGTCCCTAGGTCTGAAGTGGGTATCTGGTAGACAGCATATATACAGGTCGTGTTTTTGTATCCATTCAGCCAGTCTATGTCTTTTGTTTGGAGCATTTTATCCATTTACATTTAAGGTAATTATTGATATGTATGTTCCTGTTACCATTTTCTTAATTGTTCTGAGTTTGTTATTGTAGTTCTTTTCCTTCTCTTGTGTTTCCTGCATAGAGAAGTTCCTTTAGCATTTGCTATAGAGCTGGTTTGGTGGTGCTGAATTCTTTTAGCTTTTGCTTGTGTGTGAAAGTTTTAATTTCTCTGTCAAATCTGAATGAAATCCTTGCTGGGTAGAGTAATCTTGTTGTAGGTTTTTCCCTTTCATCACTTTAAATATGTCCTGCCACTCCCTCCTGTCATGAAGAGTTTCTGCTGAAAGATCAGCTGTTAACCTTTTGGGGATTCCCTTGTATGTTATTGGTTGCTTTTCCCTTGTTGCTCTTAATATTTTTTCTTTCTATTTAATTTTTGATAGTTTGATAAATGTGTGTCTTGGTGTGTTTCTACCTAGATTTATCCTGTATCGGAATCTCTGTGCTTCCTGGACTTGACTATTTCCTTTCCTATATTAGGGAAGTTTTCAACTATAATCTCTTCAAATATTTTCACAGTTCTTTTCTTTTTCTCTTCTTCCTCTGGGACCACTATAATTCGAATGCTGGTGCATTTAATGTTGTCCCAGAGGTCTCTGAGACTGTCCTCAATTCTTTTCATTATTTTTTCTTTACTTTTTTTTTAAAGTAAAGTAAAAAGTATTTTTTCTTTACTTTTTCTTTTACTTTTTTCTTTTGCCCTACCCAGGTATGTGGAGATTTTCTTCCCTTTGGGGAAGTCTGAAGTCTTCTGCCAGTGTTCAGTAGGTGTTCTATAGGAGTTGTTCCACATGTAGATGTATTTTTGATGTATTTGTGGGGAGGAAGGTGATCTCCATGTCTTACCCCTCCACCATCTTGAAGGTCTCTATTCTGTGTGTTGACTATGATGTGGTAACATAAATCTCCTGTCTGTTAAAATTGCGTAAAAGTAAATATACAAATACACACACAAATGAGTGCACATAAAACTGAGGACATGTGAATAATATGGTGCATTGTATTAATGTCAATTTCCTGGTTGTGATATTTTACTACAGTCATGCAAGATGTTACCATTGGGGAAAACTGGGTGAAAATTATGTGGGGTATCTGTATTATTTCTTACAATTGCAACTGAATCAACAGTTATCTCAAAACAAAGAGTTTAATGAAAAAAATGAGTTTTCCAATGAACATAAAACAGTAATCTATTTTTTGGGGTCTTTTAAATTTTTTCTCAGACATGTTTTGTATTTTCCAGTGCAAATGCATTGCACATTTTTGTTAGATATCTAGGTATTTGAGGTTTTTAATACTATTGTAAATGACACCATTTAAAACATTTACTTTCCAGAGTTAGAGCTTCAAGATGGCAGAGGAATACGACCTGGAGATCACCTTACACCCTACAGATACATCAAAAATATATCTACATGTGGAACTACTCCTACAGAACACCTACTGAACACTGGCAGAAGACCTGAGACTTCCCAAAAGGCAAGAAACTCCCCAAGTACCTGGGTAGGGCAAAAGAAAGAAGGAAAAACAGAGACAAAAGAATAGGGATGGGACCTGCACCTCTGGGAGAGAGCTGTGAAGGAGGAAAAGTTTCCACACACTAGGAAGCCCCTTCACTGATGGAGAC
This sequence comes from Pseudorca crassidens, assembly GCF_039906515.1. Classification (NCBI taxonomy): domain Eukaryota; kingdom Metazoa; phylum Chordata; class Mammalia; order Artiodactyla; family Delphinidae; genus Pseudorca; species Pseudorca crassidens. The sequence continues at coordinate 37,941,404 of NC_090302.1, read as the reverse complement.
AGGGGGTGGGCAAGGGGTAACCTTCGGCGCCATGGAGGAGAGCGCAGCAACAGGGGTGCAGATGGCAAAGCAGAGAGATTCCCACACAGAGGATCACTGCTGACCAGCACTCACCAGCCTGAGAGACTTGTCGGCTCACCCGCCGGGATGGGTGGGGGTTGGGAGCTCAGGCTCAGTCTTCAGAGGCCAGATCCCAGGGAGAGGACTGTGGTTGGCTGCGTGAACACAGCCTGAAGGGGGCTAGTGTGCCACAGCTAGCTGAGAGGGAGTCTGGGAAAAAGTCTGGAACTGCCTAAGAGGCAAGAAACCATTATTTCAGGGTGTGCGAGGAGAGGGGATTCAGACCACCACCTAAACAAGCTCCAGAGTCGGGCATGAGCTGCGGCTATCAGCTTGGACACCAGAGACCTGCATGAAACACTAAGGCTGCTGCTACAGCCACCAAGAAGCCTGTGTGCAAGCACACGTCATTATCCACACCTCCTCTCCCGGGAGCCTGTGCAGCCCACCACTGCCACGTCCAGTGATCCAGGGACAACATCCCCGGGCGTACACACGGCACGCCTCAGGCTGTTGCAAGGTCACGCCAGCTTCTGCCACCACAGGCTCGCCCCACATTCCGTACCCCTCCCTCCCCCCAGCCTGAGTGAGCCAGAGCCCCCTAATCAGCTGCTACTTTAACCCCGTCCTGTCTGGGCCGAGAACAGATGTCCTCAGGCGACCTACACACAGTGGAGGGGCCAATCCAAAGCTGAACCCCAGGAGCTGTGAAAACAAAAAAGAGAAAGGGAAATTTTTCCCAGCAGCCTTAGGGGCAGCAGATTGAATCTCCACAATCAACTTGATGTACCCTATACTTGTGTAATACCTGAAAAGACAACGAATCATCCCAAAATTGAGGCGGTGGACTTAGGGAGCAACTGTAGACTTGGCGTTTCCTTTCTGCATCTAATTTGTTTCTGGTTTTATGTTTATCTTAGTTTAATATTTAGAGCTTATTATCATTGGTAGATTTGTTTATTGATTTGGTTGCTCTCTTCCTTTTTTTTTAATATATATCTATTTTTTCACTTTTTGTGAGTGTGTATGGGCATGTTTTGTGTGATTTTGTCTATATAGCTTTGCTTTTACCACTTGTCCTAGGGTTCTGTCTCTCCATTTTATTTTTTTCTAGTATAGTTTTTACTGCTTGTTATCATTGGTGGATTTCTTTACTGGTTTGGCTGCTCTCTTTCTTTCTTTCTAATTTTATTTTTTTCTTACTTTTGTATTTTTAATAATTTTTTTCTTTTTTTGTTTTAATAACTTTATTTACTATTTTTCTCTTTCTTTCTTTTTTTTTTCTTTTTATCCCTTTTTGTCCAAGCCATGTGGCTGACAGGGTCTTAGTGCTCCAGTCAGGTGTCAGGCCTGAGCCTCTTGGGTGGGAGAGCCAAGAACAGGACACTGGACCACCAGAGGACTCCTGGGCCCACGTAATATCAAATGGTGAAAGCTCTCCCAGAGATCTCCATCTCAACGCTAAGACCCAGTTCCACTCAACGACCAGCAAGATACAGTGCTGGACAACCCATACCAAACAACTAGCAAGACAGGAACACGACCCCACCCATTAGCAGAGAGGCTGCCTAAAATCATAATAAGTTCACAGAAACCCCAAAACACACCACCAGACGCGGTCCTGCCCACCAGAAAAAGAAGATCCAGCCTGAGCCACCAAAACACAGGAACCAGTCCCCTCCACCAGGAAGCCTACACAATGCATTGAAACAACCTTACCAAGTGGAGGCAGACGCCAAAAACAATGGGAACTACGAACATGCAGCCTGCGAAAAAGAGACTCCAACAAAGAAAGTTAAGCAAAATGAGAAGACAGAGAAATACACAGCAGATAAAGGAACAAGGAAAACACCCATCACACCGAACAAATGAGGAGGAAATAGGCAGTCTACCTGAAAAAGAATTCAGAGTAATGATAGTAAAGATGATCCAAAATCTTGGAAATAGAAAGGAAAAAATGCAGGAAATGTTTAGTAAGGACCTAGAAGAACTAAAGAGCAAAGAAACAGTGATGAACAACACAATAAATGAAATTAAATATTCCCTAGAAAGAATCAATAGCAGATTAATGGAGGCACAAAAGCGGATAAGTGATTTGGAAGATAAAATAGTGAAAATAACTACCACAGGGCAGAATAAAGAAAGAAGAATAAAAAAAAATTGAGGACAGTCTCTGAGACCTCTGGGAAAACATTAAATTCACCAACATTCGAATTATAGCGGTCCCAGAAGAAGAAGAGAAATGGAAAAGAACTGTGAAATATTTGAAGAGATTATAGTTGAAATCTTCCCTAATATGGGAAAGGAAAGAGTCAGTCAAGTTCAGGAAGCGCAGAGAGTCCCATACAGGATAAATCCAATGTAAAACACGCCAAGACTCATATTAATCAAACTATCAAAATACAAAGAAAAAATATTAAAAACAGCAAGTCAGAAGAAACATATAACATACAAGGGAATCCCCATAACGTTAACAGCTGATTTCCCAGCAGAAACTCTGCAAACCAGAAAGGATTGGCAGGACATATTTAAAGGGATGAAAGGGGAAAACCTACAGCAAGATTACTCTACCCAGCAAGGATTTCATTCAGATTCGACAGAGAAATTAAAACTATCACACACAAGCAAAAGCTAAAAGAATTCAGCACCACCAAACCAGCTCTACAGAAAATGCTAAAGGAACTTCTCTATGCAGGAAACACAAGGGAAGGAAAAGATTGACAAAAACAAACCCAAAACAATTAAGAAAATGGTAATAGGAACATACATATCGATAATTACCTTAAATGTAATTGGATTAAATGCTCCAACCAAAAGACATAGACTGGCTGAATGGATACAAAAAGAAGACTCATATATATGATGTCTACAAGAGGCCCACTTCAGACCTAGGGACACATACAGACTGAAAGTGAGGGAATGGAAAAAGATATTCCATGCAAATGGAAATCTAAAGAAAGCTGGAGTATCAATTCTCATATCAGACAAAATAGACTTTAAAATAAAGACTATTACAAGAGACAAAGAAGGACACTACATAATGATCAAGGCATCAATCCAAGAAGATATCACAATTTCAAATATTTATGCCCCCAACAGAGGAGCACCTCAATACATAAGGCAAATGCTAACAGCCATAAAAGGGGAAATTGATGGTAATACAATCATAGTAAGGGACTTTAACACCCCACTTTCACCAATGGACAGATCACCCAAAATGAAAATAAATAAGGAAACAAAAGCTTTAAATGAGACATTAAACTTAATTGATATTTATAGGACATTCCATCTAAAAACAACAGAATACACTTTCTTCTCAAGTGCTCATTCTCCAGGATAGATCATATCTTGGGTCACAAATTAAGTCTTGGTAAATTTAAGAAAATTGAAATTGTATCAAGTATCTTTTCCAACAACAATGCTATGAGACTAGATATCAATTACAGGAAAAAAAGTGTAAAAAATGCAAACACAGGGAGGGTAAAGAATACGCTACTAAATAACCAAGATTTCACAGAGGAAATCAAAAAATACCTAGAAACAAATAACAATGAAAACACAACCCAAAACCTATGAGATGCAGCAATAGCATTTCTAAGAAGGAAGTTTACAGCAATACAATCCTACCTCAAGAAACAAGAAACATCTCAAATAAACAACCTAACCTTACACCTAAAGCAATTAAAGAAAGAACAAGAAAACCCCAATGTTAGCAGAAGGAAAGAAGTCATAAAGATCAGATCAGAAATAAATGAAAAATATATGAAGGAAATGATAGCAAAGATCAATAAAACTAAAAGCTGGCTTTTTGAGAAGATAAACAAAATTGATAAACCATTAGCCACACTCACCCAGAAAAAAACGGATAAGACTCAAATCAATAGAATTAGAAATGAAAAAGGAGAAGTAACAACTGACACTGCAGAAATACAAAGGATCATGAGAGATTACTACAAGCAACTATATGCCAATAAAATGGACAACCTGGAAGAAATGGACAAACTCTTAGAAAAGCACAACCTTCCGAGACTGAATCAGGTATAAACAGAAAATATAAACAGACCAATCACAAGCACTGAAATTGAGACTGTGATTAAAAATCTTCCAACAAACAGAAGTCCAGGACCAGATGGCTTCACAGAATTCTGTCAAACATTTACAGAAGAGCTAACACCTATCCTTCTCAAACTCTTCCAAAATATAGCAGAGGGAAGAACACTCCCAATCTCATTCTACGAGGCCACCATCACCCTGATACCAAAACCAGACAATGATGGCACATAAAAAGAAAACTACAGGCCAATATCACTAATGAACATAGATGCAAAAATCCTCAACAAAATACTAGCAAACAGAATCCAACAGCACATTAAAAGATCATATACCATGATCAAGTGGGGTTTATCCCAGGAATGAAAGGATTCTTCAATATACGCAAATCAATCAATGCTGTACACCATATTAACAAACTGAAGAAAAAACATATGATCATCTCAATCGATGCAGAAAAAGCTTTCAACAAAATTCAACACCCATTTATGATAAAAACCCTCCAGAAGGTAGGCATAGAGGGAACTTACCTCAACATGCATGTCAATTATATCTCAATAAAACTGAAAAAATAATACAATTTAAAAAAGGAAAATAGGGCTTCCCTGGTGGCGCAGTGGTTGAGAGTCCGCCTGCCGATGCAGGGGACACGGGTTCGTGCCCCGGTCCGGGAAGAGCCCACATGCCGCGGAGCGGCTGGGCCCGTGAGCCATGGCCGCTGAGCCTGCGTGTCCGGAGCCTGTGCTCCACAACGGGAGAGGCCACAACAGTGAGAGGCCCGCGTACCGCAAAAAAAAAAAACAAAGAGAACCAACAACCCAGGAGGAAAGGAGTGTGGGTTGAAAACAGTGACTGAGAAGTAAAACCGTGTCACATGTACATCCAGAACGCTGAGTCTTCAATAAACCGGTTACATGTATGAAAAATTCTCACCAGTCACAATCACCATCATCAAATATCTACAAACAGTAAATGCTGGAAAGGGTGTTGAGAAGAGGGAACCCTATTGCACTGTTGGTGGGAATGTCAATTGATCAAGCCACTATTGAGAACAGTATGGAGGTTCCTTAAAAAACTAAAAATGTAACTACCATACAACCCAGCAAACCCACTGCTGGGCATATACCCTGAGAAAACCATAATTCAAAAAGAGTCATGTACCCCGATGTTCACTGCAGCTCTATTTACAATAGCCAGGACATGGAAGCAACCTAAGAGTCCATCGACAGATGAATGGATGAAGAAGATGGGGCATATATATATACAATGGAATATTACTCCGCCATACAAGGAAACAAAATTGAGTTATTTGTAGTGAGGTGGATGGACCTAGAGACTGTCATACAGGGTGAAGTAAGTCACAAAGAGAAAAACAAATACCATATGCTGACACATATATATGGAATCTAAAACAAACAAACAAACAAAATAAAAAACCGTTCTGAAGAACCTAGGGACAGGACAGGAATAAAGACGTAGATGTAGAGAATGGACTTGAGGGCACAGGGAAGGGGACGGGTAAGCTGGGCAAAGTGAGAGAGTGGCATAAACATATATACACTACCAAATGTAAAACAGATAGCTAGTGCGAAGCAGCCGCATGGCACAGAGAGATCAGCTCGGTGCTTTGTGTCCACCTAGAGCGGAGGGATAGGGAGGGTGGGAGGGAGACGCAAGAGGGAGAAGATATGGGGATATATGTATACATATAGCTGATTCACTTTGTTATACAGTAGAAACTAACACACCATTGTAAAGCAATTATACTTCAATAAAGATGTTAAAAAAACAATAAAATAAATTTTAAAAATTCTTTTGAAGAATAAATATTATTTTGCACTCTTTTACTGCTGGTATATACAACGGATTTTATATATTTATTTGCATATTCAGTAGTCTTGCTAAATTCATTTAACTATAATGATTTATTTTTACATTATTTGAACTCTTCAAAAAGCATAATTATATCTATATATCTGTGAATAATAATTCTGTTTTTTCCTTTAAACGTCATGAGTTTTTATTTTCCTTTTTTTTTTTTTTTTTTTTCGGTACGCGGGCCTCTCACTGTTGTGGCCTCTCCCGTTGTGGAGCACAGGCTCCGGACACGCAGGCTCAGCGGCCATGGCTCACGGGCCCAGCCGCTCCGCGGCATGTGGGATCTTCCCGGACCGGGGCACGAACCCGTGTCCCCTGCATCGGCAGGCGGACTCTCAACCACTGCGCCACCAGGGAAGCCCTATTTTCCTTTTTTAAATTGTATTATTTTTTCAGTTTTATTGAGATATAATTGACAAGCATCACTCTATGTTTAAGGTGTGCAGTATAATGGTTTGACTAACATTTATTCTGAAATGATTACCATAATAGATTTAGTTAGCATCTATCACATGCTAACTCATACAGATACAAGAATAAGAAAAAGATAAAAAAGAAAAAAAATTTTCCTCATGTGAGAACTCTTAGGATTTAGGATTTACACCAACCTTTTTCATATATATCATACAGTAGTGTTAACTACAGTCATCATATTATACATTACATCACTAGTACTTGTTCATCTTATAACTGTTTTTTTTTTTCTTGTAGCTTTTGACCTCCTTCCTCCAATTCCACCTCCCCGACCCCATCCCCCTGGCAACCACAAATCTGATATCTTTTTCTATGAGCTTGGTGTTTGTTTGTTTTAGATTCCACATATAAGTGAGATCATACAGTATTTTTCACTATCTGACTTATTACATTTACCATAATGCCCTCAGGGCCCATCCATGTTGTCACAAAAGGCAAGATTTCCTTGTTTTCTATAGCTGAGTAATATTCCATTTTATATAGATGTATACCATAACTTTTTTATTCCTTTTCTTGATTTATTGCACTAGCTAAGATCTCCAGGAAAATATTGATTAGAAGTGGTGTTAGTAGATATTCTTGCCTTGTTCATAAACTCATGAGAACATGTTTAATATTTCACCACTGCACATGATGTTAGCTCTAAGTTTTATCAAACATTTTTGTCCACCTTTTTAGATTAGAATATGATTTTTCTCATTATTTTGCTAGTGTGAGCATTTCACAAGTGTCATATTTCTTCTATTCTTTCCATTTTTTTTTCTCAATGTAGTTCAGTTTGGATAGTTCCTGATGATTAATTCTTGAATTTACTAATCCTCTCTTCTGCCCTATCCAATCTCCTCTTAAACCTATCCAATAAGTTCTTAGTTTCACAAATTATGTTTTTCAGTTTTTAATATACAGTTGGTTCTTTTCCTTTAGATTTAAAGTCTCTTTCAAAATTCTCCAAATTTTCATCCATTTTGTTTATTTTCCTCTGTTTTCTTTAACACACAGTTAATAGTTGCTTTAAAATACTTGAGTGATAACTCCAAGATTTCAATCATCTTCCATTTCTTGTTTTTTCTTTTATCAGTCACATTTTTCTCCCTTTTTTACACCTGGTAATTTTTTTATTGTATGTAAGAAATTGTGAATAAAGGAATCATGGAGACTAAAGTTGATGCTGTTTTTCCCCAGAGAGGATTCACTCTTTCCTCTGTTAGGCAGATGAAGTGAGGAGCTGCTTATCTTAATTCAGTGAGGAGCTGAGCTGAATAAGGACAGATTGAAGCAACAGATAGACTCTGTCCACTTCTGGTCTCAACTATCTTGGGCATGAGATCAGTCTTAGTTGCAGGTCTCTCTATCTAGTGGACTAGGAGACTGTGGGATATTTAACTCAGACTATCTATCTAGCCTTGCATCCAACACCCCATCACACCTTAGAACTAAGCAAATTTTACACAGAGAAAATCAGCCAAATACTTGGGGATCCTTTAGATTCTAGTTTGTAATGCCAGTCCATATAAAAATATTTGCTGGTTTCTCTTTCTTCCACTAGAGCGTCTATGCCTATGGCAAGCTCAGTCCTCAACCTGTCCCCCAGACCTGGCAAATGTCCCTAGGCACGCACATCTAAGCTCATCAAAAAAGTGTTCTTCAGGGACTTCTCTGGTGGTGCAGTGGTTAAGAATCCACCTGCCAATGTAGGTGACACGGGTTCGAGCCCTGGTCTGGGAAGATCCCACATGCGCCACAACTACTGAGCCTGTGCTCTAGAGTGCGCAATTCACAACTACTGAGCCTGCATGCTGCAACTGCTGAAGCCCACATGCCTAGAGCCCACGCTCCGCAACAAGAGAAGCCACCGCAATGAGAAGACTGTGCACCACAACGAAGAGTAGCCCCCGCTCACCGCAACTAGAGAAAGCCCATGTGCAGCAACAAAGACCCAACACAGCCAAAAATTAAAAATTAAACAGAAGTGCTCTTCAAACAACCAACTTAAAAAATGGGCAAAAGACTTGAACAGACATTTCTCAAAAAAAAATATATATATATACACACACACACACAAATGGCCAATAAGCACATGAAAAGATTCTCAATATCATTAGTCATTAGAAAAATACAAATCTAAACCACAAGAAGATATCACCTCACACCTGTTAGGGTGTCTATTATCAAAAACACAAGAGAGGGACTTCACTGGCGGTCCAGTTGTTAAGACTTCACCTTCCAATGCAGGGGTGTGGGTTCAATCCCCGGTCGGGGAGCTAAGATCCCACATGCCTCATGGCCAGAAAGCAAAACATAAAACAGAAGCAACATTGTAACAAATTCAATAAAGACTTCAAAAAAGGTCCACATCAAAAAAATAAAATACAGGAGATAACAAATTTTGATGAGGATGTGGAGAAATTGCAGCCCTCTTACATGGCTGATAGGACTGTAAAATGGTTTAGCCATAGAAAACAGTTTGATGGTTCCTCGAAAACTTAACATACGATTACCAGCATTTTCACTCCTGGGTATACAACCAAAGGAACTGAAAACAGGTGCTCAAACAAATACACGTACATGTGTATTCATAGCAGCACCATTCACAACAACCAAAATATGGAAACAGCCCAAATGTCCATCAACTAATGAATGTATAAACAAATTGTAGTATATGTATGGAATATTATTCAGCCTCAACCAAGTATGAAATACTGGTACATACTATAATAGAGGTGAACTGTGAATTATGCTAAGCAAAAGAAGGAGGATGCAAAAAGACAAATACTGTATAATTCCATTTATATGATATACCCAGAAGTAAATCCATAGAGACAAAACACAGATTGGTTGCTTTCAGGAGCTGGGGTGAATAGAAGAATGAGGAACAACATGTTAATGGACATGGGATTTTCTCTGGGGATGATGGAAACGTTCCAGAACTACGTAGAAGTGGCACAACATTGCAAATGTACTAAATGCCACTGAATTGTTCATTTTTAAATGTTTAATTTTATGTTTTGTGAATTGCACCTAAAAAAAAAAGAGTTCTTTCCCCAAGGGAAGTTTAATTCAAATACCTCTCTATGCTTCATTAATTCTACAGTGTCTTTTTAAAATGATTTGAAAATTTCTCCACATCTTTCTAGTTGGTACAGTGAAAAGAATAGCCTATCCAGAAGTAAACCTCTATACATTACATTTAAAATATTTTTAATCACTTATGATTTTCTTGAATTATTTTATCATGTACTTATTTCCTTCTTTGTTTTCTGTCTGCAATGATCCTTTGCTGCCACGCCCAGATCCCCCTTCAGACTCTCTTAGAGCAGGGACCTCGCCTATTTTCTTCACTGCTCTCTCCGTACATCTAGTGCAAGGCCTAATTCATGGTAGGCGCTCAACAAATAATTCCTGAATACATAGAATGTTTTCAGGAGAAAGAGTGCCGTTCTCTTTTAATATTAATTCATGTAAAACTCCCATTTATCTTTGTCCCTCAGATAAGTCTGTGGTTGCTGAGGGTTTATATTTCTATTGTCTCTAGAGCAAAAATCAGTGGGGGAAGAATAGAGAATAATTTTTTCAAGTCTAAGACACAAAATGGGTCATAAAGGAAGAGTCATTGAACCAAAGATTCACACACAAAGCAAGTAAGCTGAACAACCATCAAATGCAGCTGAAGTGAAGGCAAGATGCTATTGTTATCCTAGAGCATCATAAGATCCTTGCAACCTGGGAGGCTTCATATAAAAGATTGCTCTGTTGACGAGACGCCAACATGAAGTGGCATAAATTAAAGCGGTCAGATCAGGTGCCATCTTGTCAAGCAGTTCTTGAGATCAGAGGGTGACAGAAAATATTTGCTTACCTGACCTCAACTAACTGACCAAGTTCTGAAGTACCAAAAACAGATCTTCCCAATCAATGAACCTGCTCTGAGCAGTGACTTTCAAGGGCTTCTCAGCTCTCCTTTAGCTCAAACTGCAACATGAAAACAGCTCCGATGATATTCACCCAGCCTTGCTTCATTAAACGCTCTCGCCAAATTTAGATCTCACTTCAAGCATGTGGGCTCTTAGGCTTTCAACCAACCTTGACCATTTTGGAATTTATGTAACAAGTTCCACTGACTTGGTGGGAAATCGGACTTAATATTTCTAAATAAATAGGACTTGGCAGGCAAGAAAATGGCTCATGAGTCTTCTCAGAAATCAAATAGTTGTTTTGGAAAATGGAAGTAGCTTGCATGGATTACAATCACCCTTGAAAAAGTACACAGTAAAAAAAATTAAAATTAAAGTTCCTGGTGTTTACTTATTCCTCTGTCTTGTACATCCAATGAAACTTTAACCAGTAAGCTAAGAATCCAAAATGTGTCATTATATCTTCCAAGATTGGATTTTTATGTAGCTGGCACTAAATAAATTTTTCTTTATTTTCGTATGCTTTTAGGTATGTATCCTACCATTCCCCATGCCAAACTCACTCACTTCAGGTTTATTATACCACAAACATCTAGCAACACCTTCAGAACAGTCTGTAAATAGATTTCATGTGATTACTCCAATCAGTAACTATTCGTTTAGAATATGTGTGTGTGTGTACTGCCTTATATGTAGTATTATATATGTGAAGTACCTATAGGAGATCAAATACAAATGTATACTAAAGCGTGATAATAACATGCTTACCTTACCACCTTAATATCATTCATTTCTTTGGAGAGTCTTTCTTAATTCTTGCTAAAGCTGGGATTTTGACACATTGGTAACATACATGACAATTTTATAAGTTCAACTCAGTGAGACTAAGTTTAATTTCTGCATAAGCTATAGACCTGACATTCAATAAGCACTTGGAATCTGAAAAACTAATAATAATAAATGATTTAGCTTGTTTTTTTTCCCTTTTCTTACGAAGGCCATGTTTAATTGCTTCCCAAAATGACCCCAAAGTCTTAGTATCAACAAATATGATTTATAGGTCATCTCAAAACATTCTTCAAAACAAAAGAGTACCTTCCTAACACTGGTGTGGTATTTTCCCTTTAACTCCCATTTTTGCCTGGTAATCTTCACTGTGTTAGAAAAAGAGGTATTGATTTTATCTACAGCTTCAACCCTCCTTGGCATACATTCCTCATTTTATTTATGAATGGCCTCTACATGTATATGCATTTGGTAGAAACTGATCACAAACTTTGAATGTTCCTGGTGGCCGCTGATAGAAATAGATGACAAGATTATCCTTTTCCTCCTTTGTAGGATGAGGATTTCCCTGACATCCAGGGATTGGAGAAACGCTCGGACAGGCATTTATACTTCAGGTTGTTCCTGGGTGAGCAGGTGCTGCAGGGCAGGAGTGGTGAGCACACCCTCCACCCATAGGGCCACAAAGAGGCCACTGGGACAGAAAGAACAACCATTTCTGCAAACGAACGTGGCGTGGATGGGGTCTCGCTGCCCCAGTACGGCAATTTTCTAACTTGAACCTTCTAGTTTGTAAAAGCCAACGTGTCCTCTTCTGTAAAAAGCAAACTCACTTCTTAGGTGCTGGGGGCAATGGGTGCTGAAAACTATACAGTCCCTGAGCTCTCTAGTCAGGGCCTTTAGCTGGTGTAGCTGCTGAAAATTACCCCCCTTTAAACACATTCTGATGCTGTTTGTGCTTTTAGTTCATCTCTGCAGACTGTTTCCTCCTCAGTTCTCTTTTTATAAAAATGAGATTGATCCACAGGGCTTCCCTGGTGGTGCAGTGGTTGAGAGTCCGCCTGCCAATGCAGGGGACACGGGTTCGTGCCCCGGTCCGGGAAGATCGCACGTGCCTCGGAGTGGCTAGGCCCGTGAGCCATGACGGCTGAGCCTGCATGTCCGGAGCCTGTGCTCCGCAACGGGAGAGGCCACAACAGTGAGAGGCCTGCGTACCGCAAAAAAAAAAAAGAGATTGATCCAGAAACAACTCCTGTTCCCCCTCCAAAGTTTAAACTTTTTATTGTAATTTCACTTCCATAAGCTCTTTTCCTCCTTTCTGATAAATCTATTTTTTGTGACTCTACCCTTCCATGCAGAAATAGCAGAATGTTCGATAATCAGGTGCTTCCCCAGATTTCCCTGGAGGTGTTGGGTAATGTAGCTTGTATTATCTGTCAAATATTGGAAAAATTATGAGTACCAAGAGTTTAGGATTAGCAGAGGCTTCTGCTGGCCTATTTGAGCAATGAAGCCCGAGCAGTAAGTAAACCTTTACTGTGTTCACTGGAACTTGGGAGCTGCCTACTATCTATCCCATCCTGGCAGCTATGGTTCCCAAATCCAAAAGTCTTAATCTGTCAAAAAGGTGCCCTTTTTCATACATTATTAATTCATATAAATTAAATTGTATCTATACATCTGTAAGTTATTCTTACTAAATGTGTATTAAATAAACCTTAAAATGAGTTATTTGAGATATCCAGATCCAAAATACTTTTAATTAAGACAGTATGTGATTTTCTGTTAATTTCAAGGAGGATTCCCCAGATTGCATATTACTGGGAAAGGGACTTTAAAGGTGAGCCCATAGTCCCATCAGTTCCTTGCAACCCTGTTTTCTATGATGCTGATCTTTGAAGAATGCCAGGGCAGAGGCTGCCCTTGGCTTTTACAATGGCCTGTAACCTAAGAGGGGTGTAACAGAAGGCAAGCCCTGGAGCTCAACCATCAGCTTGGTTGAATCCTGATAATTTTCACTTCAGTAATCTGCCAATGCGGTACAGTAATTCTGAAGAAAGTTACTACCTGCCTCTGCTTACAGTGCATAGGAAATGTTTAGTAGTAGAAGAATTCAAAGAAGGCTCTCTGCGTAAAATTTTCATTGCCAGTACAAGATCTGTTTATTAGGAAACATTATCATTGTTCAAGTTTAACTACTTTCTTTTAAAAGCTACTACCTTGAATTAGGGTTCCAGCCTCAAAATGCTTGATCAGGGAGACAAGGTATGTGGGAAGCAAGGTTCTTTGTATAAACAAAGTGAAGAACTGTGAGATCAGAGAGGGGTGGGTTTCGAGGCTCAAAAGTATTGGCCCATCAGCTTCCTTTCCCCTGAAATCCCCACTGCCAGAATTAAGTCAAGTTCTCATGTATTACATCAGCTCCTACTACTTGCCCAGCCCTAAGTTAGTTGTCACGGGGATTGCCAAAAAAATATTTAGAAGGCAAATTTTGATTAGGTATCGAAAGTCAGAAATATTCAGAACTGCACAATTTCACTGCTAGAAATTTACTCAAATGAAACCATCGTAGATGCGCAAAAAGATTTTTCTATCAGGATGTCAATCACAGTTTTTTCTTTTTAATAAAACCAGTGAAAAAGTGGGTATAACCTAAATGTACAAGAATAGGAAATTGTTTAAGTTAATTTCCATATAAAACAAACAGTCCACAAGTTGAGAGCAAGGCTTTGCAGCCACGTGTAGTAGGATTGGAATGATAGCTTCACTCTTGACTCGTTCAATCTTGGACAAGATGCTTAATTTCTCTAACAACTACTTTCTCATCTGTAAAATAGGGATAATGCTTACCTTATAAAAAAGCAATCAGGGGGAATCAAATTACATAATTGAGGTATACTATGTAACACAGAGCCTAGCATATGGTAAGTATATGCTATAATTAATAGTTATCATTGTTGTAACAATAAAACTGGATTCAAGTTATGTTGTAGAAGAATATTTTGGTATAAGAAAATGCTCACAATTCATTGTTAAATCAGAAAACTAGTAATGAAATAGAATATAGTGAATGACATTAATTTTTTAAAAATCTAAACAATTATCACTGTGGGCATAAAATATCAGAAAAGACACAACATGCTTTAATAGTATTTACTCCTCATGATAGAGTTATGGATGACTTTTTTTTTTAGTGTTTTGCTTCAGTGATTAGTTTATGTATTGCAAACTGAATAAACATGTTTTTGCAAACATGTGAAAAAGTGACTGCTGTGACAAAAAATAATAATAATTTTCTTTAAGAAGAGGGAGAGATTGCTTCCAGCTAGAGGGATTAGGGAAAGGTAAGGGAGGGTATCACACATTAAATGATCCCGAGTATATGCTGGATTTGGTCAGGCATGGACTAGGAGGGCACTTCTGAGGGAAAAGAAGAGAAAGAAGGGAAATGCAAAAGGTATAGACGTTTGAGGCTTGTTTAGGGAAGAACTCATGAAGTTCAGTTTGCATGAAGTACAGGAAAGGTTTTCCCACATCCAGACCAAAAAGAATTTGAAGGCCAAGACTAAGAATTTGGGCTTTATTCTAAATCAAGCAAAAGGTTAACAAAGCTCCTGAAAAAGTAAAAACAGAACCGTAGTCAAATAAGTTAAGGAAGAGCTTCACATTTTACCCTCTTCAGATATTCCCAGTGTGATTTTAGTGTACTAAAAGCTTTGCCAAATTATACCATTAAAAGACAGAGAAACAAACCATATTTAACTTTGTTTAATCCAGTATTTGTATACGGATAAAAACACTTTTTCTCTGTGCTACCTGAAGAATGACCTGAAGTGCAGATGAACTTCGATAAGGAGAAGGGAAGGAGAAAAGGTTCAGAGTATGGGAGTCCTGTCCCTGTGAGGAAATCATCAATGAAATGTTTCAGGGAGGCTTTTAGGACCCCAAGAAGCAGAATGTTGGAAAGGAGCACACCAAGGGATGGAAGAGAGAATGCAGAAGACAAACTTTATCTCCTTCCCAGTCTGGCCTGAGCTGACCTCGTCAGCAATATAATGACCCAAAGGCTCTGTTGTGAGGGATCAGGTAGGAAATCTTCATGGCACAAGATGCAATGGGAATAAGTTCATTTGTAACATTTTTTTTAGATCCACATATAAGCAATATCATATGATATTTGTCTTTCTCTGACTTACTTCACTCAGTATGACAATCTCTAAGTCCATCCATGTTGCTGCAAATGGCATTATTTCATTCTTTTTTATGGCTGAGTAATATTCCATTGTATATATGTACCACATATTCTTTATCCATTGCTCTGTTGATGGACATTTAGGCTGCTTCCATGTCCTGGCTATTGTAAATAGTGCTGCAATGAACATTGGGGTGCATGTATCTTTTCGATTTATGGTTTTCCCCAGCTATATGCCCAGGAGTGGGATTGCTGGATCATATGATAGATCTATTTTTAACTTTTTAAGGAACCTCCATACTGTTCTCCATAGTGGCTGTATCAATTTACATTCCCACCAACAGTGCAAGAGGGTTCCCTTTTCTCCACACCCTCTTCAGCATTTATTGTTTCTAGGTTTTTTTGATGATGGCCATTCTGACCAGTGTGAGGTGGTACAAATGAACTTATTTACAAAACAGAAATAGAGTCACAGATGTAGAAGACAAACTTATGCTTACCAAGGGGGAAGGGCTGGTTAAATTGGGAGACTGGAATTGATATATACACACTACTATATATAAAATAAATAACTAATAATGACCTACTGTATAGCACAGGGAACTCTACTCAGTACTCTGTAATGACCTGTATGGGAAAAGAATCTAAAAAAGAGTGGATATCTGTGTATATATAACTGATTCACTTTGCTGTACAACAGAAACTAACACAACATTGTAAATCAACTATACTCCAATAAAAATTAATTTAAAAAAACATGCAGTGGGACATGTCAAGATGGTCAGTCTTGGAAGAAGCAAACACTTAGTTCCCAGCCTAACCCATCCTTTACGATTCCTCATTAGACATAGTGAAGAAAAGGAAGGTCAACAGCTCTCTGGCTGCTGACCAAGTCAAAAAGAGTAGCTGTGAAGTCCCACATAGCTCTCCATGCCCCTTTCCAATCTGCCCTCTTCATGTCATTACCTTTATCTGCAAGGCACTTTTCACACATGTCATTTCATTAATAAACTCCAATAACAACTCCATTGAAGCAGGTGGAGTGGATCGCCCCAGTTCAAAAGTGAAGTTTATTAAAATTAAGACTATAATGAATATACTCCTAAGGAGACCTCTATCATATAGCCACAAGGCAACAATTTAATCACAAAGTTCTGGAAGCGTTTACTAACTCTGATTAATAAACACTAGCCATTATAAACATACAACAAACATACAAACGGATATGCTAGCAAATATAAATATTACTTAAGCAAGTAGTAACTGTAAGATGAAAAATGCCAGTGTTATATGTGTAAAATGTTCAAAAACAGTGTAAAAAATACGGAAGATTTTGGCACACAATGGGAGTAATCAGAGAAAATGTGTGCGTCCATCACATCAAAATCAATTGATTTCTAAAATGTGCTTAGTTACATCTTCAATAACAAAAGGCACAGTGAAAAGGACTGCTCTGGAGTTATCCCAAATTGTTGAAACACTTTATACATTTTAGTTTTTTTAATTACAACATGTACCACTGTTCTAACAAATCCATCTGGTTTCTTTCTCATTGCATGACTCAATAGGGTCAAAATCTATTTTAGCGACAAAGGAGCAGTAGGGGGAGAAGTGATCTGAAAAATAACAGAGCAGACTCTTCTACCCCATGCAATTTCATTTTCTAGAGACAAACATCAAGTTATCAGCCTAGTTCATAAACTAGAGAAACAGCACAGGTTCTCAAAGATTCCTTGTTGAACTTTTTTGTGGAATGATGTTGAGGCAATATTTTGACTAAGTCATGGGGGAAAAGAGAGCTTAGAGTTTGGATTTGTTAAATTATTATGTAATTGCTTACTGTCCCACAGATATTATGAAGTAAGTTGAACTGGAGCCAATTATTGATACAAATTAAATTTTGCCAAATGCACTCCCCAAACTCTATACAAATAGGTCCAGGGCAAGTGACTAGAAACTAGAAACACTTTAGTAATGCTTAAAGATAGGAAAACCAAATTGATTAGGCCTCATCATAAGCACATCAAGCACACTTTGCAATAATTTTTATAAGAACCCACTACAGTTTAATGGATACTTCAGGGTGTGAATAATTATCTTAACTTCAGGTAACTGAGACAGACAGTGGAAAGTTCTCTGCAGCAAAAATGAGATTCAGATGTCTAGATTTTTATCTAACCTCTAGGCTTTGTGTGTGTGTGTGTGTGTGCACACTCACGCGTGCAACATACACATATGTACAAAGAGATGGAGACGGGTGGGGAGAGAAAACTATAAGTTGAAAAATAGGTGGGCACAAAGAGATGAAAATTATATTTATTTTCCTTCAAGATATTAACAAAAATCAGTTCAGAAATATATTAAACTGATCACTTATTATTGTAAATTTACTCCATCAATACTTGAAAACAGTTTCTTAGCTGGAATATTATAGTATCCATTTTTGCCTGAGTTCATAGACCCTCATGAGGTTTTAAAAACTCATTAGCTAATAGAATTGCTCTAGATCTGGAGGTTCACTAATAAAATAAAATTCTCCAGTGTTTAACTAGCAAATTGTACTTGATAATTGGTTCTTTGTGAGTTGCACTTTGATGGACCTTGTCTACAGCATATTTGATGGAGAGGAAAATACATATAAATCAATTAAAAATTCAGTGTCTATATATTTATACCATGAAGTAGCTAAAACACTGTTTCCTGGACACATTAACTGTTTAAACACAACAGGGCTACACAGCACTCGAATTTACATCTTATATAAAAGTTTCTCCTTTAAATATTTGGATGTCATGTATTTCTTTTCTTGATTTATATTTGAGTAATTTACATCTTCAATACTTTGGTAAAGAGCCAAGTCCAATGGACTGGATCACCTTGAATGAAGTGAACCTGACAAGATTCTCTCCAGGATAAATCCAATTCTCACATGAAATCTAGAGATGACTCCGAAGGATTTAACAAATTTTGCTGACCTGGATGGAATAAAGCTACAATTTTGCTATTACAGAAATGTCAGTGTGCTGAAAACATGATTCCCACCAAACCGGAAAGTTTTTCTGTTTGACCTCAACTATTTAAGAAATAAAGTCATTTTTGTTTTTTACTTTCTTACAATGCATTCTTTTTTAATTTGACTGATTTATACAGACATACCACCAAGTATTCTTCTTAATCTGCTTATTAAGAATACAATCTTCTAATCAACATTGTGAAAATGACTATAACACCCAAAGCAATCTACAGATTCAATGCAATCCCTATCAAACTACCAAAGGCATTTTTCACAGACCTACAACAAAAAATGTCACAATTTGTATGGAAACACCAAAGACCCCAAATAGCCAAAGCAATCTTGAGAAAGAAAAACAGAGCTGGAGGAATCAGCCTCCCTGAATTCACACTATACTACAAAGCGACAGCAATCAAGACAGTATGGTACTGGCACAAAAAGAGAAATACAGATCAATGGAACAGGATAGAAAGCCCAGAGATAAACCCACGCACATATGGTCACCTTATTTTTGATACAGGAGGCAAGAATATACAATGGAGGAAAGACAGCCTCTTCAATAAGTGGTTCTGGGAAAACTGGACAGCTACATGTAAAAGAATAAAATTAGAACACTCCCTAACACCATACACAAAAATAAACTCAAAATGGATTAAAGACCTAAATGTAGGGCCAGACACTATAAAACTCTTAGAGGAAAACATAGGCAGAACACTCTATGACATAAATCACAGCAAGATCCTTTTTGACCCACCTCCTAGACAAATGAAATAAAAACAAATAAGCAAATGAGACCTAATGAAACTTAAAAGCTTTTGCACAGCAAAGGAAACCATAAACAAGACAAAAAGACAACCCTCAGAATGGGAGAAAATATTTGCCAGTGAAGCAACTGGCAAAGGATTAATCTCCAAAATTTATAAGCAGCTCATTCAGCTCAATATCAAAATAACAAACAACCCAATCGAAAAATGGGCAGAAGAGCTAAATAGACATTTCTCCAAAGATATACAGATTACCAACAAACCCATGAAAGAATGCTCAACATCATTAATCATCAGAGAAATGCAAAGCAAAACTACAATGACATATCATCTCAAACCAGTCAGAATGGCCATCATCAAAAAATCTACAAACAATAAATGCTGGAGAGGGTGTGGAGAAAAGGGAACCTTCTTGCACTTTTGGTGGGAATGTCAATTGATACAGCCACTATGTGTATCAAAAACTAAAAATAGAACTACCAAACGACACAGCAATCCCACTACTGGGCATATACCCTGAGAAAACCATAATTCAAAAAAAGTCATGTACCACAATGTTCATTGCAGCTCTATTTAAAATAGCCAGGACATGGGAGCAACCTAAGTCTCCATCGACAGATGAATGGATTAAGAAGATGTGGCACATATATACAATGGAATATCAGTCAGCCATAAAAAGAAACGAAACTGAGTTATTTGTAGTGAGGTGGATGGACCTAGAGTCTGTCATACAGAGCGAAGTAAGTCAGAAAGAGAAAAACAAATACCATATGCTAACACATATATATGGAATTTAAAAAAATGGTCATGAAGAAACTAGGGGCAAGAGGGGAATAAAGACACAGACCTACTAGAGAATGAACTTGAGGACACGGGGAGGGGGAAGGGTAAGCTGGGAAAAAGTGAGAGAGTGGCAAGGACATATATACACTACCAAATGTAAAACAGACAGCTATTGGGAAGCAGCCGCATAGCAAAGGGAGATCAGCTTGGTGCTTTGTGACCATGTAGAGGGGTGGGATAGGGAGGGTGGGAGGGAGGGAGACACAAGAGGGGAGAGATGTAGGGATGTATGTATATGTATAAGTGATTCACTTTGTTATAAAGCAGAAACTAACACACTATTGTAAAGCAGTTATACTCCAATAAAGATGTTAAAAATAAATAAATAATAAATAAATTTTTAAAAAGAGAAAAACAGATACCGTATGCTAACACATACATATGGAATCTAAAAAAGCAAAAAAAAAAGGTCATGAAGAACCTAGGGGCAGGACAGGAATAAAGACGCAGACTTACTAGAGAGTGGACTTGAGGACACGGGGAGCGGGAAGGGTAAGCTGGGACAAAGTGAGAGTGGCATGGACATATATACACTACCAAATGTAAAACTGATACCTAGTGGGAAGCAGTCACATAGCACAGGGAGATCAGCTCGGTGCTTTGTGACCCCCTAGAGGGGTGGGATAGGGAGGGTGGGAGGGAGGGAGATGCAAGAGGGAGGAGATATGGGGATATATGTATATGCATAGCTGATTCATTTTGTTATAAAGCAGAAACTAACACACCATTGTAAAGCAATTATACTCCAATAAAAATGTTAAAAAAAAAAACATACAACCTTCTGATCATGAAAATGAAGGGAGTATTCCTCCAGAACATGGACATTTAGCAAAATTCATTTTCCTGATTTCCAAGTGATTTAAGGAAATCCATTTGGACAGAGCAATACAACTTATGAAAAAATCCTATACTTAGGAAAATCTAACAAGATTCTCTTCTCTCATTTATTAATATATGTAAATATTTATACTTTAATAGTTACCTATATACATGTATACATACATGAACATAAATGTATTTACAATAATCAAATGTATTTGCACTAATTTGTTAGCAATAAAATATTAGTTTATTTTAAAAACTTTGGCAATTGCAAAGCTTTGCCAGAGAAAGTGACCAGGCAACTGTGACATTTGTTATATGTTTCTTGTTTTTATTTCCTGTGTGCAGGTGACAGTACTAGGTACAGTTTGGGAAAGGAAGGAAGATGAGATGGAGGCATTTGATATGTATACTGAATCCAATTCAACAATTTATTTATCAAACGTCATCCACAATCAATGTAGCAATAAGCTTCACTATGGTGGAATATATGAAGGAGATAATATAAAGATTGACTGAAAAAATACTTAGGGAAATAAATCATTTTTGACATTTAGGATGGCTATAGTTTTACCTATTTAAACTCACAATTACCCTTTGCATTTCCTACATACAATGATATTTCATATATACAGATGAGTGGGTTTAGATCATGTAGTCTGCTCTTATTTCTATATCCTTACACCAACACCCATGTTACATAATTTACCACAGTTTTATGATAATGCTGGATATCTGATATGCCAGGTCCCTGGCAGTTTCAAAATCATCTCACAGGGGGCACCTTCATGATGGTGGAGGAGTAAGACATGGAGATCACCCTCCTCCCCACAAATACATCAGAAATACATCTACATGTATTACATCTACATCTATGTATCTCCTACAGAACACTTACTGAACGCTGGCAGAAGACCTGAGACTTCCCCAAAAATGCCCTCAGGTGACCTACACACAGAGGCAGGGCCAAATACAAAGCTGAACCCCAGGAGCTGTGCGAACAAAAAAGAGAAATGGAAATTTCTGCCAGCAGCCTCAGAAACAACTGATTAAATCTCCACAACCAACTCGGTGTACCCTACATCTGTGGAATACCTGAATAGACAAGGAATTATCCCAAAATTGAGGCAGTGGACTTTGGGAGCAAATGTAGACTTGGCATTTCCTAATGCATCTAATTTGTTTCTGGTCTTATGTTTACCTTAGTTTAGTATTTAGATCTTATTATCATTGTTAGATTTGTTTATTGATTTGGCTGTTCTCTTCCTTTTTAAAATTTTATATACATTTTTTTTCCTTTCTCTTTTTGTGACTGTGTGTTTGTATGCTTCTTTGTATGATTTTGTCTGTAGAGTTTTGCTTTTGCCATTTGTCCTACAGTTCGGTCTCTTTTATGCTTTGTTTTCTTTTGTTTTTTGGTGTGGTTTTTTTTGGTTGTTTTTTTTTTTTTTTTTTTTTTGCGGCACGTGGGCCTCTCACTGTTGTAGCCTCTCTTGTTGCGGAGCACAGGCTCCAGACATGCAGGCTCAGCAGCCACGGCTCACAGGCCCAGCCGCTCCGCGGCACGTGGGATCTTCCCAGACCGGGGCACAAACCCGTGTCCCCTGCATCAGCAGGCGGACTCTCAACCACTGTGCCACCAGGGAAGCCCTGATTTTTGGTTTTTTTAGTATAGTTTTTATCACGTGTTATCATTGTTGGATTTGTTTTTTGATTTGATTGCTCTCTTCTTTCTTTCTCTCTTTCTTTTTTATTACTCTTTTATTTTTAATAATTTTTTTCTATTTTGATAACTTTTTTATTTCTGTATTTATTTTCCTCACTTTTCTTCTGAGCCGTGTGGCTGACACGGTCTTAGTGCTCTGGCCGGGTGTCAGGCCTGAGCGTCTGAGGTGGGAGAGCCGAGTTCAGGACGCTGGTCCACCAGGGACCTCCCAGTCCCATGTAATATCAAATGGCAAAGGCTCTCCCAGAGATCTCCATCTAAACGCAAAGACCCAGCTTCACTCAATGACAAGCAAGCTACAGTGCTAGACACTCTATGCCAAACAACTAGCAAGACAGGAACAAAACCCACCCATTATTGAGAGGCTGCCTAAAATCATAATCAGTTCACAGACACCCCAAAACACACCACCAGACATGGTCCTGCCTACCAAAAACACAAGATCCAGCCTCATCCATCAGAACACAGGCACCAGTCCCCTCCACCAGGAAGCCAACACAACCCACTGAACCAAGCATACCCACTGGGAGCAGACACCAAAAACACTGGGAACTACAAACCTGCAGCCTGCAAAACGGAGACCCCAAACACAGTAAGTTAAGCTAAATGAGAAGACAGAGAAACACACAGCAGATGAAGGAGCAAGGTAAAAACCCACCAGACCAAACAAATAAAGTGGAAATAGGCAGTCTACCTGAAAAAGAATTCAGAGTAAAGATAGTAAAGGAGATCCAAAATCTTGGAAACAGAATGGAGAAAATACAAGAAACGTTTAACAAGGACCTAGAAGAACTAAAGAGCAAACAATGATGAACAACACAATAAATGAAATTAAAAATTCTTTAGAAGGAATCAATAGCAGAATAGCTGAGGCAGAAGAACGGATAAGTGACCTGGAAGATAAAATAGTGGAAATAACTGCCACAGAGCACAATAAAGAAAAAGGAATGCAAAGAATTGAAGACAATCTGAGAGAACTCTGGGACAACATTAAATGCACCAACATTCGAATTATAGGGGTCCTGGAAGAAGGAGAGGAGAAAAAAGGGACTGAGAAAATATTTGAAGAGATTATAGTTGAACATTTCCTAATATAGGAAAGGAAACAGTCAATCAAGTCCAGGAAGTGCACAGAGTCCCATAAAGGATAAATCCAAGGAGAAACATGCCAAGACACATATTAAACAAACTATCAACAATTAAATACAAAGAAAAAATATTAAAAGCAGAAAAGGAAAAACAATAATTAACATACAAGGGAATCCCCATAAGGTTAACAGCTGATCTTTCAGCAGAAACCCTGCAAGGCAGAAGGGTGTGGCAGGACATATTTTAAGTAATGAAAAGGAAAAACCTACAACCAAGATTACTCTACCCAGCAAGGATCTCATTCAGATTTGACAGAGAAATTAAAACCTTGACAGAGAAGCAAAAGCTAGGAGAATTCAACACCACCAAAGCAGCTCTACAACAAATGCTGAAGGAACTTCTCTATGCAGGAAACACAAGAGAAGGAAAAGACTTACAATAACAAACCCAAAACAATTAAGAAAATGGTAATAGGAACATACATATCGATAAGTACCTTAAATGTAAATACCTTAAATCCCCCAACCAAAAGACATAACCCAGCTGAATGATACAAAAAAGGGCCCATATATATGCTGTCTACAAGAGACCCACTTCAGGCCTAAGGACATATACAGACTGAACTTGAAGGGATAGAAAAAGATATTCCATGCAAATAGAAATCAAAAGAAAGCTGAAGTAACAATTCTCATATCAGACAAAACAGACTTTAAAATTAAGACTATTACAAGACACAAAGAAGGACACTACATAATGAACAAGGGATCAATCCAAGAAAAAGCTATAACAATTGTAAACATTTATGCACCCAACATAGAAACACCTCAATACATAGGCAAATGCGAACAGCCATAAAAGGGGAAACTGACAGTAACACAATAATAGTAGGGGACTTTAACACCCCTTTTTCACCAGTGGACAGATCATTCAAAATGAAATAAGGAAACACAAGTTTTAAATGACACATTAAGCAAGATGGACTTAATTGATATTTATAAGACATTCCATCGAAAAACAACAGCATACACTTTCTTCTCAAGTTCTCATGGAACATTCTCCAGGATAGATCCTATCTGGGGTCACAAATAAAGCCTTGGTAAATTTAAGAAAACTGAAATCTTATCAAGTATCTTTTCAAACCACAATGCTATGAGACTAGATATCAATTACAGGAAAAAATCTGTAAAAAAAAAAAAAAAAATACAAACACATGGAGGCTAAACAATACACTACTATATAACCAAGAGATCACTGAAGAAATCAAAGAGGAAATCAAAAAATACCTAGAAACAAATGACAATGAAAACATGATGACCCATAACCTATGGGATGAAGCAAAAGAAGTTCTAAGAGGGAAGTTCATAGCAATACAATCCTACCTCAAGAAACAAGAAAAATCTCAAATAAACAACCTAACCTTACATCTAAAGCAATTAGAGAAAGAAGAACAAAAAAACCACAAAGTTAGTAGAAGGAAAGAAATCATAAAGATCAGATCAGAAATAAATGAAAAAGAAATGAAGGAAACAATAGCAAAGATCAATAAAATTAAAAGCTGGTTCTTTGAGAAGATAAACAAAATTGATAAACCACTAGCCTGACTCATCAGGAAAAAGAGGGAGAAGACTCAAATCAACAGAATTAGAAATGAAAAAGGAGAAGTAACAACTTACACTGCAGAAATACAAAGCATCATGAGAGATTACTACAGCAAATACATGCCAATAAAATGGACAACCTGGAAGAAATGGACAAATTCTTAGAAAAGCACAACCTTCCAAGACTGAACCAGGAAGAAATAGAATATATAAACAGACCAATCACAAGCACTGAAATTGAAACTGTAATTAAAAATCGTCCAACAAATGAAAGCCCAGGACCAGATGGCTTCACAGGCAAATTCTATCAAAACATTTAGAGAAAAGGTAAAACCTATCCTTCTCAAACTCTTCCAAAATATAGCAGAAGGAGGAACACTCCCAAACTCACTCTATGAGGCCACCATCACCCTGATACCAAAACCAGACAAAGATGCCACAAAAAATGAAAACTACAGGCCAATATCACTGATGACCATAGATGAAAAAATCCTCAACAAAATATTAGCAAACAGAATCTAACAGCACATTAAAAGGTCATACACCATGATCAAGTGAGGTTTATCCCAGGAATGCAAGGATTCTTCAACATACGCAAATCAATCAGTGTGATAAACCATATTAACAAATTGAAGAATAAAAACCATATGAGCATCTCAATAGATGGAGAAAAAGCTTTCAACAAAATTCAACACCTATTTATGATAAATATCCTCCAGAAAGTAGGCACAGAGGGAACTTACCTCAACACAATAAAGGCCATATATGACAAACCCACAGCCAACATCATTCACAATGGTGAAAAACTGAAACCATTTCCTCTGAGATCAGGAATAAGACAAGGTTGCCCACTCTCACCACTATTATTCAACATAGTTTTGGAAGTTTTAGCCACAGCAATCAGAGAAGAAAAAGAAATAAGAAACTCAGAAAAGAAGTAAAACTGTCACTGTTTGCAGATGACATGATACTATACATAGAGAATCCTTAAGATGCTACCAGAATACTACTAGAGCTAATCAATGAATTTGGTAAAGTAGCAATACAAAATTAATGCACAGAAATCTCTTGCATTCCTATACACTAATGATGAACAATCTGAAAGATAAATTAAGGAAACATTCCCATTTACCAATGCAACAAAAACAATAAAATACTAGGAATAAACCTACCTAAAGGGCTTCCCTGGTGGCGCAGTGGTTGAGAGTCTGCCTGCTGATGCAGGGGACATGGGTTCGTGCCCCAGTCCGGGAAGATCTCACCGCAGAGTGGCTGGGCCCGTGAGCCATGACTGCTGAGCCTGTGTGTCCGGAGCCTGTGTGTCCAGAGCCTGTGTTCCACAATGGAGGGGGCTGCAGCAGTGAGAGGTCCGCGTACCACACACACACACAAAAAAACCTACCTAAGGAGACAAAAGACCTGTATGCAGAAAACTATAAGACACTGATGAAGAAATTAAAGATGATATAAACAGATGGAGAGATATACCATGTTCTTGGATTGGAAGAATCAACACTGTGAAAATGACTCTACTATCCAAAGCATTCTACAGAGTCAATGCAATCCCTATCAAACTACCACTGGCATTTTTCACAGAACTAGAACAAAGGATTTCACAATTTGTATGGAAACACAAAAGACTCCGAATAGCCAAGCAATCTTGAGAAAGAAAAACAGAGTTGGAGGATTCAGACTCCCTGACTTCAAACTATACTACAAAGCTACAGTAATCAAGACAGTATGTTACTGGCACAAAAACAGAAAGATAGATCAATGGAACAGGATAGAAAGCCCAGAGATAAACCCATGCACATATGGTCACCTTATCTTTGATAAAGGAGGCAGGAATGTACAGTGGAGAAAGGACAGCCTCTTCAATAAGTGGTGCTGGGAAAACTGGACAGGTACATGTAAAAGTATGAGATTAGATCACTCCCTATCACCATACACAAAAATAAGCTCAAAATGGATTAAAGACCTAACTGTAAGGCCAGAAACTATCAAACTCTTAGAGGAAAACAAAGGACACTTCATGACATAAATCACAGCAAGATCCTTTTTGACCCACCTCCTATAGAAAAGGAAATAAAAACAAAAATAAACAAATGGGACCTAATGAAACTTAAAAGCTTTTGCACAACAAAGGAAACCATAAACAAGACGAAAAGACAACCCTCAGAATGGGAGAAAATATTTGCAAACGAAGCAACTGACAAAGGATTAATCTCCAAAATATACAAGCAGCTCATGCAGCTCAATATCATAAAAATAAACCCAATCCAAAATTGGGCAGAAGACCTAAATAGACATTTCTCCAAAGAAGATATACAGATTGCCAACAAACACATGAAAGGATGCTCAACATCACTAATCATTAGAGAAATGCAAATCAAAACTACAATGAGATATCACCTCACACTGGTCAGAAGGGCCATCATCAAAAATCTAGAAACAATAAATGCTGGAGAGGGTGTGGAGAAAAGGGAACCCTCTTGCACTGTTGGTGGGAATGTGAATTGATACAGCCTCTATGGAGAACAGTATGGAGGTTCCTTAAAAAACTACAAATAGAACTACCATATGACCCAGCAATCCCTCTACTGGGCATACTCTGAGAAAACCACAATTCAAAAAGAGTCATGTACCCCAATATTCACTGCAGCTCTATTTACAATAGCCAGGACATAGAAGCAATCTAAATGTCCATTGACAGATGAATGGATACAGAAGATGTGGCACATATATACAATGGAATATTACTCAGCCATAAAAAGAAACATAATTGAGTTATTTGTAGTGAAGTGGTTAGACCTAGAGTCTGTCATACAGATTAAAGTAAGGCAGAAAGAGAAAAACAAATACTGTATGCTAACACGTATATATGGAATCTAAAAAAAAAAAAAAAAATGAAAAAATGGTTCTGATGAACCTAGGGGCAGGACAGGAATAAAGATGCAGACGTAGAGAATGGACTTGAGGACATGGGGAGGGGGAAGGGTAAGCTGGGCGAAGTGAGAATGTGGCATGGACATATATACACTATCAAATGTAAAATAGATAGCTAGTAAGAAGCAGCCTCATCGCACAGAGATATCAGCTCGGTGCTTTGTGACCACCTAGAGGGGTGGGATAGGGAGCGTGTGAGGGAGACACAAGAGGGAGGAGATATGGGGATATATTTATATGTATAGCTGATTCACTTTGTTATAAAGCAGAAACTAACACACCATTGTAAAGCAATTATACTCCAATAAAGATGTTAGAAAAATTATATATATATGTATAACAATCGCTTTGCTGTACAACAGAAATTAACACAACATTGTAAATTAACTATACTTCAGTTACAAAGAAAACTGTTAAATAAAAAAGAAGAAGATGGAAGTGGTCCAAGGAAGAAAAAACTAAAACTAGTTCCCCTGGCACTGCTGAGGAGCCTGGACTGGACAGTGAGCCAGGCAGAGTGCAGACCTTGATCTGTCCTGCTCCAAATGACTACTTTGCTTCAAATTCTTACCCCTGGGGACCAGGGCTGGGAAGGGAGTTTCTCTTTCTTACTCTATTCCTAAAAGTGAGTGGGATACCAGGTATAGAGCCGGGGTTTGATAAATGTGCAGACTGAGTCAATGTGACAACCATTCAACACCCTTGTGAAATGGTATGTAGTGGGATCATATCCCCAACATTTAATCTTGGTGTTCCCTTGGGTTTCATGCCCCTCTTTGACCTAAAACTTATACCCTGAGGGCCTGGCTTTCTCCAGGGTCCCTCATGAATTGGCAGAAGTTACCCATTGTGTGAGCTGCAGTAGACTGTAAGACTGTAGTTTGAATTTCAGGAGATACTATCAAATTACTTGCCGAAAAAGTCTATGGCTATTCACATTTCAGAAGTTAATGAATATAGACTTTTCCATACATTCCTACCTAAAATTATTATTATCCTCATTCATTTTAGTTTTTGACAATCAGCTAGGTATAAAGGGAAAGTTAATGGCTGCTTTAATTTATATTTTACTCACTAATAGTGAACACGAGCATATTCTTATATGTTTATTGGCCATTTGTATTTGTTCATCTGTAAATTACTTATTCACTTTTAATCTATTTTTCTATTACATTGTCTTTTGTTTGTTTTTACCAATTTGTAAAAGTCCATTAAACATGATAGATATTAGCTCTGTTAAACATTTTAAATTTGTTTCCGTTTAAAATTTCTCTGTTAATTTTGCTTTATGTTATCTTTGTGTGTCCACTGTTCATTTTCCCGGGTCATAATATTTTAATACCTGGAGAAATGTGGTCTATTTTTTTATGTGGTAGCTCTGGCCCCACTTCTTGCTTTTCTTTTACAGAGGTTTTGGTTATTCTTAGATGAAATAGACCAATTCCTTGAAAAACACAATCTACAAAAACTCACAGGAGGTGAAATAGATTTTCTGAATAGGCCTGTATCTTCTAAATAAGTTGAACCAATAATTAATTACTTTCCAAGACAGAAAGTGCCAGGTCCAGATGGTTTCACAGGTGAATTCTACCAAACATTTAAGGAAAAAAATTATATCAATTCTTTACAATCTTTTCCAGCAAATAGAAGCAGAGGTGACAGTCCTATGAGGCCAGCATTATCCTAATACCAAAATCAGATAAAGACACTACAGACCATAGCTTTCATAAGCATAGATGTAAAAAGCCTCAAAAAAAATTAGCAAATTGAATCCAACAAAATATGTACACCATAACCAAGTGGGATTTATTCCAAATATCTAAGGCTGGTTCAGCATTCAGAAATCAGTTCAAACCAATCCATCACATCAACAGGCTAAAGAAGAAAAAGCGTTTGACAAAATTCCTCATGCATTTTCAGCAGACTAGGACTAGGCTTCCCACCTGGTGTCCACTATTGCTGGATGGAGGTAAAAGTCCTGACTCTCCTCCAGGCTTCCTCTGATACCACCCAGCAGGGAGGTGGGGAATGCCTCCTGGAAGGCTAAAGCCCCAGCTCCCTATTTGGCCTTCTCTTACACCTCCCCCAGCCAGGAGAAGGTGGACAGTTTGGGGTGTTCATTTCAGCCTGGTGAGTTTAGAAATCTAGGGCCTCCTCTCTGCCTTTGCCAGCATTGCAGGGGTGGGAAGTGGACACAGATTTTCCCTATGATAGTTGGCTGGAGTAGAGAGGTTATTGTCTAAAAGTTTTCTGTCTTGTTAGGTTGCACCTTTCTTCATCCTTTGGCAAGAGAGAGTAGGCTTCTGTGGGGCCTTGTTTTTTTTTACCTGGCATTTGGGGGTTACCAGGTTCTTAGCTCCAAGTTGGAAGAAAAAAAGAAAACCCAGAGCTCTTACCACTAGGCTGCTCCCTGGTTCTGAGATCTTTAGCCAGACAGCCTTTTCACTCCACCTTTCAGAAACTTCTGGGGTTTCCTATGTAATTTCCAGAGTGTTTCCTTAGACTCAATGAAAGGAATAGGGAAAAGCACATCTACTACATCTTCCAAGAAACAGAAATCTTCCTAGGTATTTGAAAATCTTTTTGTTGCAAATACAAAAGGTAATACTTTATAAAAACATCTAACAATGTTTTGTGTGTATATAAAAGCTGTTGATGTGTACATATTAATTTTTAACTCACCCACTCACTGAATTTTTTTAGTTGTTTATCTAGCCTTTTCTGGATATACAAACATACAGTCATGGTTTTTTTTTTTCAATTTTTATATCTTTTTTCTCTCTTTTGTTACATGAGAAAGTACCATATTACAGCGTTAATTAATGGTGGTGACATTCTATCTTTGTCTTCTTCCTCACTTAGAAATAACACTTTGTCACTACTTAAGCATGACGCTGGATTTGGGCTGGGATATTATCATGATACTGAGTGCTTTTAATAAGAATGCTTTTGATGTCAAATGACTTTATAGACCTAAAGATTTGATGATATATTTTCTTTTTATAGTATTTATATAATAAACTGTATTCATAGAATTCCTAATATTGAATCATCCTTGCATTTGAACTCAATGTATTTTTTAACATGCTACTAGATTCTATTTGCTAATATTTTATTTAGCATTTTATATCAATATTTATGACTGAGGTTGTTCTTTAGTTTTCTTTTTTTTTTTTTCTTGCGGCGCGCGGGCCTCTCACTGCTGTGGCTTCTCCTGTTGCAGAGCACAGGCTCTGGATGCGCAGGCTCAGCGGCCGTGGCTCACGCGTCCAGCCGCTCCACGGCAGGTGGGATCTTCCCGGACCGGGGCACGAACCCATGTCCCCTGCATCGGCAGGCGGACTCCCAACCACTGCGCCACCAGGGAAGCCCCTAGCTTTCATTTTTAAACATTCTTTGTCTAATGTTGGTATTGACATGATTCTTCATTAAAAGAATTCAGAAGTTTTCTTCAAACTTTCAGTTTTATTTTCTGGAACAATTTTTAAAAAATTGGAATCTCTGCTTATTAATGGCTTTGATAAATTTCACCTGTGAAACAATCAGGTACAGTGATTTGGGAAAGGAACCATTTGCCAAGCTCCCTTATGTTCTCCTATGAAATTCAGTTTGTTTACATTTTACAGTCTCATCTAGGTGTGTTTTCATAAATTACACTTCACTTGAAAATTACCTATTTTGTCTATGTTTTAAAATTTGTTTTCTTAGAGTCAAATTAATTCATTTCCTGTGATCCCTTTAATTGCCAAGGGATCTGGGTTATTTACACCTGTATTTTCTGACCTTTATTTTCTTTTCAAATAAAAAATGGTAGGTTCAATTTTTTTCAAACAATCAGCTTTTAGTTTTGTCTATTATATATTTTTTCTATTTTCTAGAGTTTTTTTTTTTTTTGCTGTTATCTTCATTTTTTAATTTTTTCTTTCTTTTTTCCTTTGGTTCATTTTGTTGTTTCTTTTCTGATTTTTGAATCAAACACTTCATACTTTATTTTCATTAATACTAGTTTTATTGATATTAATGTTTAAGTCAGTATATTCTTTGTTTTTTTATTTTTCTCTTTCTGACTTACTTCACTTTATTATGGTTGATCTACAACATTAGTTTCAGGTGTACAGCAAAGTGAATCAGTTATACATATACATATATCTACTTTTTTTTAGATTCTTTTCCCATATAGCTCATTACAGAGTACTGAATAGAGTTCCCTGTGCTATATAATAGGTCCTTATTAGTTATCTATTTAATATATAGTAGTGTGTATATGTCAATCCCAATCTCCCAATTTATCCCTCCCCCACTCCCCTGGATGTCATAAGTTTGTTTTCTACATCTGTGTAAGTCAGTATATTCTTCTTGGGAACATCCAGCTGTATCCCATGGGGTTTGGGGGGTGTTTTTTCAAAAGCAATTTATTTTTATTTTTTTAAGTTTTTAAAACATCTTTATTGGAGTATAATTGCTTTGATTCACTTTGTTATAAAGCAGAAACTAACACACCATTATAAAGCAATTATACTCCCATGGAGTTTTTATTATCATTATTTTATAGCTGTTCCACGAATTTTCGTTTGTACTTCCTCCTTGAATGAAAAGTTGTTTAAGGTTTGTGGGGTTTTTTTTAATTTTCTAAAGGTAGGGCTGCTATCTTCTCTTTTTGTTATTTTCCCACTTTAGTAATGTTACAATCACAGTGTCTATATTATTTCTACTTTTATAGTAAATCATAAAAATTACTTTGTGGCCAAAAATATGGGACCAACTCCATATTCTTTTATGCCAATCCCCGGGGCATTTGGGGAAAAAAATCATGCAGTCTCTAATTTTAAAGTGTTAAGTATATGTATTATTCCACTCAGGCTGTCATAACAAAATACCATAGACTGGGTGGCTTAAACAACAGAAATTAATTTTCTCACAGTTCTGGAGCCTGGAAGGTGTGTTCTCTCTCTCATCTCCATCTCTATCTCCATCTGTCTCTATCTCCAACATCTCTCTCCCTTGCTTCTTTTGATCATGCCCAATGTCTCTTGCAGGAAACTAAACTGATTTTGGTACCTTTTACAAATTATTTCACATTCCCTTTTACAGTTTCTCAGACAATGGAGTCTGTGTTTTTGTTTTTACTTCTCTTTGTTGCTTGCTTTTGTTTGGTTTCCTGGAAAAGATGGAGATTGCCATCTATGTAGTGTTGCCATCTATACCTATGTAGTGTTCATCCTAGAAATCTTCCACTAGAAATTATGCCATCTATAGTCAGGAGAGACCACGTAGATTACATAAACCAGTCACTCAATTGATGCCTGAAGGCAGCCCTGCTTTATTCACTTCTGTAACTCTGGCACTATAGAAATGTGACAGCCTAGGGTACAACTGGGTTTCGTGCAGCTGAAAGAGCCCCAGATCAGGAATATATATAAGAGAGTTGGTGTTTAATCTTTCCTCTGCCACTGTCCAAGGTAAAGCGAGACACTTTTCTGCGTGCTCCTCCAATTCTCCACCTGAACTGTGTGAAACGATCACATTTAACCCTCCTCTTTTGAAAGGTCAGCAGTTTCTATAAATATTTGGACAAATTTTTGACTACATCAGATTTCAGGATTTAATATTCTATACTACAAAGATTAAATTATATACTTTATAATGTATAAAGTATACATTATAAATTACATTATAAAGTATATATAAATATATTATAAAGTATATATAAATTATATACTTTATTTATGATTTTGATTAAATCATCAAAAATAAATGATTTGTACTGAGTCAAAGTTCTGAAAGAGTCCTCAGCCACAACACCTCCCTCCCTTCATTATATCTCTTATTAGGCCCAAACTTTGTAATTTGGCTTTTCCAGCAAACATAATTGACAGTGTGGGAGATGTTTTCCCTTTTCCTGACACTTGGCATTTTAATTATTAAATGCTCTTCCAAGTTAAATTTTGAGTGCACAAGCCATGCCTAATAACTTAATTTGGAAAACAAATTATATGTAATTTCCCTGACAACCTGAAATCCGTAAACCACTAAAAGAAGGCCGAGTCGGGCTTCCCTGGTGGCATAGTGGTTGGTGGGAGTCCGCCTGCCGATGCAGGGGACACGGGTTCGTGCCCCGGTCTGGGAGGATCCCACATGCCGCCGAGCGGCTGGGCCCATGGGCCATGGCCGCTGAGCCTGCGCGTCCGGAGCCTGTGCTCCGCAACGGGAGAGGCCACGACAGTGAGAAGCCCACGTACCGCAAAAAAAAAAAAAAAAAAAAAAAAAGAGGGCCGAGTCATTGAGCTGCATGATAATAATGATAATAAAATAATTATATTTTACATTGGAAATGTCTAAAAATTCACAGTAACTCTTTATATCTCTTTCTGCTTACTGACATTAGGAAAATAGAACAAGTTTGCTTCACTTAAAAAAAATTGAAATTTTTTTAGTGATTAAATCCCACTGAAGAACTGAAGATTCTTAGATAAAATCTGCAAAAAGAATTGTCTTTATTAATAAAACTGCCAAAGACAAGACAGTTGTAAATCTCTAAGTCAGCAGTCCCCAACTTTTTGGCACCAGGAATCAGTTTCGTGGAAGGCAAGTTTTCCACAGACTGGGGTGGAGGTGGGGGGTGGTTGAGGTGTTAATGCGAGCGATGGGGAGCGGCAGATGAAGCTTTGCTCGCTCGCCTGATGCTCATCTCCTGCTGTGCGGCCCGGTTCCTAACAGGAACCGGTCCACGGCCCCCGGGTTGGGGACCCCTGCTCTATGTCAAAATGTGCCTCTCCCAGTGTAACCTAGAGATCTGGGGGAGGTGGTTGAAGTCCAGTCACCAGGGGACAATTTAATAAGTATCCAGGACTTGGGCATTAGTTACTATGTCCTGCTAACACCCAGTTTACTTGGGCATTAGTTACTATGTCCTGCTAATACCCAGTTTACATTTCGTTACCAATTTATTGGCCTCAAATATGACTTGTGAGGAAATAAGATTGTTTACTTTTGTTTTTGATAAATAAAATACTACCTTTAATTCTCACCTATAAAAATAGGTCTTGTGTTAAACTTTAAAATGAAAACATACTTGATAAGTATTCTTATCATGACTAAACAACCTAGCCTAAAATCAGAAATGCAGATTTTCTCAGCTTGCCTCACCTACTGTTTATTTTACAAACTCAAGTTAATCGGTTTGACTGATTTGCTTGACAAAGCAGGTGTGTAACATAAACTACTGTGTCAGAGTTCCTCAACATTGTTTCTAGTGCTTTCATGGTGTGTGGCCTGATTGTGTTCCCCAAAAATTCATATGTTGATAGCTTGACCCCCAATGTGATGGTATTAGGAGATGGGGCCCTTTGGAGGTTATTAGGTCCTGAGGGTGAGGCACTCCTGGAGTGCTTTTATGCCTTTATAAAAGAGACCCCAAAGAGTTCCCTTGTTCTTTTCTGCCATGTAAGGACACGGCAAGAAGACAGCTGTCCATAAACCAGGAAGCCACCTCTCAACAGACACTAACTCCGCCGGCACCATGATCTTGGACTTCCCAGCCTCCAGAACTGTGAGAAATAAATGTTTGTTGTTCAAGCTACCCAGTATATGGTATTTTTGTTATAGCAGCCCGAACGGACTAAGACGCAAGCTAAATATAATTATCCCATTTTACAGATGTGGGATTCAATAACCAAAGAGGCGAAGCAGGAGATAGGAGTAATGGAGTGCAGACTTTACTCTAGATCTACCTGACTTGACCCCAAGCCTCTGATCTTCCACCCACCTTCGTATGCACACATTTAAGTATTCCCCTAGGAGAGCTGGGAAACACACTGCAGTGCCACCATCGGAATTCCGCAATTAATACTCAGTTGGAAAGAGGACCTGGTAAATCACACACGTTTCTGCCAGAAGTGATAGACGCAGCTTCCTCTCGCATTTTAGTCAATAAAGCAAGTCACATGATCACACTTAACTACCATGTGTTCAGAAAGAGGAGAGATGGAAATACTGGGTAGGCAGCACTGATGAGTGTGGCATTTAGTCTGGAGGTGGTATCTGCGGTTTATAAGGCTGATGAAATCAGCTCGCACTTAATGTTGAAGGACTTTGAACTCCATGTTCTAGGACATCCGGAACCACTGAAGGTTTTGAGCAAGAACCTGACATGATAATGGATTAAGTGGAAATCTGAATTTACTTAACAGACATGGGCTGCCAGACTCCGAGACCTGCTCCTCAATTATTGTTCCAAACCAACCCAGGTTATGCTTTTTCTCACTCACCAAAGCAGAACCTGGGGCATGCTTCCTCAGGCCAGCTTCTCCCTCCTACGAACCACAGAACGATATGATCTTTTTAACACTAAAAGGAGAAACTATTATCTGGCACAAGGTGAAGAGCCCTGCTGACACCACTTCAGGTGAATTGTAGTTGTGTGTGGCAGGAAGGTGATCGAAGACTCTCAAGGGAGAGCAGTCTGCCCCCAGGAACAGGTACAATCATACAGCTGTGTAACTGAACTTGTTCCTTTTATGTAGTGGCAAAACCTTAGAAGCTCCCTCTCTGAAAAAGAAAATGCATACAAACATGCACAGAGACACAAAGATGTAAGCCTGTACTATGGCTTATCTTGTTATTATAGGGACAAATTCTAAGCTTTATGCTCACCACAGCAGAAGGCAGCTGTGCCCCTTTCCTCGAGTCTAGACAATTTGTGGCCCTGTTGCTATCACTTTATGTACTTTAAGACTAACATTATTTACAAACTCCCTCTACATATGGTTCTTTTACAATGTCTAAGAACCATGTAAAATTAGATATTTAATACTATGAGACAATGTGTATATTTACCTATGTATATATACATGTATATACGTATATGACTATATATACGTGGCAAAGGATTTGTATACAGAATATATAAAAAACTATACAACTCAAAAAAGTTGTTAAATACGATAAAAATGGACAAAAACTCACACACTCCTCAAAGGAAGATATGTGAATAGCCAGTAAGTACATGAAAAATGCTCAGTATCATTAGTTATCAGGGAAATGTAAATTAAAACTACAAGATCTTATCATACCCACTAGAATAGATAAAATTTAAAAGACTAGCAGGACTTCCCTAGTGGTCCAGTGATTAAGACTCCATGCTTCCAATGCAGGGTGTGTGCATTCGATCCCTGGTCAGGGTACTAAGCTCCCACATGCCATGTGGCATGGCCAAAAATAAAAATTAAAAAAATTAATTGTTGTCCAGGATGTGGGAACAAGAATGTTCCACCTGCTTCATTCAAGATAGCCCCAAACTGGAAAACAATCCAAATGCAAATGATGATATACTTACACAATGGAAAACTACTCAGCAATGTAAAAGAACAGAAAATTGCTTCTTCAAATGATGTGCTTGAATCTGTAAAGCATTGTGCTAAAAGAAAGAAGTTGAACATAAAAGTTCGTACTGTATGATTCTATTTATATAAAGTCCTAAAATAGGCAAAGTTAATCTATGGCAATAGAACTTTCAGCTGTAACTGGGTGGATGGAGCAAGTACTGACTGGAGAGGATAAAAGGGAATTTTCTAGGGTAATGGAAATGTTCAACATCTTGAATAGTGTATCAGTAATGCAGGAAATATGCATTTATCAAAATTCATTGCACTCTGCACTTCATATCTGTGCATTTCACTATGTTATTTATACCTCAATATTAAAAATAGGTGTTTAATAACCCGATCTAAATAATGACAGCTGGGATTTCTTAGAAAAGCATTAACCCTGATACATCTGTCATACTTAGCCCTGTCTATTTTGGAAATTTCCAACATACAGCATGATAAAATAGAGGAATCACAAAATCAAAAGCCTGTAGTAGAAAATGGCCAACATAAATCAATGAAATGGTCTGGGTATAACAGTAAGGAGTGGGCCCATGGTGAGTTGCAGAGAGAATGCCACATTTTAGAAGCCTTCAGATATGGCTCTGGCCAATATATGCTTCTTGGAGTTGCTGACCCAGAGTTGCCAGATTTCCTGGTTTTTCAAAAGAAATCAAAAATCTATATATTTATGTGAAATATATTAATATTTATATTTTGACAATTAATTGAAAAACTAAACACCAAGTAAGCCAAACATTATGTTTGCTATAAATTTTAAATAACATAAACGACACTAGTTTTCTCAGCCCTACCTAGACTCCAGCTATCTCACTACAGCATTGCTTTCTAAGATCAAAGGAACAGAGAGGAACCAAGATGGCAGAGAAGAAGGACGTGCTCTCACTCCCTCTGGTGAAAACACCAGAATCACAACTAGCTGCTGGACAATCATTGACAGGAAGACACTGGAACTCACCAAAAAAGATACCCCACATCCAAAGACAAAGGAGAAGCCATATTGAGATGGTAGGAGGGGTGCAATCACAGTAAACTCAAATCCCATAACCGCCGGGTGGGTGACTCAAAGACTGGAGAACACTTATACCACAGAAGTCCACCCACTGGAGTAAAGGTTCTGAGCCCCACATCAGGCTTCCCAACTTGGGGGTCCGGCAACGGGAGGAGGAATTCCTAGAGAATCAGACTTTGAAGTCTAGTGAGAATTGACTGCAAGACTTCAACAGGACTGGGGGAAACAGACACTCCACTCTTTGAGGGCACACACAAAGTAGTGTGCGCATCAGGACCCAGGGGAAGGAGCAGTGGCCCCAGGGGAGACTGAACCAGACCTACCTGCTGGTATTGGAGGGTCCCTGCAGAGGTGGTGGTGGGGGGGCTGGCTATGGCTCACTGTGGGGACAAGGACACTGGCAGCAGAGATTCTGGGAAGTGCTCCTTGGCGTGAGCCCTCCCAGAGTCTGTCACTGGCCCCACCAAAGAGCCCAGGTAGGCTCCAGTGTTGGGTTGCCTCAGGCCAAACAACCAACAGGGAGGGAACCCAGCCCCACCCATCAACAGTCAAGTGGATTAAGGTTTTACTGAGCTCTGCCCACCAGAGCAACAGTCAGCTCCACCCACTACCAGTCCTTCCCATCAAGCCTCTTAGATAGCCTCATCCATCAGAGGTCAGACAGCAGAAGCAAAAAGAACTACAATCCTGCAGCCTGTGGGAAAAAAAGCACATTCACAGAAAGAGAGACAAGATGAAAAGGCAGAGGGCTATGTACCAGATGAAGGAACAAGATAAAACCCCAGAAAAACAACTAAATGAAGTGGAGACAGGCAACCTTCCAGAAAAAGAATTCAGAATAATGATAGTGAAGATGATCCAGGACCTCGGAAAAACAATGGAGGCAAAGATCAAGAACATGCAAGAAATATTTAACAAAGACCTAGAAGAATTAAAGAACAAACAAACAGAGATGAACTACACAATAACTGAAATGAAAACTACACTAGAAGGAATCAATAGCAGAATAACTGAGGCAGAAGAATGGATAAGTGATCTTGAAGACAGAATGGTGGAATTCACCGCTGCGGAACATAATAAAGAAAAAAGAATGAAAAGAAATGAAGACAGCCTAAGAGACTTCTGGGACAACATTAAATGCAACAAAATTCGCATTATAGGGGTGCCAGAGGGAGAAGAGAGAGAGAAAGGACCAGAGAAAATATTTGAAGAGATTATAGTCGAAAACTTCCCTAACATGGGAAAGGAAATAGCCACCCAAGTCCAGGAAGCGCAGTGAGTCCCATACAGGATAAACCCAAGGAGAAACGTGCCGAGACACATAGTAATCAAATTGGCAAAAATTAAAGACAAAGAAAAATTATTGAAAGCAGCAAGGGAAAAATGACAAATAATATACAAGGGAACTCCCATAAGGTTAACAGCTGATTTCTCAGCAGAAACTCTACAAGCCAGAAGGGAGTGGCATGATATACATAAAGTGATGAAAGGGAAGAACATACAACCAAGATTACTCTACCTGGCAAGGATTTCGTTCAGATTTGATGGAGAAATCAAAAGCTTTACAGACAAGGAAAAGCTAAGAGAATTCAGACCACCAAACCAGCTCTACAACAAATGCTAAAGGAACTTCACTTAGTGGGAAACACAAGAGGAGAAAAGGACCTACAAAAACAAACCCAAATCAATTAATAAAATGGTCATAGGAACATACATATCAAAAATTACCTTAAATGTAATTGGATTAAATGCTCCAACCAAAAGACACAGGCTTGTTGAATGGATACAATAACAAGACCCATCTATATGC
Source organism: Pseudorca crassidens (assembly GCF_039906515.1). Taxonomy (NCBI): domain Eukaryota; kingdom Metazoa; phylum Chordata; class Mammalia; order Artiodactyla; family Delphinidae; genus Pseudorca; species Pseudorca crassidens. The sequence goes on along the minus strand of NC_090302.1, from coordinate 37,901,044 downwards.
TGTCTACCAGAGACCCACTTCAGACGTAAGGACACATACAGACTGAAAGTGAGGGGATGGAAAAACATATTCCATGCAAATGGAAATCAAAAGAAAGCTGGAGTAGCTATACTCATATCAGATAAAATAGACTTTAAAATAAAGAATGTTACAAGAGACAAGGAACGACACTACATAATGATCAAGGGATCAACCCAAGGAGAAGATATAACAATTATAAATATATATGCACCCAACACAGGAGCACCTCAATACATAAGGCACCTGCTAACAGCTGTAAAAGAGGAAATCGACGGTAACACAATAATAGTGGGGGACTTTAACACCTCACTCACACCAACAGACACATCATCCAAAATGAAAATAAATAAGGAAACACAAGCTTTAAATGACACAATAGACCAGATAGATTTAATTGATATTTATATGACATTCCATCCAAAAACAGCAGATTACACTTCCTTCTCAAGTGCACAAAGAACATTCTCCAGGATAGATCACATCGTGGGTCACAAATCAAGCCTCAGTAAATTTAAGAGAATTGAAATCATATCAAGCATCTTTTCTGACCACAATGCTATGAGATTAGAAATGAATTACAGGGGAAAAAAATTGTAAAAAACCCAAACACATGGAAGCTAAACAATACGTTACTAAATAACCAAGAGATCACTGAAGAAATCAAAGAGGAAATCAAAAAACACCTAGAGACAAATGACAATGAAAACACAATGATCCAAAATCTATGGGATGCAGCAAAAGCAGTTCTAAGAGGGAAGTTGATAGCTATACAAGCCTACCTCAAGAAACAAGAAAAATCTCAAGTAAACAATCTAACCTTACACCTAAAGGAGCTAGAGAAAGAAGAACAAACAAAACACAAAGTTGCCAGAAGTAAAGAAATCATAAAGATCAGAGCAGAAATAAATGAAATAGAAACAAACAAAACAATAGCAAAGATCAACAAAACTAAAAGCTGGTTCTTTAAGAACATAAACGAAATTGATAAACCATTAGCCAGACTCATCAAGAAAAAGAGGGAGAGGACTCAAATCAATAAGATTAGAAATGAAAAAGAAGAAGTTACAACATTCACTGCAGAAATCCAAAGCATCCTAAGAGACTACCACAAGCAACTCTATGCCAATAAAATGGACAACGTGGAAGAAATGGACAAATTCTTAGAAAGATATAACCTTCCAAGACTAAACCAGGAAGAAACAGAAAATATGAACAGATCAATCACAAGTAATGAAATTGAAACTGTGGTTAAAAATCTTCCAACAAACAAAAGTCCAGGACCACGTGGCTTCACAGGTGAATTCAAACGTTTAGAGAAGAGCTAACACCCATTCTTCTCAAACTCTTCCAAAAAATTGCAGAGGAAGGAACACTCCCAAACTCATTCTATGAGGCCACCATCACCCTGATACCAAAACCAGACAAAGATACTACAAAAAAAGAAAATTACAGACCAGTATCACTGTTGAATATAGATGTAAAATCTTCAAGAAAATACTAGCAAACAGAATCCAACAGCACATTAAAAGGATCATACACCATGATCAAGTGCGATTTATCCAAGGGATGCAAGGATTCTTCAATATACGCAAATCAATCAATGTGATACACCATATTAACAAACTGAAGAATAAAAATCATATTATCATCTCAATAGATGCAGAAAAAGCTTTTGACAAAATTCAACACCCATTTCTGATAAAAGCTCTCCAGAAAGGTCTCCCTCTCCATAGAGGGAACCTACCTCAACATAATAAAGGACATATACGACAAACCCACAGCAAACATCATTCTCAATGGTGAAAAACTGAAAGCATTTCCTCTAAGATCAGGAATGAGACAAGGATGTCCACTCTCACCACTATTATTCAACATAGTTTTGGAAGTTCTAACCATGGCAATCAGAGAAGAAAAAGAAATAAAAGGAATACAAATTGGAAAAGAAGAAGTAAAACTGTCACTGTTTGCAGATGACATGATACTATACATAGAGAATACTAAAAATGCCACCAGAAAACTACTAGAGCTAATCAATGAATTTGGTAAAGCTGCAGGATACAAAATTAATGCACAGAAATCTCTTGCATTCCTATACATTAATGATGAAAAATCTGAAAGAGAAATTATGGAAACACTCCCATTTACCACTGCAACAAAAAGAATAAAATACCTAGGAATAAACCTACCTAGGGAAACAAAAGACCTGTATGGAGAAAACTATAAGACACTGATGAAAGAAATTAAAGATGATACCAAGAGATGGAGAGATATACCATGTTCTTGGATTGGAAGAATCAACACTGTGAAAATGACTCTACTACCCAAAGCAATCTACAGGTTCAATGCAATCTCCATCAAATTACCAATGGCATTTTTCACAGAACTAGAACAAATCATCTTAAAATTTGTATGGAGACACAAAAGACCCCGAATAGCCAAAGCAGTCTTGACGGAAAAATACGGAGCTGGAGGAATCAGACTCCCTGACTTCAGACTATACTACAAACCTACAGTAATCAAGACAATATGGTACTGGCACAAAAACAGAAATATAGATCAATGGAACAAGATAGAAAGCCCAGAGATAAACCCATGCACCTATGGTCAACTAATCTATGACAAAGGAGGCAAGAATATACAATGGAGAAAAGACAGTCTCTTCAATAAGTGGTGCTGGGAAAACTGGACAGCGTAAAAGAATGAAAGTAGGGGCTTCCCTGGTGATGTAGTGGTTGAGAGTCCGCCTGCCGATGCAGGGGACACGGGTTCGTGCCCTGGTCCGGGAAGATCCCACATGCCGCAGAGTGGCTGGGCCCGTGAGCCATGGCTGCTGAGCCTGCGTGTCCGGAGCCTGTGCTCCGCAACGGGAGAGGCCACAACAGTGAGAGGCCCACGTACCACAAACAACAAAAACAAAAACAAAACAAAAAGAATGAAATTAGAATACTCCCTAACACCATGAACAAAAATAAACTCAAAATGTATTAAAGACCTAAATGTAAGGCCAGACACTATAAAACTCTTAGAGGAAAACATAGGAAGAACACTCTTTGACATAAATCACAGCAAGATCTTTTTTGATCCACCTCCTAGAGTAATGGAAATAAAAACAAAAATAAACAAATGGGACCTAATGAAACTTAAAAGCTTTTGCACAGCAAAGGAAACCATAAACAAGACGAAAAGACAGCCCTCAGAATGGGAGAAAATATTCGCAAACGAATCAACAAAGGATTAATCTCCAAAATATATAAACAACTCATGCAGCTCAATATTAAACAAACAACCCAATCCAAAAATGGGCAGAAGACCTAAATAGACATTTCTTAAAGAAGACACACAGATGGCCAAGAAGCACATGAAAAGCTGCTCAACATCACTAATTATTAGGGAATGCAAATCAAAACTACAATGAGGTATCACCTCACACCTGTTAGAATGGGCATCATCAGAAAATCTACAAAGAACAAATGCTGGAGAGGATGTGGAGAAAAGGGAAACCTCTTGCACTGTTGGTGGGAATGTAAATTGATACAGCCACTATGGAGAACAGTATGGAGGTTCCTTAAAAAACTAAAAATAGAATTACCATATGATCCAGCAATCCCATTACTGGGCATATACCCAGAGAAAATCATAATTCAAAAAGACACATGCACCCCAATGTTCATTGCAGCACTATTTACAATAGCCAGGTCATGGAAGCAACTTAAATGCCCATCGACAGATGAATGGATAAAGAAGTTGTGGTACATATATACAATGGAATATTACTCAGCCATAAAAAGGAACGAAATTGAGTCATTTCTTGAGACGTGGATGGATCTAGAGACTGTCATACAGAGTTAAGTAAGTCAGAAAGAGAAAAACAAATATCGTATATTAACGCATGTATGTGGAACCTAGAAAAATGGTACAGATAAACCGGTTTGCAGGGCAGAAGTTGAGACACAGATGTAGAGAACAAACGTATGGACACCAAGTGGGGTAAACCGCGGTGGGGTGGGGATAGTGGTGTGCTGAATTGGGTGATGGGGTTGACATGTAACACTGATGTGTATAAAATTGATGACTAATAAGAACCTCCAGTATAAAAAAACAAAAACAAACAAACAAAAAAAACAACTAATGCTAAACTTTCTTTGGGTTTTTTGTATGGAAATAATATAAATGTTTCAGACATTACATGAAATTTCTAAAAATCTTATATGTTCTGGTATAATGTTATAAGTCATACTTCTAGTTATTACTTTAAAATGTATATCTTAGAAATAACTAAAAAAAAGAAAAGACCAAAGGAACACAAGGAAATAATCATTGCTCAGAAACTAAATGGCAAGACATGCTTCCTTAATCCAATCAAGCCCAAGTCCTTTCTGGTTGGTAATGGAGGGAGAATATAATTTCCAACTCTTATCTTTCAATATTTTCCTTCCTCTTGCTAATTTTCCCTGTCACCTCTCCCTGCCAGCTCTAGGAGGCACTATCCACAATTGAAATCTATGCCATGTTATACACAGACACACACACACACACACCAAAAATAGCTGATATCAGGCTTAAATTCTGAAACCTGGCTTCACTAAAGTTTCTGAAGAAAAGAGAACATACAAAAAGATAATCTAGTTTGTGAGATTAAGTTATCTCAACCTATTCTGTTATCTTCAGTTTATGATGCCATGCAGACCTCTGCACCTTGGACTAAATCCTAGCCTTCCTCCATGAATCAAATGTAGATTAATCCCACACCCCTGTTTTCCTGGGATAATCCTTGGTGTGTGACTATTTTGTTGGCATAATTATTAATAGCTTCCCTTTAACTCTCAGAGTTGCCCTGGTTTGAAAGATAAATTTTATGGTCACCCTAGTCAAAGGGCACCTTAAAGCAGGAATAACTATCATATCTAGACTTTAAGCCTATAACCAAGAAGGAAGGAAAGCTTTTTCCTGCCTATTCATGGCTCACCTTTTAAGTGCCAGTTTCCTAGTGAAAGAACCTAAAAATAACAAAGAATTCCACTTCATTTCTGAAATGATTTTAAAATCCATAATAAAGAAAATAAATAAGTATTGAAAGTCAGTGGACATGTGGTTTGCCCAAGCTAGGCATTATAAGAAGGAGAAAATTATCTGAGTCCCTAAATCCTTGATTTTAATATGACTGTAATACATACAATTAATAGTAGAAATAATAGATTTGGGAAGAAGACTTGGTGGCATAAAAGCAAGTTCTATGACAACAGGAAATGGGGTTGATCAAATGGGGGAGGAGGAATGGGGGAGAGAGGGCATATTGGTGTCCTTGAGAAAGGGTACCATGTCCCACCTACAAGGTCAAGATCCTGGGTGAAGTTGGTTTAAAGTTAGTGAAGACCTTATATGTGTTTGGGAAGATACCAGGTCAGAGGGTACCTGTTCCTCATATCTCAGGGCAAAGCCGAAGGAGAGCTGCAGGCCTTAGAGAGAAACCTTGCGCCTGTCATGGTGTTGGAGCGGTAGAGTGTCAAAGGCTAAGTAAGGAGTCCAGGCAGGCAGGTGTGGGCAACCTTTCAAGACTTAGAAAACCCAGTTAGCGTGAACAGAACATCAGGAAATGTCTAGGACCTCATTTTCCCTTCTACTTTCTCCATGCAGACTAATTCTTTGAAAATGCTCTTGTGGACCATCAGCCTCACTAAGTTCTCAGACATGTCAGGTGTGTTAGCGTCATGGCAGTAGATATCGCAGCCTCCAAGCTAGATAACTTTTCTATTCAAATTCTGAAGCACAGTTGAAAACTGTGATGCCTGTTTGGAAATATGTTTATGTCCCTATATAATTGCTTGCCTAGAAAGGAAAAGTATGCGCAAAAGTCAGTGTTCATCTCTGAATGTTGGGATTAAATGTATATTTTTTGCATGGAATTTGATTACTTTTTCCATCAGAAAAAAATAACTGCTTTTTTTTAATATTGCACTAAGTGATTGATGTGTATAGTATGAAATACAGAATTCTTTACACAGAGGTAGAAACTGGTTAGTTCTTATTTCTGTAATTTGAAAACTCATTATATTCACAAAAAATCCAAAGTCTCACATCATTTCTCAAAGTAGAATTAATCGAAACGATACTAAGCAGTGCTCGCTCTAACACTCGATTATTTTTACAACACATCCTATATGGTCATCACCAACACCAAGCCTTAGGAGGCATTACTATAAATAATTATAATCATGTTTCGATTGTTGGTCTTGTTTAGGAAAATATATTGAATGCCCTAAATTTCCTTTCTCTGGTTATAGGTTGATATATTAAATTGTTTACTATATTTTAAAAAAGAAAAGAGAAAAATAAAATCCCTAGGACCCCACAAGAGGGGCTCATATATGGTTGAGAGATGGCTTGTGGACCAGCAAGACCTCATGAGTGGCTCAAAAAGAAAACAGATGGCCTGACAACGTTAGCAGAGGCCTTGGCAGATGGGTAATCACAGTAGATACCAGTCAGTAACAGAGGACAATAAGCAAATGACCAAGATGAGACACATCTCTGTGGGCCCCAACAGGGGACAGAGGACAATCATGGACCAAGTGGCCCTTCACCAATACCATGAAGTCCAAAAGCCCCTGGGAACTTAGCTGCTATACTTGGGAAAAGGAGCAGGAGGGTAAGAATGCTCATTTTGACTATGTTTATCTTGAAATGCCTGAAAAATAAAGTTGACGAGGTTTATCTGGAATCAGGGTGACTAAATTTTCTGCTTTTAAGTGAAAAAGAGGTGTGAAATAGAAGCTAAGTTTTATTTTTGCACATCTGAGTCTGTGGCCTGTGAAATTCATACCCACTACATTGTATTTTCCCAGGTGCTCTATGGCTTTTTGTTGTTGCTTTCCACCTCGTAGCATAAAAAGCCTAAAAATCTTAAGGAAAAGCAAGTTTGGTGACTAGACTGCATGGAAAACATATATTCTGAGTCCACAGAACACCCAAAGAAGCCATAAATCTGACCTCTGTGTGGCATTTTAGGTAGTGGACTCATTATCCGTAAGAATGTGCCCACAATCAGGAAATGTAATTTTTGTCATTTGTTTCCAACTCTGCCCCCACCAAAACTTGAACCTGAACTGCCAAGAATAACAAAATTGACAGATTTGTAATTCAACTCTCCATTTCCCCTTCCTGTTTGTTTGATGGATGTGTAGATTAGCAGTGAAATGGCCCAAGACTAGCAAGAAAATGAGGGAAAAATATCTGGTTGTGGTCTCATAACAGAACTTTGCCACTATACCTTGCCCACCTCCTGCATCTGTATCTTTGCTTTAAACGTGCACACTAAGAGGTGTGCACACACACACATCCTCTATAAAATGAGCCTACTGTCCTCATATTTTTAAAGCAAATCCATCCTTAACTTTAAAATAGGAATGCATTATTTATACCTTTAACTTTTAAAATTTACATTGGTCCACTCGTATTTTTTTTTTTAATCTCAGGGATATGCTTCTAAAGAAAAATTGTCCTTGGCCTCCAAAACTCTTTTCAACTATGCTTTTCACATTCTTCTCATAAACACAAGAGATGGAACCACTTCCAAGCCCTTTACCTTCACACAACAACCTCTCATCCTTCATAGATCTCCCATTCCATTAGCCGTCTTCTTTCTCTTCAAGCACCCAACTCAAAGTACCAGCCTCAGACCAGCCTTTGCCCTTGCATGTGATGGTGGATCTTGGAATGCGAAGGTCTCAAATGCCCTCCCTCCTCTCAGCCCCACGCACGGGTCCACTTGAACAAATCGCCTGCTATGTGGCCAGATCTCGCTCACTATAACCCCTGGACATAGCTCCCCTCCAAGGTCTCCACTTTCAGACATTCCTTTCCTCTGACCATAGCTCACCTCCTTCCATTTCTTCTAATTTCCACCCTTCCAATGACTGTTTTTTAGGATCATTACGGTCTCTAGATCCTTGAACTCTGCCACGCCTCTTGGATGTCCAAGGACCCTCTTCTGGACTCACTGACTCTCTCACTGTCCTGGACCCAATGGCAGTCATAATCACTAATATTCTACCACCTTACCTTCACAGACACCCCAACTTTTTGCTTTCCCTCCTAATATGGCCCCATTACCCACTGCCAAGCACTTCATGAAACATACTTCTACAAAGGCAACTTTATTAACCTGAAGTGAGTTGTCAATGCTGCCTGGGGATCCTTTTGTCACCTGTTGGATCTTTCTCATATTTCTTGAGCATGATATCAAAACTTCTTTATTCTCCTAAACTCCCACCTCCAACCCCATTCAGGACCCCTCAATTTCAGCTTTACCAAGATCGATTCAATAGGAGCTTTTTCAACTTCCCTCTACTTGATCTCAAAATATTTCTCTATTTGGCTACTTGATTCCATCTCTTCCTGCTTTGCTCCAGAATTTTTCTCCCTCTATTTTGCATTTTCAATCTCTCTCTCTCTCTCCAAGCTCTTTCAGCTAAGTTAAGCATCAAGCTCAATTTTCCCACATCCTACAATACTTCCCTCCGCTCTGACCAGAGTGAGATTATCATTCCGTGTCTCTCTTCTCTTCCTTTTTACCTTCTGTTTCCAAAACAACTTATTGAACAAGTCTTCTAATTTCATTCCCCCCTCTGGCTTCCCACTCACCTCTTACAATCTAGGACCAGCCTTCCCTTCTCAGTGACCACATCTCAGTGCCTAGTCTCCATCTTTTCTCTGTAATCTTTGACACTACCAACCGTGGCCTCATTGAAACGTCTCTCTTGTCTCCACTGAAACTGGCCCTCCTCCTACCTCTCTGATCAATCTCTGCCCCATTATTAGCTCTACTTTCTCATCCTACTCCCCCAAATGTAGGCAGCTTCATGACTATCCTCAGGCCAGGAATTTTTTCTCTTCACACGCTTTTCTCCAGTAATTGCTTCTCTCCTAACATTTTCAATAGCCTCCCAGACATCTTCATGGGAACATCCCATTTAGATCTCAAAATCAGAAGTTGCAAAATTGAACACATGTTCTTTCCCCCATATACCACTTTCACCAGAATTGTCTATTTTTTGTTAATATTCTTTATCATCCTTCAAGTCACACAGAGTTAAACATCAAAGTAGTTGCCAAGCCATACATCATCTTTTGCTTTCTTATCCAGGCTTTGTCTAACAACCAATATCTTCCAAACTTTATGTCTCTATCTGAAGTCACACTTGTGATGACTCACTTTACATTTTAGTTCAAACTCTTTGTACCACACATTGAAACTATTGGAATAGCTCAATTGCCTACCCTATGATCTCTTCCTTCTGTAAGTCATCCAGATACTACTGCTGACCTAATCTTTTTAAGATATAGATCTAGCAATACCACTTCACCTACTCAAAACAGTCAATGGCACCCCCACTGTCATCCTAGTTAACCACAAGCTCCCCATTCTAGCATTCAAGGACTTCTACAATATGGCCCCAGTCTGTTTTCTAGTCATATATTCTAGTTATCCACATGCTCTAATCATTTGAGGAAGCTGAAGAAAAATACTGAGATGGGTTAAAACTGAAAAATGTCTTTTTTCCCATTCTTTTTGTGTCCTCTGTACAAAGGTTTACTTTATCATTTAAAATTACTTACTTAAATGTCTGTCTACTCTAGTAAACTATTTTATCTTAAATCTCCTGTTGTTCTGTGGGTGGATTTGAATGAAGGAGAAGGACAAATAAACATACTTCTCAAGAAGCTAACACGCTTTGTTCCTAAATAGCATTAGAACAATTGGGTTTAAAAGAATTCTAACACAACACCAGCACTAAATGAATGATATTTATTATTATGGCTATGACTTAACCTAAACTAAGTTCCCCTTAACTTTTACAAACTTATAGTAATGCAAAGATTTCTTACCCATAGACATGCAAATGAATTTAAGTCCACCCAAGCCACTTTTTAATCCATTTACAAATTCATTTCCAATACTCCAAATCCATAAATGCGTCTGTTCATTGGATTCTCCTTTAAACTGATCGTTATTAGTTCCTTCATTTAAGTAATGAGTTAAACAATGTCTTTAAGATTTATTCACTTTAGGTATGTATGAGAGTTATGTACTTACCTCTTTTTGACAGCATTCTTTTTTTTTTTTTTTTTTTTGCGGTACACGGGCCTCTCACCGCTGTGGCCTCTCCTGTTGCGGGGCATAGGCTCTGGACGCGCAGGCCCAGCGGCCATGGCTCACGGGCCTAGCCTCTCCGCGGCATGTGGGATCCCCCCAGACCGGGGCACGAACCCGTGTCCCCTGCATCGGCAGGCGGACTCTCAACCACTGCGCCACCAGGGAAGCCCTTTGACAGCATTCTTTAACAGGTACCTTCATCACTCTGACTACAACTACCACCACAGAGGAAGGGTGTCAAATCTGCCGGCCACCCACAGAGAACATTAGCTAGTGGTCACTATGGAATTACAAACATAAAGCCTTGATTAGCCTACTTGTACCCATTATGTTTGCAAGTAAAGGAGCTTCTATACCTACCTTCATCCTTCCTTGGGGGTTACATTGGGGTGGCATCAAGTTACCTTGGGGGTAGATACAATATTTAGGAGGGCCCTAGCAGCACCCTGAAGGCTACCTGAATTAGCGCACACTGTTCCTGAAGCCTCTAATATGTGCCAAGGTAGTGTCTTAAGCCCTGGGAAAAATCTGATTCAATATAAGGAAAGATTTTACAGATAAGGAGAACTGAATTGCAATCATAGAAAGGTGAGTCTTGCTAACACCAACCAAAAAGCAAGTTGGTGTGAGAAATGGGGTGGCAGTCTCTGTCCTGGAAGGCAAGGACCACAGGAGTTTTGCTGAGTATCCAGGCCACATGCTCTACCTGAGCCATCCTATGGTCTCACTGAATTTAGCAAAAGACAGACCCCACATCGGGGAACCAAGCGTCTTTACCGGAATGGAAATCTGCTGAGAAGAGCTGCTGCTGCAGCTGAGCAGAAAACTAAGAGGTCTCACTTTTTCTAGCCTGAGCAAAGGACAGTCTAGATTTAAGTGCTTCCCATTTGTCAGTCAATCCATTATCGCTTCCATGCCTGCCCTGAGAAGCTGGGGGACAAGGGAGATCTCTGCATATGTCCCATTTATGTCTCCAGCATTTCCTAAATTTTGGGTCAGAAATGCACATAAGAGAGTGCTGTGTATTGGCTACTTAGCCGCCTTCATCCTTACCCTATTAGGACAATAGTGCTCTGGGTACAGCCCACACACATGCCCCCTTCTAGCCTCAGACAGCCTCAAAGGATGCTGTCAGCACCCAAGTTAAGAGTTACCCCAGAACGATAAAATCTGACTCTTCTCCCATAGCGTGTCTCTCAAAGTCACTTAATTTCCCCCTTTTCCCCATTAATTCACATTATAAAAACATTGTTCTAGTTTAGGTGGAATTTTTTCCCTACTTTATTACACTTGCTCTTTTTTTTTTTGAACTTCCCTCTGCTATATCTGCAATGAGTACACACCACCTCCCTTGCAGCTTCTCTGCTTTTAGCAATAATTTGCACATAATGGAACAGCCAGAGGGGGTTTGATCGATGACCTCTGTCTCAGAGATGCTGTTCCTAGGGAAACACATCTGCCAACATAAAGTATTGGAGCAATCACAGCTCAGTGAACGCAGTAATAAGCAACTGTTACTCTGGCGCCATCAGTCATGTTCAGTTACAGACCTGAAAGGAAATGGCACCTCAGGGAGCAATGTCCTTCCATAAATTTGGGCAACAATGAAGAATGATTTGCAGTCAAGTAATAAAAGGCCCCAAAAAGGTCCACCATGCATACTAACATCCAGTACGGCTGACAAAGGAAATAAAAAACCTTGGCATTGTTTGCTCGTTATGTAAACTACACAGCTGTCCGAGCAATTAAGATATGATTTTGGGAATTCTCTAGGAAAAATGTGCTAACAGTGCTTCCACTTGTGAAAGTGACATTCTTCTTTATCAGTAAAGTGCATTTCATTAAGGTAATGCAATTTCATCAAGCTTAATAGTAGGAATTGCTTAACCTTATGGCTAGAGTACGTAAACAACATAAAATTAATGTCGTGCCTTATGTGGGGGAATAGATTTGCATTAGTGACAGTACTGATCCAGTAATCAAGAAAGCCGATGGCAGAGCCTTCAGGTCCGGGGGCTCTAGGGGCAAACGGCTGCTCCCTAACTCACATGTTGGAAATCTGCACCGGCAATAATACAGTTAAATGTTAACCTTCACGCACAGCATTTTAGAAGGAAAGAAACGATTGAAAATTGGCTAGAAAAAGGGGTTGACTTTAGGACAAAACAGGGTACCGATCTCACTGAGATGGAGCACAGCCTTGCTAAGCAAGCAAAAGAAATGAAAAGGAAAGTAACATTCCCAACCCAAGCTAAGTTGTGTTGGCCCGACAGATAAGTGACCGCTTCAACCTGTTGTATACCCCATAGCCATTGTCTCTCACACTGGAGGTCTTCTCTGGACACTGGGTAGTGGCTGGTAAAAGGAAGTCCTTTCCAAGAAGAGTTCCATTTGAACTCTTCATTTCCACCAATTCAAGCTAAGCTGAATTTCCTCCTCACAAAGCAAACGCTATTACAGAGCTCCCACAGGAGAGCTAGTACTTGAAAATCATTGTCAATAGAAGAAAGAGCCCTTCATCTTCTAAATGGAGTCCAAAAACATGGTTATCCTTGAAAAGTTTCAGCCTTCTCCTCAATATATGCTTTCATCAAAATTGTTCATGATAAACACAACTGATTCACTTCAAATCTCCTCCTCAATCTTCCATGCTTCCATAGTGATGGAGTGGGGGAGAATAAAAGCAAACAGTCTAGATTATTTCCAGATTATGCTATTAACCACCAAATGATCACACGCTCATCCTGCAAGGAAGCCCACTCCTTATCAATTGAATACATAGTCACTGCTTACTCTGGATTGATTTCCAGATGTGAGAAAGATGGAGGCTGTGCCTTCAGGGAGCAAGTGGCCCGATAAGGAATAATAAAATAAAAAGATAAGGAGTAATATAATAAAAAGAGAGAAGGCTGAATGAAATGAGCGATACTTTGATTTGGTATCAGGAGGAGAGAAGAGTGCGGGTTTAATTTTGACTGTGGGGAGGGATTTTGAGTCTTCGTGAACAGGGTAGCATTTGTTGATGAGCAGGCCCTCCCAGAATACGAATCCATCATGAGGTCCTTTGAGGAGAGGGTAGAGAGTGTGAATGAGATGCACTGACAGATGTGGCTGGGTTAAGAATTTAGAGGCAGATCATGGAAAGCCTTGAATGACTCAGGGTTCTTTGAGAGCGAGATGGCACATTCAGACGAGATAATCAAGAAAAGTTTAATGGGACTTCCCTAGTGGCATAGTGGTTAAGAATCCACCTGCCAATACAGGGGACACAGGTTCGATCCCTGATCCCAGATCCCACATGCCACGGAGCAACTAAGCCCGTGCACCACAACCACTGAGCTGCGCTCTAGAGCCCACAAGCCACAACTACTGAGCCCACGTGCCACAACTACTGAAGCCTGTGCACCTAGAGCCCACACTCCACAAGAAGCCACCGCAATGAGAAGCCCGCGTACTGCAACGAAGAGTAGCCCCCACTCGCTGCAACTAGAGAAAGCCCGCATGCAGCAACCAAGACCTAATGCAGCCAAAAATAAAAATAATAAACTTATTAAAAAAAAAAGAAAAGTTTAATGATGGGCTTTTACAAAAGTGTGGGCAGAATTAAGGGAAACTAACCAGTGATAGTGAAATATTCCATGACTACCAACAACAGGGAGTCCCTATCACCCTGGAGGATACTGAAGATGGAGGGATTCAAAAACCTAAAGAAAAAGTTGTAGCTGTAGCTATAGGATTCAGTGTCCCAGAGTGAGCTACAGTCTTAGATAGAGAGATACAGCCCAGCAAGGAGGAATGCAAAGGAACAAATACTTTGATGTCTCTCTCTCTCTCTCTCCTCCAAAGGGCAAACCCAACCAGAAGTCAGAAAGCAAGGGAGCCCACAGACCCATTCAATAATTGTCAGTATCAACGACAAAGAACAGGAGAAAAAAGGATGGAGAGTTGATCTTGAGAGGCAAACAGTAAATATCCAGGAAAGCCTAATCACCATAAGAAATTGAGACATGGTTTAACCTCTTTGGTTATAATTCTGGGATTGATTCTATGTGAGTAGGACTGTAAGATTCTCGTTTTAGATTATGAGCTATTTAAAAACAAGAACTGTGTCTTTAGCATTGTTTTATCCCCTGCATCTCACATAGGCAGGCACAAGGAGCAATGTGAGAATATTAGTGACTAGTAGTTAAACAAGATTGATATTGTCAAACCTCAAATACCACAAAGAACTTTTGCTTATGGTCTTTGGAAACTCACAACTGTCCCTCAACAGGAACGATGGCAGTAAATGGATGTCAAAATGCATGGCATGCTACTTTTGAGATCAGTACAACTTCAGGTCAGCCCTGATTATATGGACCAAATCCCGAATAAGGCTGGAGTTTCATCCCAGCCACATGTCATCTATTGCAAAAGGAAACCTGAAACAGAGTCACTGGGCTCTAGGGCCACCAAAATGTTAAGGTCTATTCTATGGTGTGCTTAATGTACGTTTGGGTCCACAGAATGAGGATAAAAGCACACCACACTGGCTCCCTCTGCCTGCAGAGAGCTGGAGACATGGGTCACTTTTCCCTGGAGATGAAAAGGGAAGAATAAGGGTAGCAGCCTTGTAGTATAAGTAGCCTTGGGCTTGTCATGAGCAGACCCAGGTTTGAGGACCAGACCCACTGCCTATGACTAATGTGACCATCAGCTCTCTGAACCTCACTGAGCTTGAGCTGTTCACAGGTCAGGTCAGGATAATTCCTACACCCCAGGATTACTGCGGGTATAAATGAAATACCATGTGGGAAAGTGGTTTATAAACTGCCACACAGTATACAAGTAGTATACTACCTCTTCTAATTTGTTACGAATTTCCATAGAACGTTGTGCTTCAATACCCTATACTAGAATTTCCAAGGCAGTGAAATGATGGAACTGGACAATAAAAGTGTAGCTGTGGGAGATGACTACACTATGCAAAGTTTCCCCAAGTATGCAGCAGGAAAAGGTGCACCAGAATGTTAAAGCAATGGTAGTTCTTTGTCAGAAACGTTCAGTTAACTGCTGTTTTTGTTTATGTTTTCACTGAGATACAGTTGACATAAAACATGGTATTAGTTTCAGGCTTACAACCTAATGATTCAATATTTGTATATAGTACAAAATGATCACCACAATAAGTCTAGTTAACATTTGTCACCATACAGTTACAAAATACTTTTCTTTTTTTTTTTAATTAATTTATTTTATTTTTGGCTGCTTTGGGTCTTCGTTGCTGCAGGCGGTCTTTCTCAAGTTGTGGCGAGCGGGGACTACTCTTCGTTGTGGTGCGCGGGCTTCTCATTCTGGTGGCTTCTCTTGTTGTGGAGAGCAGGCTCTAGGCGCACGGGCTTCAGTAGTTGTGGCACGCGGGCTCCGTAGTTGTGATGCACAGGCTTAGTTGCTCTGCAGCATGTGGGATCTCCCCAGACCAGGGCTTGAACCTGTGTCCCCTGAATTGGCAGGCGGATTCTCAACCACTGTGCCACCAGGGAAGCCCCCAAATTTTTTTTCTTGTGATAAGAACTTTTAAGATCTACTCTCAGCAACTTTTGAATATACAATACAGTATTAGTAACTATAGTAACCATGCTGTACATTACATCCCTAGAACTGACCTATTGATTGATACTTATTTATTTTATCACTGGAAGTTTGTACCTGTTAACCTCCTTCACCCATTTCACCCATCCCCTACCCCTGCTTTTGGGAACCACCAATCCGTTCTCTGTATCTATGAGCTTGGTTTTTTTTTTTTTTTTTAGATTCCACATATAAGTGAGATAATACAGTATTTCTCTTTCTCTGACTTCATTTAGCATAATGCCCTCAAGGTCCATCCAGGTTGTTGCAAATAACAAGATTTTATTCTTTTTTATGGCTGAAATATACACACACACACACACACACACACACACAATTTCTTTATCCCTTCATCTATCAATGGACACTGAGGTTGTTTCCATATCTTTGCTATTGTAAATAATGCTGCAATGAATGTGGGTGTGCAGATATCTTGAGTTACTGTTTTTCTTTTCTTTGGATAAATACTCAGAAGTGTTTTAAATTCTCTCCCCCTCATATGCTTCTACCACCACCATGACCATAGCACTCAGCCTTTGACAATGGCCAAATCTGTTGGATTTGTGTTCTTGTTAGCTGTCTTTAAGAGGCAGAATAATGTACTTTTAATAACATGCTCCCTGGAGCCATATGGCCTGTATTCAAATCCTATCTCTGCCATTATAGGCTGCATGACCAGAGGGAAAAGTTATGTAACCTCTTTATGCCTTAATTTCTTCATATGTAAAATGGGAATAATAAGAGAAGTCACCTCATAGGGTGTTACAAGGCCTGGCACATGGCTTTACAAGTACTTTTTAATTTAAAAACTGCTTATGATTTCAAAAAATTAACAAACCTTTTGGACGGTTTTCTGGATCTCTGGGAACAATTCCTTTATTTCTAAGAACTCCATTTCAGAAAGGATGAGGAAAACGGCCTATGACAGCAATTTTATTTCAAGGCCCTCAGACTCTTCTTTGTGCCTCATAAAGCAATGAGGAATCATTCACTATGAGACACCCTCACTGGAGATCCCCACAACTCAAAAGGATAGAGCAGATACCAAGAAAACTATAACTGCCCGTAATGAAGGAAGCACTGATGTGGAAGGATGTTAAGGCCCAAAGTTGAGGTTATCTGCTCATTTAGGAGAGCAGCACTTAAGACAACTCTCACCACAGGCTTCTGTTCCTGGGCAGCTCCAGTTCACTTAGAAGCAACTGGGAAAGAATAGAGAGGACAATGGACAAGTACTCAGAAGACCTGGATTTGAGGCCAGTCTTGTAAGTTCACACAATAGAAAAAGTACTTGTCAGAAATTTGGACTGTGGAAAATGTGGACAGACAGACTTGGATATAAAGCTATGTATCTGAGGGTCTATGAGCCCTGCTGGCTCAGGTTTCTTCAGAGCAATCTGTGGTATTGTTATTCTCATTTCTTAATCAAAGAGGAGAGAGGCGCAGAGACGGGGCAAAATACAGGCTGACGTATTCACAGGTACAGGACGTCGGGATCTGGACATCTTTGGGGGACCATTATTCTTCCACACCAGTACTGCTTTAGGGTGAGGGGGGACATTTAACAACCTTTCACAAAAGGTATCAGAGCACCACTCAGGGAGTTCCTTCTGCAAGTCAGCTACAGGCACTAAATGCCCCTCCTATACAAGGAGATACCAAGGGGATTCTCCCACTCCCACAGTCAGGACACTCAGAACTCAAAGCCAGGAACATCAAGGCAAAACAGAAGGATTCAGAGAGATCGATGGCCCATAGATGATAAATCAGGCAACTAGACTTAGGAACACGTATTGAGCCAAGCCTCCATAAGTACTAACTAACTTAAAGACCATCTCCTAGGAAATGACATTAGACAAGAGAATCCGGGAACATAAACCACCCCATAACGTGCCAGATTAAAGCTAACCCCTTGACCACACTGTGTCAGTTTTATCACCTGTTGCCTCTGTCAACAAAAACTATAAAGTGATCATTGATATCAAATCAATGTAGGGTCATTGCGGTGCCAGAACTCAATAACCAACATACAATGGATGTTTAACAAGCCTACAAAAGGTGCTGAATGAATGGATGAATGCTATTTGGGGGCCTATTCTCTCATAATTACACAAGTGATTATAATATTTTAAATGAGATATTTTTTAATTTCTAAAAATCAAACTTGATTTTTAATGAAGATAGCGACCACTGTGATGAAACATATGCTGTACATCAATAAAGTTATATGTTCACACCATGGGATAATGTATACATGTGTCTAGTGATGTGTGTGTGTGTGTGTGTGTGTGTATGATATTTCATAATGTAATTAAGGAATAATTAAGGAATTCATAATTAAGGAATGCCTAAATCCTGCTCTGCTCTATAATAAATGACAAACATGCCCACATATAGACCAGAAGTTTTAAGATCACACACCTACAGAGGGCAGACAAGCAACAAAGGCAGGAATCAGGCAGGATAGAAAGCAAAGTTGCTAAGTGTTTATTCTGCAACCAGACCAAGCTGGTCTCCAATAGCTGTCACTTCACAAGGTTGTCAAAAGGGTACAGAACCACTTAAAATGCTCTGCTAAGCAACTGAAGTAGCCAATAGAACACGTCCCTGGACTCTGTAATCAATATTGCACAGTTTCCTTTACCCAGACCAGGAGACGGGTGGACCCCAGACATTCTGTGATTCTAAAAAGTTCCCTCCAAGTGGAAGCCAGCAGAGTTACAAGAGAAGCTCTAAGACAGGTGATTAATTCTTTTAAAAGCAGTAAACTGACAAATCTAGGGGAAAACAATCTGTATTGCCTAATGGCCCACTGAAAAAAATAGCAGTGATCTGTTATATGGGAGTAGAAATGGAAAACAATGAAACTTGTTTTAATTATGACAATATAATTTCTACAAGGTAATAAAGACCATCAGATAAAACAATTATTGAAGTGTAGTGCATGCATGTGTGTGGGCGCACACACACAATATCATTAATTTATGTAAGTGATACAGCAATGAGAATTATACTTTTGTTTTTTGAGGCAGGTGACAGTTAAGGTTTGTGGGGTTTTTTCCTGTAATTGTACAGTTCAGGACATTTACAGTCTAGGTTCTGAGGTGAAGGTTTTAAATCATGGTCAATGCGACTATAAATGTTTCTAGGCCATGTAAGCCATAAAATAAGATATCAAATATTTTGGGGAAATCTGCAACCAAAGATCAAAATCTTCCAGGTCTGTGCACCTAATGAAAGAAGCTGAATGAGGAGGGCTTTTATTAATAAAAATCTGCCCCCAAATCACTCATTCATTCACACTTAATTTTTTAGCTCCTATTCTGGCTATAGAATTGAATTAACTCAAAAGGTTGGTGTCCTTTCTCTCTACGGGATTAGCAATTCCCCCCACCCCCTGTGCCTTTTTATCAGAGACATTTTGGAGTATAGAAAACTGAGGCCACACTTCTTCGACATTTGATCTTTTAACAATGCAGATTAGTTTCCACAGGACTGTCCTTTTGGGTACAATGCAGTGTTTTCAATTAATTTGGCATCTACAGAAATTTGGGGACTGTTTGTTATTTTTCCTACGACAAAATAGCAAAGCTTTAAATGGAAAGTTCTTCGCCTAAGACCCCACGTCACATTATGGAGCCTAACGTTGCCAGCCTTTGGTGTGCCATTAGTTTTTCTTCCCCAAATACATAGCTATATACAAAGTACAGCATCTATAAAATGTTTTAAATTATTTTCGTAATTTCACCAGGAAATCGTGACCCAGCTGATCCATGAAAAAAAAAGGCTTATCGTGAAAGAAAACAAAAACAGAAACCACAACAAAAACAAAAACCGGGAATCGTGGTTTAGAAGAGGTGGTTTCAAAAAAGAAGAAAAAGAAAAACACACACACAAAACAAAACAATTAATACATTAGAGAATTCAGCCAGGGTTTTGTAGCATTACAGGGTTTCTCAGCTCTAAAGAAACATATTGAATGTTTAGAGCACAGCCCATTCTTCACTGCTTCAGTTGTTTCCTTTTGTTTACAAGTCTCTGCCATCCTTCTTTGTGAATTGAATGCTAAACTATCTCTGGAGAGATGTTATATTGCTTACAGAATGCTTCAGCAGATGGTGCTTCCTGTGCAGCAGAAGGCTGTGATTATACCTGAACTCTTGAAGAACTCTAACACTGAAAAACAAGATAAGTGAAAGTCTTGAAAAGTTTTATCTCCTCCCTTACTAGCCATCTGGACACTCAATCACCCACTGGCCCTCCTCTGTCACTTTACCAAAGAGAAGCAATTCACCCCACCCCATCCCATCTCCTCCAAACCCAGGAAACCCTCTTTTTTTAATGGCTTACACACCCTATCAGCAGAGTTTGTTTAAGAATTATTGAGAGTATTGCTGATTCAGATGCCTGGTCACTGTGCATTCAGATATTTGAACGACCCATTATAAACAAAGAAGAAAAGAGAATAGGTCTTCATCGGGAAGTGTCTATAAAAATAAATTGGAATACTGAGAAGGCCACCTGGTGCCAAAAGTTCCGGGCTATAGAGAAATTTATCTCCACACATTTCGAGAGAAACTGTCCTTTTCAAAAGACCCTTGTACGCATCCTTCACAGTAATGCCGTCATCTCTGAAGCTGAACAGCACTCCTTGGTGAGTCTCAAGGACCTGTCACTTTATCCTTGAACCTCTTTTCTATTTTTCTCTTCCTAAATGTCTTTCATGCATTTCCTGCCATGATCCATTTAGTTCACTGTCCAAAGCAAAGGGTAATTCCTAATTTGTCTTATCCTGCCTCTGTATACAAAGGAAAAATGTCACAATATAATAGAAGCAAGAGGAGAGAAACCACGTACACGCATAGTTACTTCATAAATATACATTGGAAGGTAGCAGAGCTCCCCTTTAGAACTCTGCTCTGACGCACAGTATCCTGAAGCTTCAAGCCCTTTCTCTGTATGATCCCCAGATCTGGCCTTCCATTATCCCAGTAATTAACCCATGAGCCAAAACTCCTCCCCTCGCCTAACACTAACTCTCAGGGCTCCGGCTTCTCATGTAACAATGTAGGAGAAAGACGCTGGCAGGTGGTAGCTGAAGTGAAGCCCAGCCTCCTGAGGAAATTCACAACGTGGAATTTCAGAGCTGGAGACTATTTGAACAATCATCTAATTCATATTGTTCATCTTAGAGGTGAAATTAAACCCAAAACCTTTACTGATTTGCCCAACACCATAGAAGGAGCCAAGACTGTCCTAAAACTTGAGTCTAGCTATGAAACATATTACCAGCCCTGGTTTTAAATATGCAAATCTCAGAAGCACTGGAATAAGTAACACATTAAAAACCTCAAGTGATCTCTGGGTTTGGTTGCATCACTACATCTAGCCACAATCAAATGCACAGGTAGTTGGAAAATCAACCAGCAGGCCCTTACTCAGTGACATCACTACCTGTTCTGCATCCATGGTCACTGTCAAGGTCAGGCACTGGGGATACAGTGATAGTCTATTTATTTATTTATTTTCACAGAGAATAACCATTTTTATTAATGTTGTTCATCTCAGTTCAGACTAGCTTTATTTCAAGGACTCAGTAGCCATGTTTGGCTAGTGGCTACTGTGTTAGCACAGGTCTACTGATTTTGAATAACATAGTGTCTAAAAGTTACAGTGTTTCTTTATGATACATTTCTTAGCTAATGAGAAAAAAGCCGAAATATGCAATGTCTGTGCTTTTTTTTTCTGCTTCTCCCAATATGTCCTGGCCTTATGCCACCTCATGATTTAATACCATACTGAGAGTATCTAGAAATTAAATCTTTTAATTAATCTTTTTAATAATAATCTTTATTATTTTGTGCTACAGAAATTCTGCATCCCTTTCATTATCGCAATAAAGTAAAAGGCTTTACATTTCTGCTACCACACATTTTAAATCTTCTATCCCTTAAAAATGTATAGGCCCAGGGTGTGCATGTTATCAAGCAGACTCTGTGCCATTAGAGCCTGAGCCAATAAAAAGGAAGTTTATTAATAACAAAAGGCAACATGGCAGATGGGAGAGTCTAGGTTCATCCAACTTGGAAACTGAAGACCGAAAGACATGTCTTACAGGGCACATTGGAAAAATGTCTCCAAACTATACCAGCTGACTTCCTTCTGTTCCCTGGTTCACCTGGGCTGTTGACTGAACAGGAAAACTCTATAGAGATGCACGTTGGTGAGAAAGAACTCAAGCTAGACCCTCGGCATCCATCCCAACTGCCGGATTCTGGAACAAGAAACTGTTAAATACTCACGGATTGGAGAGGAAGAAAGGGTGCTGAAGAATAGTGAGAAAGAGAAAGAACAGAAAGAAAGAAGGAGGAAGAGAAAGGAGGGAAAATAAAAAGAAGGGGTATAAAGAAGTTATGAATTATGAAGAAAATATAACTCTAATTTAATACAGAAAAAAGTTATCTTTCCAGTACTGCCACCAGGCAATTCAGGGGGCCTGCCCCAAGCCCTGGTACTTAGAGGCCCCTGATCTGCAGGCTCTCAGCTGTAACACCCCTCCAAGGGAAACAGCCTGTGAGCCCAAAAGGAGAGCCCACCTGAGGCCTGTCCTCCTTCCTCCTTTTAGATCATGCTGTGTGTTCTCCCTGCCGGTAAGACCCTCAGTTGCCTGCCGGTCATGTGAGGCCTTTTCTCCTGTCTGCACTTGTGAAGATGCACAGGGCTACTTCCGGGGCAGCAAAGAGCAGCTGCGTGGGTGGAGGAATGAAAGGGGGCTTGACAAATACAGGCGGGGGCGTCACTCAGCAAGCACGCAAAGCAGCACAGGGTTTGGGAGGGAATCGAAAGCAGAAAGGGGAGGAATCTTCATGTTCTGGGCCCACAGTGTTAGGGCCTGGTGGCCTTTTCCACATAAGGCAGTCAATTCAGTCATGTACTAATTCTACATTTCACATTGGGGGAAAATATGCTGGATTAGACCCTCTTGTAATATTCTTCTTCACGGAAGGGTCTTTCTTTCACTTACGGCATCTTACAATTACTGGTTGCCTACCTGGATCTGCTAGTTCTTTTTTTTTTTGATCTGCTAGTTCTAACTTCAATACACAACGTGAAGAGTGGGCACCAATGTCCTTACTTCTCGTTTCATTGTTAGTGTGTAGTTTATGCAGAAAGGGTGAACCAAGCCAGGGAGCATTTCTAGTTTGAGAGCGTGAAATTATAATCAAAGAGCTACCTAAAGTCTGCATGAGTCCAATCACAGTAGTCAATATACTGCGCAGCTCCACTCAGAATGGAGCTGGAGGGGAAGAAAAGTCAGAAGTTTACGCAGCAAATCTGTAGGAACCACTTAAGAGATGAAAAAAGAGAAAGAGCTATCTGAATCAGACTGAGAAAGCTTAAAGACCATTTTTATTTGGTGAGTTACTTTGGCTTTGGGGATACAAAGGTAATCAGAAAAAGATGGAGCCTTGGTGATTTAAGCATATGGAGTTCTGAGACATACATTCATTTTAGGATTTTTTTTCCTCCCACATTTTTGGAAAATTTATCCTAGCAATTGCTTTCTTGATGGAGACATGAATTATGCTTCCTGAATAGTGATGAGTAAATTTAAAAGGGTTCAGGGCTGAATGCATGAATACTCAGACAGTCAGCTCCTTCTTCCTCACTCATAATTCCAGCCTTCCCAACCATTAAAATCAAATGGGTAAGTTTGTAAGAATAGGCTTGCATAAAATACAGTCAAGACTTCAGTCCATTTTGGCTTGGGCCAGGTATCTCAGAAAACAGCATTATAAAAGAAAGAATCAAGACAAAAGAGAACCTCAAAAATATCTCAAGTTTAAGATCATTGGTTAAAGAAAATTTTTTTAAGTAGGGCTGTTAATCTCTAAGAAATAGTAGTTACTTTGATCTGCATGATATTTAGTTTGAAACAACTAAATATTATTCTGATTTATTTTCACTCAGTTACTTTTTCTTCTTCTTCAAGTTTCATATGTAATAGAGAAAATACTACATATGAAGTATTGTATTTAGTATACTTCATACACTGCAATATAGGGTATTGTACTACTATATACTAGAGGTACAAAGAAAGTGAGAGACACCAATCTTTTTAAACACAAACTTAAGATTTTTAAACCAGTTGACATTCAATCCAAATTATTCTTATCTACCAGTGACAATGAGTTTGCCACTTATTGGCAGGCTAATGAAAAAAATTGAATATCATTTCTTACCTATCTTTTAAATTTTCTGTTATTATATGTTTGTGCGTGTATACATTTATCTCTATAATCACTTTTGAGTTTGTTTCCCTCTTAGTGTAAACTTTCCAAGAGGGCAGAGACCCATCACCACAATCAGAGGGCATTATAAGTTCTACTTCTTACCTTTACACTAACATAGTTTCCATTAATCACTAAGTCCCCAGACAATCTAACCAGACTTGAATTTCATCTGTATTAAGTTCAGGTAACTAAAAGAGGATACACGGGTATTACTGTATGTGTGAAATGACTGACTCTAGCCAGAAAGAAAAGACAAGTTCTCGATTTAGAGAACAGGGACAGAATTAAGTAGGTATTACACACTTCGTGGAATTTATTTGGTTTCATTATGCAGTATCTACAGTTGGTCACACAGGGGGAAAGGAATAAAAGAGGAGTGTGAGTTAGGTGTTTAAATTTGTTCAAGTATTACAGTAATGAGTTCCACAATTTACCCAAAAAAAAAAAAAAAAAGTACAGTACAACACTGCTCTAATAGCATAGCAAGCCCCATTAGTCACTGTGGGGAAAGCAAAGTGCTTTAATTCCTTCCGAACTGTCAAGAAGACAGTGAGAGATGAAGTGCTTAAAAGTGCCTTTGTTGGGCTTCCCTGGTGGCGCAGTGGTTGAGAGTCCGCCTGCCGATGCAGGGGACACGGGTTCGTGCCCCGGTCCGGGAAGATCCCACATGCCGCGGAGCGGCTGGGCCCGTGAGCCATGGCCGCTGAGCCTGCGCGTCCGGAGCCTGTGCTCTGCAACAGGAGAGGCCACAGCAGTGAGAGGCCTGCATACCGCAAAAAAAAAAAAAAAAAAAAAAAAGTGCCTTTGTCAAGGATGTTATCGTTAACCCATCTAGAAATAAAGGTGGTGCTGGGCTGGGGGGACATAAAAAAGAATCCTTTCTTTGCACGTCGTGTTATCCCTTCCCAGCTGGGACACTCTGTTAGTTTCCTGGGGCTGCTATAACAACTTACCACAAATTTGTGGGCTTAAAACAACATACATTTATTTATTTTCTCACAGTTCTGGAGGTCCTAAGTCATTTTCACAGGGCTAAAATCAAGGGGTCAGCAGAGCCGTGCCCCCTCCAGAGGCTTTAAGGGAGAATCTGTTTCTTGCTTCTTGGTTTCTGGGCACTGTTGGCATTCCCTGGCTGGGGCCACATGACTCCAGTCTCTGCCTCCATGGTCACATTGCTGCCTCTTCTATTCTGTGTGTGAGTGTGTGTGTGTTAGAACACCCTTGGCCTCTCTCTTATTTGAACACACATGCGATTGCATGTAGGGCCCACCTAGATAATATAGGATACTCTCCCATCTCAAGATCCTTAATGAATCGCATCTACAGAGACTTTGTTCTTTTTTTGTTTGTTTTTGTGGGGTTTTGTTCAGTTGGTTGGTTTCTGGTCATGTAAAGGTCACATTTACAGGATCTAGAAATCTGGAAATTAGGACGTGGATATTTTTAGGGAGCCATTTTTTAGCCTGTACAGACACTGCTGGAATGAGTGGTAATATCTCGTGTCCTTGGTGGTTTCTATCAGCCATCATCAAAATATTACAGATGACAAAGAACAATCCCCTTACGTCTGCCCCACCGTAATTCTAATGAAAGGAAAACATGGGAGAGGGTACAAACACAGGTTCCTACACCCAGAGCCACCTCACTTGGCCCAAAGTGGCATCTACTTCCTTAAGCATGTCTCCAAAGGGCTTTCCAACAAGCACAGGTTTTCCTTATCTTGACAAAACATCTCTTCTGATGATGCCCCCTCATACTGCCATTTTATTTAAATCCTCATTTTCAGGGTCTACATTTTATCACCACCCACTCGCTCCTAATTCTCTAAATGTGCCTTCCATTGGTCTTCATCCCTCAGCTGAAGTAGTTCCTTCTACGTCCTCAAAGTCAAGCGACAGTGCCAGTCCCTTTCTTCCTTACCCAATCCTCATCCCTCCCGTCTCTAACGCCTCTCTTCCGTGCTCTCACGCCTCTCCCCTCTGGCCTTCCTCTTGAGCGCAAGTCTGGATCTCACACGGCTCTCGGTATACTCTTGCCTCTCTCAGAACTCTTAACCTTTTGTGCCTCTTGAATTGACATCACCAACTGCCGCCCCTCAAGTTCTCATCCAGTGACCCACAAGTACCTCCTAGAAAGCCTGATAAAATGCAGATTCCTGGGTCTCGTCAAAGTTTCTAGCTCAGTAGATCTGGAGAGGAACCCAGAAGTCCCGTTTTACAAGCACTCAAGCAATTCTGATGCCTGTGGTCTGTAAGCCAGGGATCAAGAAACACTGTTCTGGAACCATATTACCATTGCCTCATGAAGCCACTGAGGTGTTTCTCCACCACCAAACACTAAACTTACATAAAAAGCAAACACGTCCTTGCCAGACTGACTTTCCTGTTTCCCTTAGTGGCATTACCATACTTCCAGGCATCCAAGAGGACACCTTTGACTCTCTCCCTCTTTCCCTTGCCCCACTGTACCCAGACTCCAATCCACATCTAGGATATTCCATTGAACACTCTCTAGAACACCTTTCACAGACTACAGAATCATAGGATTCTGGAGAGGGAAGGCCCTAAGAGGTATTCTAGCCATCCCAGTCCTTCCAACTCTCAGGACCTTGAAGCCCAGAGAGGTTCTATTAGAAGATAAGCACCTGAAGCTACCTCTGGGGGCAGGGGTTCATAAAACAGATATTACTGTTCAGTTTTTCTGAACAAGCATGGTCTCTGGAGCCAGACTGGATTTAAATCTCCAGTTCTGCCACCTACCAGCTGCACGACACATGACATAGAAAAGTAACCAACTTCTCTGTGCCACCATTGAAAAATGGGGATAATAATATTTCCTACTTCAATGGTTTGCTGTAAGGATTAATGGGTCAACATATAGAAAATGCATAGAACAGTATATATAGGTAATGCTAATTAAGTGTTAGCTACAATTATTATAATCATAACGCCACTAGGAATATCCCCTAAATTAAGCTTTTGACTTCTGTTTCCAATACCTGTCTGCTAACTCTACAGTTCTGCATCACACATGTACTGATTAGTCTAAAAGACATGATTTGACTCAGAAAAAGGTTGCAGATGCCCAGGCGTCACAATTTTTACAGAAATGAAGAACATGCAAGCCACAGGTGTCAAAAAAACTAAGGTGTAGACCCGCCATTTGCCTGAAAATAGAAGGTTATCTATGACACATACTATATAGCCGGCATGCAGCTATTATTATAAAATATTTATTGGCACTACAAAATGCTGCAGGCACTGCACAAACTATAAAATAACAAGTCTCTCCGGGCCCTAACTGATTATGGGCCATATATTTTTAAGGGAAGATGCTACTGAGTTACAATACTTAACGGAGAATGAAAGATTCCAGGCTTTTAGGCAAAGGAAAAATCGTATAGTCTTAAGCGACAGTGATGATTTATGGTATGTTTAGGAGTATGTCTGTGTTTCTTCTTCAGCAGCACCACATCTGAATTGTCCACAGCCTTTATACACAGCAAATGGGGTGCAGCTCCGTACACTGACCCAAGCACATCTTCCAACTATAGGAATACTGCATAGACTAAGGCTGTCTCCTATTTGAGGTCAGGCACTGGGGTATGACATGACATTGTATGTTACAAATATCAGATCACAGCCACAGGACCATAAAATTTTTAATTATGTTAGCATGGGATGTATTTGAGGGAAAGAAAACTGTAACTAAAATGAAATGAAATAAAATATTTAAAAATGAGCTTTCATTTGGGTAATTTTAAAGTCAAAATATTTTTACTCTTTGTATCATTACTACTCTGTTCTTCAACTGTGCTTTTCATTACTATCCTTTTTCTTTCCTCTAAAAGGGGAAAATGCCTTTAAGATGAAATTTTGTATAAATAATACAATAAGACTCAGAACAAGCCATTCAAGCCTTAATTATTTAAAAAATAAAATCTCATGTCTTTTTCTACTAGGCTCCTGAGCATGTGTGCAAACAGAGCTCTTTTTAGCTATCCTAAAGAGACAATAATCCCCAAAGTCAGAGAAAATGCTTAATTGACAACCTAGTCATTCAAAAATGTGTATATGCATGTGTTCCATAGTCTTAAAAATAGCCAGTGTTGGGGCTTCCCTGGTGGCGTAGTGGTTGAGAGTCCGCCTGCCGATGCAGGGGACACAGGTTCGTGCCCTAGTCCGGGAAGATCCCACATGCCGCAGAGCAGCTGGGCCCGTGAGCCATGGCCGCTGAGCCTGCGCATCCAGAGCCTGTGCTCCGCAACGGGAGAGGCCACAACAGTGAGAGGCCCGTGTACGGCAAAAAAAAAAAAAAAAAAAAAAAATAGCCAGTGTTAAGAGGAAATAAATGGGGAGAGGAATGCTGAATGTAAAACAGTGTCACCAGATTAAAATATTCTCACCTTTCTTCTCTTTTCCTTTTCTATTTTATCTTTCATTCAGTAGAAGTTCACACAGTGACACCTAGTGCAACTGGTGAGGCTATGACAGCCTAGAAGAGTGAGTAAGATAATCTGGCTGGCAAACTCCAGGTTTAATTTCAGCTAAAATAATTTCAGCTAATTCAGTAAAGCTGAAAGGCTTGCCTTTCGTCTCAGACCCCAATGTGCATGCATATCCTAATTATCATTTGAATCTACTTAAAAATGTATCACGCTTATGGACTGTAATTCCAGCTCAGTTCGTTTCCTAACAGTTAGAAATGCTGGATCATTAATATCCATCATGAAGTAGAACTGCAATTAAGGGATTCAGCAAAAAAAAAAAAAGCCCCCCTCTTTCTAAGCGGCTTGCCAAGATGAGCTCGGCAGTTTTTGAGCTACTCTTCCTACGCATTCCGCTGGTGTTTTACCTTAACAATCTCCTACCCTTGCTTCCTCGGAGTCTAAGAAACCCACCAGAGACCTGCAGAAACTGTGTGCCACTTTCTGCAAAGCAGCCTTCTTAAGATGTTCTAGTCAACTGATCTCCAACTCAGATGACTTTCTATAACAAAACAATCCAGAAATTCCTTCAGCAAGGTTTAACACTCTTCAAAAGTCAAGATCATGCTGCCCAACCCTGGCATTCCCCAAACGGCTACCACGATAGCCCACAGCCTTACATACAGTAAGTGCTCAATGACTTCTTGCTGAATGGATTTTCTTTTGTTCTCTTTCTACTAATAGCTGCCTCTTTAACTTTAAATCTCTCCCATTCCTATACTTCAGTGTCACCTGTGTGCGTTATTTTCTACCAATACTGTTTGGAGACTGGATGAGAACTAAGAGAGAATCCAATGGTGAGAAATATATTCCACACACAGTAGCTTTAACTTCTGCAGTTGGGCAGGGGCGTTTGTCAAAGCTGCATTACCTACTCTGACAGAAGGTATATGGGTGCAAGATGAGGTAGTTTTCCAAATACCTGCTTAGAGCACAGAGAGTTGGATTGCCTGAGGAATATTTATCAAAAACATTTCTCAAATAAATAAATAAAATAAAATAAAAAACATTTCGCTCTTACTAACATTAAGTTTGAGTCTGTAAGCTAAGTTGCCCCAAGACATATCAATAAACTCAAAATGTCACGCCTTCCGACAAAGTAATTCAACATCTAAGAATGTATTCTAAGTAAAGATGTACATTAAAAAAAGTCTGCTCATTACTGCATGATTCATAATAGCAAAATTAAAAGGGTACAACTTAAATGTCCAATATTAGGGGAATGATCCATTTAATTAGTGTAGCTGACTATCTACCCTAGCATCTTGCTCAAAGTCCCCTGCCCGCTCTTCCCACTGAGTTCACCAGCTGTTGCTACATAATTTTCAGCAGGCTGGCAGCTTCCTCTCTTGGGTGCCTCTGTCTCTCTTCCTTTTTGTCTGAGGGCTCTCTCTGGCACCACAGACGGGCCAGCGAGTCAACACTCCCAGGGGTCACTTCAAGGAATGCGGGATGAGAGACCACAGACGTTCCACATGGTGTCTCAGTGGGTCTCCAGACCCCCGATGACCCTGTGGTAAATCTCTCATCAATATACTCCCTTCCCTGCCTCACCTTCCCCATTTATCAATTGTGGTTTCTGAGATCGGCTCCAAATAAACTCCCTGCACCCAAGTCCTTGTCTCAGGTCTGGAGAGCCCAAAGTAAGTCAATTAGGCGATATGCATAAATGAATAGGCAGTAATAAAAACTAATGTCCACGTGCCAGGTTCATGCTGGTTCCAGTGCTCGAGTTGGTGACTGTGCTCACAGCTGAAAACCAAGGTACAATGAACCTGATCTTCTAAAGGGACCACAGAGCAGCTACATGAAGTCAGAGGCCAGACATTGCCTCATTTGGTTTATTCAGAGGCAGCAGAACCAGCCCTTCTCCTCCCCACCTTTCCTTTCCCAATGTCTCTATGAAGACAGCTGGTGACGTTGGGACCATCCTGAGCCTTTGGGGAGGTACTGAGTTCATGTTGAGATGCTATCTCCTCCCCTCCTGTGGGATGCTTCTTCCTTCCCAAAGCCAAGAGAGGAAGCTCCAAAGGAAAACTTGTAAGGGTTGCAGGATATACTGAAGAAGGAGGGATGAGAATCTTCCTTCCCTGCAGGAAGCTTGCTGAGATGCAGCAGCCTGCTGCCCAATCCGATGCTAGAGAGAATGTGTGGGAGGGGGTGACATGTTCCCGCTGAAGCTCCAGACACAGCGGGCACGGGAAGCGGTGCCGAGTCTGATGGGGAGACTTCTGAGGGGAGAGGTGCCTATTGGAGTAGCCAGTGCAGTTAAGACTCGAAGGGCCCCAAAGTGCAACTTTTCAAGGAAGCCAGCAGAGCAGGTCCACCACACACAGTTCTCTGTGGCCCTGGAGAATGCAAAAGTCACCCTCGGCAATTCCCATGGCTCCTCGTGAAGGGTCAAGATTTGGGGAGGGACTGGGCTCTTGGGGAAAAAGAGGCTTATCCAAGAGAAGGCATCCAAGGCCTGAATGGCTTCCAGGCCCATGAAGAAGCTAAACACAGCTGTCCCTCAGTGATGGAGGAGGTCAGAATGAAGCTGAATACCACCCCAAGGAAACCATGCATGGCTCCCAACTCAGGAAAAACACATCCATCAATATCAGATGGAACCAGGAGGCAGTGGACACCATCTCCTCACCAGGTTCCTGAGGGCAGTTACTCCCTGCCCCCCATACCTGAGGTGACAGACTGAGATCGGGGAGGGGACAAGGATCAGAGCCCGATCATCCTCCACACACACCCCCGCCAGCTCCCCAGCACCAGGGTCAAAGAGCTAGCCTGTTCTGAAGATGAAATGAGCCAAGCTCTGAAACTTGGAGTGTTGAAACGAACAGGACTCATTCAGCCTTAAGGAATCGAACACAGGACTGTTACAGTAAGAGGAAGCAGTGGGAGAGCTGGAGAATCTGAGCAGGGTGCGATTAAGAATCAACAGCCCCGGCTTCCCTGGTGGCGCAGCGCTTGAGAGTCCGCCTGCCGATGCAGGAGGACACGAGTTCGTGCCCCGGTCCGGGAAGATCCCACATGCCGCAGAGCGGCTGGGCCCGTGAGCCATGGCCGCTGAGCCTGCGCGTCCGGAGCCTGTGCTCCGCAACGGGAGAGGCCACAACAGTTAGAGGCCCGCATACCACAAAAAAAAAAAAAAAAAAAGAGAACCAACAACCCAGGAGGAAAGGAGTGTGGGTTGAAAACAGTGACTGAGAAGTAAAACCGTGTCACATGTACATCCAGAACGCTGAGTCTTCAATAAACCGGTTACATTTATGAAAAATTCTCAATGAATCGCAAAATACTTGTATATAGCAAAATATAAAATATTAAGTGAAAAAGGATACAATATGACGTGAGAGATGACGGAAAGGAAGGAAGGGAGAGAGGGAGGGAGGAAGAAAGAAAGGAGATAGATGGATTGGTAATTGTGAGGAAATATACTCACAACTTTAACCAAAGTTATCTCTGAGAGGTAGAATTACAGGTGATTTTATTTTCTTTATAATACTCTATTGTCTATAAATTTCTTAAGGCAAGAACTTCTGAAATTATAACTTGTGAAATTTAAAAAACAAAAATATTTTTTTCCAGAAGGATACAAAAACAAAGAAAATAAATGCCAATATATTGTCTTCTTTTAAAAATAGAAACTTCAGCCTCTGCTCCTCACCCTACTTGCAGACTGGTACCTGCCCAGGACTAATGACGGACCACAAGCAGCCAACACCCCTGAACAATGCTCTTGTCCTCTGCTCACCTTTCTAAGTAGTAAAACAAAATTCTCACAGGGACCACGATTCTATTACCCAATATGCATTCAATAAAAGGTTAAAAACAATAAATGAGTGGGAAAAGAGCATTAAAGGAAAATTCCTTAACCTTACACTACATTCTATTAATCATGTTTTGTTATTCTGCACAGTCTTGAGAGGGAGGGAGGGATCAGATAACAGGCCATCTGGGGAAGACCTCCATTGGATAATATGTTTCAAACCATTACGTTCCAAAGCCAATTTTCCTTTGTGTTTTAGAGAAAAACTGGGGACCTTGAATTCTTCAGTCCTAGACAAGACACTGAGGCAGAACAGCACACCGGCTATGGACACTGCTCTGGAGCCAGGTCAGCCTGGGTTCTGATTCATGCTCTGCCACTTCTTGGCTGTGTGACTTTAGGCAAATTACTTAACCTCTCTGTGCCTCAGTTGCCTTGTTTATAAGGTGGGACTAATAATGGTATCCTCTCAGGTTTGTCCTGAGGTTTAAATAAGTCAAAACATGTAAAGTTCTTGGAAGACTGCCTGATGCTCAGTCACTGCTCCAGTGAGCCTCATGAGTGTAACTGAACCAGAGACGCCTACCAATAAATGACAGTTTTCATTCATTTAGGAGTGTATCAACCAAACAACGAACTTTCCAGGTTCTTCTCTTTTACCCATCTTCAGGAAGTTCCACGACTTCAGCAACTTTACCCAGAGAAGAAAGGTCACAAGTCACGGTCGCAGGTCTACTGTCACGTAAATGGTCACTGTCATTGTCATACAAGTGGTGAAGTCACCATTTAACTGTGCCTCGGTTTCCTCATCTCAAAAGAGTAAAATGACTATCACCATTTGCCCCACCAATTTCACAAGGCTGTCAAGAGCAGCAAATGAGGCAATGTATGTGAAAATACTTTGAAAAAGTAAAAAGCACTAAACAAGTAATGTTAAATAGACCAATAATTAAAATATGAAGATAAGACTCGAGTTGGTCCTTCCTAGTTCTCGGGAAGAACCCTTACAAAGGTTAAAATCTAAATAACATCTGGATTTCATCACTCCATGCTCTTCTAGGTTATTATTGCTATTTATTGATTTTTATTCTTTTACTGAGTATAGTTGATTTACAATATTATAGTAGTTTCAGGTGTGCAGCATAGTGATTCAGTATTTTTATATATTATGGGATTATATATGTATGAAATAAATAAGCAACAAGGATGTATTGTACAGCCACTATTTTGTAATAACTTTAAATGGAGTATAACATTTTACTTTTTATATGTGACTACTAGAAAATTTTTAATTACATATATGGCTCACATTATGTTTCTGTTGGGAAGTGCAGCCTTAGACAATAATGGATGGATCCCTTTGTAAGAAAGACTTGGAAACACAATCTCAGTAAATGAAGTACCTTGGAGGCATGTGAGATGGGAAACAGTGGGATGCTGGCACTTAACATTTTTGTACCATATCTTCCCTTTATTACAAGTTGCCTGAACATTAAAGCATACTAGTAAGGTAAATAAAAATTCTAGTAGGCCAAAAAGAAACATTAAATTATATGACCTTTGTTTAGACAAAGAGTTTCTGTGGAAGAATCACAACCAAAATCATGAGAGTGCCCTTGACTGGCTCTGTATGAGTGCCTGCCGTGAGCCTAAGTCAGACCACAGAGCTCCCAGGCGAGTCCAATGTCTGCCTCGACTGCTGCAAAGCATACTTGAACAGACATGGGAGAACATTTGAGCCAGACGTTCGGGGGCTACACAAATCACAGGCCCCTGTGATGCCTTTTAAAGACAGAGATGTCAACTTCATAGAACGGAAAGAGGAGATGCATGACACATGTTGAGTTCTAAAAGAAAGTTTTGGAAGGACAAGACAGAGCAGCAGGAAAGGCCCTTTCCTACCTGTTCCGTTCAGTTCAGTTGGTGCATACATATACCAACATTTCTGGAGGTTCTGGGCCACGGGTGAACAAAACATAAAAATATTGATAGTTGGGCTTTAGCCAACAAAGACCCTGGGGCAAAATAGCCAGCTGCATCTGCATTTCGGGGACAGTTTATGTTTGGTGCCAGCCACCTGAGTTCAAGGCGTGGCCAACAACTAGGCTGTAGAGGGCTTGGCTGCTTGCAATGGATGCATTTGAGGCCAAGTGTGTGATGCATCAAAGAGAAAAAGATAAAATGTTTCATTACAATATGAATCAACTTAAAGTATATTTAGCGGCTTCCCTGGTGGCGCAGTGGTTGAGAGTCCGCCTGCCGATGCAGGGGACACAGGTTTGTGCCCTGGTCCGGGAAGATCCCACATGCCGCGGAGCGGCTGCGCCCGTGAGCCATGGCCGCTGAGCCTGCGCGTCCGGATCCTGTGCTCCGCAACAGGAGAGGCCACAACAGTGAGAGGCCCGCGTACCGCAAAAAAAAAAAAAAAAAAAGTATATTTAATGTTCCACTGGCTTCCATAAGGGCAGGAGGACCTGCATTAGTAACGAATATTGATTTTCAAATATTGGGAAATGGAAGGGAAGAATTCAACAATTAAATGAGAAGGAAATAATAGTCCCACATAGACCTATTCTGAGCAGGAAAAAAAATAGTGCACAGAGCAATTACAAATATAAATTCAGAAAAATGTGTTTTCAATGTTCAGTCTCAATAGACAATTCTTAAAATTTTTTTCAAGGCTATATCCTTCTTGCTTATAAGGAAACAGACAATAAAATTTGAAACAAATTTATACCTATAAGTATTTGGGATTCAAACAAAAATTGACTTAAGAGATATATCTCATCCTCAAAACACTGAAAATAAAAGTTTTATGAATATCTTTTAAAGAAATTCCAAGTGAAGTATCTTTAGTGCTCTTGTATCGTAAATTCTTAGATTTACATGAAAAGCAGATAAAAATAAACTGCAAATACTAGAGTACATAGCATGTCAATGTTGTAGAACTTGTAAGGAGACCACTAATAAGGAGAAAGGCTATGGAAAATTCATTTGAATTCAGTTTTTTCTGATAAGCTATTCAGCAGCTGAGCCAGCCAGTTTGTCAGTTTGCCACAATTTTTTTCAGTTTGTCTGTTCAGGACGTTGGCAGGAATGGTAAAGAGATTTCATCATAAAGGCTACCCAAACTCTGTGTTGAGAAGGACTCTGAGGTCATGTCTGTGCTCAGGCTTAGCGGGAAGGAATGCTGCCATTGATTAGTGATGTCTGACTAGCAGAGACAGTGGCTACGCTTGTGCCATGTCTTTGCTTTCCCTACAGTGGAAAGTGCAGCTGTGGAAACACCTTTCCTACTTATCATTCTCTTCTGTGCCAGTTCATTTAGAAGAGATCATTTCACAAGCTACTGATTACAGAATCAGAGTGCTGTACCCAAAAAGCAGGGTGTAGGAGATATTCATTCCTGAGCTCCCCTCTCTCTACTCCTCTGACCCTCTCTTCTTTACAAAAGGTACTTGTATTGATACTTGCTCATTATTGCTCTTTTAAGGGCATGTCAACCTCTTCCACCTCCAAAACAAAAAGTTCTTCTCCAACACATGAAAATTTCTTTGCTGTGTATAAACTATAGGATGACAGAAATTCTGCAAAGGCAAAAACCTTCTGTACCAAAAAAAAAAAAATCCCATTTACCACCAAAAAGAAAACTATAATGTTCTCTTCTCAAATTATTCAGACCTAATTTTTTGACTTAATTAATGCCAACCCTGCCCTTTTGCTCATTACCATCTGCCAGGAGTCATTTCCCAGGCAGAAAGGTCACAGTGCTGAGCATGACACACACACCAGGGAACAGGCAGGATCCAGGTTCCCTCCGCCGTGTCATTCACCTCTCCTGCACCAACACCAGCCAGCATCAGCTATTACTGTCAATGTCAGACAGTCACGTATCATCAATTAGGGGTTGCAAAAGCTCAACAACTCCTGAGCTTGCCTGAAAAAGAAAAGCATACAGGTGCTCGTACCCATTTGGCAAAACCTAAATAAAATCCGTATGAAGGAAAGAACATCTTTTCCGATCAGAATGATATCTGTTAACGCAGAGAGCAGAGTCATAGGTTGAACCACATGGAACTGCCATTTTTCTAAGCCAATAACAGTCAATTACTAGCAATTCCAGATGATTCAAACTAACAAAGTACAGACGTTTGTCTGCACCAGTATTGGCACATACTTAACTAGTACTTGAACTGTTAGTATGTCACCTGAGACATGTAACACGATAACCAAATATCTTATTTCAGAAACATTTCAGACTGTGGCAGTTACCTAATGAAAGGAAATGTACTTCTATGAATTGAATACCTATGTCAAGTTCTGTCCAGTGATACCCCTGTTCTAGTGGAAGAGACAGATGTGTGAGGAGGGATCTGCAAGAGGGAAGCCAGGGTTCATAGGGAATATATGAGGTCCACCCAGCCTCCACTGGAGTGGTCCAGGCAGACTCTTGGAGGAGACAGCATCTTGGCTGGGTTTTCAAGGATGAGTTGGGAGAGCCAAACTTAAGTCTAGCAGTCGCTGGAGTGAGAGAAGGGGGTGGTGAGGACAGGATCAACTTCTAGGCAGTCCTGCTTCCAAAAAAGTTTGGCAAAAAAATGTTTCCATTCACAGCATCTCTGGTATGTTCCTGCTATTCTGATTCATTACAACCCTGTCCTTTCCAGCATTAATTCAGGCCAGTGGTTGCCATGAATAAAGAGCAGCATTAAAATATCATCAGGAAAGATACATCATCAGCTTCTAACTGGGGAGGAAAAATGTCTTAAAGCTTCATAGGTGTTTCTATTTAGTCTGGGGACCCATGTCATATTAATTGACTAGATAAATACTTGGGGTACTCAATCTTGCTACTAACATTTTAATCCCTTCCAGTTCCATTCAAATTGTGCCTAATACCTGGTCACTAAAAACAATATAAAACAGGACTTCCCTGGTGGCTCAGTGGTTAGGAGTCTGCCTGCCAATGCAGGGGACACGGGTTCAAGTCCTGGTCCAGGAAGATCCCACATGCCGTGGAGCAACTAAGCCCGTCCACCGTAACTACCGAACCTGAGCTCTAGAGCCTGTGAGCCACAACTACTGAAGCCTGCACGCCTAGAGCTCGTACTCCGCAACAAGAGAAGCCACCGCAAAGAGAAGCCCGCGCACCGCAACGAAGAGTAGCCCCTGCTCTCCGCAGCTAGAGAAAGCCCGCGAGCAGCAATGAAGACCCAGCGCAGCCAAAAATAGATTAATTAATTAATTTTTTTAAAAAAAGTAATAATATAAAACAGATCTAAAATTCACTTTCAGGGGAAAAAAATGTGCAAGGCGTGGGGTCCACTCCTGCAATAACCTTTTCGTGCGGGATTGCCATTTGAGATTACCCTGCTGGCATCTGACTCTTGCCGCACGTGGAGCCCACTCTCTTGCTAATTTAGCTGCAGGCCAGCCCTCGCTCTGCTTTAGAACAGCATTAAGGGAATTGTCTTCTCTGGCTGGGAAAGACCATTGGAATCCAGAGAAGGAAAACAAAGGGCGCCCTCCTCAGAGAAGCTGCCGAATGCTCAGACCCTTCATGTTGAATTACACTCGTCACCCTGAGACCTGTGTTGCTGGCCTCTCCCGCCCCATCTGCAGCGGTCAAACCCTCCCCATTCAGAATCTACAGTGAGCAGTCAACTGCTGCAACCCAAGGAGAAAATCCAATACTTTTTCTACATCTCCTTATTAAAGCAAAAACGGAACAGTAACTGCCCAATTCAGCTTATATAAGAAACTCAGTGAATTACATTGCCATGAAAAAAAAAAAAAAAAACGGATGTTAGCATCTCTGGGACTGAGACAGCGACAAGAGACTTTCCTTGGGCAGAATGGCAGACCTCTGCACCTGGAGCCTCTTGGGGAGGATCTTCTCTGCCCCTCCTTTCTTTCTCACATGGTTCCTTTCGCCACTTTTTCAGTCTTTGGGACCTTGATCAAGGAGTAGGCAGTTCTACTTTGTCACCAAAACTGAGCTAAAATACTTCAAAGCTAAGATGTATATGCACTCCTCCTTTTAGCTAAAGATCTTATTTGGGTAAGGAGTATGCAAGTTGACGGAATAATGGGTGAGGAGTGTGGAAGTTGAGGGAATAATGGGCAGAGCATTAGGGCATTTCCCAACTGGGACACTTAGAAAAAAATCTTTTGATTGAAGCATAACACACATACAGAGAAGGGCACAAGTCCTATGTGCAGAGTGACTACCCCTATGGTACCTGCACCCAGATTAAAATCAGAACGTTATCCCAGGAGCCCCTCCCTGGGACCCGACCCTGCTCCTCCCCACAGCCAGGGTGACCACCCTCCTGACTGCTAACACCACTGACTCATTTGGCCTGAAACTAGGATACTTTTAAGAGCCCCAGTAATTATGCTGGGACAACAGGCATAAACCAGGCTCTCTGTGACAAACCCAGATGTATGTTACTGTAAATATTGGTCACATTTGGTCTGTTTCCCAAGGCACTTTGGACTGACCCCAGTTTCAACACTTGTCACATTCTGCATATTTGCTAAATATGCAACGAACTCTTCACTACTGGAGGTCAATGTGGAGTCTGATTCTTCATTCGTTTTCTCCCAAGTACCATTCAGTGACTGTCTTATGCCACCAGATGAAGGATTCAACAAGCACCCAGGTTTCCAAATTCCCCATCCCTCGTTATCAGGCTGGGCAGAGAATGTACCGTTTTATCTCCATCCCGGCCTGATGAGATTTTCTGGAGGAAGCTTTTGCCTGAGGAAAGTTTCCTGTCAGCCAAGTGTCTGCTTGGCCCCTTCCTGCAATCAAACATCATATGACCCATTCTCTGTGCATGCCTTTCCCACCCTCCTGGCTGTGTATGTGTGTCTGGCGGCAGGGGAAGGCGGGGTAGGGATGGGGACAGAGACTCTCTTCTTGACTGTCAGGCTCCTCGAAGCCCTCCAGGCTTCAAACTTCAGTGTCCATCTTCATAGGACCCACACCACCCAGTTTTAGCAAGAATCTTGTTAAGTCAGTCTAGAAAGAATTCCCACCTTCAATACCTGACAACCCTAAGTATCTGATCAAATTCCTCATCCCCCACCCTTGGTACCTGCCCACCTTAGCCAGTCTTCAGCAAGAATCCTGTCCGGTCCATTTAGCCACAACGCCCCTTTACTCCTGCTGTTTCTTCTTAGCAATTTTCCATCCATCACCCTCGACCCTGCTCCTCAGCTATAAATCCCCACTTGTCCGTGCTGTACTTGGAATTGAGCCCAGCTCTAAACTGAGGTAGGTCTCTTTTCCCTGATAGCAATAATTCCTGAGTAAAATCTGTTTTCGTGCTTTAACTATCGTCAGACTCTGATTTTCCTTGGGAGGGAGGGCACACACCGTGTACACATGCGTGTGTTTCTTCTTCTTGGTTCTGCTGCCACTGGTCTATGTTAAAACCAAAAGATTCCTTTCCAGCCTCCACCCGCCCCCGCTCCTTGCACCCACCATTTGACCTGCAGGCAAATGAAGCCATTCAAATATTTGCTCATCATGTCATCTGTTCCCATCCGACCTTGCAATTCCTGTCATGCCCCACATGTCAGTTTGAAGCATAACGTCATTAATACCTCCAGTGCACTAATGGATGCTTCACACATGAACGCATTAATGAAATGTGTTATTGTTTTCCCTCACAGGACATTAACAATCTACCTCACGCTGCGTCCCGAAGCCCCTCGGAGCTGCTGAAAACCACTAGCTATCAAATGAACCCTCAGTTCCGCCTCAGTAACTTTAAGTTCAAGTTTATCACTGAAGCGTCGCTCATGTGAGAAGAAAATACAAGCCTCTGAGGGCTTTGGGGCCCAGCTTCAATTACCATAAAGAGTAACAGGCAGCGATAGCTGGGGGGTGGGATGGGGGCAGCCGGAGCTGCATGGAAACACACCCTGTCAAAATGAAATAGGAAAGATCTGCGTGTCACTGGGATGATTTGTTTCTTGTTCCTCCCCTTTGTCTATGGGCTGATGGTTTGAATAATGAAGACGGTATTGGTTTTCTTCTTGAGCTCACCAGCACAGGAGGTCTGCTTTTCTGATG
The DNA here is from genome assembly GCF_039906515.1 of Pseudorca crassidens. NCBI lineage: Eukaryota > Metazoa > Chordata > Mammalia > Artiodactyla > Delphinidae > Pseudorca > Pseudorca crassidens. The sequence goes on along the minus strand of NC_090302.1, from coordinate 37,860,628 downwards.
GCACAGCTGACATATTAAGAGGGATTAAAGTTTCTGTACACAGGCAATGTTTAAATTAGCTTCCTTAAGCCCCAAAGAAATCTTTCCAGCTGATTTGCAAAACGAGCCCCAGCACAGCCTGCAGCCACCCTGCACTGGTTGCCTAGACAGAGCCTCAGGGTTCTGTTTGGCCAGCTGTTTTGCAAAATCAGAAGAAAAGGAAAGGTAATTCCTTTTCACCATTGCCTCAGCCAGTATTTCTTCTGTAATTAAAATTGAAAGCTTTCCCCAACAGGTTCTCAGAGGCTCTCCCAGAGAAACAGATTTCTCTTTTCCTGTACAATTAAGCACAAATTGTAAGGTGCAGGGCTTTGCCATAGAGGGATGGATGGTCAGAGGTGTTCCATGCAAGGCTGGGGGACGCTTTTGTGTTTGGTTAGCTGTTAGGAAATGCTAATTTCGTCTTCTCTTGCCATTAGGCACTAATTCCCTGCTGTGCCAGAAATTTTTTGCAGGCTGGGGCCAGAAAGGTGAGGGGAGATGTACAGCACAAATGCCACAGAATCACCTGCACCAGGAAACTGCTGCTTGACCAGGAAGGTGATTGTTCACCCAGCGTTTGTGCCAACAATGCTCCTCACACTCCTTTTCTTCTTGTCCTTGGGAGCAGGCCTAAGAGTAGGTACTAAATTCGGTCTCTGAATGTCTCAGGTCGCTAAGCGTGTACCCTACACATGAGGTTCCAATAGCAATTAAGCATCTAATCAAAATCTCCTAGCTCAGGAACAAAAGCCAAGGCTTAACTCTTTCCTGGGCTGCTGACTGCAAGGAGATCCGTGTTGCCTGCCCGTCAGAGCCACGTGTCTGCGTCCCCACATCTACTCCTCTGAAGGGGAGACAGCCCACAGCAAGCTCCCAAGCTCTACAGCACAGATACCCTGAAAGTTCGGGGAGGACAATGTGTGTTCCTTCTGCTTCTCACAAACACAAGGCAAAACGAGCTGGACCCACATCACCCTAACACCTCTGCAGGTCTCATCCCAGAAACGCCCTGTACTTTTAAAGAACCAGGTGGCCAGAACTGTGACCACAGATGACAATTTTTCTGCCATTTTATTTTAGCCCTATGCAAAGAGCCTCTAGGGTGGCCCTATGACTCTGTTCGCCTGGTATTGACACCTTGGATGATCACCACCTCCCTCTGAGCACAGACAGGATCTGTGACTTCTTTGTAAACAACTGAGTATGGCAAAGGTGAAGGGGTTTGGCAGATGTTATAAAGGCCCCAAGTCAAAAGGGTAAATCAAAAAGGAGATTATCCTGTGTGGCCTTAATCAGGTGAAAGCTCGTAAAAGAGGGACCGGGCCTTCTACAGGCCAGAGACCCTCCTTGCTGGCTGAAGTAAGCAGCCACACTGGAGAAGCCCACAGGGAGGAACTGCATTGCCTCTAGGATCTGGGGTGGCCTCCAGTGACAATCAGCAAAAAGCTGGGGACCCAGGAGCAACCAGGATATGAATTCTGCCAACAACCTGAATGAGCATGGAAGTGCATTCCCCCCCAGGCTGATGTCCACATGAAAACGTGGTCTACCCAACACGTTTATCAGAGCCTGGTGAGACCCCAAGCAGAGGACCCAGTACCTGGACTCCTGACCCATAAAACCTGGGTTGTTTTAAGCCACTAATTTGTTACTCAGCAAATAGATAACTAATACAATTCCTAAGCATTCAGATCGTACATTTTTAAATGACTGGTGACTCAGCTTATTGCAGCCATAGTCTTCATCATTAATATCTTCAAATCACCAGCCAATTAATATATTCCTTCTATGCATTGCCCCTTGGGTCCATGGTGCATATTTTTTGAGACCATGGAGCTCTTGAGATATTCTGTCAATCATTTCTCATTTCTCCTCAACCTTGCCTTTTTAGTCACTGAGAGCCCATATTGCAAAGAAAGATCTTAAAGTGAGTAGAAAACGACATTAAACAAAAAGATATGGATCTATGCTCGACACACAAATATTACAAAGATATATTCTTTTTCTTTTAATCAAGCTTTCACATGCACAAAGAGAAAATCATATTTTATTCCTGCTTGTCTTAAGCCTCATGAAGCCTTCAGTTCATAAACTTCTAGAAAACTTTCAAAGTTCTCAACAAATACGTTTTGTAGTTCAGATCATTTTAGAAATCAACTGCCGTATACCAATAGGATTTTTTCCCCGTGGAGTTTGACAAGCTGAACCTATTTATATGGAAGAGCGGGCCAAGAAAGGCTAGGATACTTCTGAAGACCCCAAAAGCCAGATACGAAGAATTATTATAAAGTGATACTTTATAGTATATTATAAAGTATGATGTTGGCACAATGATTTAAAAGATAATAAACCAACAGAATAAAAAGAGGTGCCCAACACAGGCCCATGCATGTATTGAAATCTGATATATGGAAGATGGGACATTACAAATCAGAGGGGAACAATGTTCTATATACTGAATGGTGCCCCATGATAGGTTCCCAATATAGGGGCGGGGGATAAATAAAACGGAAGAAATCTTCGTTTAGGAATTTAGTTAACTACCAAACAAAGAAAAGAAAAAGAGGTAAAAAAAGGTATAAGCCAGTATTCTTAAACTATAACACAGTAAACAGTTATATAAATCATGTTATTCATTGTGTTTTGCAATCATTTATCATTTTAAAACAATCTAGGGTTAAGAGAGGCTGACTGACCTTTGAAAATATATTAATTACTGCCTATGATTCAGCTCTTAAAAATATATGCTTAATTTGTGATTGAGAAAGGGGATTCATTTTTAAAAATAGCTTTAACATGCCTTTGGCCTAACAAAAGCCAAACATGGGACGTATTTCAAAACTGTAGGATTATGAAGATTGGATGGGAGCATGATGAAACAAGATCGGTCATGAACTGATAAGCACTGAAGCAAAATAATGGGCATCTAGAGATGTATTATGTACGTGTATGTTTGAAATTTTCCATAACTAAGAAAGTATTTTGAAAAAGGAAAGTAAAAGAGTGTTTGGTAAAGCATTTCAAGTAAGAAAGTTATACAGGGATTTATTATGTATGTGTATGCTTGAAATTTTCCATAACTAAGAAAGTATTTTAGAAAAGGAAAGAAAAAGAGTGTTTGGTAAAGCATCTCAAGTAAGAAAGTTAAACAGTAAGTCCCCTACATACAAACGAGTTCCATCCCGAGAATGCGTTCCTGAAGTCCAAATTGTTTGTAAACCCAACGAAGTTAGCCTAGGTACCCAACCAACAAATCGGCTATATAGTGCTGTACTGAAATAGGCTTATAATACTTTTCACACAAATACATACAAAACGAACAGGAAAACTAAAGAAAACGTTTTTAATCTTACAGTACGGTACTCTGAAAAGTACAGTAGTACCAGCTACATTACCTATGCTTTTACGCTTGCTTCTGGACATCCTGGGCTTGAAATAAAGATACTGTACTACTGTACTCTATACAGTTCTGTAAAGTACACAAAAGCACAACCACTTGCAGAAGATGCACACACGTGACAATTTACGCCAGACACTTGAACTTACGTGATTGGACATGCGAATGCATGTTTGCATCTTTGAAAGTTCACAACTTGAAGGTTTGCATGTAGGGGACTTACTGTACAGAACTTCTGTGCTATTATTTTAAGAAAACACACATGTATATATGTGCATATATATGTGTATATATATAGGCATAATAAAATATATGTGCACAAAAAGTTATGTTATACACACACACACACACACACACACATATATATATATATATACACATACATAATTAACATAACTTTTGGGAGCGGGCAAGTCTGCATTCTTACACGGCCATGTTACAGGTAAGGATCCTGATCTCTCCTGGGTGGTTATCTTCTGTTTGCCCTCCCAGGTCCCCTCTCCACCCTTCTCTGGTGAACTGCAAGGGTGAGGTTGATAGGATCCCAGCCCCTGAGACTTCTAACTGGGTCTGGGCCATGCAGAGCATCAGAGAGATGTGAGGGAGGGAGGAGGAAAGTGAAGTCAGGGGATTTGTTTCCCTGGCTTTCTTCCTGCTAGATAGCCTCCAAGTGGGCTAACTATGACCTTCTATTGAAGTTTACCATACCTCTCAAGAAGACCAATTCTACAGGACCTTTTTCTGCTGGGTTCCTGAAACTGATCCCTCTCTTTTTCCCTTTGGACATAGAGATTGTCTCAGCTCAGCTGCTCCTATCCCCAGATTCCTGCACAATCCCTCCTATGCGGTTGTACTCACACCCTTGTAACAGTTTTGTGTGCCATCTGTTTTCTATTAGGACCCTAATTACCACCCTCTTCATTAAACAATAGATGGCACACAGTTATTATAAATAGAGATGGGGAGATTATTATTCTCTACATTTGCAAATATTTCCAGTATTGCAGCTATGTCCTAGGTGATTCCCAAGCGGGACACAGCAGATATAAGAATAAAGGAAAAGAGAGATGTGCAATTGGGGGGTATCAACTAGATACTTACTGGTCCACAAACCAGTTCCTTTTGCTAATAGACATGGAAGGAACTGAGAAGACAGTCCTTTCTCTGAAAAGCCCCAATTGTGAGAGCAATTCAGCTCTCCTAACTTTCCCCATATCTGAGCCTAGACTCAGTGCTATAGCACTATTAGAACACACCAAATATTGCACTACAGTTACCTGAATACATGTATTTATCTCCTCCAGTAGGCTGTGAGCAATTTAAGGAAAAGAGTCCATCTTATTCAACTTTATATCCTTGCCACCTAGCACAGTGGCACATAACAGACACAGTAAATGTTAATTGAATGAATAAATGCCTGCTTGAATAAATGAATGCCAGTGGGGCCAGTGTGTTCCATAGCAGGGCTCTAAACAGAGGCTCTTCTCACCTTCTAGTCGCCATCTGGCTTCCAAAGGCAGCACCAAATCCAAATGTGACCTTGGTACCACGGAATAAAGAATCTTTCTCATCTGAATCACTCGCATCTGCCTGGCTACAGTCAACATAAGGTCTTGAGGCTGAGACACACCTTCATTTGTTAAAAGGGGGAGGGGAGCAGATGGCAAATGAAGGTACTAAAGCTCATTAATTCCTAATGGAGTTGTCCTCCTGGATGTAATTAGAACAAAAAGAAGGAAGAGCCAAAGGAGGAGGGTTTGGGAAATAAAGTAGGCAGCTGGAAGAGGTTTATGAACGGTATAAACCCTCAGGGAGCTTTCCATTAGTGAGGATAATAATGTCCACACTTCACAATGGCATAGTTCTCCACAACCAGCAAAACACATCTGCATACATTATTTCAATAGCGTCTCAGGAAATGATTGTAAGACACAGAGGAGAGTTTTATTTTTCCAATTGTGTAAATTAAAGAAGTTAAACTTCTCCTCAGAGAAGTTAAGCCACCTGCCCTGAGTAACATGGCTAGAAAGTTATAGAATAAGGGTGGATTTAAAACATTCTGACACTGAATTTGGTCTCCATCCATTCCATGGCTATAAATGGAGAGAGTGACCTTCAGACCAATTCTAAAAAGCATGTGACATTCCACCCAGCTCAACTATTCCATAGCATGCTCTTTTCTTCCATGCCCATTACCAATCACTTAAAGACATCCAGTTGCCTTCTGTTTTTGATTGGCAAGTGGGACACAGAGGTTCTTATGAGCCTAGAGTTTTTATTTCTTTATGTCCCCATGGAAGACCTCAAGCCAAGAGAGAAGGGAACTCTTCCTATTAGACCTAGTTAACTGACTCCCATTTCTTCCCACTGTTCCCAACACAAAATAAATTTATTCAAATATGTAGTTGCACTGAAATTGAGAATTACATATTGTACTTTGATCTTATAGGAAGTGGGCAGCATAAATCTGAGATATCAGCATTAAATGCAGAGACTTTATAACTAAGGGCTTGCTAGTAAGCCTGGGTTTTCATACTCAGCTCAGTCTACCCAAAAAGAAGTAAGTTACTTGAAAATTGACTCTTTGCATTAAAGTAAACTTGCCCCTTAAAGTCTTCTTCCTCTCTCAAAGGCACACAGCTGACCTAGTTCAGAAGCGAGCTGAAAAGATGGAAGGAAGATGTTCTATTTAACCAGCATCAATTGCTTATAACTATCCTATTCTCAATATCTTTTCCCCCCAAGGAAGCATTCAGCCAACATTTTTATTGGACTGGTGCCCAGATTGCTCCATTAATTCATGCAACTACCTTTGTTGGAGTGCTCCAGGCATTATTACTCATGAATCCTACAGAGCACAAATACACCTCTAGAAATACTGTCATTTGTATTACATATGACCTTAAAGCATCTTCATAAATTATACCTTCAAAGCAAAGTAGAGAGCACTGAAGTCTTTTGCTATGTTAGTCATCTTAGTTTCACTAGACCCATTGTCTTTTCTTTACATATGCAATGTAACTAAATTGGTTTTTAGCGATCTGGGTCCTTCAGATTCATCAACTTTATCATAAGGTATATAAGATGTATGATCTTTAAACCTGTAATGGTATCTTTCTGCTCTGTGGGTTTCATTGGTTCAAACTTATCTTCCAATTATGTCTTCCTGAGATGTATTCTAGCTATGATGGGGGCTTCTAGGCTGTGGTTTATTTCTGGTACTGTACCTATTAAGTAACCAAACAAGAAAAGCAACAAAAATTGTGCTTTGGCTTCATATACATTAGACCATTTAACAAGAAACCTGTCCATTTTCAGAGACTTTGGCAACAAATATAGTCACTTAATTATTAAATTAGTTACCTTATCCTAAACAATTGTCAGTAGCCCACCATGTTAATAAGAAAGTTCTTTCTCAAAATAATTACCATTTGATTTCCAATTGCTTATAAAATGAGCACTGTTTTCTACCCAAAATTTCCATGAAATCTTAATATTCTTGTTTCATATTAGGAGTTTAAATGAATAAAGCGTTATTCACATAAAGGAAATAAGTACTTTGACCATTTTCAAAAGGAAAGTAGAACCACAATGTATGATGATATCCTGAACATGATCTGGGACACAAAAAAATCAGTATTATCTGTGAAACCTTGAGCAAAATTTCTCTCCTTTGCGGACAGAAAGCAACAATGTCATTCAGCTATTTACATATGGCCCAGATACTAATGAGGAAGTGTTTCTTGCTTTCTGTGAAGGAAAAGTGAACTATGAATAAATATCACTGGGGTCATTATCACCTGCACACACAGGTAACAGGTGGCTTGCAACAAAACAGTGTCAGAAGCAAAATGGATCTGTAGCAGGAAAATCTGTCTTAAGGCATGATTGGGGGTAAAAGACTAACTGTAGATAAATATTTGTGGTGCCTGGCAAAGCTCTCCAAGTTCCAAGGTGAGAAAAGACCTTTCACGCATATATGGAACTTTCCATGAGAGTTCCAGAGCCTTTCAACCTCAGAATATATCTGGCCTATCCTCTTTGCAAAAGGTAAACTGACAGGATCTTGGAGAAATAGGAGTTGAACCTACTCTTAGAGATCTTCAGAGAAGAGGAATTTCAGCTTCCTGGCTTAACTATGTTGCTGCTATCTAGTTTATTTTACATGGCCACATTTATCATGCTTAAAATTAAGCCCAAGTCCACCTGTTATTTTATTTTTTTTAGCAGCATTCACTCCTTTATTCAATAATTATATATTGAGCACCTCTTATAGTCCAGGCACAACTTTAGTAGCTGGGATTCAAGAGAGAACAAAAGAGACCAAAATTCTTCCTCTTGTTGTCTTTATTATTCTAGCAATAAACTGTTCAATTCCCAGTAACATCCTTATTTCTTGTATGAAATTGGGTCAACTTCTTTGACCAAAGCTAGTTTTGTTCGAATTTAATTCCTTTAACAAAAAATTCAGCTACATGAAAACCAACATTAGTTTTGTACTCACAATTTGACAGCATTTGGGGCTGGTTCTTTTTTATTATTTTTCATTCTCATGTTTCCTAGAGGTGTACCCTGAACGAAAGAACAGTTTCCCTCCATCCTGGAAGGATACCAGTTCAACCGCATACGCATCCCTGAGGGACACAGGTGGAATGTGAAGAAAGAGGGGCCCTAGCCAGCCATACGGCCCATTCAACATTGGGGAAAAATGGAATTGCCTTTACATCAAGTTTCCTAGGGAGGATATAGGGAAAGCTTGTACAGAATTACTGCTCCAGCTAATTTGTAACTACTGCTACTACTACCATTGTCCTTTGACCTCATATACATTAGAATACTTGGTCCTCACAGCAACACCATGAGGAACAGATGAGAAAACAGGCTGGAAAAGGTAAGTGACTTGTCTACAATTAACAGCTCTGGCAAATGGTGGTGCTGAGATTCAAACTTATTTCAGGGGTCCGTCTCATGAAAAACCTATGATGTTAGTTATCTAATAAAACCATAGAAAGGGGGGAAAACCTAGGCAGAACACTCTATGACATAAATCACAGCAAGATCCTTTTTGATCCTCCCCCTAGACAAATGGAAATAAAAACAAAAATAAACAAATGGGACCTAACGAAACTTAAAAGCTTTTGCACAGCAAAGGAAACCATAAATAAGATGAAAAGACAACCCTCAGAATGGGAGAAAATATTTGCAAAACATTTGCAAATATTTGAAGCAACTGGCAAAGGATTAATCTCCAAAGTTTACAAGCAGCTCATACAGCTCAATATCAAAAAAACAACCCCATCCAAAAATGAGCAGAAGACCTAAATAGACATTTCTCCAAAGAAGATATACAGATAGCCAACACACACATGAAAGGATGCTCAACATCACTAATCATTAGAGAAATGCAAATCAAAACTACAATGAGGTATCACCGCACACCAGTCAGAGTGGCCATCATCAAAAAATCTAGAAAAAATAAATGCTGGAGAGGGTGTGGAGAAAAGGGAACCTTCTTGCACTGTTGGTGGGAATGTAAATTGATACAGCCACTATGCAGAACAGTATGGAGGTTCCTTAAAAAACTAAAAATAGAACTACCATATGGCCCAGCAATCCCACTACTAGGCATATACCCTGAGAAAACCATAATTCAAAAAGAGTCATGTACCACAATGTTCACTGCAGGTCTATTTACAATAGCCAGGACATGGAAGCAACCTAAGTGTCCATCAACAGATGAATGGATAAAGATGTGGCACATATATACAATGGAATATTACTCAGCCATAAAAAGAAACGAAATTGAGTTATTTGTAGTGAGGTGGATGGACCTAGAGTCTGTCATACAGAGTGAAGTAAGTCAGAAAGAGAAAAACGAATACCGTATGCTAACACATATATATGGAATCTAAAAAAAAAAAACATGGTTCTGATGAACCTAAGGGCAGGACAGGAATAAAGATGCAGACATAGAGAATGGACTTGAGGACATAGGGAATGGGAAGGGTAAGCTGGGACGAAGTGAGAGAGTGACATGGACATTATACACTATCAAATGTAAAATAGATAGCTAGTGGGAAGCAGACGCATAGCACAGGGAGATCAGCTCGGTGCTTTGTGACCACCTAGAGGGGTGGGCAAGGGAGGGTGGGAGGGAGACGCAAGAGGGAGGAGATATGAGGATATATGTGTATGTATAGCTGATTCACTTTGTTATCGAGCAGAAACTAGCACACCATTGTGAAGCAATTATACTCCAATAAAGTTGTTAAAAAAACATAGAAAGGAATTATTAAACTTTAACCATCATTATTTCATCCTATAGAACGATATAACCCAAGAGAAAAAGATACAGGTGTTGAATATCACTCATGCATTTTCAGTTCCTTCTGTGAATCTTAGCTACTGTAATAAAAGCATTGTTTTGAGCATTGTTTTATATGCATCCTCATATAATAAGAAGATCATTCATGCCTGTATCGATTAAAATTTAAAAGAAACAAATATTCACTGCAGATATCTAGTTCACTTACCTTCAACAAAGTAGCTTCAGGTGCTTCCACTTTTGAAGCTGGAGAAATATCAGACAGGAACGAAGTTCACTTTAGTTGTGTCCAGGAAGAAAAAAGATTCACAGCTCTGAGAATAAAGAAAGAATCAGACCTTGTCAGGACATTTGGTTCTAATTAACTAGTGACAAAATGGTTCTACACTGCAACTATGTAAAAGTAGCTGAGTTATTTGAGCTAGGAAAGGTCAAAAACAATGATTATGATCAAGATATTAGTATTATTGCATATACTTTTGATTATTGGGAGTGAATTTTCCTCTCTCTTTTCCTCATTAAAATTAAAATTTTGGGCTTCCCTGGTCGCGCAGCGGTTGAGAGTCCGCCTGCAAGGCAGGGGACACGGGTTCGTGCCCCGGTCAGGGAGGATCCCACATGCCGCGGAGTGGCTGGGCCCGTGAGCCATGGCCGCTGAGCCTCCATGTCCGCAGCCTGTGCTCCGTAACAGGAGAGGCCACAACAGTGAGAGGCCCGTGCACCACAAAAAAAAAAAAAAAAAATTAAAATTAAAATTTTATGGTTTATCAATGTAAAGTTGATAAGTGAACAAGATAATTTAACACTATTTTGATAATGGAGCATGTTCCTTGTAAAACATAAATCCCTGGAGGCTTTCTCAATTCCCCTTCTATCCCCACATAGCTGCCTCTGTCTAGTATTGAGCCATGGCTTTGCTCAAGAAAGCAAAACAGGGCTTCCCTGGTGGCGCAGTGGTTGAGAGTCCGCCTGCCGATGCAGGGGACACGGGTTCGTGCCCCGGTCCGGAAAGATCCCATATGCCGCGGAGCGGCTGGGCCTGTGAGTCATGGCCGCTGGGCCTGCGCGTCCGGAGCCTGTGCTCCGCAACGGGAGAGGCCACAACAGTGAAAGGCCCGCGTACCGCTAAGAAAGAAAGAAAAAAAAAAAGAAATAAGAAAGCAAAACAAAACACAAATCATCTAGTGGTAGCAATCTGAAAGAAGACCTGGCCCAGAGAACAAAAAATGCGATTTAACATAAAACAATAGGATGTCATGATCTAAACTACTCATTTGGCATTTACCATAAACCCCTGAGTACCATTAGTTGCCTTTTCAGATAAATTCAGTAAAAACTTATTGAATATTTTCCATGTACAAGCACTTTGCTAGATATTAAGAAAAAGGTGAACGGAAGACCAGGCTCTCTTCTCGGCAATCTATCTTTGAAGAAAGGAATATATGCAAACAATCCTGATGTAATTTCAGGGATAGAGAGAAAAAATAGCATACTTTTGAAGAGTAATGCTAACTTGATATGATTATATTTTATTCTTTCTGATCTACTGTAAACCCTTGGAAACCAGAAATTTCTATTTTTCAGAATCTTTGCACATGTGAGTATTTTAATCAGTCGTCCTTTTTAGTGAAGGACAGAAATAGTGTATATCGTAAGGTACACGTGTAGCCTGATACCAGCTTCAGGCACAATTGGATCAGGCTTTTTTGTTTGTCTTTGGGTTTTTTTTGGTACGCGGGCTTCTCACTCTTGTGGCCTCTCCCGTTGCGGAGCACAGGCTCCGGACGCACAGGCTCAGCGGCCATGGTTCACGGGCCCAGCCACTCCACGGCATGTGGGATCCTCCCGGACTGGGGCACGAACCCATGTCCCCTGCATCGGCAGGCGGACTCTCAACAACTGCGCCACCAGGGAAGCCCGGATCAGGCTTTTTAAAGAGGACATAAGAATTTCTTCCTCCATTCCTTGGGTCTGTTTTTCTCTATATTGGCTTCATTCTTCAAAGATCCTCTAATAGTGGGATTAAAGATAGCCCCAGAGGCTTCCCTGGTGGCGCAGTGGTTGAGAGTCCGCCTGCCGAGGCAGGGGACACGGGTTCGTGCCCCGGTCCGGGAGAATCCCACATGCCGCGGAGCGGCTGAGCCCATGAGTCATGGCTGCTGAGCCTGCACGTTGGGAGCCTGTGCCCCGCAACAGGAGAGGCCACGGCAGTGAAAAGCCCATGTACCGCAAAAAAAAAAAAAAAAAAAAAAAAAAAGATAGCCCCAGAAATACTGCACCTGGTTAGTAACCCTGGGAGAAAGAAAGCTTCTCTTCCCATTAGTCGAAAGTCATGGAATTCATTCCTAATGGACTGTCTTATGTCGTGTGCCCATCACCACACAAGTCACTGGGGCCAGAGAAATGGAGTACACTGATTGGCCAGTCTGAGTCATGTGCCCACTGCTGGAGCTCGTGCTGAAGCAGCACATAACTGAGAGCTGTAGGGAGAGATGCCCCAAAGGGAAACCTAAGTGTAGTTACCATAGGAAAGTCTCCTGGGCAAGATAAATATCATGTGCCACCACAAAAAGAACTCAGCAAATATTTGTTAATTGATGTATTGATTAGTAAGTCTGGGATAAGTGAAATGATGATAAATACGATGTGTGAAGGGAAACACAGCCAAGATAAATTGTGAAATGGAGCTACAGAGGTGGGCAGTATCCTACGAGGCCTCTTGGAAATAAATCAACAAAAAGGAGCTGACCTTGACTGTTTGCACTGTTTGAGAAGAATTAACTGAGTCTATAATCAGTAAACAATCCTGAGGGCTTGGTAAGGTGAGTTCTGCCTTCTGTGATATGAAAATTGTGTCATAGGTATCAGAAGGTGAACATGGCTAACTGTCTGTGATTGCCACAAAACAAGAAAAATGAAATGAAATAGAAATCTTAAATCAGTCCTTGAATCACAACAGATACAATTATGGAAACTAGACTATATATTAATCCGATTTTCATGTATTACTTTCAAAGACTTCCCTAAAAAGCCATGAGGAAAAGGGACCTCTTATTTGAACTATGGAATGATCTGAATTGGCAACAATATACCAGTGCTTCAAAAGAAAGTCAATTAGTGCTATAAAAACAGTGTCTATAAAATACATGTAACCTTTGATAATTCATTATATTTGCAAGGCAGAGGAACCTTTCAAAATGCATCCTTTTTTTCTTAAATGACTTAATTTTCATTATTATACTACTTTAAACAAATTTTAATTAATGCATTAAAAGCTTTGAGTAGTTCTTACTTTAACCAGCAACTAGAACAAGTTTCAAGAAGACTTCAAGTCCAGCCACATGCCTCCAAGAAAAGCTACACCTACAGTATCACAGACAAATGGCCTCACGTGTCCATCCTGGCATGTCAGAATTCGTGCCACTTGCCCAACTCCTTGCGAAAGTCCGTTTTTACTTGGAAATGATTCATTTAAGATAATTAGAAAGTCATAACTTTTCACTTATTCATTCAGAAGTAATTTTTAGTTCCTACAAGCACTGTGCTAGGAAATAGGATACAAAAATGAATATGTCTCTTGCTCCTAAGGAACTCACAGACTGAAGACACCCAGGTGAGCCAAAATTTTCCATACAATCTCATAAGCACGGGGACAGGGGGACATGCAAGGTAAGAGGGGCTACAAACCTTATCTGTACCCGATCACACTATTTTAAAAGTTGGCCACTCCGAACTAATTCGGAGTACGTTATCTCCAAAAGTTTATATGTTCCTAATTTCTCCATCATTTCCACTCTTAGGCATTCCCTAATTGTACCAAAGGTAGAGTGTGTTTTATATGAAAAAAACTGCTACAGGGCAATCATTAACAGCGATTTACTGATATAATACCCGACCAGAGAAAGCACGATTTGCCATGATAAATTGTTCAAACCATGAGGAGCAGTAGGGCTGAAATGAATCTAGTCGTGAACAAAAAAAAAAAGATTGAATAGAAACAGTTTGTATAAAAGGATACACTTGATATTTTCACTCTAGACATACAGATTAAGAGGCTGTCTATCAAGGTAAATCAATTTGAAAGTTTAGACTTTCTCCACCCTCAAGAAATGGTTTGCAGGTATTTGTGGCTTTTCGTTTCGGTTTGACTATTATTTCATATTTTACTTGTAATTCTTCTTATGGAACACTAAGAACATTTATTTGTTCTTCGGTCAGGTTTGTTGAGGTATAATTTACAGCCAGTAGAATTCACCCTTTCTAGCGTACAGTTCTAAGAGTTTTGACAAATGGATATAGTCTCACAACCTCCACCATAATGAAGATAGAGAATAGTTCCAGCATCCTGAAAATTTTTCCCTGCCCCTTGGAAGTCAACCTCTAGCCCCCTGACAATCACTAATAAGTTTTCTGTCCCCATAGTTTTACTTTGTCCAGAAAGTCATATATATGTAATCAACAAGTATGTAACATTTTGAGTTTGGCTTCTTTCACTTAGCACAAGGTAAGCGAGATTATCCGTGTTGTGTGTGTCAGGAAATGTGGACTGGGATATCGTCCTTTAGAGTTTCCCTTATTTTTCCAAAGCCAAAGTCAATATGCAAAGCCTGGATCTCTTGCCATTTAGTTTGTCCCTGGTTAGGAAGAAACAGATTTTTTATCATGTCTGTCTGTTTTCAGCATAGCAGGGAAAGAATAAACACTCTCGGGGAATAATCATAATCTGTGATTATTATAGGCACTAAGTCATATGTTTGTAAGACCCAAACTTTTGTTAGTCCAATGACTGGGCACTAAAATTAATTCGGAGACTCAAGGCAGAGTTTGAGTGTGGTTTTCCTTATTTTTTCATTATTGCAATAGCAACGGAACACATATTTGTGACTTAATGGTACAACACATTAGTTTTCTTATCTGACCCACCTTTAACAAAATGGAATTACTATTGAGGCAAAGGAATCAAGAAGATAAATCTCTTACCAGGAGTAGGAGAGAATGGATAGAGGCCCCTGTGTCCTAAACCTTGGTCATTCGAGTGCCACCTTCATAATTGTGCCTCTACCCACACATTACCCATATCATTATTTATTTAACAATTATATGGGTCACAGTTTTACTTTGATAAATTTTCAAAATGAAATTTTTATTCCTTACTCTTTTAAATGGAAATCCCTTGCCATAAATAAAACTATGAAAAAATATCCAACAATATAAAGCTCTACCTATATGAGTCAATGTACCTCCCCAAATCATCCTGAGTTCTTGAGTATCACTGGTGGAGCCCATATACACACCCACATATGCTTTTGGAAACACAGCAACTAGAGTAGCTGTCCCATGCTTTAAATGCTTTCTCCTTGACCATGTATTCTGTGCACACCAAGGCAAAGAGTCTGCTCAGAGATCTAGTAAAGCATTAAAACCTATTTAAAATAACAAAGTACGATATGTCTTTCTACCTATGTCAGGCATTGGAAGCCTGCAACTTATTTGCCAAACAGGTCACCAGGGCTGATCTTTATGGAAATATGGACCAGATGTACCTTCTTCCTCATCTCTTCAAAGTGGCCCTTCTGAGCAAGGCCAAGGCCAGTGTGATTCAGCAACACCCACCTTTGTTAGGGTCTGTACCTCCTTACCCTAGACTAAAAAAATGGAACAGAACCTTGGCCCCAAAAGACTTAAAGAATTTATTCACCAATTCATATCTTTATGCTAGGATAATCATGTATTTGATGGTTGCTATAGGAATCTATGTAGACAATCATCACATTTTTAAAGGAAATACATTACTGAAATTTCTTCTGACCCATGGTCACTATGCTCTTTGACAAGACAGTTGACCTTCACGATGTTAATCATCTCATCTGTTTGAAAGGGACTAAAATGTTTGTTCTGCTTCCTGTTTAATAAAGCTATCAAAAGGATTAATGAGAGAAAACCTCTAGAATACTCCAAGCTCTTTCCAAAAAGGCAGCAGGAAAACAGCAGGTGCCTCTTGTGAACATACATTTGTCTTCTTCACGTAAACTCATCCTGAAGGACATCAGGCTTCCAGCTTATATTTAATTGGCTGATTATGTTGTCACTCTTGAGCTCCTTGCCAAGTTACAGGGAAGAGTTTTCTTGGAAACCATAGTTCCCCAACTTTCTCCAGCTATGCAGTTTAATTATATCTAGCAAAATGACAACAGAGCTCATAATTAGCCTGGAGATTAATTACTGCTGAATCAGTCCAAACACCACAGCTACCAAATTCAACACAGGTGCTTAGATGAAGAGAAAAGAGTTTTCTCAATACCCAACAGAAGGTGGATATGGAAGATGTACTTTATGACTCTCTTCCCATGAGCTTAAACATACAACCTGTGCAAAATGCCTTGTGTCTTTATAGCCAGGATGCCCCTAAGTATTTTAAAAAGAACCAGACTCAAAAACATTTCAAATACTGATATCACATATTTTGAAACGTGCAGTGACTGGGGCATACTTTCTTTCTATGCAAATTTCTTCAACCTAGAGCTCCCTTTCCCCTTCTCCTTTTATTGAGGAGTCTAAAAATCCTACATAATTCATCTACTGTTTCTAAACTATGACTGAAAGAGTGATATAGAGAAAATTAAAAAGTGAAAAATCATGCTGTACCTCGTGTTCATCCTGTGACCTCTAAGAGTGACTATAAGCCCATAGGGTGGGTACCACACTCCCAGAGAGTTATGAATGCATCGTCAGATCAAAGGCTTGAAAGCCAACAACTGCCCAAGGGAACCTCCTATTTTCTCTCTGAGAATCACCAAAAGAGGAAAAAGCTAGATTAGGTAGGTAGGAAAAGGAAGGAGTTGATCCCATTTCACAAATGTTATCCATTTCTTACCCCTCTCTATGTACAAGTCACTTAAGGTATGTTTAAATATATGCACACCTAGAATCCAACAAAGACAAATTAAATCCCCAAGTGATTCTAACGTGCAGCCAGAGTTGAGAACAGCTGGTCTGGAGTAACCAAAAGGTCGGCCAGATGGTATAATTGCATAAGACTCAGGGAATGGACAGAACCAGGTAATGGAGAAGGAAGAAGTAGGCCAGAAAGAATGAAGTTACAAATCAGAATTCCAGAAGCTCATATTCAAAAGTAGTTAAAGGTGTGTGGTAATAGACGAACACTCAATTCTTAAACCGTGTAAGAAACAAGTAAACCATCCCCTAACTAGAAACTGATGTGATTGTGTTGAAGAAGCACTTTTAATGGATTTGTAAGATGCATCTGTTTGCTGGTTTGATTTTCTGTTGGCTTGTTTGTGTGTTTAGAGGAGTTGGGGGGTTTTGCTGCAAGTTTTTAAAAATAATCCTAATATTGACTAAAAAGAAAAACCATGTTCATACAGCCCAAAGGGGAATCCATGGAAAGGAAGGAGGAAATGGACATCTAGAGAAGGCCTTGTGGAAAGATCCAAATAAGGGAAATGTACACAAATGCACAGCCCTGATGCTTGTACCTTGCTTACACCAGGACTGAGGGGAGCCGCGGCAAAGCCATTTGCTTGCACAAGGCTGGAGGAGAGATTACATGGCTGCCAGGAGAGGAATGTTGTCAGAGCGAGTTCGGAACGAGCTCAGCCATGCTCTCCAGTGCTGGGAGGCCCGACCACTGTGCACGCAGCCGCACCACCATCTGTACAGGGCTGCTTCTCAGGGCTGGGCCAAAGCCGAGCTACACCCCCGCCCCCACCCCGCGAGAGGCGGAGCAGGCAACGTTCTAGAACACAGCTCTGTCCACTGGAGGGCAGGCGTATAAGGGCCACGAGGCGACCTCCTGGGACAGCCTCTGTGTGTGGGCACACACGCCCACGTCCACACATGGTAGGAAATGGCTCTCAGAGAGATGTGTCCCCTTCACTCTTAGCTCTTGAGGTGGCATTACTCAGGCTTGGTGCAGCTGTGATTTGAAATCTGAAGACACGTGCTCAAGACTCAAGTCTACATCTCACTTCCTGGATGACCACTGGCAAATCATTTCTGTGAGCTCTAGTGTTACCACTTTGTAAATGGAGGTAACAGAATTTTAGAGTTAATCTAGTCTAAGCATATCACTTTACAGTTGAAACTGAGAACCAGAGAATGTGAAGTGAATGCCCACTTTCAGCCAGCTAATGGATGGCTAAGCAGAATTCACACTCAAATTTCCCAACTTAAATTCAGTTTTCTTCCCTAAGCACTGCAATCTTCTGCCTCAATACTTCCCCTGACTCATAGGATGGGTTTAAGAAAGGATGTTAGGAGGGTAAGAGCTTCTGATTCAAGATGACGGACTGAAGACACACATCACTTCCAATGCCTCCCGAAAAGCCCACGGAACTTATGGAAAAGACTTTTAAAAGAAGGAGAAAGGGGAAGAAGAGGATGAGAAGGGAGAAAAGGATACCAGCAGTGAACTATGAACTGTGAACAAATCCTGGAAGATTGCGAGCACATTGGGATCCGATTGGTAGAGAAAATTTTTCAAAATAAAAAACCAGTTTAAGTTAAAAAGGGTGCCTTCATCAATAAGAACATTATTAAATATATTATATTATGAATAGGATATGTAATATTAAATTTAATATGAATGTATTAAATATATATTTATCAATATGTAATATTAAATATATTTTAACTCATATATATAATAGACTACTACTATGCAGCCCTTGCAATTCATAGAAGTAGGGAAGATCTTTATATACTGACATGGAAAGATATTAATTATGTAGTGTCAAATGAACAAAAGATGTCAAAACGATACAAATACAAACCTATTTTATGTGTGCATGTCATGTTCCTATAGTAAAAATGGCAAATGCTCACACAGTGCTTGTTATGTAAATAACAAGCTATAAGCACCATTTTGTACATAAGAAAGAGAAACATGAGAAACAGAGAGGTTAAGTAACTTGCCCAAAGTCACAAAGCTACAATTAAGTGGAGGGGCTGGGACAAATCAAGGCCATGTGGCTCCTGAGTTGATGTCTTTCCCAGCAACTCTCAGCTGGTGAGAACAGCATAGATAGCTCTGAAAGGATACACATCCTGGTATGAGTTAGGGAGGTGAGGAGTGAAGACTCCATTTGACTTCTACGTTTCCCTATTGTTTAATAGTCTTCAATAAGAATGTATTTTTTTTTCCACTTTGTTTTAAAAATTATTATACCATAAAATTGGCTCCTTTCTGAGGTACAGTTTTATAAATTATAGCACATGTATGGGTTCATGTAACCATCAGCACAGTCAGGATACAGAACAGTTTCATTACACCCAAAAAAAACTCCCCATTGCTCTCACTTTATAGTCACACACTCTCCTGGCCTCAAACCCCTAGCAACCACTGACCTGCTCCCCATCACTGTACGGATGACCCTTGAACAACATGGGTTTGAACTGCGCAGGTCCACTTATATAGGATTTTTTTTTTCAATGGTAAATTCTATAGTACTACACGATCCAAGGTTGGTTGAATCTGCAGATGCAAAACCGTGGATGAGGAAGGCTAACTCTAAAGTCATATTCTGATTTTTGACTTGTGGGGGGTTGGCACTCCTAATTCCCATATTCAAGGGTCAACTGTAGTTCTGATTCCTTGAGAAAATCATGCTGTATGTAGTCTTTTGAGGTTAGCTTCTTTCACTCAGCATAGTGCCTTTGAGATTATCCAACTTGTTATGTGCATCAAAAATTTGTTCTTTTATACTGCTGAGTAGTATTCCATCACATGAATGCAGCAGTCTGTTTATTCACTTGCCCACTGAAGCCCACATTTAGGCTGTTTCTAGTTTAGGGTGATTATGAATAGAGCTACTCTAAGCATTTGTGTAGAGTTTTTATATGAACACGAATCTTCGTTCCTCGTGGGCAAATACCTTAGGAGTGTGCTTGCAGAGTCTTACAAGTATATGTTTAACTTTATATGAAACTGCCAGGCCATTTTCTAGTGTTGCTGTACAATTTTGCATTCTCACCAGCAATGGATGACGTTCCTGTTGCTCTACATTCTCACCAGCATTTAGTATTTTCAGTATTTTGGTATTTTAATATTTTAGCCATTCTCATAGGTGTGTAGTAAGAATATATCACTTAAGTTCTTAAAAAATGGAAAAGAATTGAACAACATTGGCAAGTATAAAACAAATAGGTTATCTCCTAAGCTGACGGTAGGAAGAAATACAAATAAGAACTGTTTTGGAAAATTCCATTCATCCATTAAATATTTCTTGAGCACCCAATATATGTGTCTGCTGGTCTCCTCACATGCATGTTTCAAAGCCTTAGGAATGTTCATGTACTTTATGATTTTACTTTTCATTTTGTCATCCCTATTTTCTATTTACTTATAATACCCACAGTTTGTTTCTGTCACACAACACAAATGTAGTTTTAAAAAGGTAGAGTTAAAAAAAGATAACATATTTAAATTAATTATTATTTATATTAATAATATGGTATTTGGGAAAACATTGTCCTCTACAGTTACACAAGATAAAAGGAAGTCCAGATAGTGTACTCAGCTATAGAACTTTACCTGTTTGTTCCACCCTGAATCTATGTCTTGTCATCTATCAAAAGCACCGTAACAGGTAGAAGAATTAGTTTATTCCCTACAAATGCCTTGTGAATGCTTGACAATGAGAAATTAATTAGAGAAGATATAAGGGCCAATTGATTTTCTGGCCGCCAACTGTCCACTTTGCAGATTATTTATGGAAGCCAGAAAATAGAAAAAAGGCAAAGACATGTGTCTGGGCTGGAAGGCAGCAAGGGGCTGCCCAGGAATTCAATTACAGTAATCCCTGCTGGCTCAGGACTCCCTTGCATCTTTGCCATGTCCTCCTCACCAAACCTGGGCCATCTGGGCCAAGAGACTGAGTGTAATGCATTAGCATCCCAAAGACCTCTTTCTCCTGATTTTGTATAGGTTGTCAACATCTTCAATAGTACAGAGAGAGATGTGAGAAAGTCCGTTTTGAAAATAAAAATTCATATTACAAAAAGGCTGACCGGGCTTCCCTGGTGGCGCAGTGGTTGAGAGTCCGCCTGCCGATGCTGGGGACACGGGTTCGTGCCCCGGTCCGGGAAAATCCCACATGCCACGGAGCGCCTGGGCCCGTGAGCCATGGCCGCTGAGCCTGCGCGTCTGGAGCCTGTGCTCCGCAACGGGAGAGGGCGCAACAGTGAGAGGCCCGCGTACCGCAAAAAAAAAAAAAAAAAAAAAAAAGGCTGACCAACATGGCCCCAGACCGAAGGAAAAAAATCAAGAAAAGAAATTATTCTCAGAAATTACACTTACCCAAGTGAAGTATATTCAGGGAAAGACCTGCATTTCTCCCCAGGGTAGTCTCGTGTTGGTTCCTGACCCCAATTCTCCTAAACCAGGTGAAATTTAACTAATTGGTTAGAAATGCTTTTCATAATTCCTTTGTGTAGGGTCCTAATCATAGAGGCCTAGAATTTTAAGTTGGTTGAATATGTGATTTTATATTTTAGTTCAGATTTCATAGATGAGACACAGAGTCTTCGAGAAGGGAGATGACAGCAATGTCAGAGCAGAACCATGACCAGAAGGAAAAGTTTTCAGATATCCAGCCTATAACATGGGTCAAACTTATTTACTTCACATAACTGTCCTGCCTCTTCAAGGAGAGCTATTCAAATGCATTGCTTTTGGAGATTACTGCCATCACCTATGACACATGGTGTTTATAATGACATTTCCTTGCAGAAATGCCCCTCAAGAAAGCAGAAGGAACAGGAAGAGGAAGAGGAAAATCTTCAAAATGCACATGAAAAACTACTGCAAAGTAGTTGAGAAAAATATTTTTTCACTAAAGTAGGTTTTAAGCATAAATAGCTCATTCTTAATGAGATCCAGCTGATCCTAAATATTTCACAATTTCACTCCATCGTATTCTAGTAATCCTGTCACATGGATCAAGATGCATAATACGGCTACAAAGTAAGTTCAATTCCTCAGTCAATTTTTAAAGGAGTGAAATTCAGCCACAGTACTTCAGCTATCACTATCTATCCAAGAACGACTGGTATGGACTTGGCCTTCCATATCCTTTCTATGAGTAAGGATAGAAAGGACCCAAGAAAATGGAAGAGATTTCTGGAAGCAAAGATAAATAATGGATTTTCCATTTCCAGGGAGTCCATTCCTTAGGTATATAAAATGTATATACCTATAAAATGTATAGGTATATACATTTAAGTTATGACTACTCAAAATCCTACCTGATTTTTATGTTATTATCCATATTTAAGGTCTGGAGCATCTAAAAACAATATGTCTAACTGATGTGATCTGTCCTAGCACGGTGATTGCCAGCGCTGGTTGGATCCTCCTCGTTCAGCTACCTCTCCTTAAGTATCCGAAGGGATACTTTTATTTCAAGACTTTATAATAATCATAACCAATAATTATTAAGCCCTAACTATATGTCAGGTGCTCTTTTAAGCAAATAACATGTACTAATTCATTTAACTCTCAAACAAACCTCTGAGCTGAGTACTACTGTTATCCCCATTTTAAAGCTGAAGAAACAGGCAAGTGAGGCCAAGATACAGGTGGTCAAAGTCACAGCATATAAAAGCTGGGAAATGAACCCACGCTTGTGAAGAAACAAAACCTATTTATGAACAAATTATGTAGAGTTTATTCGAGTTAATTTAAGTGCACGTGGGAATATATAAGGATATGCAGTAAATTACTAAGAATTAACGTGGATAACCATGGTCTGGGTTTATTGTTAACTCCACCTCACTACAAAAGCTATGAGCAAAAACTGATTAGAAGCAGATCTTTATCCTGGACCACACCCGTCTTGCTGCCTGGTGCTGTGTCCCTTCTGCTTCCAGTAGCTCCACGTCTCACACTCAGCTATGCTGCCCTTGTTTGGATCATTCGGTGCCTTTTTTCATAACAAGTAAATATACTGCAAAGAGTTTTAACTCCTTTCTACTATTGCACCATTTCAGTCCTTAAAGCAGAGAGCTTTCTTGCCTTAACTATAAAAATTTCTTGTCCATGACACAAATGAACATATCTACGAAACAGAGACTCCCAGACAGAGAACAGACTTGTGGCTGCCAAAGGGGAGTGGAGGTAGGGGAGGGAAGTATTGAGAGTTTAGGATTAGCAGGTACAAACTAGTATATACAGAGTGGATAAACAACAAGGTTTTACTGTATAGCACAGGGAACTATATTCTATATCCTGTGATAGGGACTTCCCCGGTGGCGCAGTGGTTAAAAATCCGCCTGCCAATGCAGGGAACATGGGTTCGAGCCCTGGTCCAGGAAGATCCCACATGCCGCAGGGCAACTAAGCGCATGCACCACAACTTCTGAGCCTGTGCTCTAGAGCCCCCGCAAGCCAGAACTACTGAGCCCACGTGCCTAGAGCCTGTGCTCCGCAACAAGAGAAGCCACCGCAATGAGAAGCCCATGCACCGCAACGAAGAGTAGCCCCTGCTCACCACAACTAGAGAAAGCCCGCACACAGCAACGAAGACTCAATGCAGCCAAAAATTTTAAAAAAACTAAATAAAATAAAATTTATTTTTTAAAAATCCTGTGATAAACCATAATGGAAAAGAATAGATATATGTATAACTGAGTCACTGCTGTACAGCAGAAATTAACACAACACCGTAAGTCAACTACACTTAAATAAAATTTAAAAAATTAAAGATTTCCGGTGAATTTCTATTTCTCTAGCTATTTGTTGCTATCTTCACCAGCACTGAATGTGTAATTCCTTCCACTTGCACGCCCTCTGCAAATGCCTTGAGAAGCTGTGAATATCCTCTGAATTGTATAGGTCTCCCTGGCTTTGATAGCGCTTAGATGGGCATCTATAGGGCTGCCTATAGATCAGAGCTTTTTAAACCTGAATGTTCATATGAATCACCTGCAGATCACATTAAAATGCAGACTCTGACTCAGTATTCTGGGGTAAGGCCTGAGATTCTGCATTTCTAACAGGTGATTTCTTCCAGGTAACATTTATGCTGCTTCAAAGACCACACTACAAGCAGCAAGGACCTCACAGACTTCTCGCTTCCTTATCAGTTTCTTTTATCCCACTATTAATCCCCCGGTATCCTTCTTCCATCTCCCGCTTTAGCTGCAACAGCTGGGTTATAGTATTTTCACATGCAACAAATGTTGTCTCATCAGAGTTTTTTTTCCTGTTTCTATGGTCCCCAACACGTATGTTTCTCTGTTCCCCTAAGAATATAATTGACCAAATAATCTAGAAATGTTCTCAAGGTAGTAATTCAGGGCAACTGAAAGAGTGAGGAAAAACATCACCAGTATTACCCTTAGAAATATTTAATTCATAAATGGATAGGCTTTGAAGTTACCCTCTTCTTAGCTCATATTTATTCTCTTCTAGCAGCTGAAAGTCTAACTTAGGAGGAAATGGAAAATAGATGAGAGGAGGGCTTTGCCCAAGAGAGCTTTCATCAGTAAAGTACCAAAGTAATTACTGCACCTGACAAATTCCTACTCCTTGTTTTAACCCAGTTTTAATAAAAGAAAGATTCAACAGTGGTCTATATTACCTGGCATTGCCTTTAATTTCATCAAGCTCCAATATGAAGCCTTGCCACGTTTACAGTAAACTGCTTTTTCTCCTGAAGTTCATTTGTGAAGGCAGCTGCTGGGGCTTTAATCATCTTTTCTTCAATCTTTCATTTCTAACACACTGTGAGCGATAATGGCTCTCCCAGGCACCCCCCTGCAAACTAGGCAAATTCTCCTTCACGCCACTCCCAGGTAGTCAGTGGTAGAGAAAGCATCTACTAATTAACAACTGAAAGGGCATTTCAAATGCTCTGGCTATGAAGACTTAGTATTTCACATTCACGGTGGGCCACAACCAAAGGTAAGGTCCTCCGACCTGCTGGACCAGATTATATTTCTCCGAGCTTAGGAACAGCAGGCAAACTCTTGGCATTTCAGAAGTTCCGTTGAAATCTAGGGTAATAAAATGCTGCTCATGTTCGAGAGCACAAAGCCCTTAGAATAACCTTGTCAGTATTAAGCAGATCACAGGAGTTCAAATCTCAATCATTGAGGCCCTATTGTCTCAAGGAGCACTTAGGAAAACCTTCACAATGTTTTATGCCGCCAGGATAATTCTTTTAGCATTGATACTACTTAAAAAGTTCGTTTCCTATGACTTTCTCTAAAAACCTGTAGGCAGCAAGCTTTCGCATGATTTGAAGAGTGTTTAAAATTCAGTCTAGAAAAGTTCCGGTTCAAGATGGCAACCTAAGAAGATCCTTGAACTCACCTCCTCCCACAGACACACTGAGTCTACAGCTACATATGGAAAATTTTTCTCTTAAGAAAACCTAAAGTCCAAGTCCGGATGAATGACCACGACACATCTGGCAAACAAGAAGGAAACCACATGGAAACGGGCATACAATCTCGATATAAACGCCACCCCCAGCTCACCCCAGTGAGCCACAACCGGGAGAAAACTCAAAACCCGGAGCTTCTCCCCAAGAAAGAGTTTGAACCCCACATTGGACACCTTACCTTTTAGGACCTGCACCTGAGAGACGAGCCCCCAAAAGCCCTAACTTTGAAAACCAACAGGGCTCACATCCTGAGACCCACAGAGCTGGAGTTATCTGAGCGCCAGCTCTTCAAGCGCCCCGTGCTCAGATGTACCCGCCCCTGGGCCCAGCTCAGAGGCAGCCAATCAAGGCCTGATTTAACATGAAGGAGGATCACCTGCTTATATTAGTGTTGACCTGAGGGGCAGGCATCTAATTTAACACACACCTCTAGAAGCCTGCTGGAACATTCTCCAGGGATGGAGACTGGTGGGGCCATCTTCACACTCTCCCTTTGCTGTGCTCCAGAGCACCAGTATCTCCCAGAAGGAGCTCTTTCCACGCACCTGGTGCCCAGATCTCTGTGGCTGCCACCTGGGGCGGGGGTACCTCTTGACCACCTGGCTCTGGAGGCAAGTGGAGCTTGCATTCCTGGTCCCCTGGGACTGTAAAAATCAGTGTCACCCAGAAAGGAGCTCATACCCCAATTTTTGCAGCTGATGCCAGAGTACACATCCCCATCACCTGGCTCTGGCAGGCAGTGGGGCTTACACTTGTGGGTCTCACACAACCAAAGGAGAAAGAATTCTTAAGCAGCTACCACCACCACCACCACCACCACCCCCCCCCCCCCGGGGCACAGCAAGAGGCAACAGACCCAGAAGCCTATCTTTCTATGAAGAAGGCCTATTAGCTTATCATCATGGCTGTGGCCTGAGGGGCAAGCTTCTAATTAAACACACACCTAGGGGTTGACTGTAATCCTTTTCAGAGGCCTTGGAGGGCAGGCACTGTCTTCATGCTCTCCCTCTGCTGCCCTCCAGACAGCCGGTGTCTCCTGGAAGGAAGCTTTACACTTGGCCACTGCCTTGGTTTTTGTATCTGGTGCCCCAGTTTTTGCAGTTGCTGCCCAGGGGATGCCCCTTGACTGCCTGGCTCTGGTGGACAGGGGGACTTGCATTTGTGGATCCTACGGGATTGTAGCAAATCGGAGAGATGGTTCTTGGCAGGCTGCCAGCCCAGGGACTGAGCCGGAGGCAGACTGACGCACATCCCCCAGTCATCTGTGAAGGATGCTTCCTGGCTTATCCTGGAGTTCCAGCCTGAGGCGCAGGCTTCAGGTTCAGCACACATCTAGTGGATTACGGAGCTGCTCGCCGTAATTACAGAATGCAGAATGCAGGCTGTGGATGCCATCTTGGCACTCTCCCTCTGCCTCTTTCCAGTTCACCAGTATCTCCCAGAAAGAGCTTATATACTTGTTTGGAGCCCTGATTTTTGTGACTGCCAGGTCACCTGGCCAGCAGAGCTTACACTTATGGTCCTACAAAAAATGTAGATGTGTACGTTTTCATACTTTAAAAAGCCACTGCCTGAGGGTCTGGCTTCTAAACAGCCTGAATCTAGGGGCCGAGATCCTCCCATTAGGGATGCTGACAGGTCTTGGCACATTCTCAATTACGGGAGTTATTAAAAATACAATGGGCTGCTTGCATAAGCACAAAGGTTTGAGAGACAAAAAAGCATTGGGGCAGGGCTGAACAACAAGCTTCATCTCCTACACAAGGCCACTCCTTCAAGGCTGAGAGAGGCGGTTGTTTCATCTACTGTAAAGAAACCAAAACAGTGTCAAGAAAATGAAGAAACAGAGGTATATGTTCCAAGTGAAAGAACAAGACAAAATCTCAGGGAAAAAAAGCCTTAATGAAATGGAGGTAATAGGAAAAGAACAACAGGATAAGCATCTCCAAATAAGGGGTGACAGTGACAGTGGCCAGCTGATAAGAACCATCCTTCCTGACAATTTCCTCTTTACCCCCATCTGGAATGTGGGTAGTCAATGTCCTGGGACAGAACTGGACCTGGGACAGGATTATAAGGAAGGGTCCTGGGACAATGAAAAACCCCGATCAAACTTCTACTTCTTTTAATTTTTTTTTTTTCCCGCGGTACGCGGGCCTCTCACTGCTGTGGCCTCTCCCATTGCGGAGCACAGGCTCTGGACGCGCAGGCTCAGTGGCCATGGCTCACGGGCCCAGCCGCTCTGTGGCATGCGGGATCCTCCCAGACCGGGGCACGAACCAATGTCCCCTGCATCGGCAGGCAGACTCTCAACCACCGCACCACCAGGGCAGCCCCAAACTTCTACTTCTTTGAGACCAGCTTGAGGTATCATCTGGTCTGCTTTCCTGGGGGCTCTCTGGCTTCCACAAAGGAGAGCCAGGTGTGTCATAAGAGGGAGTGGAGGGGAGTTTTATAATGATAAAGGAGTCACTCCAACAAGAGGATATAACATATGTAAATATATATGCACCCAACACAGAAGCACTTAAATATATAAAGCAAATATTAACAGACCTAAAGAGAGAAACAGACAGCAATATCATAGTAGGGAATTTTAAAACCCCACTTACATCAATGGATAGATCATTCACACAGAAAATCAATAAGGGAACATCAGCCTTAAATGACACATTAGACCAAATGAACTTAACAGGTATATATAGAAAATTCCATACAAAAGCAACAGAATACACATTCTTCTCAAGTACACATGAAACATTTTCCAGGATAGATAATATGTTAGGCCAAAAAACAAGTCTTTTTTTATTTTATTTTATTTTATTTATTTATTTATTTTTGGCTGTGTTGGGTCTTCGTTTCTGTGCGAGGGCTATCTCTAGTTGCAGTGAGCAGGGGCCACTCTTCATCGCAGTGCGCGGGCCTCTCACTGTCACGGCCTCTCTTGTTGCAGAGCACAGGCTCCGGACGCGCAAGCTCAGTGTCCATGGCTCACGGGCCCAGATGCTCTGCGGCATGTGAGATCTTCCCAGACAAGGGCTCGAACCCGTGTCCCCTGCATTGGCAGGCAGATTCTCAACCACTGCGCCACCAGGGAAGCCCCCAAAAAACAAGTCTTAATAAATTTAAGAGGACTGAAATCATATCAAGTACCTTTTCCAGGCACAATGGTATGAAACCAGAAATTAATTACATGAAGAAAGCTGGAAAATTCAAAAATATGTGGCAATTAAACAACATGCTACTAAAACACCAATAGGTCTGGGCTCCCGCTTCAGCTCCAGCTCCTGCTCCGCCCAAAGAGCCTCCAACGGCCTCTGCTTTAGGAAACTCAGCCCCTCCTTATGCTTCAGCCTGCAAGCGACCAGAAGACCATAAAGGTTTAGGAATATAAATGAAACCCAACACCCACAGGAATAAAAGTCTCAACGTCCATCCAGTCATAAAACCCAGTGGAGGTGCTGGGGAAACTGCCCAAAGGAGACAGCATTACAGACAGAAAAGAGAAGGACAAGTGAAAAATCCACCTCCTGGGAAACCCTTGAAAAAATAGGCAATTTTTAGAGTTGCGAAAACTAGCCTAGCGCTCTGCTCAGTGAGAGAGGAGGCCACGAGTTGAGATGTCGGGCAAGTGCTACGAGACTCCATCAGTCCACAGGTCTCTCCCCCAACACCCGCAGCAGGCAAGGTGTTGCTCCTCCCTCCTGCTTGGCCTGACTGAACCCCGTTTCTCAACGGTCATTTTGGGGGGTTGATTACAAAGCACACGTCATGGATTCTAGACAGCTACTTTTAAACATTAAGATTCCCCTAAGAGAGAATAACAGACCTTAAAGACGATCTCTTTTCACTCTTTCCATTTAATAATATATATACCTTTTGACATTTCTCAAGAAAGAGCCTACAGACCAGATGTTGTGTCAGGCCTATCTTTCCAGGTAGCATCTAATTGAATTCAATCAGCAGCTGAGTTTGTAATCCTAACAACATCCTATGTAGTTAGAACCTCACAATTACAAAGTGCTTCCACATCAATGATCTCATTTGCTTCTCACAGTAAACCTTAAGGAAGGAAAGGGAGGTAATGTCACCCCCACTTTACAGATCAGTAAATTGAGACATACTGCCACTTTGTCTGGCTTATTGGATTAGACAGCAGTGTCCTTGGAAGGCACAGAGGGACTGACTCTGAGGGGGGGTGCATATTAAAGTTTCAAATCATGGCAGCAACATGTCTCTGGAAAACAGGATCCTGAAAAGGGGGTTTTCGGGTAAGAATGGGGTAATGAAATACTAGAGCGGGAAGACAAACACTACTTAGGTCACACTGTTGCCTGTGGAGAGCTCTGGGTGAATGGCTTCCTTCCCTAACTTTCTGCTTTCTCAGCCCTATCCATTCTTCAAAGCCAAACCCAAATCCCGTCCAGGAGCTGTTCTTGAGTATCTAGCACAGAGAAACCATAATAACGACACCTTAAGATTTCCATGTGCCCTAGCTCATTACATCATGATAAGCTTTCGAGGTAGGCTTCGTAGTCCGAAGCCTACGTAGTTCGTACAAATGAGGAAAATGAAGCTCAGAGGGGTTCATTAATTTTTCAAGCTGACACAGCTAATAAGCAGCAAAGTCTGGATTTCAAACTACATCACATCACAGCGGCCTCACCTTCCTGTACATGTATCACATCTTGTATATTGCCTGCCCAATGTGTCCCTTAGTTCATCAGCCTTTTGTTGTAAGTTCTTTGAGGGCAGACAGCAAGCCTTATACTTCTTTGTAACCACCCCCTCCCGTACTTAGCAGAGCCCCATGTACACAGTAGGTTCTCAATAAGCATCATATGTTAAATATCTATTTGGTAGGAACAGTAGTTATTAAGAGGGATTTTTTTGGTACTCTGAATGTCAGGGTCTCTGCCATATATAAATAAAACAAGAGTGAACATGGAAAAGAAAGAACAAAACAACCAATGGGTCAAAGGAGAAATCAAGAGAGAAATTTAAAAATACCTAGAGACAAACAAAAATGGAAATATACCAAAATTTGGGGGATGCAGCAAAAGCAGTTCTAAGAGAGAAATTCATAACAATAAATACCTACCTCAAGAAACAAGAAGTCTCAAACAACCGAACTTTACACTTCAAGGAAGTAGAAAAAGAAGAACAAATGAAGCTCAAAGTTAGTAGAAGTAAGGAAATAACAAACATTACAGCAGAAACAGAGACCAAAAAGACAATACAGAAGTTCAATGAAACTTAGAACTGGTTCTTTGAAAAGATAAACAGAATTGACAAGTCTTTAGCTAGAGTTACCAAGAAAAAAAGGGAGGACTCAAATAAATAAAACAGAAGTAAAAGAGGAAATATCACAAACGGTACAACATAAATACAAAGGATCGTAAGAGACTACTATGAAAAATTATACACCAAGAAACTGGACAACCTAGAAGAAATAAATTCCCAGAAATATACAACTATGAAGAGAGAATCATGATTAAGTAGAAAATAGGAACAGACCAATTACTAGTAAGAAGACTGAATCAGTAATCTAAAAGGAGGTCAACATCATTAGTCATCAGGGAAATGCAAATCAAAACCACAATGTGATATCACTTCACATCTGTTAGGATGGCTATTATCAACAAGACAAGAAATAACAAGTATTGGTGAGGATGTGGAGAAAAGGGAACCCTTGTGCACCATTGGTAAGAATATAAACTGGTGCAGCCACTATGGAAAACAGTATGGAGGTTCCGCAAAAACTTAAAACTATAACTACCATATGACCCAGTAATTCTACTTCTGGGTATTTATCCAAAGAAAACAAAAACACTAACTCGAAAATATATATGCACCCCCATATTCACTACAGCATTATTTTACAATAGCCAAGATATGGAAACAACAGACGTGTCTATCAATGGATGAATGAATAAAGAATTTTATATATATTATATATATACACACACACATACACCCACAATGGACTATTACTCAGCCATAAAAACAATGAAATCTTGGGCTTCCCTGGTGGCGCAGTGGTTGAGAGTCCGCCTGCCGATGCAGGGGACACGGGTTTGTGCCCCGGTCTGGGAAGATCCCACATGCCGCGGAGCGGCTGGACCCGTGAGCCATGGCCGCTGAGCCTGCGCGTCCGGAGCCTGTGCTCCACAATGGGAGAGGCCACAACAGTGAGAGGCCCGCGTACCGCAAAAAAAAAAAAAAAAAGAAATCTTGCCATTTGCAACAACATGGGTGGACAGCATGATGCTAAGTGAAATAAGTCAGACAGAGAATGACAAATACCATTTGATCTCTCTTATATGTGGACCCTAAAACAAACAAACAGAACACAAAACAAGCTCACAGATACAGGAAACAGAGTAGTGATTGCCAGAGGCAGGGGGTGGGGTGGTAGGAGAAATGAGTGAAGGGGGTACACATTTATTTTTAAATGTTTTTAAATTTAAACAAAGAATCTGTGTTACAGATCTATGACATAACTTCATTAAAGGAAGGGGAGTTTATCTGAAAATGAGTAGACATTATAAGAGTGAGGACTAAAGGAACTCTATAAATAAGCACTCTTCTCTCGTTAATAAAGTGGTTTCCCTCAGTTCTCAGTTCTGATACCACTATACATGTGTACTGGGTTTGAGCAAATCATCAAAGAGATGATGAGTAATGGTTAAAAAAAAAGAAGAGACAAATTTTTTTAAACTAAAATACTGTTAATTCTGTGGAGGTTTATTAATAAAAAATAATGTTTAAAGGGGGCAATGTCGCTCATTCTGGTTCTGAATGAGTCCTTCCTCTCTATAAAAAGCAGCAAACTTTGTGACTATATAGTGATTGCTCCCTGCCCCCTGGTGCCAGGGCTGGGGGCTGCAGGATTCAGGGCGCTGCAGGCCTTTTCTTCTTTGTCCCGCAGTCCCTCTTGCATCCTCTCTTCCCTCAGTTTCCATTACCTCTCTCTTTCCTGGTTATCTTCACTTTTCTCTAACTGCTCCTTCTCAGCTCCTCTGCCGGCCCCTGGTCTGTTTCCCCAGAGCTTTGTCCTTCATTCTCACATTGTGCAGATTCCCCAAGGGACATCTTCTAAACCCAAGACGCCCATGTCGTCCATCCTGTATGTTGAAGACCCCTACTTACATCTTCAGGCTGCCCTCTCTGCTGAGCTCCAGAACTGGACCCCAAATATATTTAATCACAGGTGTTTATAAAGTTTCTACTATGTATGACATAACTGGGTAGAGAATATCTCTACCTGTTTAGATAATTCAAATGTGACATATTAGAAACTGAATAGATCATCCCCTCTGTTTCTGAATGGCATCATCAATCACCCAAGCCAGAGAGGGAAAGAGAGAGAGAGAGAGAAGGAAGGAGAAGGAGGGAGACGGAGGGAGGGAGGGAGGGAACAAGGAAGGGGAAAGGGGGAGGGAGGGAGGGAGGGAGGGAAATAAAGGAAGCAAGCTCAGTGCTCAGTCTAGTTTGTGGGCGAGAAGTTACAAAATTTATACTGCGGAAGTGTAAGCCAGTAATTGAAATGCAACTGAGATATGGCATCCATGATGTCTACGGAATAAAAATACTCAAAAGTACCTAATTCCAAAATTGCTAGGACATTTCTAACATAGAAGTGTATTTTATAAGTTCTCATAGGACTGCTTTAAGGATTGTGCCTAACTTAAGTCTTCTATACCAGGAAGCTGACCAGATTCCCCAAGGAAATGCCTCGGACCTCCACACCCAAAGCACTGGGTTCAGGGCATTGCACACTAAAGAAATGACTCCCACCAAATGCTCATTCCTGACCAGGCAAAAAAATAACTCTCCCTATTCCTGAGGTCTGATAGCAGGTGTTTCAGTGAAATGCCAACGAATGAGCCAGGAACGAGACACATCATTTTCAAAAAAGCCTGTGCCAGCAAGGAGAGTGGGAGCAGGAGACGGCAATGAACTGGGGACTTACAGGAACAAAGAACGCAGGGACAGAGCAGGTGTGGCAGGGAGATGCTTTCCTGGGATCCATGACCTCCCTTTGACCATACACATCAGAGAACTGTTCAGATGAGGTCAAGAAACTCAACAGTTGGTATTCAACATACCAGCTTGGCCAAATGCATCTGTCAGTGTGACCTGAATTGCCTTGGGTCTCACCTATTTGTGGGCGTAAATAGAGTTCGAGAAATGGTATCAAGCAAAAATTTCCTGGTTTACGGTTCTGTCTTGTAGCATTTTGGTCCCTAAGTACACACACACTGAGTCTGCTCAGGACTCTGAGCATCCTCAGAGATGTTTGCATGGGTTTCAAAAACATGTTCCATTTGTTCTTCCACTTTGGCAGCCACTGGGATGTCAGGTGTCAGCTAAGGTATCCGAGGATGGCTCTGTCACACTGACACTGCTGTGTGCCCTCCATGAAAGAGCCTCATTTTCTAGTCTGCCAGGAAACCTGGAAGAGTGGTTCATACCCTGAAGATGGAAGGACAGCCCGGTGTGCCCTTCACTCTCCTTAGGGCCGTGTTCCATGTAGAAACACAGAGATGCTCCTCTTTCCTTAGGACACAAACCTAGTGCAAGGGGCCGAACAGAGGAACAGTACCTTCTTGCCTCCTTCATTTCTCCATCTCTGCATCCTGTGAAATGCTTACATGTAATGTTGGGCCTGATACTTATAAAGTGGATAAAAGGTCTCTTCTAAAAGAGCTTCAGTGTTGAGAGAGAGCACCAGGATGGTAAGCCAGCTATAGACTCAGCGACTACGTTTTCAAGGTTTAGTGGACAGTTCCTATTTCAAGTAGTCTGCTCCATAAATACACTTGTCTTCAGACAATGTGAAAATAAAATGAATGGAATACTGTGGAGCAAGGAGTACAGTAAGGCTCAGCAGGGTTTCATGAATAACTATGCAGTAAGGACCTAGAGGTCTTTTTAACCATTTTTCTTTTCCTTTCCATTAGAATATATGAAAATAAATTGCTAAAGGATATGAACTTCTGGGACTTCCCTGGCGGCACGGTGTTTAAGAATCCTCCTGCCAATGCAGGGGACATGGGTTCGAGCCCTGGTCCAGGAAGATCCCACATGCCACGGAGCAACTAAGCCCGTGCATCACAACTACTGAGCCTGCGCTCTAGAGCCCGTGAGCCACAACTACTGAGCCCGCGCACCACAACTACTGAAGCCTGCACGCCCTAGAGCCCACACGCCACAACTACTGAAGCCCACGCGCCTAGAGCCCATGCTCTGCAACAAGAGAAGCCACTGCAACAAGAAGCCCACGCACCACAATGAAGAGTAGCCCCCACTCACCGCAACTAGAGAAAGCCCACGCGCAGCAACGAAGACCCAATGCAGCCAAAAAAAATAAAATATAAATTAAAAAAAAAAGAATATGAACTTCTAAGTGCCCTTTCAGGCAAAGGCACTATACATTCTCATGTGTGAATTTGATAGTAAATGCATCCTATACTTAAATTCTTTCCTGGAGAATTGAACACAACTCTATACCCATACATATCTAAGGTTGAGAGCAGTTCGGACATAACCTGGGCTAAGCAAGTGTAGCCTTTCTTCCCATGCGCGGAACTGGCCAGGCATCCAGGAGGAGAAGGGGGTATAGGATGCTGGTGGAGGAGGTGGCAGCTCTCTTTCCTCCCCAAGACAGAGGGGGTTTACGGATGACATGGACTCTTCTACGACAGAGTTTTCCACATTTTCTAAAAGGTACTTAGCGATTAAATGAGACAAAATTTAAACATTTCTTTGGCCCTAATTATATGTATCCTGAAACAAATCCCCAAGAAACAGACAAGACCCTTCAGGGAGCAAATACTCCCCTCACAGCACGTGATCCTCATTCGAAGTGAATTCAGTATTAACAGTTTGACATTTATTGCTGATTAGAGAAACTGTGAGTAAGGAGACTACAAAAATAAACAAAATATATCCAATAGTTCTCAAGGATGGGGGTCATAAGAACCAGCTGGGGAATTTGTAGGAATGGAGATTATTGGCCTTGCTGTGGCTTCAATCACTATTTGCAATTATTATATATATTATAATTCTATGCATTCATGCCTTTGCCATGTGGCCTAGAACTCCTGCCCTCTGTGTTCATGTTGAGCTTGGCCCTGCAACTTGCCAATGAACCATAGGTGTAAGAGACAGTGTGAGATTTCAGGGCTGAGAACTCCAGCCGGGTCACGGGTTTCAATTTGCTCTCTTGCAGTCCTGCCATTTGCTATATGAAGAGCAGACTCTGGATGGCTACTGGTCCAAGCGGATGAGAAACTCGTGGAGCAAACCCAAACACAACCCAAACCACAGCCCGTAGCCTGGAACCCAGAGTCCAGCCTCGCCAAAGTGCATCAGACCCACAGACCCCTGAGCAAGTTTGGTGGGACGCTTGGAATGCAACACTGTCACAGAAATAGTTGAGCAATACATTTCACAACCCAACCCCACATAAGACATATATGGTCCTCCACCCCGAATGGCTGAATCCATGGAATATGATTGGAACTCATTTATGATCTACCTAAAATAGCCTAGAAGCATTTTTTTTTAATTTATGCAGCGGTGGGTAATACCTACTTTAATTCTACTGCACAAACTTACAGATTCATACAGAAATTTACTGTACGACTGGTTATTTCCACTTCGTGCCAGTATATAAATTCTCTTCATCTCTCCATTGCTAGCTCATTATGAGATTACATGATCCCTTCACACATCAATTCTTCAAAGGGGGCAATTTCAATTACATGGAAGCCTCCCAACATTGTCATTAACAAGGAAACATAGTAGGCGGCAAAATCCCGGGCTAGATGTTCATACAGAAGAACTAATGATTACCTCCACAGTCCACATTTCCTTAATTATAGCATCACATTCAGTAAAGTTAAAGCTTTGTCAGCCATCTCGGAGCTTGATAGGTTTGTGTGTTTATGGGGAGAAGGAATCCGTATCACTCAAAATTGATATGTTGTACAAGGGAAGGTTACCATCAGAGCAGAATGAAACAGATTGCACTGCAGGCTTCTTTTTTTTTTTTTTTGTACGCGGGCCTCTCACTGTTGTGGCCTTTCCTGTTGGCGGAGCACAGGCTCCGGACGCACAGGCTCAGCGGCCATGGCTCACGGGCCCAGCCGCTCCGCGGCATGTGGGATCTTCCCGGACCGGGGCACGAACCCATGTCCCCTGCATCGGCAGGCGGACTCTCAACCACTGCGCCACCAGGGAAGCCCCAGTCTTCCTTTTTAAAATAACAAAGTCTCCCAAAAGAGAGAAAATAAATAGAAGGGCAAATCATCTCTGTTGCTACATTGTTTCTAAATTCTGCGCTCTCGTGATGCCCAGAAAAGAATTCATTCTACAGAGTATATACTTAAACATGAAGCAGCTTGACAATTGCATAAATTAATGAAAACTCTCCACCAAGAAGAGATCTAACGCGATGATGTTTCAAAACAATGTCTAATTTTTTTGCAGCACCCAGATGAGATGTAACAAATAATTTCAGCTAGTGCTTCTTGGGCTAGATGTGACAAGCTATGACCTAAATGAAAGAAATACTCTTGTTTTCTGTGATTATTTCTCCTCTGAAGGATAAAATAAATCTAATATAGATATTTTGCAAGATACACTATTAAGCTGGACTCAATACAGCCCTATAAAATGGAGAGCGTTGACTTGTGGGGCTGGAACGTGTGGAGGAGGTGGGCGTGAGTGAAAAAGAGAGAGAGGAAATACATCCTACTGAGAATGATGCAGGCGAAGAAATTATCCAGTCTTTTTGTGTTAGTTCCAGGTGACCCTGTCACTCAACCGACCTATCTTTCCTTTCCAGGTTTGTGAAGGGAGTGGGGAGGGAGAGAAATATTTGCCAGGGAAAGTATTCTAGCTAAAGTAGTACTAGATAGTACAGTTCAATGGAAAATGATATCAGCCTGGGTCTGAGGAGTCTTGATTCCTGTGGTAGCTTCACCATTGATTTTCTCTGTAGCTTTGGAAATGCCCCAGCCCCTCTGGCTCTCCATTTAATCACCTGCAAAATGGATCATCTCTAAACTACTGCTCTCCAGTGAATGTAGATAACTAGCACAAAAAGATTTACAGACAATGCTATGCAAAGAATATTATTCTAGCTAAATGATGCTCACCAAAAGAAAACTGTGTCCACCTCTCTATGATTTGATCATATATTTTTAGTAATAAGGTCATAAGTAATACTGGCCAAAAGGCAAATGAGTCACTCGAAATGTTTCTAGCTAACGCTTATTATGATCAATTTTTCAGGAAGGAAAAATCATACAAGTTTCACGATCTGTCTCAATTCCCCTTTCTAGAGTCATTAGCCCACACTTTCCACCATCTTTCTAGTTACAACATGCCACGGTCACACCTCAACTAGTATGTTTCATGCTAGTTTCTCTGCCTAGAGCCCTCCTCCATCATAGCCCTTGACAAAAGATCTATGGAGGGGACGACTCATTCCCCAACCCCACACACTCCTAGAATGTGCTTCTTATGTCTGACTTTCCCCATCTCCCCAGATTCTTTCCCAGCTTCTCCTGCAGTACCCTCTTTTAGCCTTCCTCGAGGTGTCACCAGCCCTCCCTCAGGACACACCAAACTAGCCCCCTTGCTGTCCACCCCCGGAATGACAGAGCCCATTCCATGTCCTCTGTATAGAACTGTCTTTGGATTCGGCTGGTACTCATGGAGGTTTCTGCAGACTTAGTCTGGAAGGAAGAACGTATACTTCGTGGGAGGAAGGGTGCGATTAGCTCTGCTCATCTCTCTACACCAACATTACTGGGTTGGGGGCAGTGGTTCCTCTAACTGCAAATGCAGGTGGTCTCCATTATAAGTCATCACGTTCTGGAGGTCACCTGGGCCTGTGTATCTGAAGACTGCCCTCTCTACCCGCACTCAACCTAGGAAGCAACTCATAATACTGCTTTTGTAAGGTCAACTCTAACCCAAAGCCCAGATAACTCCCCCAGCCACGTTATCCTAAAAGTGCTGTTGCTGCTTTCCTGGGTCAGTTGTCACTTGACAGAAACCCATATTGACTCCTGGAGGCAACTAAGATGCTGACTGGTACCCAGTTCACTCCATTCTCTGATCACCAAATTTCTGCCCTTGTCGTGGGAGGCAGGAGCTTCAGTGCTTTCCACGAATGAACAATGTGTGTGTTTCATAAGGAAGCATATGACTAAAGTTACTTGCATGTATAAACAAGTTCCCCCCCAAAGACCTAAAATGGAAAAAAAAAAACTGTTTGTGAATTCTCACAAGTGTACTTGATGAATTAAGAGTCCCAGTGGGTGTGAGGGTCTCAGGAGAGTCTGAATAATGTGTTTCACCTTATTTGACTCTTTCCCATCAAATTAATAGAGGATTGATTTAGATTTCAAAAAACATAATTGAAATATTCTTATGCATAGAATGATCTACTAAAAACAAATTCATTGCTAGATCATGCAAGTCTGAGATAGGCAAATTTAAAACCTTTCTATAGGACATGTGCACATTTTTATAAAAGACAAAGCAGATGAAGAGTATTTTTCTCATAGAAGGGAAATAGATTGTTTAAACACAGGCATTTTGTAAGTACTCCGTACTTCACAAATATGCAAATCTAGGCTCAATGGTGAAGAGTTAATTATTCTATTAATATCCCTGTTATATTTGCTTTTCTAACTTTATAATTTTGTTTCTTTTTTTTTTTTTTTTTTTGACTACAAAATATCGAACCCTTGAAATCCCCAAATACCAGAATCTGTAAGTGTCCTGGATCTTTCTGAACTTGTTTTTAATGAAGAGGAACAGAACAAATCTGAGATAAAACCCTCCAACCCGGGCTTGACTGTTACCCACTTTGCCACTGACCCAACGTGTGACCCGGGGCACATCACTTATCCTCTTGGTGCCGTGTTCCTTCACCTGGAAAATGAAGGTACCATAATAAGAGCTCACCGCCTCACAGGGCTGCAAGGAAGAGTCATGATTAATTCATTTCCCACACTCCAAACGAGACTCGTACAGCACAGTAATAAAATACAGGCAGTGAAGACACAGGTGTTTTAGGATTCTTAAGTTAATGAGATAAAGTATTACTTAGCTTTCAGATGCAATGGCAGACATATTTCAAATCTTGGGTATTATTTACCTTTAAACTGGAAAGAATATTCTCATGGAGAGAGCGGTGGGTGGGGCCTCTGGGGAATCTTGGGACCTCGGGTCCATGGCCATCTCATCATGCACCGACTGCCTGAGCTCAAGAAAGACCCTCTCTTGCTAATCTTTCGTTTTCCCCATCACCAAAACGAGGAATCAGATTCCCTGTCCCTAAGTTCCCTGCCAAGCCAGACATTCAAGGATTTCTATCATATTCTTTTTTTCTATAAACAGCAATATAAATTGTTTCATTTTAAAGAATGTCTACATGCCTATAATGGAGTCACTTTGCTGCACAGCCAAGATTGGAACAGTGCTGTAAATCAACTACACTTCAATTAAAAAAAAAAGAGAGAGAGAGAGAAATTGCTTCATTTTACCTTACAGATCATTTTTTGGTGGTCAGATTTCCAATGGTAGCCCAGAATTATTTCTATATACACTAAGTTGGGAAACAAAGAAAACATTTACTTTGTTTTTCTCATTATAAAATAAATTCCACAGTAAAATTATATGGAAATGTATTCAGAAAGAGATAGTAACACATTATCTTACTTCTCTTGTGAAAACAATTTGGTTACAGTTTCCTTCATAGTTTTATAAGAA
Organism: Pseudorca crassidens; assembly: GCF_039906515.1. NCBI lineage: Eukaryota > Metazoa > Chordata > Mammalia > Artiodactyla > Delphinidae > Pseudorca > Pseudorca crassidens. The sequence goes on along the minus strand of NC_090302.1, from coordinate 37,820,679 downwards.
GGAGTTATTATAAGTATTTTCCTTCATAGTTTCATAAGTATTATTTTTACTATTAATATTTTAATAAAAACAGGTTTACATGAAATACACTTACTACAAAATTGTCTTTGTGTTTAAAAATTCTTCCCGGTCAGCAAGTATAAACCTATTGCATTCTTTCTTCTCAACTGCATTAGATTCCTCTATGAGTCTGTACCATAATATGGGCATCCTTTTAATAAATTGTTTTGTCTAATTTCCCCAATCACAAATTTCCTGTTCAGAGAACACATAGGATCTCTGTACATGTAAATGACTATTGTAGAATAATTAAACCAAGATCGCAGCTTACAATCATATTTTAGGTTGTGTTTTGCTTTATTAATAAACCAACATGTCAGTATCCACCATTTAGGCAAATATGGCTCAACACACTGTCCTGAAAGGCAAGTGAGGGGTACACAGAATGTAAGTTATTATATATGATAAAAACTTAATTAGCCACTTGCCTCAAAATGATTATATCTCTTTTAAAATATCTGCCTCCTTTGTTTGCTATAAGTATTCATTTAGATATATAAAATATACTAAGCAGCATTTTGTCTGCATCCCATCAAGCAAATTCATTGAGGTGTGAGGGCTATATAAGCAGTGGAGCGGAAGACCATGCTATTACATGGATAAATGCTCCCGAGTTACTGAAGCAAGACAAAAACAATCTTGGGAACATGGATTTTGGAATATGCTGAAGCAGCCATGTTTGGGGTGATGGGGGAAAAAAGGGGATTGCTCACAAATAGGAAAAATACCGATGTCGTGATATTCCATAAAATTGAGTGTGCTTAGTCTGATTCAGACAAATTGTTGCTGTTATGCTATCTGCCTATCAGATATTTTAAATTCATCAAGAAGCCACGGTCAGTTAAGAGACCTCCATAATGGAACGTTTTATAAGATGATTTTCTTTTAATCGCCCAAAGGTCTAATAGGGTGGTTGGCCTGCTTCCCTAATAAAATTCAAATAGCTTTGCCACAGGTCAAAGTGAAGTTGGCCATCCTACAAGGAGTTCATCTGTGACATCCATAATCGCTGCCCAGTCTCAAGGGACTATTTGAGGTTACTGCTTCTGTCAGAAAATAAATAATCACACACCCACCCACACAGACACACACACACACACGCAGGCACATGCACTGCAAGCAGCGGTTTCCTAGCCAAACAAATTTCAATCCATAGTCTGTGACTTTGCCTTATTAAGGGCTGAGAGAGTAGCACAACCTCGTTCTACAACCTCCTGGCCTGGCACACCTCATGATTCCTTCCTCACCTACTGCAGAGGTCAGAGTTTCCCTGTGGGAGGCATCACAGCCAGAGACCAGCAGCTCAGGACCTCTCTGCAGGTCCCGTTCTTATCCCTTGGGCTATGGCCTTGACTCTCTAGTGGTCCTGTAGCCTACCTCCAATTTCCTATCCCTCTGCTTCATCCATGCCTCTGCTGTACTTTCTGCTTGGCTTTTAGTGGTGTCTTCAGCCTTGAATTCTCAGGAATTAATCCCTCGGGCCCATTCTCCAATGCTGAGCCCAGATCCCAGGGCCTAAGGCCCTTATCTGGGAGGAGATTGAACCTACACAGTTGATATGCCTTTAATTGGTAATCACACATGGCACATGTGTGCAAGGGCACACACACATATGCACGCATGTTAATAAATGTATCTAACCATGTATGGGTGAGCCATCCCAGTTACTCTTACAAGTAAAGCTCAAAAGACTTCCCAGGACTTGGCTTCTCTCCCTCCATATCTTCGATCTGTTTTCTCTTTCTGCATAACCTTACTGTGCACACGGTAGTAAGGTGAGATGGCCATGGCCGCTCTAGTCCTTCAAGTCCAGCAAAAACAGTCTCTGCCCCATCCCTGAATTCTCAGGCACACATTTGATTGTACTTTACTGGCTTTCAATCTGTCTCGTGACATTCCCTGAACCAAATGTAGTGGCCAGAAAATTATAAACACTGATGCCTTCCAAATTCACCTGAAGCACAGGTTGAAAATTGGAGAGAATCTCCAGGGAGACTCTAGATTTACTGCTGGAAGAAGAGAGAGTGAATGTTGGGGTGAATGATCAAGTACCTGGATGTTAAGATAACCAATTGCTTCATATTTTTGTGCCAGTTATAGAAATTCAGAAGCAGTTCAATCAAGAGTTTCTAATGACTCACAGACTCAGACAGTAGGAAGCCTTAGCAATCATGTAGCTCCTGGCTATTCAAAATATGCTTCCTGGACCAGCAACAATAGCATCACCAAGAAGCTTGTTAGAGTTACAGCACCTCAGACTCCCTGGACCTGTTGAATCAGAATCTGCATTTTAACAGTCTCCAGTATGTACAGTAAAATTGAAAATTAATGATCCAAACTTATAAGTTTACAGATATGGAACCCGGGATGAGGCAAATGAAGATCCTTGGCTGAAGTCATACAGCCAGTGAGTGGGAAATAGAATCCAGGTCTCTTGCCATTCGTGGAAGGCTTTACTCCAAGTTGACACTACTTTGCATAGTCAACTTTTCAACCAATCACAATTATGTTTTTAATTATGTGCTTGTTATTAAAACATACAGGGGCTTCCCCGGTGGCGCAGTGGTTAAGAATCCGCTGCCAATGCAGGGGACAGGGGTTCGAACCCTGGTCCAGCAAGATCCCACATGCAGCGGAGCAACTAAGCCTCTGTGCCACAACTACTGAGCCTGCGCTCTAGACCCTGCGAGCCACAACTACTGAGCCTGGGTGCCACAATTACTGAAGCCCACGCGCCTAGAGCCCGTGCTCCACAACAAAAGTAGCCACCGCAATGAGAAGCCCCTGCACCACAACGAAGAGTAGCCCCCGCTCGCTGCAACTAGAGAAAGCCCACGTGCAGCAACGAAGACCCAACACAGCCGAAAATAAATAAATAAAATAAAATAAAATTTTAAATAAATAAATAAAACATACATATCAGGATAGAAGTCAGAATAGCATAATGGTTCAGAAGTAGAACTCTGCAGCCAAAGAGGCCTGGATTCAAATCTCACCTCTAGCATTTTCTACCTCAGAAATTTGGGAAAGTTATTTGACTGCTGTGAAATGCAATTTCTCAGTTACCTACATTATAGAATTATTATAGGAATTGAAAAAGACAGGCATCTATGTATATTATAGATATTAAAAACTTAATCAGTATTTTGAGTACGTGGAGCTTAAAATATTATTTTTATCATTATTTTTCATAGAATAACTTTTTCCACCCATTTCTTTTTTCATCTCTATCTTCTTCTTTTCATCTCTATCTTCTCAGGCATCAGTAATACAAAGGTGGATAAAGATGAGTGTCTGCCGTCCTGGAGACTATATTCTATCAGAGGAGAAAGAATAGCAACAAACTGGGCTGTGACAAATGCAAAACCATCAGCATGCACGAAGTACCGCCAAACCACAGAGAAGAAGCAATTAATTTTGCCTAGCAAAGGAGAACAAGCTCCTCAGAAAACATCATATAGTCTGCACCTGGAGGGGGCCTGGGCGTTCATCAAGGTATTCCATTAAACTTAGTTTTTGAGGAATGAACATGTGTGTGGTGTTGACAGTTGAGGGCATTAAAAAATAAATAAGATAACGCCCCCAACAGCATCATAGGATGATAAACTGCTGATGGAGGCCATGAGGCTCAGCCAACGTCTCCCCCAGGCCCTTGCCATTAAGCAGGGCTGCGAAACGAGTTGCGTAATGAAGCAGGGGTAGAAGTGTTGTGTGTCCGATCCAGAGCAGGGTGTGGAAGAGAGGGCCCAAGAACACACATTCCATTCGGCGCGGTTACAAGATGGTGGCGCTTTGTGATAGCTCCTTGATAAGAGTCCCCTGCTGCCCAAGTTAGTCATGCTGTGTGGGTGAGAAATGTACTTCGGTGGGGATAAATTGCTCTGACTTAGGGGTTGCTCGTTACCATAGCATAACCCAGAACACCTGACTCACGTGGGATGATAACGTTCATGGAGGGTAACTCCTGATTTTAAAGTGAAGAAAACCATAGCTTCTTCAGAAGGGGGCAGGGGGGGACTTCCCTGGTGGTCCAGTGGTTAGGACTTTGCCTTCCAATGCAAGGGGTGTGGGTTCGATCCCTCATCGGGGAGGTAAGACCCCGCATGCCTCAGGGCCAATAAAACCAAAACATAAAACAGAAGCAATATTGTAACAAATTCAATAAAGACTTTTAAAAAAATGGTCCACATCAAAAAAAAATCTTAAAAAAAAAGCAGTGGGAGGGGATTGGCCTCAGAGAAGATGGGAGGGGCGGGGGGAAGATTCTTACTAAACCTACCAAAGTGTTTTACTAAACAACACTTTCTAATCATATTTCCCTGCTCACACAACAGTTTTTTTTCAGAATTTAATCTTGAAATCCTCCTAAGGACGCACACTCTCATGGCCAATGAAACCACCGTACATCACTGGGTCATAGTGCATGTCAGTGTTACAAAAACAGTTATGAATCGCCTTAAGCAAAGCAAATCCATCTGTGCACCTTTGCGTGCTACTTCAAAGCCACCCGACCATCTAAAGTCAAACTTCTTAGGATTGAATAGGCTACAAGGTTGAGGCGCAGCGAGTGTCACTTTTAACCTCTAGCAAATGTTCACAGCCCAGTGGCAAACTCCTCCCAAACAACATTTCTAATGGGAGGGTGACAGACTTCTAACTAAAGCAGTTCCTGTGTGCCACTATAATAACCTATTCCTTTTGATTGCATTTATTTTTAATGATTATTTTCCCTGCGTGCCAATCCAACCTGTGCTGCCAGCCCAGAAAGAGGGGGAGGGGAGGAAGCCCGGACCAAGAACGTTGTCTTGGGCTGCACTGCCACCTAGAGGTACTACTGAAGAACTGACACATTGCTCTTCAAAGAGCAGTGGCCGGCTGTTTGGTTAAAAGGGGACCTTTCTCCCACTGCGTGGGGCTGGGTAAAATAACTGAAATGATTCCCTCAGCTTCACTTAAACAAAATATATTATAAAATATACAATCATAAGATATATAATAATTTTTCACTGAAAACACCCACGGTGGCCCTAAAGAGGAAGATCCTTTAAAGAATGGTTCTGAGGAGCTCTTGGAAAATAAGTTATTTTCATTACAACAGTTAGCTTTGCAGCTTGAACTGAATAGCTGGAAAATCATTTGGAAATGGATTGTTACAAAAGTCTGAACAGGTCCATCTGGTCAGAACTACACTTCAATTGCAAAAATGAAATTTATTCAAAAGTTATTCAGGTTCAAATCAGAAGCCAGGGAGTACTGTGGACATAGAAAAAAGGACAAGGCTGATGATGTCTTATTGATTACTGAAGTTCTGCAAATGACAGAATCTGACGGGTGTATTCCTAATTGTCATTATTTCAAGGGCAAACTCAAAAGTCTGTTGTTGACAAGGTCTTTGACTTTCTCCTCAGGCAATGTCAGCTTGTACACAAATGCAAGCCATTTTAAATACACCTGAAGAGCTTGTATTTCGTGAGGACGTTATTTCCAAATGATTAATGCAATAAACACACAAGTTAGGAAAAAGATAATTTAGGCAGGCTTTTGGAGAGGTAATGATTTAGTCAACATTACTAATGATACTTGCAATAAAAGAGGGGCAAAAGCCAGAGACAAATCATTCAAGAGCTTGGGGATTTTCAGCTACAATCTCTTTGTGACATTTTAAGTCAAGAACTATAGGCTCCTCTTTGAATCGAAGGAGCACAGGTATGTTCAGGAACACAGCCCAGGACCACAGACTGTGTGGCTCCCTTCGTTTGCATCATTTCTCCGAGATCAAAAAACCTAGGGTTTTGAAGTTGAAAGAACAAGAGAGCAAAGAGACACAAAAAAAGAAAAAAACATGTATTTTGCCGTGCAAAAATCCTATTACCCCTACAAATACAAAATTCAATATTAGGCAAATTAATAGTTCAACTCATTGGAAGATGGTTATTTTCAGAAGGGCAAAACAGCACAGTCAAAATAACTGTTTACATTTTTGAGTACTTACAATGGTCCTGGTGCTATCTTAGGGCTTTACTCATTTGGTCCTCAAGCAATGGAGTGCGGTGGACACTATCACATCTCCATTTTACAGATGAGGACAGTGAGGTCCAGAGAGGTTAAACAAACTTAACGATAGAGCCTAGATCACCAGGTAGTTAGTCTGTCTCCAGAGTCTGTACTCGTAAATACCATGCTAAGCTATCTCATTAAAGAACATTTTTTATCGGACAACACAAGAAACTACAGCTTCTCCCAGTGCAATTGTTCCAGATGATGCCTCCAATTGATGTAAGTCATTGCCTTCCTAGGGACCACTCCTGCTGCCACTTCTGTAGGCTTCCTTTCCTGCTCAGATGCCCATTCAGGTCAGATCACCTCACTAAGCGCAGAGGCCATAAACCCTATCAGTGTTCAGGACCTAATGGCTTTCTCTCGTGGATCCTTCTCTGGTTGGAGCTGAGCCAGCCCATTCTTCAGTCACCCCACAAGGAATTTCCTTTTCCCACCAGAGTCCACATGTGCCTTCCCCTCCCAGGCCTTGGGCAAAGATGATTTTCTGAAGTCAATTCAGTATCCTGTCTGAGGTAGGTACTCAATAAACATTTGAATAGTATCAATGGAGGTATTTCCGAAGCTTAATCAAGCCAGAGGCGGTTCCTGGCAGCTCTTCTAACCTCAACCAAGATCCCTGATGGCTGAAGATAGAAAGTGGTCAATGGCCTACAGGCATTCATTGTTTTCCCCAAGATGCCCTCTGAAAAAACTGAAACACTGAAAAGTCTCAAAATAAGGATTTTACTGGTTCAAAAAAAATCAGAGATTCCCTGGTGGCGCAGTGGTTGAGAATCCGCCTGCCAAGGCAGGGGACATGGATTCGATCCCTGGTCTGGGAAGATTCCCACATGCCACGGAGCAACTAAGCCCGTGCGCCACAACTACTGAGCCTGTGCTCTAGAGCCCGCGAGGCGCAACTACTGAAGCCCACGTGCCCAGAGCCCATGCTCCACAACAAGAGAAGCCACTGCCATGAGCAGCCCCCGCTCACCGCAACTAGAGAAAGCCCGTGTGCAGCAATGAAGACCCAACGAAGCCAAAAATAAATAAGTGAGTAAATTTTTTAAAAAAATCAGCCACGAGAAATAAGACTCATCTGCGCATGTCATTAAACTAAACGCCTTTTTGCTGTAGATCCTTTCCAGTGAGGGTGAAAGGGAGGTCATTTAACTGTAACCCCCAGAAGCTAACCCTGATAATGCAACATGTTCAGCTGGTTTAATTGTTAAGTCTTACGCTATCAGGATATGATAACATCTAACTTATCCATAGGGTTGGGGAAAAGGAAAGTGAGGGAAATGAAATTCCCAGGCACATCCCTAAAATGAATCCCATTGGACCATAGCTTCTGTTTCTCTGGTTCAGAAGTATTGAATGAATGAATGAACAAAAGAACCAACAAATCAACCAATGAAGAAACAACTGAATGAAGAAACCAAGATGCCCTGGGCCAATCAAAGGTAAAAAGGTCACCACAGGCAGCCCCAGTAGTACATCTACACAGTGGACAACCACGTACACCATTCCCTCCCTGCGCCTAGGCAGCGGCTGCTGCCAAGAGAGGCCTGTTGTCTAGCGACCTGGCTGGCCTGGCCAGGCGTCGGCGGGCTCCAGCAAGCTGAGCTCCGCAGAGCCAGAGAACATGCTTGGCATTGCGCCCAAGAGACAGCACCAGAGATGGAAGCCAGAGGAGGCTGTTTGAAACAGGTTTTCAGGACAAAGGAGGCCGGTGGTGGGTATTGGGAGTCAAGAGAGCGCCAAGGTGAGGATACAAGAGGCCAGTGAGACAAAGAAGCTTGGGCCAAGCACATTGGAGGAGATGCGCAGGAGGGCTGTTTGTGCCAGCACCGTAGACCACAAGTATTTTATTTGTTTGGCTGGGCTTTCTCTTTGCTTTGTGTTTATTTTTTAAAATAGGTAATACATGTACATGGAGCAAATCTCAAAAGTTTCCAAAGGGTATACCAAATGGTAATCTCATGCTCACCCTTGGCCATCAGTTCCCCAATTTTCCTCCCCTGAATTTCTTCTGGATACTTCCACAGGTAGCCTTTCCCTATATAAGCATAAATGTATCTACATCCTATACATCACAAGCCATATCATATTGTACTTATCAGTCTGTATCTTTCTTTTACATTTACCAGGACATCTTAGAAATGGTTCCATAACAGTATACGCAGAGCTGGTGCATCCTGATGGCTGCATAGTATTTCTTTGTACAGACACACCACAATTTATCATGTCTTTTCAAAGGTATATTTAGTTCCTGTGCAAACTTTGCTGTTGCAGAGAATGCTGCAATGATACACATTTTGGATGTGTATGAATGTATCTGTAAAAGTGAAACAGGGAGGTTAATAAAGAGTAAGTGCATTTTAAGTTGTGATATGTATTGTCAAATTATTCTCCAAAGAGGTGATACAAATTGATATTCCAAATGAGTGTGCCTGTTTCCCCAAACACTTGCCAACAAATAGGAAGAGTGAGATAGTATTATTGTTTTAATATGTATTTTTCGTATAATGAATGATGCTGTATAAACTTCATATGATAAAAATTGATGGAGACTTTGGGATTTCTTGGCATCTCGTGTGCTACAGAGGATTAGACCCATTTCACAAGGCTGTGGGCAAAGGGGCCCATACTCTGGGATCCAAGACACCTGGGTTTGGAATTTGAGATGAGGTTCCGTTGATGGAGCACCTACCATGTGCAGACACACTTGCCTCTCACAACAAGCAGAAACTTGCTCTTCCAGAGTGCTATTAGTTGAGAAAAGCTGATTAAATGGCTTTTCTAAAGCTACATGGCTGATAAAGGGAAGAGCTAGGATTGCAATCCAAGCCTGTTGTAACCACACTCTGTGCTCTTTCTGCATCCTGGCATTACTAACTGCTAACTTGGAGCAACAAGGCCAGCAGATCTGAAATCAGAAAACCCAGGTATGTCCATCTGCTACTCACTAGCTGTGCGACCTTGGGTAAACGATAACCTCTTTAGGGGCGGGGGAGGTCCTCAGATTTCTCAAAGAATTTGTCAAAAAGCTGGAGTTGTTACCTTCAAGTCCTTCCAGGCCTCAGTCTGTAGTACCTTGTAATATGGCAAAAATTCAGATGTCCTGCAGGGAAGAGAAAAGCAAAAGCCCTGGCCTATGCAAATGCATCATCGTCATCTCCTAAAATTTCACAGCTGATTATCTTCCAAAACCTCATTTAGAAACAGACCACCCTATTCTAAACTTCGTCCTGAGTGCCACCAGCACGCGTGAAGGAAGCATTTTTCCTCTCTCATTCATCTCCTTAGAAGAGTTCCTCTATAATTTGTTTCCTTTTCTTTTTTCTTCTCCCGCTGCCTAAATAGGGAGTCATCTTACGCTTAGAAACCACAACTGAAGACAAGTCTTCTTCTACACAACAGTTCATCTGTGTGTTGCTCCCTAATTTTAAACACTTTGAAGGCTTATGACTTTTCTTTTTTGTTATTGTTTCTTAATATATTTCTCTCATTTGGCTTTTTGAATTCCCTGGAGAGGTCCTTACGTTCTGGCTCGATCTGTCCTGAGAAGTGGGAAGCCAGCAGCAGCCTGCAGCCCTCTTCTGCATGGTATGAACAGGCCGGTGAGAGGAAGCAGAAGCAGAGCTCCCCGAAGATCCAGGCTGCCCAGGCCCAGCAAACCCTTCTAGAGAAGAAGGTCATCATGCTCATTACAGAAAAGTGCCTCAAGGAGGAAAACTCTCTGCAAATGAACAGCTCACATTTGTCTAACTCCCCGACGTCACTGTCATGTACCCCATTCATTGATGGTAGATGCCGGGGGCTGGACAACAGTCTAGCAAAGAGCCCGAAAAAACGTCTGCTGTGATCACAGACTGGGTGTCTAGCAATGTGCAAAGTACTTAAACTTTCTTTACCTTTTCACCGAAATTGCTCTTAATATAGATAAGATAGATGAAGAAACTAAAACTCAGAATGAGTTATGTAAATTGCTCACGGGCACAGTTGGAAGTGGCAGAAGTAGACTTCAAGGCCAGGTCTGTCAGCTTGTACCCAGTGACTCCTGTCCCAACTCCTGAGGATTCCTAGGTTGTGAGGTCAGTTCTCATCTAAAGCAGAAATTATCAACGGGGCAATATTGGCCCCAGATGGGACAAACTGCTTCTTGTAACAGTATATAAACAAATTTAAACAGTATATAAACACAGATGTGCATGTAGTATATCAACAAATTTCTAAGATATCTATGGTATAAAATTTCATGTGGGAGGCAACTAGGAAAACATGTCTAAATGACTCTTCAGTGAGATGATAATGAAAAAAAGTTGAGAAACACTGCTCTAGGCATACGCCTGACGCAGGTCTTCTGTGTCTTCTACTGTATCATGCTGCCTCCTATTCAGCCTATTAGGCCGTTTCCATTAGACATATAAACCTCTTCCAATTAAGTGCTGCTAAACTTAAATTATCACTTAGTGAGCAGCTGATTTTAAAATCGAAGCAGCTCATAGTTACCTTACAAATTTTAGGTTGGGAAGCATTCAAGTCAGGCTCTGTCAAGGTGCGAGCACCAACATTTGGGTACAAACCAGTTTCTCATTCCGGTCTTACCTCTCCTTGCTGCTCTCTCCTACCCCAGACTTTCCACTGTCTTTCCTCCACCTTCCTCTCTCTTCATGGTCTCCAAAGTCTACACAGGAAATGGTCTGAACTGGGCTTCAGAGGACAAGACCAGCCTGGGTAAGTTCATTAGCACGAAAAGCAGAGCCACTGTGGGTCCCCTCCTCTCTCATTACCAGCTCAACTCTTTACGTGAAATCAGAGCTGGGGAAATGATCACAACTTAATTCAAGCCAACTCAGTAGGAATTTACTGTTTACGAGAGGACCTGGGAAGGGGTGATGCTAGCGTGATGTGGGTCCTCAGGGAGCTGTTGATCTCTGCCCCACATTTTCCCCTTGAATCCCAGCTTTTCAGACAGAACTTTCTTACCCTCTACTATCTGATTTCTTCAGTCCTCTTCATCTTTGCTAAGAACCCCAAAATAACTCCAAACAGAACCCTAAATATTATCGTTGTTCTTTCGTTAATTGAAAATTACTGAAATGTTCAATAGTTCTCTGAGGCTGATCTCAATGGCTGCCTGATTCCAAAGACTTATTATCATTTCCTCTCCCCACAGTGTTTCCTGCCATCACTGCGCGCATTGAAAGGGCAACAACAGATGTCACCATGGATGTCACCTGCCCTCGATTGTTCTGAAAAGTGGATAAACCTGTGTGAATAGGATGGGGGAATCACTAAGGTTCCTAATGGAACTGCTGGACTGTGATCTCCTAGAAGGTAAAACATTGTTCTATGCACCTGTTTGGTCCTCTCTTCCCCAGCACCCTCGCTACTCAAAGCTTCTGGCTGTAGCAGGAATTCTGGAAATGTTTGAGGACTGTATTTGTTTCCTAGGGCAACTATAACAAATTACCACAAACTAGGTGGCTTAAAGCAACACAGATGTATTCTCAGTTGTGGAGGCCAGAAGTCCAAAATCAAGGAGTTGGCAGGTCCAGTCTCTCTCTAAAGGCTCTAAGGGTGAATCTGTTCCATGCCTTCCTCTTAGGTTCCGGTGTTGCTGGTGATCCTTGGGGTCCCTTTATTTTGTAGCTGCATCACTCTAACCTCAGACTCCGTCATCACACACTATTCTCCCTACCTGCTTGTCTGCCTTCTCCTCTTCTGATGAGGACACCAGTCACATTGGATTAGGGATCATCCTAGTCAGGTAGGACCTCATCTTAATTTGAATATCTGTAAAGACCCTATTTCCAAGTAGGGTCACATTCACCAATACCAAAGTTTGGGATTTCCATATATCTTCTGGAGGGGATACAATTTGACCCACAACGGTGATTTAATGGAAAAAGCAAGTAAGTGAGTAAGTGCATACTTCACAGAAAGAAGAAAGGAAGGAAGGAAAGAAGAAAAAAGAAAGGAAGAAGAAATGAAAAGGAAAAAACTGGGTTTTTCATAAGATACATATGCTACTTTCGTAAGTTTCATATCAAAAGGAAAAAAGCCATCTCAACTAGGTTTTCTGAATTTATACTCTGATGAGTCACTATGCAATTTGTATTCCTTTATGTAACTGACACACATGAACAGCTCCTTTCCCCTAAGACCTTCGGTTAATTTCCTAAGTCTTTTGCCTACTAGGTTGCTTTTCTTTTTTTAATTACCTGACAGTGAGTGCTTTGCATTAAATACCCCAAGTATTTTAGGTTAAGGTCTAGTTTGGGAAAAAATTTTACTTCTATGCTTAACAGGGGAGTCACTAGTGACTGGGCCATATGCCTCTAGTTGTCCTTTCCTTCTGTGCGTTGAAACAAAAACCCCACACCCTTTGTGCCTTTACCTTTGCACTCAAGAGAAATGGAAGGAAGGGAGGGGAAAAAGCTGGCCCACACTCTCAGCTCCTGGTCCTGCAAAGCAGAAGGAGGAGTGTTGGCTTGAAGACAGGAGCCCTGGACTCTGGGTCCAGCTCTGAAACAACACCAGACAGTCATAGGCTCTCCCCAAATACCAGTTACCTCACCAGTTAAATACAAGGTGCTTAGAATGGATAATCTCTAAAATCCCTCTTAGCACGGGCATTCATTCTATCCTGGGTGTCCACTCACTGCGTCAGGTCCATGGAGAGGAGAGTGTTTCCTCTGCTCACCATCCAGTTGGGAAATCACGAACTGGTTCTTAGGAGAATTTGAGAGCTTCCAATACACAAGACGGAGGGAGAAAAACCCTATAGAAACCATAGTCGTTCCAGAACAAAAACTGAAAGAGACCTGGCCTGCCACAGGGCAAAGGCCATTGAGATGACGACTGTCTTGAATTTGAATCTGAGCATTGGCTACATTACAATCTTATCTCTCCTTCTGAGGAGTCAAGACAATAGAAAGAAAAGATGTTTCCTATAATTTTTTAAAGTATATATAATAATTATCGTCATGAAATATTTTCTTCTCCAAGATCATTTAGACTCAGTAAATCTGGGTGATCTTTAAGACATACTTTGTCTCAGGCAGGGTGCTGTAGTGGAAAGATTCAAACAGACCTAGGTGGAATCCTACCTCTGCCATTTAGGTCCTTAATCAATTGAGCTAAGTCACTCATCTTGGTTAAGCCTGTTTCCTCTTCTGTTAAAACAGGAGTTATTGCAAGGATACAGTGAGAAAATACATAGAAAGCTTGTAGGACACAGTAAACACTTAGGAAATACTTGTTTTTCTGACTAAAATAAGAAAAGTATGTCCTCTCCGTACCTTGCCCAAATCTAAGCTAGCCACAAGTCTGGCTGATGCTCTATGGTACCGTCTGGTAGATATCTAGCTCCCTTTATGATAGACCACCTGCACAAGGTCAGCTGTACATGCTGTGATGTGTATTTCTAGTCGTTCATCTGTGTACTTGCCCAGTGCTCCCACTGAAATCCCATCGAGTCTACAATCTCTGGAGTTATAAACTCCTCAAAGGACCATATCCATTTACAGCCATTTGAACAGCCTCTAAAATGATAAGAGGCACAGAGTACCCATTAACCCAATGGATGGCGGAGAAGCCCACGGGAACACACATTCTCCCAGTCACTACACAGCTGGAATTTATCAATGGCTCCATTCTCTCTAGCAGCAGAGGAGATGGCCTCTTTTGTGATCTTGTCAACTAAGTGATATGTTCTTCAGGAATAGGAAGCATATCTTTTTTTGTTTGTTTTTCTTTCTGCCTAACCTTTCAGAGAGTATTTCCTCTAACCGATGCTGTGTGTTTATTTGGCCAGCTCTATGTCAGGTTGTGGTCATTTAGATAAACTTAATGTTTGAAATAATAAATGCTCATTTCCTATTTTCTAAAAGCACTTATGGGCTTCCCTGGTGGCACAGTGGTTAACAATCCACCTGCCAATGCAGGGGACATGGGTTCGAGCTCTGGTGTGGGAAGATCCCACATACCGCGGAGCAACTAAGCCCGTGCGCCACAACTACTGAGCCTGCACTCTAGAGCCCACGAGCCACAACCACTGAGCCCGTGTGCCACAACTACTGAAGCCCGTGTGCTAGAGCCCGTGCTCAGCAACAAGAGAAGCCACCGCAATGAGAAGCCTGCGCACTGCAACGAAGAGTAGCCCCAGCTCACCACAACCACAAAAAGCCCGTGCACATCAACAAAGACCCAACACAGCCAAAAATAAAATATATATAAAATATTTTTTAAAAAGCACTTATGAATTTTTAAAAATCACCTCACATACAAATATTAAAAAGGTCTCAAAATGTTTGGTGTGTGCTCATTTAGGTTCTCAAAATTAGAAGATTAAAAGGCAAACTATGAGAGAATATAAAGCATTCTTCCTTTTGAAAATTTACATCACCTAATGACTCTGAAATTGTAAAAAGAAAAAAAATAAAGGTACAAAATTATTGTGATGTTGCAGTAGAGAGACTAATAGCCCACCAAAGTACTAATCCACAGAAACCGTAACATGTTACCTTATTGGCAAAAGGATCACATCTCTGCAGATGTGATTAACAATCTTGAGATGCAGCGGGTATCAGGTCATCTCAACAAAATCACACGGGTCCTTACAAGGGAAAGAGCAAGGGAGGAGAGTCAGAACCAGAGAAAGAGATATGAATGCAGAAAAGGAACTTGGAATGATGTCACTGCTGGAGGGCATGGGGGAATGATGTCATGTCATGAGCCAAAGAGTGCAGGCAGCCTCTAAGGAGCTGGAAAAGACAAGGAATGGATTCTCCCTATAGTCTCTAGAAGAAATTCCATCCTGCTGAAACCTTGATTTTAGTCCATGAGACCTATTTTGTACTTGTGGCCTCCAAAACTGTAAAATAATAAGTTTATGTTGCTTTAAGTCATAGAGTTTGTGGTAATTCGTCAGATCAGGAAGAAAAACAAGACAGAATACATAGACTAATTATCTGGGGTTTTGATGTCGAAATTAAGAGATGTTACATGTAAACAAACTAGAAACATTAATGGATTTACAGTCTTTTTTGAGTCTTAGCAGAAAATAATCTTATCTACAGGCTTTGGGTAACTCACAGAATCAGTGAGAAGGCTTAAGAACCCAGTGCAGATTACAGATTATAAGCAGAAACCAAGCAAGGGAAGCTCATCTCAGGGGAATTCAACCACATCAATGCCCCAGAAGGTCTGTGATCCAACCAAGATATTGCCACTGTAGCACCCCCTCTACCATCACTGTGGTGTGAGTGATTTAATAACTACTTTTAAGTCTGTATCACTCCCTTAGAGATAGGTGCTAAGTCTAGGTTATACACATAAACTGGGGTTTTAGGGGATGGGGAGAGAAAATATTTGTTCCTTTAAGTTTCTCTCAGGATCTGTGGCATTCTCCTTCCCACTAACATTCATGGTGTGGGATTCCCTCTAAAGAAGAAGGGTACTCAGATGCTGGTAGAAAAGAAAGTGACAAATGGCTATCAGAGGGTCTGATAACCTGAATTATCCAGCGTAGTATTTAATCAAGAACTTTAAAATACTATTGTGAAGACCCATTTGTCTACAGTTATGAAAAACATAGGCAAGTGATTAAAATTTTTTTGAATGAAATTCAAATATTTAAATTAGAGAATGTTTGAAAATTGTGTTCCATATAACACTAATATTCCTCTTCCCTCCCTTTTATTTCTTTCCTTCCTTCCTTCCTTCCTTCCTTCCTTCTTTCCTTCCTCTTATTTCTTTCCTTCCTTCCTTCCTTCCTTCCTTCCTTCCTTCCTCCCTCCCTCCCTCCCTCCCTCCCTCCCTTCCTTCCTCCCTCCCTTCCTTCCTCCCTTCCTTCCTTCCTTCCATCCCTCCCTCTCTCCTTCCTTCTGGGCACATCAGTTGAAAATCCAATGAGTAACTCTCTGGAAACAAGGCTTACCAGAGATGGGCAATCTGGGAGGATCTAGTGTGAGCTGGGTACAGGATGTCTGTGGTAATATAAGAATGAACTTTTCTCTTTCTCTCTCTCTCTCTCTCTCTCTCTCTCTCTCTCTCTCTTTCTCCCCCTTCCTCCGTCCCTCTCTTGTTTTATAGTTTGACACAGCCTCCCACCAAGAGGTAGGGAAAGAATATTCCAGTGAGGCAGAATGAACAGCTAATCCAAACAGCATGAAGGGAAGGAAGCAGGAACTTCATCAGCACGTGGAGGCAAGGACAGGAGAGCACAGATGAGAACTAGGGTCAGGCTCACTGCAGCATTCTGTCCTCAGATAAAAAGATGCTATAATGGCACTTGGTGATTTTTTTAATGGACTTTTTATTCTTTTTTGTAATTCTTTTTTTTCCTTTCAGTATTACTGAGATACAATTGACATACATCACTGTATAGTTTTAAGGTGCACAGCATAATGATTTGACTTACATGCATCATGAAAGGATTATCACGGTAAGTTTAGTGAACATCTATCATCTCATTTAGATACAAAATTAAAGAAACAGAAAAAATTTTTTCTTGTGATGAGAACTTTTAGGGTTTACTCTCTTTAACAATTTTCATGTATAACATTCAGCAGTGTTCGCTATATTTAGATGACAGCTTTCTTAAGTCACACTGTTCCAATCAGGACCAGTATCCTTCTGCAACTGCAAAGTCTCTCATCCTGGGCTCTCCCTTCAGTGTCTCTCTGGGACTTGAACTTCATACGATTCCTGTGCTGAATCTCTTATTTCCTATATTCCATGTCACTTACTCTTCCTTTGTTGGAACAAGTTCTCCAAGAGCTTCTTTTAAAAGTGCATAGAGTATATGAAAGAGAAGGTTTTTGGAGACCTTGAATATCTTGAAAATGTCATTATTATTGACATTTTCTTGATAGTTTGGCTAGGTACAGAATTAAAGCTTAGAAAGAATTTTCCTTCAGAAGTTTGAAAGCTTTGCTTCATTGCCTTTTGCTTCTAGTGTTTCTGCTGAAATGTGCACAGCCATTCTAATTCTTGTTTCCTGATTTTCTTGCTTCTTCTCTCTGGAAACTTGGACAATTTTTTCCCTAGACACAGGGTCCTAATGACGGTATACTCTATTTTCATCCATTCTTCTGGGTTCTAGATAGGCTCTTTCAATCTAGCAACTCATGTCTTTCAGCTCTGGAAATTTGTCTTATTTTGTCATCCTGCTTTCTCTATTGTTGCCTTCCAGAACAGCTATTCTTGGATGTTGGCCTTCCTTCCTCTCCTGGTTTCTTTCTTTGTGCTTTTCTTTCTGGAAGACTCCTCAAATCTGTCTTCCAAACTCTGTATTGTTTACTTTTTTAACTTTGCTGTCATATTTTCCTTTTTTTTTTAATAGATCTTTATTGGAGTATAATTGCTTCATAATACTGTTAGTTTCTGTTGTACACCAAAGTGAATCAGCCATATGCATACACATATCCCCATATCCCCTCCCTCTTGAGCCTCCCTCCCATCCTCCCTATCCCACCACACTAGGTCATCGCAAAGCACCAAGATGATCTCCCTGTGCTGTGCTGCTGCTTCCCACTAGGTAACTATTTTACATTCGGTAGTGTATATATGTCCATGCTACTGTCACTTCGCCCCAGATTGCCCCTCCCAGCCCATGTCCTCAGGTCCATTCTCTATGTCTACATCTTTATTCCTGCCCCAAAACAAGTTCATCAGTACCATTTTTATTTTTTTAAGATTCCATATATGTGTGTTAGAATACAGTATTTGTTTTTCTCTTTCTGACTTACTTTACTCTGTATGACAGACTCTAGGTCCATCCACCTCACTACAAATAACTCAATTTCTTTCCTTTAATGGCTGAGTAATATGGCATTGTATATATGTGCCACATCTTCTTTATCCATTCACCTGTCGATGGACACTTAGGTTGCTTCCACATCCCGGCTATTGTAAACAGTGCTGCAATGAACATTGTGGTACATGACTCTTTTTGAATTATGGTTTTCTCAGGGTATATGCCCAGTAGTGGGATTGCTGGGTCATATGGTAGTTCTATTTTTAGTGTTTTAAGGAAGCTCCATACTGTTCTCCATAGTGGTTGTATCAATTTACATTCCCACCAACAGTGCAGGAGGATTCCCTTTTCACCACACCCTTTCCAGCATTGTTTCTAGATTTTTTGATAATAGCCATTCTGACCGGCATGAGGTGATACCTCATTGTAGTTCTGATTTGCATTTCTCTAATAATTAGTGATGTTGAGCATCTTTTCATGTGCCTCTTGGCCATGTGTATGTCTTCCTTGGTGAAATGTCTATTTAGGTGTTCCACCCATTTTTGGATTGGGTTATTTGTTTTTTTGATATTGAGTTCCATGAGCTGTTTGTATATTTTGGAGATTAATCCTTTGTCTGTTGTTTCATTTGCAAATATTTTCTCCCATTCTAAGGGCTGTCTTTTGTCTTGTTTATGGTTTCCTTTGCTGTGCAAAAGCTTTTAAGTCCCATTTGTTTTTGTTTTTATTTCCGTTACTCCAGGAGGTGGATCAAAAAAGATCTTGTTGTGGTTTATGTCAAAGAGTGTTTTTCCTAAGTATTCCTCTAAGAGTTTTATAGTGTCTGGTCTTACATTTAGGTCTTTAATCCACTTGTAGTTTATTTTTGTGTATGGTGTTAGGTAGTGTTCTAATTTCATTCTTTTACATGTAGCTGTCCAGTTTTCCCAGCACCACTTATTGAAGAGGCTGTCCTTTCTCCATTGTATGTTCTTGCCTCCCTGGTCGTAAACTAGGTGACCATATGTGCGTGGGGTTATCTCTGGGCATTCTAGACTGTACTGTGGATCTATATTTCTGTTTCTGTGCCAGTACCATACTGTCCTGATAACTGTAGCTTTGTGGTTAGTTTGAAGTCGGGGAGCCTGATCCTCCAACTCCGTTTTTCTTCCTTAAGATCACTTTGGTTATTTGGGGTCGTTTGTGTTTCCATACAAATTGTAAAATTTTTTGTTCTAATTCTGTGAAGAATGCCATTGGTAGTTTGATAGAGATTGCATTGAATCTGTAGATTGCTTTGGGTAGTATAGTGATTTTCACAATATTGATTCTTCCAATCCAAGAATATGGTATATTTCTCAATCTGTTTATGTCATCTTTGATTTCTTTCATCAATGTTTTATAGTTTTCTGAGTACAAGTCTTTCACCTCCTTAGGCAGGTTTATTCCTTGGTATTTTATTCTTTTTGTTGCAATGGTAAATGGGATTGTTTCCTTAATTTCTCTTTCTGATTTTTCATTGTTGGTGTATAGGAATGCAAGAGATTTCTCTGCATTAATTTTGTATCCTGCAACCTTACCAAGTTCACTGATTAGTAGTTTTCTGGTGGCATCTATAGGGTTTTCTATGTATAGTATCATGTCATCCACAAAGAGTGACAGTTTTACTTCTTCTTTTCCAATTCGTATTCCTTTGCCTCTCTGACTGCCATGGCTAGGACTTCCAAAACTATGTTGAATAAGAGTGGCGAGAGTGGACATCCTTGTCTTGTTCCTGATCTTAGTGGAAACGTTATCAGTTTTTCACCATTGAGTATGATGCTTGCTGTGGGTTTGTCATAAACGGCCTTTATTATGTTGAAGTAGCTTCCCTCTATGTCCATTTTCTGCAGAGTTTTTATCATAAATGGGTGTTGAATTTTGTCAAAAGCTTTTTCTGCATCTATTGAGATGATCATATGGTTTTTATTCCTTAATTTCTTAATGTGGTGTATCACATCGATGGATTTGCATATATTGAAGAATCCTTGCATCCTTGGGATAAATCCCACTTGATTATGGTGTATGATCCTTTTAATGTTTGTTGGATTCTGTTTGCTAGTATTTTGTTCAGGATTTTTGCATCTATGTTCATCAGTGATATTGGTCTATAATTTTCTTTTTTTGTGCTATCTTTTTCTGATTTTGGTATCAGGGTTATGGTGGCTTTGTAGAATGAAGTTAGGAGTGTTTCTCCCTCTGCAATTTTTTGGAAGAGTTTGAGAAGGATAGGTGTTAGCTCTTCTCTAAATGTTTGATAGAATTCACCTGTGAAGCCGTCTAGTCCTGGACTTTTGTTTGTTTGAAGATTTTTTAATCACAGTTTCAATTTCATTACTTGTGATAGGTCTGTTTAGATTTTCTAATTCTTCCTGGTTCTTGGAAAATTGTACCTTTCCAACAATTTGTCCATTTCTTCGTGGTTGTCCATTTTATTGGCATATAGTTGTTTGTAGTAGTCTCTTATTATCCTTTGTATTTCTGTGTCAGTTGTGATTTCTCCTTTTTCATTTCTAATTTTATTGATTTGCATCCTCTCCCTTTTTTTCTTGATGAGTCTGGCTAAGGGTTTATCAATTTTGTTTATCTTCTCAAAGAACCAGCTTTTAGTTTTATTGATCTTTACTATGTTTTCTTCGTTTCTATTTCATTTATTTCTGCTCTGATTTTTATGATTTCTTTCCTTCTACTGACTTTGGGTTTTCTTTGTTCTTCTTTCTCTAGTTGTTTTAAGTGTAGGGTTAGATTGTTTATTTGAAATTTTTCTTGTTTCTTGAGGTGATATTGAATTGCTATAAACTTCCCTCTTAGAACTGCTTTTGCTGCATCCCATAGGTTTTGGGTCATCATGTTTTCATTGTCATTTCTTTCGGTGTATTTTTTAAATTTCTTCTTCGATTTCTTCAGTGATCTCTTGGTTATTTAGTAGCCGACTGTCTAGCCTCCATGTATTTGTGTTTTTTACAGTTTTTTTCTTGTAATTGATTTCCAATCTCATAGTGCTGTGGTCAGAAAAGATGCTTGATATGATTTCAATTTTCTTAAATTTTCTGAGGCTTGATTTGTGACCCAAGACATGATCTATCCTGGAGAATGTTCTGTATGCATTTGAGAAGAAAGTGTATTCTGTCACTTTTGGGTGGAATGTTCTATAAATATCAATTAAATCTATCTGGTCTATTGTGTCATTTAAAGCTCGTGTTTCCTTATTTATTTTCTGTTTGGATGATCTGTCCATTGGTGTAAGTGGCGTGTTAATCTCCCCTACTATGATTGTGTTACTGTCAATTTCCCCTTTTATGGCTGTTATCATTTGCCTTATGTATTGAGGTGCTCCTATGTTGGGTGCATAAACGTTTATAATTGTTATATCTTCTTCTGATTGATCCTTTGATCATTAGGTAGTGTCCTTCTTTGTCTCTTGTAACAGTCTTTATTTTAAAGTCTATTTTATCAGGTACGAGTATTGCTACTCCAGCTTTCTTTTGAGTTCCATTTGCATGGAATATCTTTCTATCCCTTCACCTTCAGTCTGTATGTGTCCCTAGGTCTGAAGTGGGTCTCTTGTAGACAGCATATATATGGGTCTTGTTTTTGTATACATTCAGCCAGTCTGTGTCTTTTGGTTGGGGCATTTAATCCATTTACATTCAAGGTTATTATTGATATGTATGTTCCTATTACCATTTTCTTAATTGTTTTGGGTTTGTTTTTGTGGGTCTTGTTCTTCTCTTGTGTTTCCCACCTAGAGAAGTTTGTTTAGCATTTGTTTTAAAGCTGGTTTGGTGGTACTGAATTCTCTTAGCTTTTGCTTGTCTGAAAAGCTTTTGATTTTTCCGTCGAATCTGAATGAGATCTTTGCTGGGTAATCTTGGTTGTAGGGTTTTCTCTTTCATCACTTCAAGTATATCCTGCCACTCCCTTCTGACCTGCAGAGTTTCTGCTGAAAAATCAGCTGATAACCTTATGGAGATTCCTTTATATGTTATTTTTTGTTTTTCCCTTGCTGCTCTTTTTTCTTTGAATTTAATTTTTGTTAGTTTGATTAATATGTGTCTTGGTGTGTTATTCCTAGGGTTTATCCTGTATGGGACTTTCTATGCTTCCTGGACTTGGGTGACTATTTCCTTTCCCATGTTAGGGAAGTTTTCCACTATAATCTCTTCAAATATTTTCTCAGATCCTTATTTTTCTCTTCTTCTTCTGGGACCCCTGTAATTCAAATGTTGCTGTGTTTAGTGTTATCCCAGAGGTCTCTGAGATTGTCTTCAATTCTTTTCTCTTTATTCTGCTCCTCGGCAGTTATTTCCATCATTTTGTCTTCCAGCTCACTTATTCGTTCTTCTGCCTCAGTTATCCTGTTATTGATTCCTTCTCGCGTATTTTTCATTTCAGTTATTGTGCTGTTCATCTCTGTTTGTTCTTTAGTTCTTCTAGATCTTTTTTAAACATTTCTTGTATTTTCTCAATCTGTGCCTCCATTCTATTTCTGAGATTCTGGATCATCTTTACGATCATTACGCTGAATTCTTTTTTAGGTAGATTGCCTATTTCCTCTTATTTGGCATTGTAGGTTTTTACCCTGCTCCTTCATCTGTGACATATTTTCTTGCCATTTTTTTTTTTTTAAATGAGTGGGATTGTCTTCCTGTCTTACTGGTTGTTTGGCCTGAGGCTTCCAACACTGGAGTTTGTAGGCTGTTGGGTAGAGCTGGGTCTTGAGGCTGAGATGAGGACCTCCGTGAGACCTCACTCCGATGAATATTCCCTGGGGTCTGAGGTTCTCTGTTAAGTCCAGTGGTTCCAACAGAGAGCCCCCACCACAGGAGCTTCAGCCCAACCCCCGGTGGTTCACTTGGGGGTTCATCCCGTCTCTTTGGGCGTCAGGGTCCCTCACCAGTGGCCGGCAGGTGCCCTAGTTGTAGGGAGACGTTAACTCGGTGTCTTTCCACACGACCATCTTGACTCTGCCCCCTGTTTTTAATTTCTAAGAGCTTATTTTTGCTCTGTGAATGTTCCTTATTGATAGTACCTTGTTCTTGTTTCATGGCTGTGATAGTTTTGTCTACCTCTCTAAATATATTAATGATAGCTTTTTTTTCCCTCCATAAGCTCTATTCCCCCCACATTGATATTTTTCTGTTTATTTGGTCTCCATTTTCCACGTTAGAGCCTTCCACAAAAATCCAGTGATCCTTCGATTGTTCAGGGGAGCTAAAATCCTGATTGAAAGCTCTGAGTGATGGGAGCAACTTGGCAACTTTACTGTAGGGTGATGTGGGCAGGGTGCATTTCTTAGGGAGAGGTCTTACCTCTTAGCTGGTTAGTACTCCAGGGAAAAGTCTTTCAATCTCTGGAAGATAAAGGCAACAGTATCCTGAAAGCCGAGTGGGTATTATTAGCTTTTAGCACTGAGCACTCAGATGTTGTTACTTAATTTCCCTGCTTTTTGAATAGTACCAGTATACTCAACTGTGTCCAGCATAGCCCCCAATCTAGCATCCCTCTCTTTCACTCCAGAAAATACATCTCCAGACTTTGGTCAGAGTAATAGTGGCACAGCCTGGGAGAACAATACTTAAGGATAGAGCTGCTTCTCAAAATGCTTTTCCCCCACCTTCCCTTATACCCCCAGTTCCAGAGGTACCTGCTTCCACCAATTCCTGAGCCTTCTGGAAAATCTTCAGTGTAAATCTAGATTCCTCTCATCTTTCCCCCACTACTGGCTTAGGATTCAGCTTTCTTAGGTTGTTAACTCATTTCCAAATTTTTCATCTGCTCTCCAGTTTCATAATTTTGTTGCTATTGTCTTCTGTCTTTGTGGGTTTGTACCTTTAAAAGAAATATCCATTTGACTCTAGTTTCAATGGAGTTTTAGATAGAAGAAAAATGATATATTGTCTCATCCCAGAAAACATTCAATATTTCTGATTCTTAACCCAATTTTCCTCAGTCTTTGTACCTTCCTTACTTCCTCAGCCCATGTTCATGGCTATAAGAGGGATGATTAAATCAGGCTAGTTTCAGAGCTGCAGTTATAAGATTATAACACATTCCTGCAAAGGTCACATTTTATTCTTAAACTTCAGCACACTTGATGGTCTTGAACTATTGGCCACATACATCTTTTTCTTCTGTGAGATTTAGCTTGCCAGCATATAAAATAGCATCTATGGTTTTTAGTACCAGGCTCCCCTTGCTTGGAGCCTCAAGGGGCATGTATTAGCAGTAAGTGTAGATCAGGGGTGCAGGACAGAGCAGGGGGACCAAGCTCTCCTTCCCACAGTAGGCTTCCAGACTGAATTGGAGCACGGAAAGGACTAACATCTCTATATCAAGCTTGGAGTTTTGATTACTACATTGGAATTCTCATCTGAATATACTATGTTTGAAACTTCTCACCCAGGGTAGGGGTTCTTATTTGGGACCATGGACTCATTGAGTCTATGGATACAAATCCATATTTCTATCTTGGATGGGAAAAAATTACATGTTTGTGGTCAACCCCTACTATAATGTAATATGTTTGAGTGTCTGTCTTACCCACTCCACATCCCCAGTGTCTAGGATCATACCCAGGACATGATCAAGCTCAATAAATGCAACTGAATTAGTGAGGGAACAGTTAGGAGGGAGATCACCAAGGGGCTGAGAGATCATGGTAAGAAGTTTTGGGGTTTTATCTAAGAGATAAAGTATCTATTTCTAGAATGACTGATCAGGAAGAGATGATATTTATGGTAAATTAAAGAACATTAACTTCACTCCTAAAACCACACTGGAACTACTCATGACTCCCCATGAAGAGATCTTAATCCATCTCCTGAGTTCTACCCTGCTGCACAGCAAGTGGGAGATGTGCCAGAAAACTGGGATTGAAAAATGTTCATAAGTCCAAAATCCTAAGAACAGTGTGGGACTCTACAAAAATGTACGTCAAATGCCATGAAACATGGTTTGTGCACTGCCAGCCTGCAAGGTCACAAGTCAAAGGGCCTTACAACTAAATTCCCACTCTGCAGAAATTTAAGAGATATAAATTTACAAATAAATCTGATACACAGATGCAGAAAAGAAAATTTTTAACTGGGTAATTATTCCTAGAATTTGCACTTGAAAATTGATCTTACCCTGTAATTTCAAGTTGAAGCATTTGTGCCTGTTTTCCATTTTCATCTATGAAGACATATCTTAATGTCTAGATCTGGAAAGAAGAGATGTTATTTTTATTTTAAGGCTTGCAAAACAATATGCTTTGCTGGGGATTCATTCCCATCTTGAGGATTTTTGCATATACTCACTGGAGATCCTTGTCAACAGGTTACTTGTCCTACTATAAAGGTTAGTTTCAATTCAGTTAGAAATAGCCACCACCACTTTTACTGTCATTTAGATTCAAAAATCCCAGACAGAGCTCTGGTATTTTCTTAACCCCTTCAACTACTTCATCTAATCAGCCCTTAATAAATGGAGATCCTACACTTATAAAGACTCCATTCACAACTTTCCATTCTAACTTCCAGGCCCTCATTTTTTTCTCAATGATTTCCTTGTCTTTTAATCCACTCTACACAATATTCTATCCTATATGATACCCGAACTATGTATCCATCGAAATACCAAGAAATGTGGGAGGTCAGTGAACTTATGTCAAAGTGAATCCTCTACAATGCCCCATCCCCCAGGTAATCTGGTAAATTTTGGGCATTTTATCACACACTGATGGTAGTATCCAGGGTCCTGAACAAGACCAATGCAATCAATTGTGCCTCAAAACTTTTTCATTCTTAATTGAGTGATCAAAGTGCCAGGTACTATTCCAAGCCTTTTCCATATAGTAACTCATTTAGTGCTCATAACAACTCCACGAGGAAGGTGCTGTTATCACCCCTATTTTACCAATGAAGAAGCTGGGTTACACCCCTTGCTCACAGTTACCTACTAGTAGATACATGAGGCCAGGTTCAAACCAGGCAGGCTGGCTGCAGAGCTCAGACCAGTGGCCACTAATACATGCTACCTCTTATTTATACTGTCCTTGACCATTGCGTATGTGTGTATCTCTGTCAATGTGTGCCTGCAGAAATTCCACAAATCCTGCCTTAGTTAATTCTTTGAAGCAGCAGCAGACAATAGGGATAAAGCTCAGGGCATATGTCTAGTTGAACAAGTATGAGGGCAATAAGGATGCTGACCAGTTAGAAAGGATGCTACATAAGTGAGAGCAGACAGCCTCATCCTGGTTTGAAGTCGAGAGGGGAAAATCCTGAAGGAAGTGATGCTTAAGCTAAGGCAGAAGGATGAGCAGGAGTTAGCTAGATGTGTATGGGGTGGGGGGTGGGGGGCGGGTCAGAGAAAGGAACTAATCCCTGAGGTCATAAGGCTGGCCAGAGCGCATCCTATGAAAGCCTCACTATTCCTGGCCGTGACACCCCAAGCTGGTCAACTGGCCGAGATGACAAGGCTGTGCCACAGACCGCACACCATGTGTTCATTCTTTTCTCCCCCCAGCCAGCTGCCAACTGCACAGTTTCATGTAGACACATCCTAGAACTAAAACTACTTCAGGGATACCTGCAGCAAAGCTGAAGGGAACAACCAGAAAGCCAAAGAAAGCGCGCTTCATTGAATTTACAATGCAGAAAGTATCTGTAGCTCCTTAGACACTTGTATTGCTATAAAAATCATACTTTATGGGATAATTATTAATGGTTTGAAGAGAAATAAACAGTATAAGCGAAATAGAGCTGATACTATGAAAATGTAAACCATGTAAATCAAAATCATAAAATCATTATTCAATACTCAGAGGCCTACTTAATATATACATATGAAATTTCTTACACACATATACTATAAAAGCCCACAAAGACCATCACTCTGAAGCCATTCACTGTACAAATGTGAAAATAAATCTTTATCTTTAACCTTGATTTTATCTTCAGCAAGAGGATTGTGCAGTTTGGCTTTATGCAAATCACATTTAGTATTAAATAATCAAATGTCACATATGTCATACAAAGCAGCAAGTAGAAAAAATAAATTATGAAAATGCATGAGGCTAAAGTTAGCAGTGAAAGCTGCCTCCACATCCAACTTTCTTTTCCATGATGAAACTAAAATATTATCCAGTGTGTCAGGATACATAAAAAAGAGTGTAGCATAACTGGTTTTAAAAGCTCTCAAAGGAAAAATTGAGCCAAGATGAGTTACTTGCACAGAACTATGCAAATGTATCAAATTAAATCTGTTAAAAAAAATTAGATACCTTTTTCTTACCAAAAATATTCTTTAAATTTGAGAACACCTTCACGAAATCAAATGTTGATAATAATCTCGATTTCCTAGCAAGGCAATGGAAAGAGATGTAAGTAGCTTTTCTTTAAATAAGATTGCTAACTGGAGCTTTAAGTTTCTAATTTGGACTTTGTTGCAAAAATATTTATCCAGGTTCAAAGAGCTACGGATGATGGCTTTGTGTACCAGAGGCACCTATGTAATCTAATCAATTTGGGTGTACCGGCCGTACAACCCAGAAGCAAAGATCAAGATGATATTTCTATATCAAAGGTACATTCTTGGGCTTCCCTGGTGGCTCAGTGGTTGAGAGTCCGCCTGCCGATGCAGGGGACACGGGTTCGTGCCCCGGTCCGGGAAGATCCCACATGCCGCGGAGCGGCTGGGCCCATAAGCCATGGCTGCTGAGCCTGTGCATCCGGAGCCTGTGCTCCGCAACGGGAGAGGCCACAACAGTGAGAGGCCCGCGTACCACAAAAAAAAAAAAAAAGGTACATTGTTATATACAGATTGTAAGACAAATATAGACACTTTGGGGGAAAATAAAGACAACACAATAACATGTATACTAACACAGTTTTGTGCAATTGCACCAAACACCTAAACATGAGTACCATAAGTCAACACATAGGTGTCGGGTCCATTCTAACCTGGGCTCTGTAGATGCCACCTAGGCAAACAGCAGTGGCAGAACTTTCGTCTGACCATGGCACAAAAATAACCACCACTCCCTCCGCGGTTCAGTTTGACATTCCCCACCAGCAAGGCATTCCTTTCGGTCAAAAATGTAAACTTTTTTTCTGGGACCAAAAAACAGGAAACAGGAATCCACAGTAGAGTTGCTGAAGACACAACCAACTTTCCAGTTTAAAAAAAAAAAATAGATCTAGTAGGTAGAGAGAAGGCACACCTTGAAAAGCTAAACAACATTGTGACTATTTATAATCTATGTGTGTAACATATCTGGTCAATATGCATTAAAAATAATAACAATAAAGCTTGGGGAATTTAAGGTCTGATCATAAACATCATAAACAGGAGAAAAACTGCTACATGGAATTATTTTAATTCAACAAAAAGGGATGTTTTTAGATGATGTAGTACAATAAATAAGAGCTATTATTTCAGTTTTTTCAGCAAGCTACTTGGGGCCTAGCCCTATCACAAGGTAAGTTCAAGTCTCTGGTTGGGAATAACTTGGCGAAGGCCACTGAAACTCAAAAGCCAAACCTAAAAAACCAGGCCTCACTGACCCACCCTGGGGTCAGGTGTTGACTCATTTAGCTGTTGGAGACATTTCACTGGGGAATCTGGGTGGCAGCACAGCTTCCAGGAGGGCAAGACCCACCAGGCTGCGGGTGAGAGTAACTCACTAGTCTCCTCAGACAAAGGACTCTGACTTACCTCTCCCCTAACCACAATCCGCTTCAAAAGAGATGATTTTCCAAAACTACACGTAACGTTTCTTTCACCGTTCATTATTTAAGAAACTGAATGCTGGCAAGCAGGGAGTTAGGAGACTTGAGTTATACTGGAGATTATGCTTTTAAATCACAGGGAGGTTCGAGCATGGGTATTTTCACTTGGCAAAATGGTAAATCGTTCTAAGTACTAGTGTGCTTTTTTAATGAGATATAATTCACATACCAAAAACTTCACCATTTAAAATACACAATTTAGTGGGTTTTAGTATATTCACAAAGTTGTGCAACATTATCACAATTCCACAACATTCTCATCATCCCCCAAAGAAACCACACACCCATCAGAACTCACTCCCTGTTCCTCCCTTCACCAGCCCCTGGCAGTCACTTGCTGTTGTTTTTTTTTTTTTTAAGTGAAACGTGACAACTTTCCTGTGCTTTGTATTTTCAGTAGCGCGTGGCTTTATACGTTTTCATTAGAATTTTTAAAATTTATTTATTCATTTATTTTTGGCTGTGTTGGGTCTTCGTTGCGGGCTTTCTCTAGTTGCGGCGAGCGGGGGCTACTCTTCGTTGTGGTGTGCGGGCTTCTCATTGCGGTGGCTTCCCTTGTTGCGGAGCATGGGCTCTAGGAGCATGGGCTTCAGTAGTTGTGGCTCGCGGGCTCTAGAGCACAGGCTCAGTAGTTGTGGTGCACTGGCTTAGCTGCTCCTCGGCATGTGGGATCTTCCCGGACCAGGGCTTGAACCCGTGTCCCCTGCACTGGCAGGCAGATTCTTAACCACTATGCCACCAGGGAAGCCCTTCATTAGAACTTTTAACACTTAATTCAAACCATGGACTTTATAAGTGTTCTGAGATTATAAAATACTCTCTTCTATATACAAACGATTTCTGTTGCAAAAATGTTTTCTTTTTTTATACATAAAAGAATAGATATTTCTGTCTCCACTGGAGCTTGAAACATTACCATTTTTTTCCTCAATTAAATTCTGTTCTTGTATATGAAGTGAGAAGAATCAATACTCAAATATTTTAAAAGCATGAATGACCCGAGTCCTTATTAACTGTGGGCCATCTCGCTCTCCTTCCCACTGCTTAAAGACCTACAGAGCTGAGAGGGCCAAGGCCTGAAAGGCAAAGCTGCTTGTTTACAGACAAGGAAACGGATCTAATGTGGGCTGGTGACACGTCCAAGACTACAAGGCTAGTTTACAGCACAGCTAGGATGGTAACCCCCTTTTCCTAGTTTTCTAGTATTGAATATCGGAAGTAAATGTTATAGGTTATCTACAAAATCAGCCACCATATGAATCTAATTATGTCAGTGAATTTCTTCTATAGCTTTGATCTGAGCATGTGATTTTTTTTTTACCACTTTAAAAACCTATATGTTATCTGGTAAGACTTTGTGAGGACAAGACAGGTACATTTAACCAGGGGGCCCAAATCATTCATTGAAACATAGCAAACAAGAGCTGAGGTTCTGGAGGGACCCCAGAGCATCTCTCAGATTCCACACACTGTAATTCTCCACACGACAGTGTCCGTAGGATGCCCCACTATGCTATGTAAGAAGCAAACAAGTCACATACATTCGGTACTCTGGAAATGAAGGCCTCATGGGCCAAGAATGTTTGGGATTTAACCATTGCAACAATTCATCTGGGCTGACTTTTTGGAACTGGTCCCACTCAGACTGGAAATGGATTTGCTGTCATCCTCACCAGTTCTTTTCTTCACTTCCCTGGAGAGAGAAAGAGAGACATATAGACAGAGAGAGAAAGGAGATTACTGAGGTATAAAACTGAACCGTAAACAGCTCATAGAAATAAAACGGCACTACTGAGCACTTGCTATGCACCAGCCAGACAGTGTTCTAAATGCTTTGTAGCTGTTGACTTATTTAATTCTCACAACAACTATGTGATTTTATTGTTCCCCATTTTATTTTTTTTAATTTTTTTTTTAATGATTTTTGGCTGTGTTGGGTCTTCGTTGCTGCGAGCGGGGGCACTCTTCGTTTGCAGTGCGCAGGCTTCTCATTGCCGTGGCTTCTCTTGCTGCGGAGCACAGGCTTAGTTGCTCCGCGGCACGTGGGATCTTCCCAGACCAGGGCTCGAACCCATGTCCCCTGCATTGGCAGGCGGATTCTTAACCACTGCGCCCCCAGGGAAGCCCTGTGCCCCATTTTATATGTGAGGAAACGAAGACAAAAAAAGAAGTTAAGAAATTTCCCTTCGGTCACACAGCTGGAGAAGTGGCACAGCAGTTGGGCTCCAGCACCTGCATTCTAAGCACCAGGTCACACACTCATGCATGAACACACACACATACCCAGGTGCATACACACATGTGCACAGACACACATGCCCAGGTGCATACACATGTGTGCACACACACGCACACAGACTACTCTTGCTCTCTCCTGTGGTTTCACATGGCTTATAGTCTGCCACACGCACAGCTCACGCCTTAGGATTCTGGAACCTGGCTCCCGTCCCCAGCTAATGCACAAAAGCAATGATGACTTTATAACCATTCTGTAGTTATACACGATCATGGAGATAACAACAGATGGTTAAAATCCAGGAAAAAAGAAGTCTTCCTTTTGCCTCTTCCTAAATTTCTTTTAGAATTAACTTCTAGAGGCAGCACCGGACCTAAGACCTCCATGATCTTATGAAAGCCCCCTAGGAAGTCTCCTATCCCTGGGGATGCTTGGGAAATACACCCTTAGACAAGCTGAATGGCAGTCTCTGTGGGTGAGGAGAGTGTGGCAGCTCGTCCCCAAGATGGTCCCAAAGAAGTCTGCCTCCCTGTGGTGGTGAAGCTTGTGCGGCTGCCCCCTGGTCAGCACCGCCTCTGTGACTGCTCAGACCAGTAGAATGGCGAGGAAATGGTGTGCTGAGATTTCTAAGCCAGGCATTAATCAGGCCTGGCCGCTCTGAGCTGCAATTTAAGCAGCCCAGGGTTCTTCGCGGGAGAGAGGTAAGAGAGGTCCCGGGGGCTGAGATCCACAGGGAGGAGCATCCTGGCCGCAGACGTGCAGACGCGCCACAGCCTGTGTCCATCTGACTGCAAACACACGAGACACCCAAGGGAGAGAAGCTGAGGACTCTCCAAGCGAGATCCAGTCAATTCTGGTAATTTCAGAAAATAAAAAGTGGTGCTCTTCTAGGCAATTACATTTTGGGTGGTTTCTCACAGAGCAGTAGATCCTGGGAACTGGCATATGGCATATTCCCGGCACGGCGACGCTGTTCAATAGGAATAGAATGTAATGAAATCCATATATGTAATTTAAAATTTTTAGCAGCCACATTAAAAAATGTAAAGAGACAAGTGAAATTTTATTAATATATTTTATTTAACTCAGTATTGCAAAAATACTATCATTTCAGCATGTAACCAATAAAAATATTAATGAGGTATTTTACAATGTTTATACTGTCTTCAAAACCCAGTATTTATTTAATATATCCAGCACATCTCAGCTTGGATCAGCCATACTTCAGGCAGCTAGTGGCCACCAAACCGGTCAGCACAGCCCCAGAAGGAGCTGATACCTGCTAACCTTTGAAAACCACTACACTGTGAGTAGGAAACAAAAGGGGAACTAGTTCTTGCTGAAGGCCAGTTAATAAATGCTATGTTACGTGTCTTCACATATTCCTTATTTAATACAAATAACACTCACACCTGCTCGCACAAAATCCTGACAGGTGACAGGTGAGCATCACTGTCCTCACTTCATAGATAAGGAATCAGAGACTCAGGAAAAGAAGGAAGATACACAGTTCAATCCATAAACCCTATAAGACTCAGTTTAGACTTCTAACCTCCAGAACTGTAGGATAATACATTTTTATTGCTTAAACCACAAGGCTAGTGGGAATTTGTTACGGTGACGATAGAAAACTAGTACAACTTCCAAATGCCAAATCTCGACCCATTTGGTCATTCAGTAAATGTCTGATTTATGCCAAGCTCTGGGATCCTCAACTAGTGAGTTTTGAGAGAGAGACAGATGTCTTCTAAATAAATTGTTACCAGGTCCCAAGAGAGCTGCTAACACACAAGCACAGCGTTTGCAGGAACACAAAAGGTGCACCACAGTTGTGCTGGGGCGAGGGGAAGGCAGCTTTGTGGAGACTGAGCTTCAGGGAGACTTTGACAGTGGAGCGACCTCTTGATGGGATAGGAATTCACCTTCATGTAATGAGGACGGGAGATCCCAGGTGCAGGAAACAGCATGCATGAGGCGAACAGGCATAAAAGAACTTGGCCACAACTGGAAGCAAAGTTTGCTGTGTGGATAGATTATCTTTCATTTGGGAAGCAAGATAAGAGATGCAAACAAAGGTAGGTGAGGTTGGGCTCTGAGGGACACCTACCTACAGCAAGAAAGAAAGTCTTAATTGGATTTTTATTTATAAAGATTACCCTGTTTACAGGGTGGGGGATGAACTGATGCTGGAGAAACTCTGAGGCAGAAAATGAGGTGCCTCCTGCACTACCTGGAGGAGGAAATTCTGAGGCCTGAAGCAAAACAGAGAGAGAGAGAGAGAGAATACGGACAGATTCAAGAAAGATTACAGAGAGGTCACCTAATCAATAGGGCCCCAGAACCCACTAGAGGTAGGTGATGGAGAAAGAGAGGAAGGAGTCAAGACTGATTCTGGTTGGTAGTTTCCTGAGATAGGAAATGTAGAATGAGGAACAATTTTGAAGAAAAATTAACACATTAGAATTCGGACATGTTGGGGCAGTCATGCCTATGGAATTCCCATTTGTTAGTGGATGGGAATATGGTCATGGAATTTTTTTAAAAGATGAGGATTAAAAATACAGAAATTGGAAGTCATCAGCTAGACATAGTTCTAGAAACCATGGGTGTGGAAGACATTAGGCAGAGAGAGAAAGGAAAGAGGAAGAGAGTGCAGAACAGAATCCTGAGATTACCAGCATTCAAAAGGCAAGCCAGAGATTCAGAGTAGTGAAAAGTCCCAATTTTACTCTTAGTAGCTGTGTCACTTCGAGCAAGCTGATTAAGCATTCTAATTCCCAATTTTCTTATCTGTACAATGGGTATAGTACTCACAGCATCCTCACAAGACAACTCACATCGCTCCCTTCTGGGAGGTCCAACAGCCTCTATTAGCTACATAACATATGGCTGCCTGGTCATATATTTTGTTTTCTTTTTTTCCTCTAATATTAAACTGTATGGCCTGTCTTACATACCCTGATATCCCTACAGGGCTTTGATGCTGAGCACTCATAATTATGCAGATATTATTGAACCTGAAAGCAAATATTAAGGGAAAAAAAACAGGTACCCATATTGTTCACCTGGACTTCAGCTTCTTTAATCTACCAAAAATGCAGGCACATCCCACTTTAAGGAAATCAGGAAGATACAATTTCATACAACTCAAACAGGTTTAAGGCTGGGAAAATTAAATTACCTCACCAAAAACTACCATGTGCTTCACAACTGCATTTTGAATGACTCAATCTTATGGACAGGTTTACACCCAGTGGGCTCAGCAATGGTGCTGATACATCAGCCTGAACTTTTTGTGTTTTTCTCAAATTTCAGGCCATTGATCGATTTAATGCCTGTTGAACTTGAATGTTTAAAGCCTGTGGCTCTAGTGACGGCAAATGTATTTACCAATAGACAATGGTTGGGATGAATTTCCTATCAGCCCTACACGGAAAGTGCATTTCTAGGAGAAACTTTTCCTGGGATTGAGAGGTTTTCCAAGAAAAAGCAGAGGAGTTCAGGTTGTTAACCAAACATTTATGGCCTCCCTTCGAAAACATATTTTGTTTCAGACAGTGCAAATCCATAAACTCTTCTAGTTCAAGTTTTATGACATGACATGGAATGAAAGGGACCATGCCGGGAAATATCTTATGAAATCTAAATCAAGAACTTACATGTTTTGCATTATATATAACATTCTAAAGGCTGTAACACTTTATTTTTTTTTCACATCTTTATTGGAGTATAATTGCTTTACAACGTTGTGTTAGTTTCTACTGTACGACAAAGTGAATCAGCTGTACGTATACATATATTCCCATATCCCCTCCCTCTTGAGCCTCCCTCCCACCCTCCTTATCCCACCCCTCTAGGTCATCACAAAGCACTGAGCTGATCTCCCTGTGCTATGCAGCAGCTTCCCACTAGCTATCCATTTTACATTTGGTAGTGTATATATGTCCATGCCACTCTCTCACTTTGTCCCAGCTTACCCTTCCCTCTCCCCGTGTCCTCAAGTCCATTCTCTACGTCTGCAACTTTATTCCTGCCCTGCCACTAGGTTCAGCAGTACCATTTTTTTAGATTCCATATATTCGTGTTAGCATACGGTATTTGTTCTTCTCTTTCTTACTTCACTCTGTATGACAGACTGTAGGTCCATCCACCTCACTATAAATAACTCAATTTCTTTCTTTTTTAATGGCTGAGTAATATTCCATTGTATATATGTGCCACATCTTCTTCATCCATTCATCTGTCAATGGACATTTAGGTTGCTTCCATGTCCTGGCTATTGTAAATACTGCTGCAGTGAACACTGTGGTACATGTCTCTTTTTGAATTATGGTTTTCTCAGGGTATATGCCCAGTAGTGGGATTGCTGGGTCTTATGGTAGTTCTACTTTTAGTTTTTTAAGGAACCTCCATACAGTTCTCCATAGTGGCTGTATCAATTTACATTCCCACCAACAGCACGAGAGGGTTCCCTTTTCTCCACACCCCCTCCAGCATTTATTGTTTGTAGATTTTTTTGATGATGGCCATTCTGACTGGTGTGAGGTGATACTTCATTGTGGTTTTGATTTGCATTTCTCTAATGATTAATGATGTTGAGCATCCTTTCATGTGTTTGTTGGCAATCTGTATATCTTCTTTGGAGAAATGTCTATTTAGGTCTTCTGCCCATTTTTGGATTGGGCTGTTTGTTTTTGTCATATTGAGCTGCATGAGTTGCTTGTATATTTTTGAGATTAATCCTTTGTCAGTTGCTTCATTTGCAAATATTTTCTCCCATTCTGAGGGTTGTCTTTTCGTCTTGTTTATGGTTTCCTTTGCTGTGCAAAAGCTTTGAAGTTTCATTAGGTCCCATTTGTTTATTTTTGTTTTTATTTCCATTCCTCTAGGAGGTGGGTCAAAAAGGACCTTGCTGTGATTTATGTCATAGAGTGTTCTGCCTATGTTTTCCTCTAAGAGTTTGATAGTGTCTGGCCTTACATTTAGGTCTTTAATCCATTTGGAGTTTATTTTTGTGTATGGTGTGTAACACTTTTTTAAATGGTAGTTTTACCTGTAGAAACTATGCCGTTTTCACTTAAGACTTGGGTACTTTGACAAGCAAATCTGATGGCACAGTATAAAGCAAATTGAAGTCTTTACATGTTTGTTTATTTCTAATTTTCATATTTAACACATTGTTAACAGAACTCAGAGGACTCAAGCCAGGCCACAATACAATAACAACCATTTGAAAAACTCCTTGATAAGTGGTTCACAAGAAGTGACCTTGTTATCAAACGCTTCTGCACCCAGGTGTTTTGTGTTCCCAAAGAAACACAAACCTGAGTGGAAGCTACACTGTAAACAGGGTGGTGCCGGGCTGAGCCAACTCTCTGGCAGGAGCACACGGGAAGAGCACAAGCGGCCTCCAGCTCTCCTATCCTTGTAACATAGAGAATCGATTATAAAAAGAGAAATTCTGCAATCTGGGTGTGACGGTGGCACTTTGGAGTCATTTAACTGTAATATGACCCCACAAGACAATCCAGTGTTAAACAGTGATTATGTTATTCAGTGGAGTCCAGGCTGTTACATATAGAATCACAGACTGTCAGGACTGGAAGGGCCTGAGGGATCATTTTCTTCAGCACCCTCGCTGTACAGATTAGAAATGCCTAAAGGAAGACAGGGACTTAGTCGAGGCTCTTCAGCTGTTCGGGGTAGATTTAAGATCAGACTTTGAGCCTCCTGACACTACACTCCTCCAACGTGCTGGGCAGAAGCCAGCAGCCATGCGGAGGGCCTGACCTGCAGCATCCTTTCCTGCTCATCCAGGACAGCAATGCAGCACCCCCTGCCTGAAGCTAAGGTAGCACCGAGCCCCTTACTGCACTAAAGTTAAGATTCTTATAAAACCAGAGTCTCACAAAGGATCCGGAAAAGAACTACACGCCTAAAGTTATGTTTTTGCTTTGTCAGCGATTAAAGTGCCATTGGCCTGGATTTTGTTGATACACGTTTTTTTTCTCTATTTTTTTTTTTTTGGATATTTAATCCCTTTAGACCAGCAAAGAATCATCTTTTCATTTGTGGCCGAAAACTAGGCAGAAGAAATAAATCTAACAGAAAACATTCTTATTTCCTAAGAATGCTGCAACGATTAAAGTACAGTTAAATCCAAGGTCTTCAGTGATGCAATTTTCATTCTAATCCACATCCCACAATATTATTTATTGTTAACACCATTGACTTAGCTTAATAATTACCTGGGTAATAATTTAAACAAAGTGCTTCCAACCGGCATGATATACAATTTGCTTTGTTGAGTTTTTTTTCCCTTTACCTTGGAAAATGTCATAATAGACAGCTATATTCATAATAGTCTCCTGTGTTTAAAATCTGGTTCCTGGAAGTGATTCATACCCGTCAACTATTAGCTTTGTGGTGACATTTTGCAGAAACATCAACAACACCTCGGATACATCTCCTTTGTTTGTCAGTAAAGGTATTTTGCCAAAGTTCACAGTGAAGAAATTTGGGAAGATGGCGGAAGAGTAAGACGCGGAGATCACCTTCCTCCCCACAAATACACCAGAAATACATCTACACGTGGAACAACTCCTACAGAACACCTACTGAAGGCTGGCATAAGACCTCAGACCTCCCAAAAGGCAAGAAACTCCCCACGTACCTGGGTAGGGCAAAAGAAAAAACAGAGACAAAAGAATAGGGACGGCACCTGCACCAGTGGGAGGGAGCTGTGAAGGAGGAAAAGTTTCCACACTCTAGGAAGCCCCTTCGCGGGCGGAGACTGCGGGAGGCGGAGGGGGGAGCTTCGAGGCTGCGGAGGAGAGCACAGCAACGGGTGCGGAGGGCAAAGCGGGGAGATTCCCGCACAGAGGATCGGTGCCAACCGGCACTCACCAGCCCGAGAGGCTTGTCTGCTCACCCGCCGGGGCGGGCGGGGCTGCGAGCTGAGGCCGGAGCGCAGGGAGAGGACTGGGGTTGGCGGCTTGAACATAGCCTGAAGGGGTTAGTGCACCACAGCTAGCCGGGAGGGAGTCCGGGGAAAAGCCTGCACCTGCAGAAGAGGCAGGAGACTTTTCCTTCCCTCTCTGTTTCCTGGGGCGTGAGGAGAGGGGTTTAAGAACGCTGCTTAAAGGAACTCCAGAGACGGGCGCGAGCCGCGGCTGAAAGCACGGACCCCAGAGACGGGCGCGAGCCGCGGCTGAAAGCGCGGAATCCAGAGACGGGCGCAAGCCGCGGCTAAAAGCGCGGACCCCAGAGGCGGGCGGGAGACGTTAAGGCTGCTGCTGCCGCCACCGAGGGGCCTGTGTGCGAGCACAGGTCACTCTCCACACCCCTCTTCCGCGGAGCCTGTGCAGCCCGCCACTGCCGGGTTCCCGGGATCCAGGGACAACTTCCCCGGGAGAGCGCACAGCGCGCCTCAGGCTGGTGCAAAGTCACGCCGGCCTTTGCCACCGCAGGCCCGCCCCGCACTCTGTGCCCCTCCGTCCCCGCCGGCCTGAGTGCGCCAGAGCCCCCGAATCAGCGGCTCTTTTAACCCCATCCTGTCTGAGCAAAAAACAGACGCCCTCCAGCGATCTACACGCAGTGGCAGGGCCAAATCCAAAGCTTAGCCCTGGGAGCTGTGAGAACAAAGAAGAGAAAGGGAAATCTCTCCCAGCAGCCTCAGAAGCAGCGGATTAAAGCCCCACAATCAACTTGATGTACCTGCATCTGTGGAATACATGAATAGACAACCAATCATCCCAAATTAAGGAAGTGGACTTTAGGAGCAAGATCTATGATTTTTTCCCCTTTCCTCTTTTTGTGAATGTGTATGTGTATGCTTCTGTGTGAGACCTTGTCTGTATAGTCTTGCTTCCACCATTTGTCCTAGGGTTCTATCCGTCCATGTTTTTTTTTAATTTTTTTTCTTAATAATTAATTTTAATAACCTTATTATACTTTACCTTCGTTCTTTCTTTCCTTCCGTCCTTCCTTCCCTCCTTTAGACAACGAATCATCCCAAATTGAGGAGGTGGTCTCTGACAGCAAGATTTAGGATTTTTCCCCATTTACCTCTTTTAGTGAGGGTGTATGTGTATGCTTCTGTGTAAGATTTTGTCGGTATAGCTTTGCTTCCAACATTTGTCCTAAGGTTCTTTCCGTCCCTTTTTTTTTTTTTTTCTAAATAAGAAGTTTTTAATTCAATAACTTTATTATACTTTATTTTATTTTTACTGTATCTTCTTTCTTTCTGTCTTTTTTCCTTCTTTCCCTCCTTCCTTCCTTCCTCCCTCCCTCCCTCCTTTCTTTCCTTCTTGCCTTCTTTCCTTCTTTGCTTCTTTCTTTCTTTCTTCCTTCCTTCCTACCCTCCTTTCCTTCTTTCTTTCCTCATACTTCTACTAATTCCCTCTACTTTTTCTCCCTTTTATCCTGAGCCTGTGGATGAAAAGCTTTTGGTGCTCCAGCCAGGAGGCAGGGCTCTGCCTCTGAGGTAGGACAGCCAACTTCAGGACACTGATCAACAAGAGACCTCCCAGCTCCACATAATATCAAACGGCGAAAATCTCCCAGAGAACTCCATCTTAACACCAACACCCAGCTTCACTCAACGACCAGCAAGCCACAGTGCTGGAAAACCTATGCCAAACAACTAGCAAAACAGGAACACAACCCCACCCATTAGCAGAGAGGCTGCCT
Organism: Pseudorca crassidens; assembly: GCF_039906515.1. Taxonomy (NCBI): domain Eukaryota; kingdom Metazoa; phylum Chordata; class Mammalia; order Artiodactyla; family Delphinidae; genus Pseudorca; species Pseudorca crassidens. The sequence goes on along the minus strand of NC_090302.1, from coordinate 37,781,090 downwards.
AAAATCATAATAAGGCCACAGACACCCGCAAACACACCACCAGACGTGAACCTGCCCACTAGAGAGACAAGATCCAGCCTCATCCACCACAACACAGGCACTAGCCCCCTCCACCAGGAAGCCTACACAACCCACTGAACCAACCTTAGCCACTGGAGACAGACATCAAAAACAGGAGGAACTACAAACCTGCAGCCTGCAAAAAGGAGACCCCAAACACAGTAAGATAAGCAAAATGAGAAGACAGAAAAACACACAGCAGATAAAGGAGCAAGATAAAAATGCACCAGACCTAACAAATGAAGAGGAAATAGGCAGTCTACCTGAAAGAGAATTCAGAATAATGATAGTAAGGTTGATCCGAAATCTTGGAGATAGAATGGACAATAGATTGGACAAAATGCAAGAATCAGTTAACAAGGACCTAGAAGAACTAAAGATGAAAGAAGCAACGATGAACAACACAATAAATGAAATTAAAAGTACTCTAGATGGGATCAATAGCAGAATAACTGAGGCAGAAGAACGGATAAGTGACCTGGAAGATAAAATAGTGGAAATAACTACTGCAGAGCAGAATAAAGAAAAAAGAATGAAAAGAACTGAGGACAGTCTCAGAGACCTCTGGGACAACATTAAACGCACCAACATTCGAATTATAGGGGTTCCAGAAGAAGAAGAGAAAAAGAAAGGGACTGAGAAAATATTTGAAGAGATTATAGTTGAAAACTTCCCTAATATGGGAAAGGAAATAGTTAATCAAGTCCAGGAAGCACAGAGAGTCCCATACAAGATAAATACAAGGAGAAATACGCCAAGACACATATTAATCAAACTGTCAAAAATTAAATACAAAGAAAGCATATTAAAAGCAGCAAGGGAAAAACAACAAATAACACATAAGGGAATCCCCATAAGGTTAACAGCTGATCTCTCAGCAGAAACCCTACAAGCCAGAAGGGAGTGGCAGGACATACTGAAAGTGATGAAGGAGAAAAACATGCAGCCAAGACTACTCTACCCAGCAAGGATCTCATTCAGATTTGATGGAGAAATTAAAACCTTTACAGACAAGCAAAAGCTGAGAGAGTTCAGCACCACCAAACCAGCTTTACAACAAATGCTAAAGGATCTTCTCTAGGCAAGAAACACAAGAGAAGGAAAAGACCTACAACAACGAACCCAAAACAATTTAGAAAATGGGAATAGGAACATACATATCGATAATTACCTTAAATGTAAATGGACTAAATGCTCCCACCAAAAGACACAGATTAGCTGAATGGATACAAAAACAAGACCCTTATATATGCTGTCTACAAGAGACCCACTTCAGACCTAGAGACACATACAGACTGAAAGTAAGGGGATGGAAAAAGATATTCCATGCAAATGGAAGCCAAAAGAAAGCTGGAGTAGCAATTCTCATATCAGACAAAATAGACTTTAAAATAAGGACTATTAAAAGAGACAAAGAAGGACACTACATAATGATCAAGGGATCAATCCAAGAAGAAGATATAACAATTGTAAATATTTATGCACCCAACATAGGAGCACCTCAATACATAAGGCAAATACTAACAGCCATAAAAGGGGAAATCGACAGTAACACATTCATAGTAGGGGACTTAAACACCCCACTTTCACCCATGGACAGATCATCCAAAATGAAAATAAATAAGGAAACACAAGCTTTAAATGATACATTAAACAAGATGGACTTAATTGATATTTATAGGACACTCCATCCAAAAACAACAGAATACACATTTTTCTCAAGTGCTCATGGAACATTCTCCAGGATAGATCATATCTTAGGTCACAAATCAAGCCTTGGTAAATTTAAGAAAATTGAAATTGTATCAAGTATCTTTTCTGACCACAACGCCATGAGACTACATATCAATTACAGGAAAAGATCTGTAAAAAATACAAACACATGGAGGCTAAACAATACACTACTTAATAATGAAGAGATCACTGAAGAAATCAAAGAGGAAATCAAAAAATACCTAGAAACAAATGACAATGGAGACACAACGACCCAAAACCTGTGGGATGCAGCAAAAGCAGTTCTAAGGGGGAAGTTTATAGCAATACAAGCCCACCTTAAGAAGCAGGAAACATCTCGAATAAACAACCTAACCTTGCACCTCAAGCAATTAGAGAAAGAAGAACAAAAAAACCCCAAAGCTAGCAGAAGGAAAGAAATCATAAAAATCAGATCAGAAATAAATGAAAAAGAAATGAAGGAAACAATAGCAAAGATCAATAAAACTAAAAGCTGGTTCTTTGAGAAGATAAACAAAATAGATAAACCACTAGCCGGACTCATCAAGAAAAAAAGGGAGAAGACTCAAATCAATAGAATTAGAAATGCAAAAGGAGAGGTAACAACTGACACTGCAGAGATAAAAGAGATCATGAGAGATTACTACAAGCAACTCTATGCCAATAAAATGGACAATCTGGAAGAAATGGACAAATTCTTAGAAATGCACAACCTGCCAAGACTGAATCAGGAAGAAATAGAAAATATGAACAGACCAATCACAAGCACTGAAATTGAAACTGTGATTAAAAATCTTCCAACAAAGAAAAGCCCAGGACCAGATGGCTTCACAGGCGAATTCTATCAAACATTTAGAGAAGAGCTAACACCTATCCTTCTCAAACTCTTCCAAAATATAGCAGAGGGAGGACCACTCCCTAACTCCTTTTACGAGGCCACCATCACCTTGATACCAAAACCAGACAAGGATGTCACAAAGAAAGAAAACTACAGGCCAATATCACTGATGAACATAGATGCAAAAATCCTCAACAAAATACTAGCAAACAGAATCCAACAGCACATTAAAAGGATCATACACTATGATCAAGTGGGGTTTATTCCAGGAATGCAAGGATTCTTCAATATACGCAAATCTATCAACGTGATAAACCATATTAACAAATTGAAGGAGAAAAACCATATGATCATCTCAATAGATGCAGAGAAAGCTTTTGACAAAATTCAACACCCATTTATGATAAAAACCCTGCAGAAAGTAGGCATAGAGGGAACTTTCCTCAACATAATAAAGGCCATATATGACAAGCCCACAGCAAACATCATCCTCAATGGTGAAAAACTGAAAGCATTTCCACTAAGATCAGGAACAAGACAAGGTTGCCCACTCTCACCACTCTTATTCAACATTGTTTTGGAAGTTTTAGCCACAGCAATCAGAGAAGAAAAGGAAATAAAAGGAATCCAAATCGGAAAAGAAGAAGTAAAGCTGTCACTGTTTGCAGATGACATGATCCTATACATAGAGAACCCTAAAGATGCTACCAGAAAACTACTAGAGCTAATCAATGAATTTGGTAAAGTGGCAGGATACAAAATTAACGCACAGAAATCTCTGGCATTCCTATATACTAATGATGAAAAATCTGAAAGTGAAATCAAGAAAACACTCCCATTTACCATTGCAACAAAAAGAATAAAATATCTAGGAATAAACCTACCTAAGGAGACAAAAGACCTGTATGCAGAAAATTATAAGACACTGATGAAAGAAATTAAAGATGACATAAATAGATGGAGAGATATACCATGTTCTTGGATTGGAAGAATCAACATTGTGAAAATGACTCTACTACCCAAAGCAATCTATAGATTCAATGCCATCCCTATCAAACTACCACTGGCATTTTTCACAGAACTAGAACAAAAAATTTCACAATTTGTATGGAAACACAAAAGACCCCGAATAGCCAAAGCAATCTTGAGAACGAAAGAAGGAACTGGAGGAATCAGGCTCCCTGACTTCAGACTATACTACAAAGCTACAGTCATCAAGACGGTATGGTACTGGCACAAAAACAGAAAGATAGATCAATGGAACAGGATAGAAAGCCCAGAGATAAACCCATGCACATATGGACACCTTATCTTTGATAAAGGTGGCAGTAATGTACAATGGAGAAAGGACAGCCTCTTCAATAAGTGGTGCTGGGAAAACTGGACAGGTACATGTAAAAGTATGAGATTAGATCACTCCCTAACACCATACACAAAAATAAGCTCAAAATGGATTAAAGAACTAAATGTAAGGCCAGAAACTATCAAACTCTTAGCGGAAAACATAGGCAGAACACTCTATGACATAAATCAAAGCAAGATCCTTTCTGACCCACCTCCTAGAGTAATGGAAATAAAAACAAAAATAAACAAATGGGACCTAATGAAACTTCAAAGCTTTTGCACAGCAAAGGAAACCATAAACAAGACCAAAAGACAACCCTCAGAATGGGAGAAAATATTTGCAAATGAAGCAACCGACAAAGGATTAATCTCCAAAATTTACAAGCAGCTCATGCAGCTCAATAACAAGAAAACAAACAACCCAATCCAAAAATGGGCAGAAGACCTAAATAGACATTTCTCCAAAGAAGATATACAGACTGCCAACAAACACATGAAAGAATGCTCAACATCATTAATCATTAGAGAAATGCAAATCAAAACTACAATGAGATATCATCTCACACCAGTCAGAATGGCCATCATCAAAAAATCTAGAAACAATAAATGCTGGAGAGGGTGTGGAGAAAAGGGAACACTCTTGCACTGCTGGTGGGAATGTGAATTGGTTCAGCCACTATGGAGAACAGTATGGAGGTTCCTTAAAAAACTACAAATAGAACTACCATATGACCCAGCAATCCCACTACTGGGCATATACCCTGAGAAAAGCAAAATTCAAAAAGAGTCATGTACCAAAATGTTCATTGCAGCTCTATTTACAATAGCCCGGAGATGGAAACAACCTAAGTGCCCGTCATCGGATGAATGGATAAAGAAGATGTGGCACATATATACAATGGAATATTACTCAGCCATAAAAAGAAACGAAATTGAGCTATTTGTAATGAGGTGGATAGACCTAGAGTCTGTCATACAGAGTGAAGTAAGTCAGAAAGAAAAAGACAAATACCGTATGCTAACACATATATATGGAATTTAAGAAAAAAATGTCATGAAGAACCTAGGGGTAAAGCAGGAATAAAGACGCAGACCTCTTAGAGAACGGACTTGAGGTTATGGGGAGGGGGAAGGGTGAGCTGTGACAGGGCGAGAGAGAGTCATGGGCATATACACACTAACAAACGCAGTAAGGTAGATAGCTAGTGGGAAGCAGCCGCATGGCACAGGGATATTGGCTCGGTGCTTTGTGACAGCCTGGAGGGGTGGGATGGGGAGGGTGGGAGGGAGGGAGACGCAACAGGGAAGACATATGGGAACATATGTTTATGTATGACTGATTCACTTTGTTATAAAGCAGAAACTAACACACCATTGTAAAGCAATTATACCCCAATAAAGATGTTAAAAAAAAAAAAAAAAAAGTTCACAGTGAACAAGCATCATTACCAGTTTTTATAAAAACCATGTTTGTTTCTCCAACCACTACTGAAAGACAAGACAGTGTTTTCCAATGTAGATTCATGTTATGGTCAAGAAATCTGGCACACACAACAGCTAAGTGAAAATTCAATCCTGCATCCAGTTTTCGAAATGTAAGGCAAAACTTTACCAGGAGAGATGGAGAACAGCTTCCACTATATTCGAACCATCTTTGGCATTTGTTTTACAAAGTAACGCCCCATAGGTCTGTAAAAAATATAAATACACCATTAAATGAAGGCTTTAATTAGGTTTCCTGGAATGTTAACTTTTAAAACCAATAAAATAAAATAAAAATACTCCCCTTTTGAGTATGCTAAAACTAATAGCTAAGAAATTGAATTCAAAGTTTCAGTACTTTAAAAAAAACAGGTTTGAGCCTAGTTATTCCAGGAACAACTCCTAGTCAGAGGATTTTTATTTTGCATCCCCCAAAAAAAAAACCCCGTAATACAAAATTTCATGTTTTAAGGTTCTTATTTCCAAGAGTCACACGTGCTACCAAGCGTTCTCTATCAAATAATTTGAGAGAGAGAAAAATGATAGCTTAAGGTAACCACTCAGGAATTAAATGTCCATCTAAAGTATGTCATGAATTGGGAGGTTGGGATTGATATATATACATTAATATGTATAAAATGGATAAATAAGAACCTGCTGTATAAAAAATAAATAAATAAATAAAGTATGTCTCCTTTTGGCCAGAAGCTAACACACATTCCCCTTCACCCTATCATCTCTTCCTATCAAGATTCAACAGCCTCTCTGTCACTAAAACCTATGGACGTTTTCTAGTCCTCTATTTTTCAACCCCCCAGTGGTTATGCATATAATCATCGATCATACCACTCTCCTTCTTCAAACCCTTTAATGCTTTCCCCCATCCCTCTCAAGTAATACTGAAATGCTTACCTGGCCAACAAGGCTTAGCTTGTATGTGGCCCCAGCCAACCCCCCAGTTTTACCTGTCACCACTCTCCCTCACTCACAACGCTCAAGTTACCCTGGCCGTCCCTCTATTTCCCCAATGCTCCAAACTCCCTCCCACCTCAGGACATATGCATCTACTGTTCCCACTACTAAGTCATCCCCTACCCCACTAACCCCCTTCACCAGGCTGACTTTTACCTACCTTCTAGATTTTTAGGTAATCCTCCCTTGAAGTTAAGTGTTTTCTAACTCTGAAAAGTCGATATTAGGTTTTCCTATTATAAAACCTCTTGACATATGTATTTTCCCAGTATAGCACTTGCCACAGCTGTAATTGACCAAGTTATTTTTGTGTGTCTTTGTCTAACAAGCTGGAGACAATTTCCCTTAGGAAAGGAGAACTGTGTGTGCTGTGGGGCTGGGTGTGGGCGACACAGACCTGTGTGGGATACGGGCAGGATGTGATGGGTGCTCCGGAGCAGAGAGAAAGGGAAGAACCGAACAACAGGCAAAGACTACTGTGAAACCTTTACCCGTGAGCCCCCAAATCCACAGAAAAGCTTAAAAGAAAAAAACATGAATGTATTTCTAGTAGAAATGGGTAGTGTTGCTACCTGGCACAGCCAGGATGTTATGGGGTGAAATAGAGACTGCCTTTGAGGATGCAGAAGGGTGGAGGTCAAGAGATGCATAATAAGGAAGCAAACCTTGGGAAATCTGAGAAATCGTGAAGAGGGAATAAAACTGGCCCGCAGCCAGGAATTCTGAAATCTCTAGAGGGACACATGGATTACATGAGTTTAATATCTCTCTGCCCCAGACAGTAAACTACGTGAGGGCAAGGACAGTCTGCTTTGTTCTCTACCCTTTGCTCAGCTCACAACGGAGTGCTTTTCACATGGTGGATACAGTTAAATATGTGTTGAATCAATCTCTTCTGTATTTCATCGCCTAGTTTTGATGTTTATCATATTTGGTTCAAAGTTCTAAAATTTAAAACAAGTAATAATTCCAACTTAAAATAGTGAGGTTGGGACTTCCCTGGTGGTCCAGTGGCTAAGACTCCGAGCTCCCAATGCAGGGGGTCCAGGTTCAATCCCTGGTCAGGGAACTAGATCCCACATGCCACAACTAAGAGTTTGCAAGTCGCAACTAAAGACCCCACATGCCACAACTAAAAGATCCTGCACGCCGCAACTAAAGATCCCGTGTGCCACGACGAACACGTGAGGCAGCCAAATAAATAAATAAATAATATTTTTTTAAGATAGTGAGCTTGAAACTTCTTTTTAAAGTTAACATGTATATGCTACAGAGCAGTCCTTTCATGGTACTGACGACAGACAGCAACGATAGCAACATCAGGTGAGACTGTTATGGTAAGAACCTCTTATTTAACCCAAGGAGCATCTGGTTCCTTGTTTGGGTAAGACAAGGCACAAGAGGGCCATGCAGCCTTCTGATACAATGATAATAACGAGAGAATAAACATTACCCACAATAACAATCTGGACAGAAACAGGGTCCAACCACTATACAAATGCATAACCAAAAATAATTTTACACTATTCCAACTGAATACAAACGTTACAGAAAAGAACAAGTCTTCCAATTCCCTTCACCCCTTCACCCAGGTGACACACAGCACCACCTGCTGCCCGTTGGCACAGGGACCCTCTGGAACCAAACCCATGTTTTCAAAATAGGACACCCATTCTTTTCCTTTTACCCACATTCCAGGACTAGAGAAGGGTTCCAGGAGCTGGGGAAGAGTGAGGAGGAAGACGGGATAATTTTGCCTCCTCTTTGTCACTGACACTCAGTGGGGGAAAACGATCACTGATGCTTTTACCTCTCTAAGGGATTTAATTCTTGGTGCAGTTACTAACAGTTATGGGGCAGACAGGCATGGGGGCGGGGGCGCTGGGAGTTCTGCCTGTATAAGGACAGAAGACCCATCAAACTGAGTGGAGGTCCGTCAAACAACCTCTTCAGCTAAGGTTGACAAAAGTGGAAGACCCCTTCCAGCGTGGACCCACTCTCACTCTTACCATTTTCTCCAAGGTACCCTGGGACGTGTTTTTGTCCCTCAGCTTTAGCAGCGTCATGAAGATCACCCTTGTTTCCTACCAACACGATAGGAGTGCTCTCATGGGCTGCAGCCTACCACGAAGAAAAGGAAAAATTGTGCACACGTCACACATTGGACAAGTTATGAGGATGATGACAACAAGAACTACCATTTCCAAATGCCCCTTAAGTGCCACGTGATGTATACACAAGATCTTCAAACCTCAAACTATCTCTAAAAGGAGCCAAACTTTCTCCCATTGCCAGGTGAGAAAACTGAAATTCAGAGAGGTTAAATAAGACCTTGGAAGGACCAAGGCCAGGGTGGTCCAAACTGATTCCATCACCCTTGCCACTATATAAACCAATAAAACTCAAGAGGCGTGACCACAAAACTCTACTCGGCTGTGGTGCCCACATAATTTTCCACAACTTTCACTCCAAACAGTGGTGATTACAAATCAACTTCATTACCTCAGGTATAAAACGCACAAGAATTCCCTCAGCTACAATGGGACAAAAATGGAGTCTGGGGCTTCCCTGGTGGCGCAGTGGTTGAGAGTCCGCCTGCCAATGCAGGGGACACGGATTCGTGCCCCGGTCCGGGAGGATCCCACATGCCGCGGAGCGGCTGGGCCTGTGAGCCATGGCCGCTGAGCCTGCGCGTCCGGAGCCTGTGCTCCGCAACGGGAGAGGCCACAACAGTGAGAGGCCCGCGTACCGCAAAAAAAAAAAAAAAAAAATGGAGTCTGAAAGTTCCACACTCACTGCTCTCTGGTTTATAGCAAAAGCAAAATACAAGGGCCCTAAAAGTCAACATTTTTCTTGAGAGGAGTCACTGAGCGATCACTCAACGTAACAGACTCTTAAGATTAATGCCCCCAAATCAGCACAGCACGCTGTCACACAGCCCCGACACTCACAGGGGAGCTGGCGAGCGCAGCGGAAGGGCTGAGAGGCAGGGTTAAGCTTGAGACCCCACCAATCCCACCACGTGGCCGCTCACTGGCTGCGTGAAGTCAGGCAAGTCTGTTCCTGGTTCTGCCTCACCTTCCCTATCTGTAAAATGAAGGGATCAGCAAGGGCACATCCCCTTTCAGCAGGCGGGATGAGAAGGGAGGACAAGCAGACAACCCTTGCTCTGGATCCTGAACAAGAGAGACAGCAGCCCTGACTGAGACGTGGGGAATGACCCTTTGCGGTGCCTAAAGACATCCAGGTGTTCATCCACTTCGGTGTCACACCTGATACAGCATCAGGAAATGAGCCTCAGGAACAAGGAATCTGTATTCGACTTCCTTTCTTTTCAGACCATGTTCCTCCAACTGAATGTACCAGAGTGAAGTAAAAGCGAAAGGGAGAAGGAAATGAAAGGCTTTCCCTAAAACTGGACACCCCACTCATTAAGGTGTTAAGTAATTGCGTTCGGTGGGGAACTGCTCAGGATCCAAGGGGGCATCACGTGGAAGCCATGAATCAAATATTTGCTTAAGGGCTTCCCTGGTGACACAGTGGTTGAGAATCTGCCTGCCAATGCAGGGGACACGGGTTCGAGCCCTGGTCTGGGAGGATCCCACATGCCGCGGAGCAACTGGGCCTGTGAACCATAACTACTGAGCCTGCGCGTCTGAAGCCTGTAATACGCAACAAGAGAGGCCGCGATAGTGAGAGGCCCGCGCACCGCGATGGGGAGTGGCCCCCGCTCATCGCAACTAGAGAAAGCCCTCGCACAGAAACGAAGACCCAACGCAGCCATAAATAAATAAATAAATTTTAAAAATTAAAAAAAAAGGACTACTTTAAAAAAAAATATATATATATATATATATATATATATTTGCTTAAGTAAGCCAAGGGTCTGAGCGTCTAAATGACTTCCCAAAGTCATACAGGAACATACTGGCACCTCCTTCAAGTCCTGACTCAAATATCACCTTCTGGTGTGGCTACCCTGACCACACTACCTGCAGCCCCCTGCCTCACCGTAAGGCCCGTTATCCAGCTCTCTTTTTGTTTTCATAACATTTATCACTTTCTATCATTCTACTTATTTTATTTAAGTTTGTTGTGTGTTATGCCTCCCCCACTGGAGCACAAGCTCCATAAGGGTAGGGCTCTGTTTTATTAATGGATATATTGCAAGCACGAGTCCAGTACACACACAAAGCAGGTATTTCAGAAATATTTTTGAATGTGTAAAAGAGATCAATATTGTTTGAATATTGTAAATATTCAAACAATAAATGATTTATGACAGGTAAGTAAATGGTCTTCATTTTTTATAAGATTTTGTAACCCAGTGATTTTCAATCGAAGTGTATTAATTATTCATTCAGAGGGTCCATTCACCACTGACATTCTACTGCTTCTCAACCCTCTGGCTTATCCCAACGATCTCACCATTAGTTTCTACCCATATTTATAGTGGTCATATAAATCATCCCAATACAATTTCCTCAAATTAGAAAAGGTAAGCCATGGCAAAGGTTCACTGTGATAAGTGAAAAGTCAAACGCCAAGTGGCATCTAATTTTTTCTACATAACAAATTCAAGAATTCATCTTGAATACAGTTTTCTTCCTTTTTAGACCATATGAAAGGTAATACGAATAGCTAAAAAGGTCACTTAGCATATGTAGGTGCGTATTTAGCAAATTATGGCCATGGGGCCCCTGGCACAGGCCACAGCTGGTCACTAAGGGCTATTTCAACCCTGTGGCCGACCCTGCCTTTTGTGCCTCCTTTCCTTGAATATAATCCAAAGTCTTAAAATGAAGACCAAATCCAACAGTTCCAACAATAAAATGTTTTGCTACAGATCTTAAATATCTGTAGGTATGAGTGAGCTGGGATTATCCATTCTCACCGGATTCTCCGAACTCACTGGTCTATCCCAGGGAGGTCATCTGTTCCCTTGAGTAGATGCCTCTCCTCTACACACTAACTACCCTGGAGATCCTTTCTTGACATCAAAAGATTTTTTTTCTTAATTTGCTGCACACTCTGGTGCTTAATCAAAGGAGCAAACGATGTTGAATCAGGAGGTCCCATTTCCCCTTCTACTCCTAACCCCTAAATAACCAAAAACCAGTGTCATACACTTTCTATGCCTTAGGTTTCTCATAAAAAGTGAGAATAACATTACATTTCTTACTTCCTTTCTCAGATATGTTACAGAGATGAATATAACATGTGGGAAATTTTGTGAAATAAAATACTATATAAATGTCAACACGCTTTCATTGTGTTTATAATAATTTTAAGTCGTGATATTTCAGTTGAACAAAATGCATGTTTATTTATCATTGTCTAAGTCTTACTGCAATTTCAACCAGTCATTTCTTAAATCACTTCTCTAGTTAGAAAGAAAACACTCATTCTGGTGATTTACAGGGTATGAAATAGGCCCAACTGAAGAATCTAGAGGCTAACCTGAGATCAGACAGCAATCAGTTCTCTGTTCAGCCACCACTGCACTTAAAGCCTGTTAAAATTATAGATAATAGACTTACTCGAAAAATTGTATTAGCCACCAGTTTTGTTTTGTTTTTCTCCGGGAGAGCATGCTAAACCATGGCTTGAACTGTAGTGTCACGGTTATTAATGACTGTTGGTAGCACACTAACCGTGGTCAAAATCATTTCCTACTTTAAAAAGTATTTACCATGAAACCAAAGGATATGAAAGCTCCCCAGATGAAAGACACCATCTTACTGGAGCAAAACAAAGCACAGACAGTTACCACACATGTTTAAAATACCAACTGGTTATTTCAGTGGTACTTTGAGATACGTAAATCACCCAAATCACTACCAGAAAGAATAAGGTCGAGAACACAGGTCTCTATGCTATAGAATTTGGACCTGGCACAAGCTCACACCCAGGTGGTATCTCACCTATGCCTCTAGCACACATGGAGGCCCTATTATACCTCCAATCACACTACACACCCAGCCCCATCACCCCCTTGTTTGTGAGAGCTGCTGCTCCTTCTTGGGCTGCCTGAATTTTCATTCACTGCCCATGGGGTTCTGATTTTATCTATAAGAAAACACAGAAGTTATCTTTTTTCCCCAGAAGCTCACTTGAGTAGTGTCCTTGGCTCAGTGGGAACTTGCCCAGCTACCAAGGAAGAGACCAGTACTGCCAGATGCCACTGGGAACCCCACATCTCACATCCAGTTCTTCCTGATGGCCTGGATCAGTGGCTTCTAATCAAGTTCGTTTTGACAAAGAAGAGAAAGTGCATTTTCCAAGACAGCCTGTGACTCTCCTGTGTAACTCTTTTGTTTCTCTGTTTTCACTTCTTACCTCAACCGTACCTTCCCATTCTCGTACATTGAGAAAGCTTTTCTCACATGTAACATCATACAGCAGCAAAACACCATCTGCTCTTCTGAAGTAAGACTTAAGCAATACTTCTGAATCTGGAAGAGAGAAAAGCAGATAAGTAACAGTTCTAATCAGTCAGTCAGTTTGGGGCTGCCTCATTCTTCAACTCTTTGATGCTCACTTTCTTCGCATCTTCTAAAATAACCCCCAATTGAGAAGAATCTAATAGCAGCCTATTACTGTGAAATAGCCATCCCCGAGGCCTAGAATGACTTGGTGAATGGTAACAACATAAGAATCTGGGTTGCTGATTTAGAAAAGCAAATCATTTTCTCCACCAAACAATCCCAAGAATGTCTACAAGCCTCAGAGCATAGCTTGAGAGCATAAGTTCTAAAAATTTCAGCCTCAGCAGCAAGCTACCAGATCCCATGTGGAGGTACAGAGAAGGATGGAAGAAGAGGCACATCAGAGAAAAATTATTTTGGGGGTGGTGGGTAGGGAATACTGTGCGTGGGTGGGAGAAGAACTACCCATGTGCAACACCACAGGGCACACACACAGGGTACGGGGTGCTCACCAGAGGAAGAGCACACCTCCACCCACATGTCCTAACTCTAAACCAGGTGCAGCACTTTACAGGACCTTAAATAGGGCCATGTCAACCATACATATTTTTTAAATGGCTTGTCTGTGCAAAACTCAGCAGAATTCAAAGCATTATGGAAAGCACTTGCCTCTCCTGCCCAGCCGTATCCCAGTGCTGCAGGGCTGTTAGCTCTCCATCTACGACGAGAGTTTTCAATTGAAAATCAACTTCTGAAAAAAATATGAGGACATGGAGAACATGATGTAAATAATTCCATTGGTTTTTACTTTCAAGCCTTATTTGGATGAGACAAGGGCCAGTAAGCCAAAGTTCAGTGAGGTAGAAAGAAATGAATCTGGCCTTCAAGAGGAGTAACCTTCACAAATTAATTATAAGTCAGACCACAGACATGTGCACAGATGCACATCTGCAGGTTGGCTGACTTGGGGAAGGATTTGATCTATAGACAAAAGGAAAATCTATGTTCTATTTGCCCATGTAATTAGATGGACTCAGTTATATCTGTGTGTGTGCATGCACATAAATGTCTATGTATATATGTATATATGCAGGTATACTCTGTGTATGTATACAGGGTACGCTCTCTAGCAACCGAACCAAATATTGTGGTATTTTTATGAATCAAACTGAAGTGAACTTTCAAATTTGTTATCTTGAAGAGTATAACAGAGAACCACAAATTTACAAAGACACCCACTGTGTAAACCCCCCAAGTGGTAAACCGGGCCCAGATGTAAAACTGGGTTCCAGAAGTAAACCCTCAGATGTAAACCCCCCCAGTCGTAAACATGGGGCCCAGATGTAAACCTGGGTGGAAGCCATAACCTGCTCAGACGCCAGCCGAACTCCCCGATGCTGCGCGCAGGAGCAGAGAAGGCGAGCGCCCAACGTCCCACATGACTCACACCCGAGCCCGGACCTCAGGCAACTGCAACTGACCTGGAAGCCCCTGACAGGAGGCCACCCCTCAGGTGTCTCCAGGACCCGAGGAGAGGAGCCCCCGACAGGATGCCCGGCCTTCAGGCAACTCCGTGACAGGATGGCTGACCGAGCCGTGCAGCTGACAGGGTCTTGGTGCTCCGGCCGGGTGTCAGGGCTGTGCCTCTGAGGTGGGACAGCCGAGTTCAGGACATTGGTCCAACAGGGACCTCCTGGCTCCACGTAACATCAAACGGCAAAAGGTCTCCCAGAGATCTCCAATTCAAAGCTAAGACCCAGGTCCACTCAAAGACCAGCAAGCTCCAGTGCTGGAAACCTTATGCCAAACAAGTAGCAAGGCAGAAACACAACCCCACCCATTAGCAGAGAGGCTCCATAAAATCACAATAAGGTCACAGACACCCCAAAACACAACACCGGATGCGGTCCTGCCCACTGGAAAGACAAGATCCAGCCTCATCCACTAGAACACAGACACTAGTCTCCTCCACAAGGAGGCCTACACAACCCACTGAAACAACCTTAGCCACTGGGGGCAGACAACAAAAACAACGGGAACTGCAAACCTGCAGCCTGCGAAAAGGAGACCCCAAACACAGTAAGTTAAGCAAAATGAGAAGACAGAGAAACACACAGCAGATGACGGAGCAAGGTAAACACCCACCATACCAAACAAATGAAGAGGAAATAGGCAGTCTACCTGCAGAAGAATTCAGAGTACTGACAGTAAAGATGACCCCAAATCTCAGAAATAGAATGGAAAAAAAACAAGAAACATCTAACAAAGACCTAGAAGAACTAAAGAGCAAACAAACAATGATGAACAACACAATAAATAAATTAAAAACTCTCTAGAAGGAATCAATAGCAGAATAACTGAGGCAGAAGAATGGATAAGTGACCTGGAAGATACAATAGTGGAAATAACTACCAGAGAGCAGAAAGAAGAAAAAAGAATGAAAAGAATTCAGGATAGTCTCAGAGACCTCTGCGACAACATTAAATGCACCAACATTCAAATTATAGGGGTCCCAGAAGAACAAGAGAAAAAGAAAGGGGATGAGAAAATATTTGAAGAGATTATACTTGAAAACTTCCCTAATACAGGAAAGGAAATAGACAATCAAGTCGAGGAAGCACAGAGAGTTCCATACAGGATAAATCCAAGGAGAAACACTCCAAGACACATATCAATCAAACTATCAAAAATTAAATACACACAAATAAATATTAAAAGCAGCAGGGGAAAAGCAACAAATAACATACAAGGAAATCCCCATAAGGGGATTTCAGCAGAAACTCTGCAAGCCAGAAGGGAGTGGCAGGAAATATTTAAAGTGATGAAAGAGAAAAACCTACAACCAAGATTACTCTACCCAGCAAGGATCTCATTCAGATTCGACAGAGAAATTAAAAACTTTACAGACAAGCAAAGACTAAGAGAATTCAGCACCACCAAACCAGCTTTACAACAAGTACTAAAGCAACTTCTAGGCAGGAAACACAAGAGAAGGAAAAGACCTACAATAAAAAACCCAAAACAATTAATAAAATGGTAAAAGGAACATACATATCAATAATTACCTTAAATGTAAATGGATTAAATGCTCCAACCAAAAGACACAGGCTTGCTGAATGGATACAAAAACAAGACCCATATATATGCTGTCTACAAGAGACCCACTTCAGACCTAGGGACACATACAGACTGAAAGTGACAAGATGGAAAAAGATATTCCATGCAAATGGAAATCAAAAGAAAGCTGGAGTATCAATTCTCATATCAGACAAAATAGACTTTAAAATAAAGACTATTACAAGAGACAGAGAAGGACACTCCATAATGATCAAGGGATCAATCCAAGAAAAAGATATAACAATTGTAAATATTTATGCACCCAACATAGGAGCACCTCAATACATAAGGCAAATACTAACAGCCATAAAAGAGGAAATCGACAGTAACACATTCATAGTAGGGGACTTTAACACCCCACTTTCACCCATGGACAGATCAATCAAAATGAAAATAAATAAGGAAACACAAGCTTTAAATGATACATTAAACAAGATGGACTTAATTGATATTTATAGGACATTCCATCCAAAAACAACAGAATACACTTTCTTCTCAAGTGCTCATAGAACACACTCCAGGATAGATCATGTCTTGGGCACAAATCAAGCCTTGGTAAATTTAAGAAAATTGAAATTGTATCAAGTATCTCTTCTGACCACAACACTATGAAACTAGATATCAATTACAGGGAAAAATCTGTAAAAAATACAAACAGATGGAGGCTAAACAATACATTACTAAATAACCAAGAGATCACTGAAGAAATCAAGAAGAAATCAAAAAATACCTAGAAACAAATTACAATGTAAACACAATGACCCAAAAACTATGGGATGCAGCAAAAGCAGTTCTAAAGGGAGGTTTACAGTGATGCAATCTTACCTCAGGAAACAAGAAACAGCTCAAACAAACAACCTAACCTTACACCTAAAGCAATTAGAGAAAGAAGAACAAAAATTCCGCAAAGTTATCAGAAGGAAAGAAATCACAAATGATGAATTGGGAGATTGGGATTGACATATATATACTAATATGTAAAAAATGGATAACTAATAAGAACCTCCTGTATAAAAATATAAATTAAATAAAATTCAAAAATTCAAAAAAAAATAGAAATGAAAAAGGAGAAGTAACAAGTCACACTGCAGAAATACAAAGGACCATGAGAGATTACTACAAGCAACTTTATGCCAATAAAATGGACAACCTGGAAGAAATGGACAAATTCTTAGAAAAGCACAACCTTCTGAGACTGAACCAGGAAGAAATAGAAAATATAAACAGACCAATCACAAGCACCGAAATTGAAACTGTGATTAAAAATCTTCCAACAAACAAAAGCCCAGGACCAGATGGCTTCACAGGTGAAGTCTATCAAACATTTAGAGAAGAGCTAACACCTATACTTCTCAAACTCTTCCAAAATATAGCAGAGGGAGGAACACTCCCAAACTCATTCTTTGAGGCCACCATCGCCCTGATACCAAAACCAGACAAAGATGTCACAAAGAAAGAAAACTACAGGCCAATATTACTGATGAACACAGATGCAAAATCCTCAACAAAATACTAGCAAACAGAATCTAACAGCACAATAAAAGTATCATACACATGAACAAGTGGGGTTTATCCCAGGAATGCAAGGATTCTTCAATATATGCAAATCAATCAATGTGATAAACCATGTTAACAAATTGAAGGAGAAAAACCATATGATCGTCTCAATAGATGCAGAAAAAGCTTTCGACAAAATTCAACACCCATTTATGATAAAAACTCTCCAGAAAGTAGGCATAGAGAGAACTTACCTCAGCATAATAAAGGCCATATATGGCAAACCCACAGCCAACATCATTCTCAGTGGTGAAAAACTGAAACCATTTCCTCTAAGATCGGGAATAAGACAAGGTTGTCTACTCTCACCACTATTATTCAACATAGTTTTGGAATCTTTAGCCACAGCAATCAGAGAAGAAAAAGAAATAAAAGGAATCCAAATCAGAAAAGAAGAAGTAAAGCTGTCACTGTTTGCAGATGACATGATACAACACATAGAGAATCCTAAAGATGCTATATCAGAAAACTACTAGAGCTAATCAGTGAATTTGGTAAAGTAGCAGGATACAAAATTAATGCACAGAAATCTCTGGCATTCCTATACACTAATGATGAAAAATCTGAAAGAGGAATTAAGGAACACTCCCATTTACCACTGCAACAAAAAGAATAAAATACCTAGGAATAAACCTACATAAGGAGACAAAAGACCTGTATGCAGAAAACTGTAAGAAACTGATGAAAGAAATTAAAGATGATACAAACAGATGGAGAGATATACCATACTCTTGGATTGGAAGAATCAACATTGTGAAAATGACTATACCACCCAAAGCCACCTACAGATGCAATGCAATCTCTATCAAACTACTAATGGCATATTTCACAGAACTAGAAAAAATTTCACAATCTGTATGGAAACACAAAAGACCCCAAATAGCCAAAGCAATCTTGAGAAAGAAAAACACAGCTGGAGAAATCCTGCTCCTGGACTTCAGACTATACTACAAAGCTACAGTAATCAAGACAGTATGATACTGGCACAAAAACAGAAATACAGATCAATGGAACAGGATAGAAAGCCCAGAGATAAACCCACACACATATGGTCGCCTTATTTTTATAAAGGAGGCAAGAATATACAATGGAGAAAAGACAGCCTCTCCAATAAGTAGTGCTGGGAAAACTGGACAGTTACATGTAAAAGAATGAAACTAGAATGCTCCCTAACACCATACACAAAAATAAACTCAAAATGGATTAAAGACCTAAATGTAAGGCCAGACACTATAAAACTCTTAGAAAAAAACAAGGCAGAACACTCTATGACATAAATCACAGCAAGATCCTTTTTGACCCACCTCTTAGAGAAATGGAAATAAAAACAAAAAAAAAACAAATGGGACCTAATGAAACTTCAAAGCTTTTGCACAGCAAAGGAAACCATAAACAAGACAAAAAGACAACCCACAGAATGGGAGAAAATATTTGCAAATGAAACAACTGACAAAGGATTAATCTCCAAAATTTACAAGGAACTCATGCAGCTCAATATGACAAAAACAAACAGCCCAATCCAAAAATGGGCAGAAGAACTAGACATATCTCTAAAGAAAATATACAGATTGCCAATAAACACATGAAAGGATGCTCAACATCACTAATCATCAGAGAAATACAGATCAAAACTACAATGAGGTATCACCTCATACCGGTGAGAATGGCCATCATCAAAAAATCTAGAGACAATAAATGCTAGAGAGGGTGTGGAGAAAAGGGAATCCTCTTGCACTGTTGGTGGGAATGTAAATTGATACAGCCACTATGGAGAACTGTATGGAGGTTCCTTAAAAAACTAAAAGTAGAACTACCATATGACCCAACAATTCCACTACTGGGCATATATCCTGAGAAATCCATAATTGAAAAAGAGTCGCATACCACAATGTTCATTGCAGCTCTATTTACAATAGCCAGGATATGGAAGTAACCTAAGTGTCATCAACAGATGAATGGATAAAGAAGATGTGGCACATATATACAATGGAATATTACCCAGTCATAAAAAGAAACGAAATTGAGTTATTTGTAGTGAGGTGGATGGACCCCGGGTCTGTCATACAGAGTGAAGTAAGTCAGAAAGAGGAAAAACAAATACCGTATGGTAACACATATATATGGAATATAAAAAAGAAAAAAAATGGTTCTGAAGAACCTAGGGGCAGGAGAGGAATAAAGACGCAGACGTAGAGAATGGACTTGAGGACATGGGGAGTGGGAAGGGTAAACTGGGATGAAGAAATTGGCATGGACATATATACACCACCAAATGTAAAATAGATAGCTAGTGGGAAGCAGCAGCATAGCACAGGGAGATCAGCTCGGTGCTTTGTGACCACCTAGAGGGGTGGGTTAGGGAGGGTGGGAGGGAGACACTAGAGGGAGGAGATATGGGGATATATGTATATGTATAGCTGATTCACTTTGTTATAAAGCAGAAACTCACACACCATTGTAAAGCAATTATACTCCATAAAGATGTTAAAAAAAAAAAAAAGACACCCCTTGTGAAGAGGGTAGTCAATCTGTTCTAACGTTTCTGGTTATCAAAATAAGAACTCTTTAGAAGAAGAAAAATAAATTATAATTTGCATATTTTCAAGTCCTTTTTCTGATTATTATGCAAATTTGAGAAACCATGACACTACCTTTTCCTTGTTCTGAGAGGTATTATTCATATATTCTGTTGTGAAGGAGGGGAGGGAACATACACCCAGCCATGATTTTGAACATAATGGCAAAAAGGCCATCAGTAAGATCACTTTATCAACATCCAATGACACCTGATCAGAAAGGCTTTCCCTGGGCACCCTGTGTAAAAGTGCACCTCTCCCAAACCTCATTCTTTCAATTTGCTTTTCATCCATTTCCTTCCTTTGGATGTAAGTTCCTTTCAGGCTGGGACTTCGTCGATTTTGTTTACTGCGTGCCAGTACTCCTACAACAGTATGTGACTCACAGCAGGACTCAGGAAATGCTTGCTGCATAAATGAATCTGTCATTTCTGGCTCTAAACTTGGTTTGGTTGATTTCGCTGGGTAAGTAAATACCTAAGTCCTTTGTTAGTCTTCCTTTCCCAAATTTAGGCCTTAGCCAAAACAGAGGAGGACTATAGACAAGGACAAACACACACACCTACCTATATATATATGTATTGTACAGAGAGAGAGAAAGGGAGAGATCCATGTATCTGTGTATGTAATTCCTAGAGAAAACAGAATCAAGCTAAAGAAGGTCTTTTTCCCATTATCCACTGACAAAGGAACCTTACCCAGGGTGTCACCTGTACTCCCTCAAAATTCATCCTTGCAAAGTCTCATGAGGAAACTTGGCTTCCCCACTGCAGCATCCCCGGCCAGCACAATCTTGTAAGGCTTCTGCAAGCCGTAGGATTTATGGTTACCATCCACCATGTCCATCTAGGGAAAGAAAGCCACAGTGGATGACAAAGGTAGTGCCAGCTTTCTTCCTAGTAAGTTAGATGGCACAAAAATGAAGTGTTCATGAATAAAAGTGCCCCCAAAGCCACCTGCCTGTGGTGAAAGGGCCGAGATGGGCTTTCTTGAGGAGCTACTAACAACGTGGCCTTCACTAGCAGACCCCTCGGGCTTCTAATCCAGGATAGAAGCCACACCTTCTGAGCCACCTTCATCCCTTATATCAGGAACCTGTTTTTTTATTAAAAAGTCAGCCATTATAAAGCAAAGTCTTTCGTTACACATATACATCATTAAGTAAAAAGAAGAAAAATATGCACCTGAATCTACGTCAACGCTGTTATGGAACAAAGTGGCCTCAAAAGGAAACCTGTGAGAGTTTTCCCTAACTTAGTAGAGAAAAACATTCTCCTGTGTTTCACATGTATGACCTTTAAAACAATGCCCATGACAGATAAAGGTCAAATAGGGTGATATATGTATTTCTACTGAAGATCAGGCCTAGGAGAGCAGTGATTTCGGGGCTCACATCTGTGTCTGAAGTATCACCCCCAAAGCTCTCCTGCAAGCTCTGCAACCTTCAGAATCTCCTCTGCTGCTTGTACTCCACCTCCGAGTCATACTCGGAATCTTTCAGGGTAGACAAGCTGTTCTCGGGCAGGCTGTCAACATCACAATTCACCCTCCGCATGGGATCACAAAGGGCCAGTGAGCTGCAGTCCTCACCCGTGTAGGGAGAGTGGGATGACCGGGTGACAAAGGAGAGGACCGCTACCTAAGGGCTGGCGATACTCAAGATGACACAGCAGTGGAATCAGACAGCAATAGAATCAAGAAGACCGATAATCTCATTCTTCCCAAGAGCCACAATGTATTCCACGATTAAGCATCAGGGGAAATAAAATCCTCAGAGCAATATCGTTCATTCTATGCAACAATCAATTAAGATAAAAACATTTAAATCAAACGTTTAATAAATGAAGCTATCTTCTAAAAATCACCATCTTTATTTCCTGATACAAAAAGAATTAGAATGCCCAGGATGCAAATGCAATCTCAAGTTGTATTAAGAAAATGTATACAGAATATGTGAACCTTTCTACTCTAATGTGGTCAGACCATATTCTGAACAGCATATCCATTTCTGGATAATATCTCTACTGAAAAGGGATGCCAAGGGCTTCCCTGGTGGCTCAGTGGTTAAGAATCTGCCTGCCAATGCAGGGGACATGGGTTCGAACCCCGGTTCGGGAAGATCCCACATGCCACAAAGCAACTAAGCCCGTTCACCACAACTACTGAGCCTGCGCTTTGGAGCCCACAAGCCACAACTACTGAAGCCCATGTGCCTAGAGCCCATCCTCTGCAATAAGAGAAGCCACTGCAATGAGAAGCCTGCACACTGCAACAAAGAGTAGCCCCCCGCTCGCTGCAACTAGAGAAAGCCCACGTGCAGCAACGAAGACCCAAAACAGCCATAAATTAATAAATATTTTTTTTAAAAAAGGGATGCCAAGAACCTGGATGAGAAAGGCAACTGATGACGTGAGACTTAAAACATTCAGGTCAGTGCACTCGGCTTAAGCTGTAATGGTTTCTCTCTTCAAATACTTGAAGAACTGACACAGGAAGAATACATTCTCTCAGGTTGCACAAGACAAAATAAAGGCCAACTGAATTTTTCTGGGAGTCACATACCTAATCAACATGGTGAGAAATGACAGGTAATTAGAAATGTGTCGCCCTGTGGCCATCATCAAAAACTCTACAAACAATACATGCTGGAGAGGGTGTGGAGGAAAGGGAACCCTCTTGCACTGTTGGTGGGAATGTAAATTGATATAGCCACTATGGAGAACAGTATGGAGGTTCCTAAAAAACTAAAAATAGAACTACCATACGACCCAGCAATCCCACTACTGGGCATATACCCTGAGAAAACCATAATTCAAAAAGAGACATGTACCACAATGTTCACTGCAGCACTATTTACAATAGCCAGGACATGGAAGCAACCTAAGTGTCCATCAACAGATGAATGGATAAAGAAGATGTGGCAGGAATAAAGACGCAGAAGTAGAGAATGGACTTGAGGACACGGGGAGGGGAAAGGGGAAGCTGGGATGAAGTGAGAGAGTAGCACTGACTTACATACACTACCAAATGTAAAATAGATAGCTAGTGGGAAGCAGCTGCATAGCACAGGGAGATCAGCTCAGTGCTTTGTGACCACCTAGAGGGGTGATAGGGAGGGTGGGAGGGAGACGCATGAGGGAGGGGATATGGGGATATATGTATACATATAGCTGATTCACTTTGTTATACAGCAGAAACTAACACAAAATTGTAAAGCAATTATACTCCAATAAAGATGTTAAAAAAGAAAAAACAAGGGCTTCCCTGGTGGCACAGTGGTTAAGAGTCCGCCTGCCAATGCAGGGGACGCGGGTTTGAGCCCTGGTCCAGAAAGATCCCTCGTGCCACAGAGCAACTAAGCCCGTGTGCCACAGCTACTGAGCCTGCGCTCTACAGCCTGTGAGCCACCACTGCTGAGGCTGTGTACCACAGCTACTGAAGCCCAAGCACCTACAGCCCGTGCTCCGCAACAAGAGAAGCCACCGCAATGAGAAGCCCACACACTGCAATGAAGAGTGGTCCCTGCTTGCCACCACTAGAGAAAGCCTGTGTGTAGCAACAAAGACCCAACCTAGCCAAAAATAAATAAGTAAATAAATTTATGGAAAAAAAAATAAAATAAAAGTAAACTATTCTTATCTGCCCAAAGAGTATTTTCATTACAATATGTAAAAATATAAAATAAGTTATATTTTTGCTAGAGTTCTTAGAAAAACGACGAAACTAAAACAAATATACAAGATAAAATCCAGTAAGGCCACAAAAGCAATAAAATTAAATTTACAAGATGATTTTAAGTTTTGTTTAAAAATTGTTATTGAAGTATAGTTGATATATATTATATAAATGACAGGTATGCAATATAGTGATTCACAATTTTTAAAGGTTATACTCCATTTATAGTTATTGTAAAATACTGGCGATATTCTCCATGTTGTACAATATATCCTTATAGCTTATTTTATGCCTAATAGTTTGTACCTTTTAATCTCCTATCCCTATATTGCCCCTCCCCACTTCCTTCTCCCCACTGGTAACCACTAGTTTGTTCTTTATATCTGTGAGTCTGCTTCTTTTTGTTATACCCACTAGTTTGTTGTATTTTTTGGATTCTACATATAAGTGATATCATATAGTATTTGTCTTTCTCTGTATGACTTATTTCACTTAGCATAATGCCCTCCAAATCCATCCATGTTGCCGCAAATAGCACAATTTTATTCGTTTTTATGGCTGAGTAGTATTCCATTGTATGTATAGACCACATCTTCTTTATCCTTCCTTCTTTGATGGACACTTAGGTTGTTTCCATATCTTGGCAATTGTAAGTAATGCTGCTGTGAACACTGGGTGCATGTATCTTTTCGAATTAGTGTTTTTGTTTTTTTCTGATATATACCCAGGAGTGGAATTGCTGGGTCATATGGTAGTTTTAGTTTTTGAGAAACCTCCATACAGTTTTCCAGAATGGCTGCACCAATTTACATTCCCACCAACAATGTATGAGGGTTCCCTTTTCTCTACATCCTCACCAACATTTGTTATTTGTGGTCTTTTTGATGACAGCCATTCCGACAGGTGATATCTCATTGTGGTTTTGATTTGCATTTCCCTGATGATTACCAATGTTGAGCATCTTTTCATGGGCCTGTTGACCGTCACATTTCCTCTTTGGAAAAATGTCTATTCAGTTCTTCTGCCCATTTTTTACTCAGGTTGTTTGTTTTTTTGATGTTGAGTTATATGAGCTGTTTATATATGTTGGATATTAACCCTTTATGAGTCATACTATTTGCAAATATTTTCTCCCATTCAGTAAGTTGTCTTTTCGTTTTGTTTATGGTTTCCTTTGCTGTGCAAAAGGTTTTAAGTTTAATTGTTTCTTAAAAACAAAAAGGAAGGAAGAAAATAATCATTGGAGGCTTGCAGTTCAATACGGTGGACAGAATACATGAATTTGTCTTCTTTCCCTTTTGAGACCTCATTAATATGAAATTCCAAAGGAAATAAGCCAATAAAAGTTAAAAGACATGGTGTAGGAAGGGGAAGCTGGGGCGAAGTGAGAGAGTAGCATGGACATATATACACTACGGAATGTAAAATAGTTAGCTAGTGGGAAGCAGCAGCACAGCACAGGGAGATCAGCTCAATGCTTTGTGACCACCTAGAGGAGTGGGATAGGGAGGATGGGAGGGAGGCTCAAAAGGGAGGGGATATGGGGACATGTATATGCATATGGCTGATTCACTCTGGTGTACAACAGAAACTAACACAGTACTGTGAAGCAATTATACTCCAATAAAGATCTATTTTTAAAAAATTAAAAGAATGGAAGAGGGGCCCATCAGCAGTAAAGTGATTTAAACACATTGCTGGAAAAAGGAAACTGGATGGTAATGTGCTGACAAAGAGAAGAGAGTTGGGGAAAAGGAGGTCCAGAAGATGTGTGTTGAAGGTCCTACTGTAGAACAAAGAAGAGACAACTGGTCATGCAGAACCCCAGAGAGTGAGAAGGGGGGCTGAAAATAGAGATTAAAATTGTATACTAAGGCACACTGCCTCTCAAGCCCATAGCTGCTCTTACTCTAGGAAAGAAGAGCAGATAAGCCAGAGCTGATTCCAAATGCAACAAGACAGGGTTTGTCTTTTTAAAAATAACTGAATGATTCCCAAAAGGAAAGCTAAGGCTTCTCTCTAAACATCCATACCCCATGCACCTAGTAATCGGGGTCCCCTGTCTGACAGCCAGCTTCACACACAGAGCTCCAAGGAAGACCATCTCTCAGAGGAGATGCCTTGAGGTAAACAGATCTACTTGCTACATCAGCTACCTAAAATGATCTGAAATTCCAAGATGACATCTGGGTAGCAAGTTTAAAAAGCAATCAGTCCAATAAGAATAGAAATTTCCTGGACTCCAAAACTAGTACTTTCAAGGAGAAAAAAACAAATTCCATGCACTGCAAAGAATAAGTAAGTTGCAAGGTATCAGTGATATCATGAAGATGGCAGTTTCTTTTTACAAGAAACGAAAAACTCAACCAGAGAATCCAAGAGAAATAAGCAATTTTACAAGAAAGTCATGAACCAAACACAAAACCAATTAAGAGGTAGCAAAACTTGGAACTGGCAGTACATAAAGGGGATTCATCTGACCACAAAGCTGGGAACCTTCTCTTTTGAGTGGCATAGGAATAATGACTGGAGAGAAAGAAATGAGTTTCTCAGAACCAGTGGCATAAGGTGTTGACAATTATACTAAATTGGTAAACTTCTGTATAGTTCTTTACAGCCTTTAACATGCTCTCCCATAAATCATCTCCTACTCTCTTACAGGATAACCCTAAGAGGCAGGCAGGAAGTCTGGTATAAATGTGAAAGCACCACCCGTGTAAAGACAGAAAGACAACCCATTGCTTATTAGCTGAGTGACTTTGAACAAGTTATTAAACCTGGAACTCACTGTTCCCATCCATAAAAGTGGGGAATTTGCACTTTCCTCAGAGAAAGTTTGAGAATTGAATTTTTTTAATTATGAAAAAGAGCTTCATAAACTACAAAATCAATAAAATGTTAGTTATTAGGGTGACAGGACAGTTTATTATTAATCCCCATTTACAGATGAGAAGCTAATGATCAAAATGAGGAAGTCAACTGTCCCATGTATTACAGGCAGAAATTGGCAGGTCTTGATACGGACTCAGGTCTCGTCACTACTGACTCTCACTGTTCAGGGCCTGTTTGGTCTTCATCATATGCTGTATCAGGGCAAGAAACTCTGTCTCTTTTTGCAAACATTCTCTTAGTCTAAGATTTGGGATGACATAGAAATAAGTAAAGACAGTGGCTAGGAGAATCTGTGACTCTAGCATAAAGCAAAGGATTGGTCCATTCAAATTCTGTAATAAAAGCTTAGTATGTATGGTCTAATGACCTGTGGAAATCAAATATAAGGTTGACATTGATAATAATTTTCCAAAAAGGATATGGGGAGAATTCTTAATAATTCAGAGGTTTAAATAGCAATAACCCACAAAATGCAGTTAACTGTCAATCTCATTCAGTATAAATACTGGAAGAAGCATTAAAGGTTATCATATGAACAATCAGAGAAGCAAAGTGGTGTGCCCAAATTGCACAATGCCACTTTCATGGATGATTATTTTTTAAGCACCCGTTTTCATTTTAGCTGAGATAATTCCATTAGTTATGGAGACCATCCACATGCAGGAGGTGAATCCAGTACTGTGCTGGAGACAATGTGTACCAGCAGGTGAGAGGCTATTTATTTTAAGCATCTCTTCCCAAACTCTGTATTCAGTGATGTTGACTTGGGAGCGTGAAATCGGTAACGGCAGGAGTATTTATACCATGGAAATCGTCAAGTGCTACAAATCCCTCCTTCCCTTCCTCCCCTCTCCAGAGCCTGTTGTTATTAAACATCTACCAGCACAGCAGAGTGAAACAGACCCTACTCATTTTAGAAACCAAATAGAGCAAAGGCCAAAACCAATCACACCTTTGCTTTCACTTCAGCAGGTTCTCTCCTACTTCTTGCTCATCAGGGATCCTCTAGATCTGGAACTTTCCACAGAGAAGAGAAATATTCATTTCATTTAATAAACCTTCACTGAATACATGTACCTTGTAGTAAGCTGGGTGTAGGGCTGCATGACAAGGAAAGACCATTTCCCTACTGTCATAAGCAGACCCGGGACTTGAGGGCCCTTGGTTGGTAAAGACCAAGGAAAGAAAACTGAGGTTTGATGAACAAGTGTTCAGGGGATCAGAAATATTTATTAGATCTATGCAAAAGATAAGCTGCCCTTAGAAACAGAAACAGAAATGAGGTGCCTTAAAAAAAAATTTTTTTTTTTGCCAAGGAGTCCAATTTGATTCTGAAATCTGATCCATCTGCTGCTTCAATATGATTCCATATATTTTTAGTTGCTAATAATTTAGACACACTGAGATACTGATGGTATCCCTCAAAGTCCAGCTGCCACATACCTACCTTTCTGAGTTTCTTTATTGTCACTGTAGATCTCCCACTTCTGTTTCACGCTGAAGTCTGAGGTCACTGAGGGCTTCCTCAGCTTTGCATTTTTCCTGAAAGAAAAAAAAAAAGAAAGATTTTGTTCACTTAAATAGGTTCTTCAAAATCCTGTGGGTGAGAAACATTTTGCGTCAAAAAGGCTGATCCCAAGTCTCCTACAGAGATGGTGAGAAGAGATAAGGGGAGTAACCAAACTTTAGATGCCCAGTACTTCCATAATGGAAACCTACAAGAGTGAAAGAATTGAGGAATCTCGCAACCTACTTATACACGTCACCTGGGGTGACACCTCTATGACCACTACTCAATTGTGATAAGAGGGCTGTAACATATCAATTAACTAGCTAATTAATTACTGTTGTGTTTAATTAAAAGCTACTGGCACAGCCAAGGGCCCCAGTGCTTGCCTGAATCCTATCATGTCATCAGGACTCAGGAAGTCCTGGTGGGTTTACTGTTTTTCCAAGCGCTTACACCTTATCTAAATTCAAATCACATCACCTGCAAATTTCTATGCACGTGCTGCCCCTTATGCTGGTATTTCTCATATGTGTCACCCCTGGTGCAGAGAATGGCAGAAGGGCACCCCAGGAGGTCAGGGGCTGAAGCTCTCATGAGTCCAGATAACTTGGAATTTTTTTTCTCTTAACACATTATGGAAATTTATATCCTATGTGCAGTATTCAAATAAAGTTTTAAGTTTATAACTACTGGAATTGAGTGTAACAAGGCCTAAATAAATGGAGAATATACCAGGTTTGTTCATTATTTATTATTAAGATGCCAATTCTTCCCCAATTGATCTTTAGATGCAATTGAAGTCCAAGCAAACCCCCAGCAGGGGACTTCCCTGGTGGTCCAGTGGGTAGGACTCCAAGCTCCCAATGCAGGGGGCCCAGGTTCGATCCCTGGCCAGGGAACTAGATTCCACATGCATGCCGCAACTAAGACCTGGCACAGCCTAAATAAATAAATAATAAATAAATAAATATTAAAAAGAAAGAAACCCAGCAGGCTTTGTTTTTTAGTTTTGGGGGTTGTTGTTTTTTGGGGTATTTTTAGAAACTGACAACGTGATTCTATGGAAATTAGAGGACTTAAAATAGCCAGGACAACATCGAGAAATAAAAAAGTTGAAGAACTAACACTACCTGATTTTAAGACTTATCATAAAGCAATGGTCATCAAGACAATGTAACACTGGCATAAAGATAGACAACTCAATCAATGTAACAGAGCAGAGAGCTCAGAAATAAACCCAACACGAATACAGGAAACTGATTTTGGACAAAGTGCAAAAGCAATCCAGCAGAGATAGTCTTTTCAACAAATGGGCTGAAACAATTAGATATGCACGTGCAAAAAAATGAACTTTGATCCATACCTTGCAAAATGGATCCTAAATGTGAAACTTAAAACAATAAAACTTAATAGAAGAAACATAGGAGAAAATCTTTGCAAACTTGGGGTAGGCAAAGATTTCTTAAACACCAAAAGCATGATTTGTGAAAGAAAAAATGGACAAATTGGACTTCATCAAAATAAAACATTTCTACTCTTCAAAGACACTGTCAAATTAGTTCCGCTCATTTTATTCACAAGAAAATTCTGGTTTGGAGAACCATTTCTATGGCCACTCTACTCTCCTATCTCATTTCCTTCAAACGTCCCATCTTCTAAATCCTCTTATGTTCTCACTGTCCTCAAATATTTTGCACAGCACCCAACACATAATACATAAATTTTCAACAGAGGAGACAAATATATTATCTTGGTTGACTTCACATCATCCCATCCCTTAACTACTTTTTTTTTCAATTTTTGAGACTGAAGAGCTGGGAAACAGCTTTATCCCTCCCTAGTCAAAGTATATATATATATATATATTTTTTTTTTTTTTTTTTTTTTTTTTGCGGTACGCGGGCCTCTCACTGTTGTGGCCTCTCCCGTTGCAGAGCACAGGCTCCGGACGCGCAGGCTCAGCGGCCGTGGCTCACGGGCCCAGCCGCTCCGCGGCATGTGGGATCTTCCCGGACCGGGGCATGAACCCGTGTCCCCTGCATCAGCAGGCGGACTCTCAACCACTGCACCACCAGGGAAGCCCCTCAAAGTATATTTTAATATCAGTCTCTGATCAAAACCAAAACTCTTTGCATTTCCTATCTAGAAATCAAACCCTGCACATCAGTCAAGTCTCTCCCAAAAGTCACCTGTTCCATGAGGCCTGCCTGCCTGCCCTGATTCAACAAGAAATCCCTTCCCCTGCCACATTTTATCTGAAGCTCTGTGTACTGAGTTTTCTGTGGATGTTTATCTTCCCAGTTACCCTATTAGTCTCCATACCCCCTGCAGCACCCAGAGATCTGACCAGCAACAGATCCTGCATTAATGAATAAATGAGGTCGGAGCCCAGGGAAGGACACAGTGGGAGGTGAAGTGAAGAAGGCGGCGTTTTGTACTGGATCTGAGGCAGGTGAAGGACTCTGCTGCAGGGAGGGTAAAGAACACAGTGGTGAGGAAGGAGCAGGGGACCCTTGCCGGGCACAGGGTCAGGAAGGAGACAAACGATGGGAAATCTGATTGACAAGCTGAAAAGGGTCAATCCCCTTCTGAACACAGCGAGAAAGGAGAGATTCTAGAAAGCACAACACATTGCATCTGAAATCTACAGGCAAGAGCATACGCTCCACTTCAACCTGCTGGTTGCCTTCTCCTTCCCTTATTTTTCCTTCTTCTCCTTTTACATTGTTTCGAATGGGGGAGGTGCCCAATATTTCCTATATAAACTACACTAAGAAAGCTGAAAAGACTAAAAAATTATCAGCTGGAGAAACTGTCTGTCCTGCAGGGATCTGTAACTAATATTTCTGATATGCAGAGATCCCTTCGTTTTCTTCCACCTCAGATTTGTGTTTTTATGGGTCGAGGTTACTGAAATCGGAACTCTGGCTGAATGGCGAAAACAATGTTGTGAATCCTAAATATATTTCAATAACAAACTAGGATGCATTTTTAATAAAAGAATATTTATGTTTAAGTTTATAAACATTATTATATGTATGTAAGTCCCCACAAATTAAGTCACATGATTATGTAGATGAAAATGGACTTAAAATTCTGCGTAACATAGATTACCCACCACCAGCTTCTACAGAAGGTAAGGACTTGCTTGTCTTTCTAAATCTCCCAATGACGTCTTAATGTACCATAGAATCATGAGTACCAGTAAAGAGCTCATTTCCTCTCCTAAAATTAGAATATTCTGGGATATAAGTACATTCTAGCTGTTCACTCAGCAGCAAATGTATTTCTTGAATTCATATTTAATATATATTGAACACCTACTACTAACTATTGAATGATTGGCATTTAACTATATTATTATTGATATTGTGGAAGAATAACTGTTGGGTGCATACGCTATAGCCGAATTTTCTTCAACAGTTAAATCTTGACCTTACACTTGAGTATATATGATACTGGCAAGAAAATCTGTTGGAGATTGTGTACAACCTGCTCTGGCCTTCTTAAAAGTCTTTCTCAAAGGTTACAAGAGTTTGCTCTGAAAAATCATGTAATTAAATGAGAATTTCTTTTCTATGATGTCTTTGAACTATCTTAAAACTGTCTGTACACATGTAGAGTTTGTTTAGTTACTATACAAAAAACATATCACAAAAAGAAGTCTTTGATCTACTTTTAATTGAAAAATCATTGATTTTTACCTACCTACCCTGCTACCTAACCTTCAAACACAAAGATAAACCAATAATCGTTTTCCAGTCTCTCTGTTTTATGCAGATAGACCAAAAAATATCAAACTAAAACAAAATTATAGAGATTTTCTTACAAATTTTCTTCAACACATTTCCCCTTTAAAACAAAATGTTGTTGACATCTTCAATTTCAACATTTCAACAGTTAAAACCCTTTGAGACATCATTTCATTCAATGATGCCTGGGGTGTATTTTCCACAAGGTAGAAGTTTCCTGAGATACTCTCCACTTCATTGCTTCCCCAGAAACCTGCAGGAAATTTTAATTACTTTTTCATTTGATTTTCTAAAGAACCGAAGGGTGATTTTCTGGAATGTGCTTTTAAAAAGAAAGTAGCCGGGGCTTCCCTGGTGGCGCAGTGGTTGAGAGTCCGCCTGCCGATGCAGGGGACGCAGGTTCGTGCCCCAGTCTGGGAGGATCCCACATGCCGCGGAGCGGCTGGGTCCGTGAGCCATGGCCGCTGGGCCTGCGCGTCCGGAGTCTGTGCTCCGCAACGGGAGAGGCCGCAGCAGTGAGAGGCCCACGTACCGCAAAAAAAAAAAAAAAGTCGGTCTTTGGGACTTCCCTGGTTGCGCAGTGGTTAAGACTCCACGCTTCCAACGCAGAGGGCCCAGGTTTGATCCCTGGTCAGGGAAATAGATCCCACATGCATACCGCAGCTAAGAGTTTGCATGCCACAACCAAGACCCGGCGCAACCAAATACATAAATTAATTAATTAATAACAACAAAAAAAGTCAGTCTTCTCTTAATTGAGTCACCACTTAACTCACTGGCTTATCAGATAAGGAAAAAGCAATTTCAGCAGCTGTGTATTTACATTTATCTCAATTTACATTTTTCATCCCAAAACTTCATTGGTTTCCAGTTCTGGTTCCCTGAGGTATGAGCTACCCTCTCTCACCTGTGTGGATAACATCCCTTTTGGGCAGTACAACTGGCTTAAAAGCTACTAAACAAAACAGAAATACATGCTGAATGGCTTCTTTAAATGCACGTGGTACTAAAGAAGGAGCCATAATAAAGTTATTACAATAATCTGCTTGAGTGGACAAGGAGAACCCACAAAGCAGTAGTATCTGTTTACCTCCATGTACAGTTTTTGTAGCATTTTCCCAAGACTCAAAAAGAAAAAGCATTAAAGATAATCTCAATGACCAACCATTGGGCTGGGGGCCGAAGACACAGGTGCAAGCCCATATCTTGCTTATGGCTTCATATCAGCATAAGACTATGCCCACTCTTGGCTAGACGCCTACTTCTCACATGTATTCATAATATTATATATCCATGTTTTGTGTTTACCTTTCTAAATGACATAATTTCTACAAAGATAATTTAGAACTACGGTGTCTGCTTTGGGGAAAGTTCAAAATGAACAAAAGGGGGAAAGGAGTTAAAATATACATAAAAACAGAAAAGGAATAAAACTGCAAAAAAATACCAATTTCAAAATGATGGCAGCACTCCAGTCATCTGAAACTCACATATCTGGCACCATGAAGAATCCAAAAGAAGACTGAAAGTCAGGAAAGGATGAAAAGCACCCTGTGAGACACCCCTCCTTGGCACAGGACTACATTCAAGGGGGTTGAACACTCAATTCTAGTATATCTGATCATTTTGCTTTCTGAGTCTTCAGCAAAGGAAGGTACTCAGGAAGGAAGGAAGAAAGAACCAACAATAGTAAATTGTAACCTGGCAGCCTGACAGCAAAAACAGAAAATGCACACAGGAACTCAAAAAGCCAAGCTGAACTACCATCCCCCAAATCCTGAGGATATCACTATACTACAGTCCAGGATGAAACTCGGCTTCATAATGATGACCCTGAGTTAGCAAGGAAAGCTGAAGGTATTTTGCAAACAGTTATTAAAAGCAAGGCACTGGGGGACTCCATATGCTTACCAAAAGACATGTGACAGACTGCCCATGGCAGCACTCTACGTGACAGCCACAAAGTAGAAAGTACCCAAATGGCCATTAATAGTAAAATGGATAAATGAATTGTGATATCTTCACACAGTGAATACTCTACAGCAATGGAAATGACAGATCTACAACAACAAGCTCACAAGCATAATGTTGAGTGCAAGAAGCCAAACCCATGGAGTAAGGAAAAGAGCAGGCAAGAGATCGTGCCTGGGGGGTCAGGGAGGGGCTGTAGTGACTGGTTGGAAGGGAGCACGGGAGCTTCTAAGTAACATGCTGTTTCCTGACCTGGATGCTGAATACACGAGCATTCCATCGGGAAAGATTCAGCAAGCTGTACACCAAGCTCTGTGCCCTTTTCTGTATGTGTATTTGTCTCTGAAGAACGCATTCACAAAACATTACACAGTATACTTGATGAAGCATAAATTTCTTGTCTTCGTGGTAAATCCAATCATGAACACTTCACAATTCAGATTTCAAGTAACCAGAGGCAACCCCAGGCAAAATTTGAAGCACATGATGTTTATCTTTCCTCCCTCAGTTCCACATTCTCTTTCTGGGGCTTTTCTATCTTTTGAAAAGCAACTCCCGACCAAGTGTGGTCACACACCACGCCCTCCCCGTTTCTCATTTCCTCAGCAGTGTTTAATACACACACAAATCTCCCAGGGATCCCGTTAAAATGCAGATGCCTCAGTAGGTCTGTGGTGGGACCTAGAGCCTGCATGTCTAGAAAAACTCCCAGGTGTGGCCAATGCTGCTTGAGTGAGGCCTCGAGCTGCAGAGCCTGAGCAAAGACGTGATTTAAAACCTGTGCCTGCCAAGCTCCTGGGTGCTGAGGAATGCCTCATCCCGGGAATATGAGCATGGAAGTTTTAGGACTCATATCTGGTGGAACACTCTTGGCTTCCCAATGCCTCTCAAATTGCGTCCCTATTAGCTCTACCAACTCAGGGACAAAAACTAGTAGTTGGGGACAGTAAAGTAAAAACCTGCTCCTACTCTAGGGAGTTTTGCTCCGTTTCTCATTAAAACTTCACCTTTGGACTTGTTAGCATAGTGCCTTTCCCGTAGCACTTACAGG
The DNA here is from genome assembly GCF_039906515.1 of Pseudorca crassidens. Classification (NCBI taxonomy): domain Eukaryota; kingdom Metazoa; phylum Chordata; class Mammalia; order Artiodactyla; family Delphinidae; genus Pseudorca; species Pseudorca crassidens. The sequence goes on along the minus strand of NC_090302.1, from coordinate 37,746,131 downwards.
AGGGAGGGAGGGAGGGAGAAGAAGGGAAAGAAAGAAAGGAAGTGAGCAAGCAAGCAGTTAGTTTGCCTGGGAAAGTGCAGCAATGGAAAGTGCTGGTGTGACTTGCCAGATGGCTCAGAGGCTGCTTAGATCCAAGATGTCTCTTCCATGAGGGGCTCAGTTTGCAGTTACGAATATTTTCATGAAGAGTGAGGTTGTAGGGTGAGAATGGAGGGGTAGACACCAGGGTGAGTAAGCCCTCTTCTCCCAGGGCATCTCAGAGCCATGAATACAGATAGGACAAGCCTTTTACTGGCAGATAGAAAAATGTTAGTAACTTTAAAGCCTCCCCAGAAACTTGGTATGTGGTTTTCAAGTGTTTAGGCATTTGGAAGGGGTACAAGGGGACTATAACATATGTATAGGGATTTTTCCCAGATTCAAATAAATATATGAAAATTTTCTGGTGTGTATTTTATAAGATGGAAGCAATTAAAAAAAAAAAAAGAAAGAAATGCTCTCTGATCTCTCCAAAACATTCCCGTAACATAGGGAATCTTGAAAGTAGAGTATCTGAAAAACATTTTATTTAGTAGCTGCAATGGTTAATTTTACGTGTCGACCTGGCTGGGCTGCAGTGCTTACGTATTTGGTTGTACGTGTCTGGACGGTGCTGTGAAGGTCTTTTGTACATGAGATGAATAAAGCAGATTACCCTCCATAATGTGGGCAGGCCTCTTCCAGTGAGCTGAAGACCTTTAAATGAAAACTGATCATCCCCAAGGAAGAGGGAATTTTGCCAGCCCACTGCCTTCCCTGAGTCTCCGCCTACCGGCCCAGCCTGCAGATTTCAGACTTGCCAGCCTCCACAATTGTGTGAGCTAACTCCTTAAAATAAATCCACCCCCAGCCCCCGCCTCTATACACACACACACACACACACACACACACACACACACATTCACATCTTACTGGTTCTGTTTCTCTGGAGAACCCTAACATGATGGGTTATGTCATTGTACTTTCATTGGAGTTAATCACATAAACAAATACACCAGCTTCACAGTGAATATATGTTAGCACTGCTTAAAAGAGTTGAGTAAGATTATTCAGCTTACTTGGTTGAATAAGTTGAACTCAAGAAGAACTGAATTCTTATTCAGCTGCTGAATGAGAACTTTAATTTTAAATATCATTCAACAGAATAGGTCACTTTTTAAGGCCCAAATGCTCACATAATATAACATTTTAATTCTCACAGGGCTCATTAGGATTGTAACAGCCTGTCTACTAGATCAGAGGACTTCTGTGGACAGATTTTATTAGTCCAAAGACAGCTTATTCACTGAAATCTTTTAGGAGAGAGGCAATACATTATCTTTTTAGACCAATATAAAACCTCCAGATCTGTACACATGGAATCAATCTAACGCTCATTTCTGGCTCGGTGCCTTCCTTTAGCCTCCCATGAATTTGTACTCAAGACTAGGACTGCTCAGACAGAGTACATGTTCCTAGAGCATCAATTAGCTCGTCCCCTAGGTCAATAGGTGAGAGATGCAGAAGTGGAAGTTGCATTTCCCAGCATGTCAGTGCTCTGCGCCCAAGTAACAGCCACCCAACGCAAGCCTATTACCGCCACTGAAGGCAGCCGGCTGCAAGTGAACCCAGTGCTAGGCACACTGCCCACTCCCCGGGGACTTCTTCCCGACACAGACATTCCACATGCTTTGTGTTTGTTCATTTTGTCCTTGTTCCCGTAACTTGGCAGCCACAACCCATATACCTCCATCCATCAAGTTACCTTCACCGTAAAAAGATAAATAAATAAACTGCAAAATCCTATATTTTCACTGTTTAAAACATCTACAGTTTATCCTGGACTGGTATTCTGGACTGCTGCATGTCTCTGTCTATTAAGAATGTAACGTAGGGTTTTTTTATTGTGCTTATATCTTATTAGGATTGCTACTGTTTTTGAGTATTCTGGTTGCAAAGCTGTACAGATAGGGAGAGGTCGGCCCCATTCCTACTTTTTTTTATATATGTCTTGTGTGTGTTTGCAGAATATTAGGTTTTTCTGGAATGCACATACTACGTTAGAGCAAAAATGCATGCACTATAATTCATTCATTAACATCCCCAAGCTACTCATATCTGCCAGACTGAAGTACAGGCTATGCCAACAGATCCCCAAGGAGGAAAAGAAAAAGTATTTGCATCACCAACACTAACACTAGTTTACGGCATGTCTGTCAGAAAACATGACATACAAATGTCCTAAAACACGGATTTTCTAAGCAAATGTCAGTTGACTCCTCAGAAATTCTTCTGCCTTAGCCAGAGCAGACTGTAACTCTGCTCTATAGGAGCAAGAATTACAACGTGACTGTGTCACATCAGGGGATGAACTGTGCGGCCAGCACGCCTAAGGAGATGGGCAAGAAGCCAGCACATGCTGCCTCAACCCCCTGACCCTCCACCTCAGGACCAGGCAGCCACAGGTGGCTCACAGCAGGGGAGACTTCCACCACTGCATTCAGGTTTCAAAATGAATAACTCACTTGCACTTTTTTGTTTTCTAGCCAGACATTAAAACAAACAAGCAAACAAAAACACTCTAGGTCAGAGATACCATTATGACAAAATGGCCACTTGAGCGTGCTCCATAACTGTGTAGTTGTAAATGATCACAAGAGGGTATCATGGCTGAACATTCCCCAGAATGTCCCCCCAAAATTTTTAAAAATTGAAATTAAAAAAAAAAATGAAATTGAAGAGAGTGGTTGCTACCAGTGTGGGGCGGTGGCAGGGGGCGGGGATGGAGCTCTCAGAAACTCTTTAACTGGAGTATTTCTGCCTGGTCACCTGAAAAGGACAGGTATGAGTACATTTAAGGGGAAACTCCTGACGGAGCCTGTATTTGGGGCTGACAAAAATTACAAGACACAGAGCTTTTGTAGCTATCCAAATTTCTTATCTCTATAAAAAAGAAATTTCATATTTCCATAGTTTTTCTTTTCTTGTGGTTAAGAAACATATAACGTGAAATCGACCTTCTTGACAAACTTGTAAGTGTGCGGTACTGTCACCTACATGCACACTGTTGCAGAGCAGATCTCTAGAGCTTGTTCACGTCGAACGACTGAAACTCTCTAACCCACGGAACAGCGACTCTTCATTTCCCAATCCCCCAACCCCTGCCAACCACCATTCTACTTTCTAAGAGCTGGCTATTTTGATACCTCATGTAAGTGGAATTATACATTATTGGTCCTTCTGTGACTGGTTTATTTCACTTAGCATAATGTCCTCAAGGTTCACCCATGTTGTCACATACTGCAGAAGTTCCTTCTTTTTTTTAAAGCTGAGTGATATTCCACTGTATGTATACACCCCATTTTCTTTATTCATTCATCTGTCAATGGACACTTCAGCCATTTGCAGCTCTTAGTTATTGTGAATAGTGTTGCAATGATCATGGGAGTGCAGGTATCTCTTCAAGATCCTGATTTCAATCCTTTTGGATATACATGCAGAAGTGGGATTGCTGGATCATATGGTAGTTCTATTTTCAATTTTTTGGAGGAACCTGCATACTGTTTTCCATAGTGGCTGCACCACTTTACATTCCCACCAACAGTGTACAGGTTCCCAATTTCTCCACATTCTAACTAGCACTTATTACCTTCTGTGTTTTTAATAACAGCCATCATAACAGGTATGAGGCAATATTTCACTGTGGTTTTGATCTGCATTCCTCTGATGATTAGTGATGGTGAGCATCTTTTCATCTCCTCAAAAATTTTTTTGCCTGAAGGACAAAATATTCCAGCAATGAAAGGAAACACCATTGTGGTACCAGAAAATATGACCTCTCATCACTAAATTCCCTTATTTTTGATCAGAAATCATTCCATTCCAATTAATTTTTTTACCTGTCTTAAAACTGTGACAGACAAGTACTTCCAGCTTCAAATGAAGAGAAGGAAAGACATCAGGGGAAAAGGTGTTCTGGATATCTCAGTGCTTTCAGAGCTCAGCCCTCCTCCCCCAAGGACACACCTATCAGGGCAGCATAATCTGGAGGTAGAAAATATTGTACAGCACCACCGGCTGAGCCTGAACAAGGTAACCCTGAAATGACAAGAATATCCAAGAGCAAAAAAGAGAGTAAAGATAGACTATCTTTGGGTCAAAATATGATCCCACAAACTTGAAAGGGGAAGAAGTAACATGATTAAAGGTCTAAGGGCACCATGGAACCACATGTTCACCGATCTTCAAAGCAGGATCACAACTGACACTTGAATTTACCAAGGCATATTCACAGGTAGGAAACAGGGGTTGCAAACTGGAAATGGTATCTTTCCCACCTCACGGAGTATGGAAAATTAGAAATTTCTACTTAAAAGCTGGATGTTTCCCCATCCTTTATAAGCTGGCATCGCTGGCAACACTGGGCCTATATCTTGCCTGTCAGCATCTGTCCGTCCCCCCAGCAGATAAAGCAGAGGCTGCTACCGGGCCCCAACTCCATTCTATCGGGTCAGTGCTATCTGCCTGGCCGCGGAGGCCTCTGAGTCTGTGAGCCCCTCTCCGTGACATCAGTCACAGCCCACGGGATGGTGAAGATGGCAACCTGAAGATAATCTGACCAGGACCTAGAATCTCTCTTGTTGAAACTGTATCATCACCACACAAGATAAGTGGAGATAATGTCTCTACTGAAGAGAGGAAAATACTGCCTGAATATAGTAGGTGTGCTTGATTTCCGACCCCCAGTGAGACCTGGACCCAGACCATCCACCTCATGATTCTTCCCATTCATTACACTCCCTGGTGCCTCTGGAGAGCGAGCAACTGGCCAAGAAACTTTGATTTTCGACTGGGTATGATTTTTAAGCACCCAGTTCCTAGCACAGTCCCAGGCACATGTGGATACAAAAAAAAATCTTTTTTAAATGAAGTGATTAAAATGAATGACATAGGAAAAAAGCACGAAGAGTTTCTTCTGTGGGCAAATGACAAACATGATCCTTAAGACTGGGACCAATTTAAGATGAACTTCTTCCACAATATTTTTGCCCTCAATTTAAATGATGGACAAGATCAATAAGTAATGAAAAATGGAGAAACTAATGTTTTCAATCTTTTATAGTTCTTGAGGAGTTCAAGTCGTTTTAGAACAGTATTTCTCACACTTGACTAACATGTAGACCTTATTAAAGAAAATATCCCCTATGGATTGCAGAGTTGACGTAAATATTGTCTATATCATGTTACGAACTATGAACAAACATAAACAGATATAAACTAATTATACTTATAGTTCCAAAACAATGTGCCCAACACACGTTTGAAAATCAATGGAATGATAATTAACAACATTCATTTAATCCAACAAGGGATGCACTTCCACTGAAACTACATCCCCACAGCTAATGTCAGTAGGCACTGACACACAGCTTGTGTGCTGCACTTTCCAGTTACATTTACAAGATCAAAACCCCATTCCCCATCACTTTTCCATTGAGAACACAGAGACTCCAACACTATGTTGTCAATCAATTTTACACATCACTTATCCATTGAGAACACAGAGACTCCAACACTCTATGTTGTCAATCAGTTTCATTTTACACGGACACATCACTTACTAAGCCCACTGCTGTGCCTTCCTCATCAGCCCATGACAAGTGGGGCTGTGGGTGCCGCATAACCAGTCTGAAACAAAGAGGCAGGTTTTGAAATGCTGTAGCCAGATCTGTCATGCAAGGGTCATCCAGGTGATTGCAAATGTGCTCCAAATAATTTGTTTTATATTATCATATAATGATAACATAAAATAAAAACAAAAATGTTTAGTCTTCTAAGACTCCCAAGCATACAAGACCCAAAGGGCCCCTGATTGGAGAAACATTCTTGACATGAAATGTCCATAGTCCAAGGATGTGACCAGAGGTATTTTTCCATTTATTATACTGCATCCCAGGTCCTTCAGGTGTTAGAAACTCCTAGATATTTTAAAAGGTGAAACAATAAGCTTCTTGAAGGTCAGGGTCACTCTAGTGCCTGGGACACTGGCAGGCACATGAACACTGAGGGAATTAAAGAAACATGTCTGAGCTACTGCATCTATATATCTTTATAAGACATACAAATGAAGGCCTTAAGGTTTAAATTCACTTTCCTCTTTTTATAATTACTCTGACAAAAGCAATTATAATTTGGAAGACGCCAAACACTTACCAGTTGAAGCAATGAAACTGTTTTTCTTGTTTTTTTGTTTGTTTTTTAAATTTTTGGCTGGGCCGTGCGGCATGTCGGATCTTAGTTCCCCAACCAGGAACTGAACCCTGCCCCCTGCACTGGAAGCACGGAGTCTTAACCACTGGACCACCAGGGAAGTCCCATGAAACTGTTTTTTTGAGGAACTAATATCAATGAAATCATATGTGTCATTCCACCATTACAACTTTCCTCTGGGAAACAGTGTTTACTTCCCATTTTACAACATGGTATGAGACTAATAGTCAGATAGGAGAAGCCCGAGTACCATGATAAATAATCTCTTCCCATTTCTTCCTTCCAGCAATATACCGCAGTCAGGCCCTACCTAAGCTTTACCAAGCTACACATGAAGCAAGAAGGTATTGTATATACCCTCTTAGGAGAAGAAAGCAGACATCTGAATCACTACAGCATCCTAACCTTCCCCATCACCTAAAAGCTCTCTCCACCGTCAGCCTCTAAGCTTCCATTCACAGCACATTAGCCTGTTTCAACTACTTCCATTTTACAAATGAAATAAGATCATGTAACCTGGGAAGTAACTGAGAAACAGGTAAAGATGTTTACATGCTCAAAGAGACAGGAGTAGTACGACTGTGAATTTGAACAGTGATTCAGGATAGGAGTAAATGAAAACTTCAGGTTAAAAGCCAAGCCAGAGAAGAGTCTGTGGCTCTTAGAGCATAGTCTTCCAATGATACCTCATTTTAAGCCTTTCTCTTTTTTTTTTTTTTTTTTTTTTTTTTGCGGTACGCAGCCTTCTCACTGCCGTGGCCTCTCCTGTTGCGGAGCACAGGCTCCGGACGCGCAGGCTCAGCGGCCATGGCTCACGGGTCCAGCCGCTCCGCGGCATGTGGGATCTTCCCGGACCGGGGCACGAACCCGTGTCCCCTGCATCGGCAGGAGGACTCTCAACCACTGCACCACCAGGGAAGCCCCTAAGCCTTTCTCTTTTTGTCCACACCATAAGGCAGAGTAAACAAGCTCTCATCAAAATCTGACAGCAAAGCTCGGAACAAACAGTGAGATCTGAGGGTCAGAGCAGGCCAGAATACCTTTCTGGGGCCAGGAGGCCAAAAAGAAGTTACTATCTTGTGATGAAACTCAAATATCAGAACCAGACGGGGTCACCACCAGCAAGCAGAGCTCAGGAAAACTAAGCCACACACAGATTCCTGCCAGGCCCAGGCGCAAGGTTTGGAAGGTTCAAGGTAGGCTGTGGTTTTCACAGACAGGTAGGCTTCTCCCACTCAGCAGTAATGACACACATAATTGTGACAGAGGATATATTGAAGGGAAAAAACAAAAAGCAACAAGCCAGCAACAATTAGAAAATAAAGATATATAGAGAGATATACAGATAAAGATATAGATAGATAGATAGATAGATCTTTATGCATCTGTCTCTATATATCTCCAGTTCTGAGTGCATAAAAGGCAGAGAATCTCTGGAAAGCCTGTGGCTAGCACACTGATAGGCCCCAAAGCCAGGGCCAAAGGAAAGCATTACACACAGTCAAAAACACTCAGTGGCGCAGTGGTTAAGAATCCGCCTGCCAATGCAGGGAACAGGGGTTCAAGCCCAGGCCTGGGAAGATCCCACATGCCACGGAGCACCACAACTACTGAGCCTGCACTCTAGAACCCATGAGCCACAACTACTGAGCCCACGTGCCACAGCTACTGAGCCTGTGCTCTGGAGCCTGTGCTCCGCAACAACAGAAGCCACGACAATGAGAAGCCACCACAAGGAGAAGCCCGTGCATCACAACGAAGATTAGCTCCCTCTTGCCGCAACTAGAGAAAGCCCGAGCGCAGCAACGAAGATGCAATGCAGTCAAAAATAAATAAATTTAAATAAATACACTTTTTAAATAAATAAATACTGTATTAAAAAAAAACAAACAAACACTCTTCCAGGACTGAGGCTCAACCCACAATCATGCCTCAAGGCTGAAACAAACCTTTATCTCCTTGGAGAGCACAAGATATTACTGGCCATACGAGTGAAAAAAAAATATTTATCTTCAAACACTACAAACACAGTCCAAAGCACCCAGATGCTCACATTTGGAAGATACTCAAGAGCTGGGATCAACCAGAGAAGAGCTGATTTAACTCTCGCATCTCAAGCTGCCTCGGGGCCGTTCTCATTGAGTGGGAAGAGAAGGGAAACTGAGGCACTATCTAATCAATCAGTCAGTGTCTCTCCATCCGTCTGCTCGTCTTCTGCCCCCTCTCACCCTGTCCCTCTCCCTCTGTGTCTCCAGGTCACTCTCTGTTTATTTCTCTCTTTGCGTCCACCTCTCCTCTCTTCCGTTCTCATCTTGCAAAGCACCACATCATGTAGGTAAAGTGGGTTTATGAAGCAACTACACTATTGCAAAAGAAGATGATCAGAGGGAAAAGCCCTAAAGTGGAACCCAAGAAAGGGAAATGTAAAGGAAACGCTGACCGATGCTGAAACCACGCCTCTGTGTACTTGTAGCTATGTGTTTTAAAAAATCTAGTGAAGTGGGACTGGTGTTCAACTGTTGCCCTTTTCCTCTCTATTTTAGTCAACATCTTTATAGTTGTACAGACATGCTGAAGTAAACTATTTTGACAACCCATACACAGGTCACACATGGGTAGTTTTGGTTCCTTCTCCATTAAGTTTCTTGCTTCTAAATTATTCAGCAAAAGAGTCCTCTTCAACATTGTGTGTGTAGAAAAGGTGCAAATCACGTGAAACAGCTGACAGCATGGGTCCAATTTTGGCACCTGAACGAATCCCACCCTAGCCCTGTCTGGCAGGTCACCAATCACACTAACCCCTGTTACACTAGATGCACCCACCCTGGGTCTGTCCCTGGTCTGGCTATTGTGGCACAACCAGTGCCCGTGCACAAACCCATTGTGGTTCCAGTGCCAGCTGGACCCTTGTGTTTCTGTTTCTAAGAATGCGGGGTTCCAAGTTAATTTATCAACGTGAATCAGTCAACAAATGACAATCGCTATCACTACAAATGGAACTGAGAAAACTCTGAAAAGCTTCAGCTCTGATCAGAGGAGAGAGATGACTTCCTGTTATGCCCTTGCCTCAGTCAAATGCTCAATGTGTGCGTGTGCGTGCACACACACATACATACACACACACACACACACACACACCCTATACCCTTCTCTCCTTGCCAATCTCACAACACACCAGCGCTCACTAGGAACTTGAAAGTATAGGGAGGGAACCAACAAAAGAAATGAAGGGATCACACACAGCATGAACTAACTGCATTCTCAGTATACGAAGCAAGGAATCAAAGAACACGGGCTTATTTGATTCATTCAGCAAATATTTATTGAGTACACTTATTGTACTGGGTACAAACCTTGCTTTCACCAAGCGAATGTCCCTGGCACCAGAAACTGGCTAGACTAGGTTATTACAAGTCTGCTCTCTGCTTCTCCCCAGACATCCTCTCCCCACGTTATGGATTTTTCTTGGCCTGATACAATCCTCCTTCCAGAATTCTCTTACACAGCTACATCACCTTGCCCATTCTGGTTTCACCTGCTGGCTGACCTAGTTCTAGCTTACTAGGAAGTGGTGACGGCCCATCCTGACCCTCTGGACCATTCACACCTGCCCAACTCAACAGGTCACTCGGACACTCCCGTCCCCAGCCTTTAAAGAAAGGAGTCCCTCAGTATTATAAGAGAAAACGAACTTAAGAATGTGTTAACACATCCCAGAGACCATTTTTATTCTTTCCCAATGCAATGTTATTTTCTCTCTAATATCGCAATTATTGATAACTGAGGAATTTAACCCAAATTTGCTTAATATTTTGATCTAAGAGCTTGAATGATCTTTGAAATGGAAACCGCCACCACATTTTGCCTCTACAGGAACCAAACATTCTTATACTATCTGATATCTGTTCTCCTCAAACTGTACATGAATCCTCCTAGGATAGGCATGGGACAGGGTCACCTGGGGGAAGATGGAGTGCCAGGTGGGAAACTAAGCCACCAGATGAAATGGCACACCTTCCCAGAGAGACAATTTTCCCCTTGAAAGGAAATATAACATTTTAGATTAAAACAAGCCCCAATATATTATAGAGTAAAATGAACAAATGCATGATTTTTTTTAAGATAAAAACTCAAGACTTCAAAGAAAGCTCCTGCTTGTGGGCAGTGTGTCAGGCTATGCCCACAATCCACGGTGTTTCCTGCAAATAACTCTCTTGCCTTTACAACTTCTTCGATGAAAGTTTTGAGAAATGTTTAACCCACCCTATGAACTTCCTGAGGGCATGAACTACGTCTCCTCTTTCTCTTTGTCTCCAGGGACCTAGGACAGTACATAAGACAGTGCCTGGCACAAAACAGGCACTCTGATGTTTGCAGGATTAATTTGGCTGAAATAATGGCAACAGCACTGTCAATAACAAAAGATTTTTTATCACATTTGAATGGGAGGAAGGGAAGGTGAACAGCTGTATGAGGACATGGAATAGAAGCAACCCAATTTACCAAACAGCTGATGGCTGCCATGTGAACAATCAGATGAAGCAACTCAGTTTATTTCTTTTCCACTTGAACAAGTACAGGAAGGCAAATATTGTACCTGTTAATCTCGCAGAAGATGGGGGTGGGGCTTAGGACACAAGTCTACCAGATGACATTGGTGCTATTAAATTTAATAACTTCTGAAGAGTTGGAAAAGCACTGTGATAATAATAATGTCACCAATGATATTAAGTCCTGGTTTGTATGCTGATCCTAAGAAGGTCATTTTGATCATTTAAAGGTTGTGTCATATATTTGCTGCTGAGACTTGACAACTCTGAAAAGTAGTTCAGTGTGTGTGTGTGTGTGTGTGTGTGTGTGTATGTGTGTGTGTAAAATGTGGTGTGGGCTTACCTTTCCTTATTCTTAATATTGTTACCTTTTTTAACTAGCTGGACCTAAACCAAGTTACACATGAAAGATGATCCAAAGTATATATGGCTTATAGCAAAGTTTAGATTTTTCTACTTCCTTGGTGGAGACACTGCATTTTCACTCATTTGTAAATAATAGAAAAGATGGTATCACACACACTTTCTCCACACAATCCATCTTATACTGCAATGAGCCACTTTCTATGCCCAGTATTCTCGAACTCTCCAAACTGCGGGGAGAGGCTGTCCGGAGGAGGAAGTGAGGACTCCCAGCCCTGCAGGTCTAAGCGGTGAATGGGTGAGCCAGGCCACTGCTGCCTTCCAGGGCTATTTCCTTTTCTGAGTCATATGTCTCAAATATGTGAACTGCCAACCAAAATGATGCCTTTCAGACCTTCCTAATAATGACAGCCAGAGATCCATAAAATTTCAACGGAAATCCAGAGAGCAGAAAACCATTTTATCGTATTAACATGCCTGTAGCGCCTGAGGAAGAAGTGAAAATAGCTCAAGACATACCAAGACTCCTGGCAGAGATAGATGGAAATTAATCTCAATAAAACCCGACTATCTTTCCCTCTATGCCCTAAACCTGCAGCCATCCCCTTTCGCCTGAGAATTAAGTAACCTGATGTTATGTTATTTCTGTCGGAGTCATAAGAGTAGAGAGTTTATTTTTCATGATTTTATCATTTTATTCTGTGATATAAAAAGCGAGAGTTTTCACTCTCAGTTTACAACATCTGGGATTAAATGCTGCTCTTTTATTAACTGGGCAAGTCCCTTAACGTCTTTAGGTCTAAATTTCTCCATCAATCAGAGATAAGAAAGTCTACGACCCTGTTTAATTCTGAAAATCAAACAAATGAGCTTGTAAAATTGTAGGCATCAATGAATATTCGTGTGCAGCAATATAAATGCACAACAATGTCTTGTTTTCTATGTAGTAGCAGGAAAACAGGGAGTACAAAAACTGCTATAGAGAAAGCCAAACTGGCTAACAGCTCGGGTCATGGCTCAGGTGCCGCTCAGGTGCATCCAGGAGGCCTGGAGTAGAAGGTGCCGTAATCAAGTCGTTGAGAAGTGGGAGCGCTCCTAAATCAGTGTCTGGGAAGATTCTCCGGACGCTGCGGATTTCACTTTGGCCTGTATAACTAACAAAGTGCCCTTTGCAGGGCTCAGATATGAGCAAGTAAAACTTTCTCCCCAAACTCTGACTCTGAACGCATTCCCTTTCCTTAACGCTAGGGCATCTCGGCTTGGGGAAGTTAAAGCGAGTCTGTGAATGGAGAAAAAGGAACTCAGAGACTAGGAGGGCTGCACGCTCCGCAGTGTAAGAGGAAGAGATGGCAGCGCCCCTGGGAGGACAGGAAACACCACCGCCACCTCCCGCCCTCCAAACTACACACGCACCTGGGGATGAACTTGGCCTCGTCCCACAGTCGTGCCTGGAAGTCCTGTCAAGCCTAGCCAGGGCTCGCTGCGTCCCAGGAGGCGGCCAGAGCCGCCGCCGCGTCCTTGTCGCCCTCGTCCTCCTCGCTGTCCCCGGGGTCGGACCCCGTCTGGTTCTCGCGGCCCCCAGCCAAGGCGCCGTCCCCCGCGGCCGGCCCAGCCGAAGCCGAGCGCAAACTCCTGGAAGGTGAGGCACAGTCGCGGTCGGCTTCCAGCCTCCGGAGCCGGCCTCGGCGTCGGCCGGCAGCACGCGCAGCTGCACGCGCAGCTCCGCCCACAGCGCGCTGAAATTCTCGCGCTCCAGCTTCCCTGAGCGGTTCACAGGCGACGAAGACGGAGCGCAGCCCGGCTAGCTCTTCCAGGTCCCCGTCCGCCTCCGTCCCGCCTGGTGGGGCCAACCGAAAGGGCTCCGGGGCGCGACTGGGCACGCGGTCCGCCCCGGCTGTGGCGACAGCGGGGAGTCCGGAGCCACCTGCTGAACCCCGGGAGCCGCCGCAAATTCGGCGAGTCGGGCTGGTTTGACCACTGGCGGGAACCTCCGGGCGGGGCGAGGCGCCTGGGTGGGTCGGGACGGCGCGCTCCGACGCGGCTTCGCGTTCTGCCAGCCCTGGAGCGGTGCCAGCGCGCCCCTGACCCCGCGCAAAAATGCCCGCCCGCGCCTTCCCGGAGGGGAGGAGGAGCGCCCAGCTCCGGTTCCCACGCCTCCGGGATCCCGGCTGTGCTTCCCGTGCGGAGCTCTGGAGCCTGAGTTTGGGGCTGTTGGAGTTGGGGGGTCCGGCCGGAGCTGAGAGTGAAGCAGTAGGCTCTTCGGCGTAAACAGTGTTTACTCGGGTCAGTCTAGAGCTGGCAGGAGCGTAGAGAGCTAACTGGACAGAAAGGGGAAAGGAAAGTAGGGGTAGGATTCCAAATTGGTTAACGTTATGTGTATTTTATTCTTTTCTGATTCCGGAAAATTGGTAAACTTCTGTATATACAAGATTTACCAGAAGACCCCCATTCTCTGATTTTACTGGTTTTCTTTAATGCATGTCCGTCCAACATTAAGATCCAACTAGTTAATGCACATTAGGAATCACATAGATCTTCCAGATCCTCAAATCCAAATAATTTTTCACAGTTCTTGTCTCCAAAACCTGAGAAAATTAATAACCAAAATCCTTGACAGGCAGCAATATTTAAACAAGGACTGAGGTAGCTTTTAAACAAATCTTATGGAAATTATATGTGCAGATGTATGTTACCCTTTGATCTTAATTTCAACAGTGCTCTTATTGTTTCTTTAATACTGGCTGCTTAATGGGTATAAGATCTTTAAAATTCATCCATTTTTATTCTTTTTTTTAAAAATCTCGTCTTATTTTCAAGAGACCCTCACTTTGTCCTATGACTTATGCTCCCTTTGGTGATTCTCATAGCTTGTGAAAATACATTTCGGTTATTTTTACTTTATCACATCAGTTCCCTCCACTTTTTAGACTTTTTTATTTATTTCCATTTCTTTTAGTAATGACTCTGTATTCCATTTATTCTCATTCTGAATTCTCTCTATTGCTTATTTGATTGTTTTCAGTGTCATAAAAATAGAGGATTTGACTGACACATTTCTTCACGCTGATGTTCTTAAACAGGAAGCTAAATGCTAAACATCTGAAGAACTATTTCTTCTTGAATAGTACAATAAATAAGGTCAACACTCACAGCATCCGTCAAGCTGTAAATGCCACTGATATTCGCCATCTGTAAATTTAACTAGTCAATTATGAGAGGCATTCTATTAAGAAGCCCTGGTCTTAGCAATCTAATTGCTAAGTGAATATAGTTCTGCTCAAGTAGATAGCTAATACATTGGAATGAATTTTATTATTAGTGCAATAAAAATTGTTATTGATTTTGGGTTTATGTGTTTTCCTGTTTATTCTAAAGACTGATTTTTCCATATAAAGTAAAAAGTGGCCTCGGTAATGCCACCTATTACCTCGGTAATGCCTTTAAAGCTTTTCAGATATACTTATTAAACTGAATCTTTGAAATATTACTATCATTCTGTTAGCAATTAATAAATATCTGTATTTTTCAAAATAGATAAGTTAATATTTTTAACTGCTTTGCCAGAAATGCTTTCTTGAAGACTGCTCTTGCAACTTCCTTCCTTAACTCACACTGACCTTTGCACTCAATTCTAAATTCTTATATTCTTTGACCTGCTTTGTCCTTTCAATAAGCCCCTTCACTGAGGAGTCGTCAAGAAACATGGATTATTCCAAAAGTCTGTGTACACACCTTCTCATTTCCACTGATTTTAATCTACTCCATTTATCACAACAGTTATCATAACAACACAACAAACACCTAGTGATTTAAAATAGCAGCCATTTTATTTGCATAATCTCACTGCCATCACCTTGGGCAGGGCTCAGGTAGGTGGTTTTTCTGCTGGCTTGCCTGGGATCATATAGTCATGGTAGCTTTACTGTGGCTGTGTGGTCTTAAGAGCGCCTCACCCATACGTCTGGAAGTTGGTGCTGGCTGTTAGCTGGACATGTGTCTTCAGGAGGCTCACACCAGCTTTGTCACATGGTGGCAGTGTTCCAAGAGGTTTAGGACCAATGCACAAATGCTTTTCCAACCTCAGCTTGTGTCATGTTTGTTGCTATTCCATGGATCAAAGGAAGTCACATGGCCAAGCTCTAAGTCAGTGGAGGAGGGGATTATACAAGGTCATGAATACAGGGAGATGTACTTTATTGGAGGCCCTTACTATAATAATATACCATACTTAGCCTCTAACACATTCTCTCAGGCTCCTGTCCTGCCAACCTGCTGTTCGTTCTACACAACCACAGCTGGACAGTCCTTCTTAAACACCAATTATTCTGTCATTTTGGAGCTTAGTGTTTCTCAGTCAGTGGTAATTTTGTTCCCCAGGAGACATTTGGCAATATCTGGAGACATTTTTGGTTGTCACAATTTGAAAAGGGGGAGATGCTAGTATCTGGTAGGTAGAGGCCAGGGATGCTGCTAAACATCCTATGATGCACAGGCCCAGCCACCCATAACAAACAAAATTATCTGGTCAAAAATGTCAGTAGTCCTGAGGTTGAGAAAGCCTGCACCCAAGCTCATCAATCCCTAGAGGTGTCCCAGTAAAAAGAGAACCGAGGGTAAGCTCTTCATCTGGGCATCCAAAATCCTCTACAATCTGGTCCCACCTTATACTGTATATACAAACATTTCTGCTTTAGTCTCCATCAGGGCTCCTCCTGTTCCCCAAATATGCCACACTTGATTACATGACTAACTTGATAGCTCCCTATTGTCATGACAAAATGTAAATACTAAACATCCTTTAGCTTTTTTCACTTCTCCCTAACCAAACCATTTCCCAGCCTTAGGGGAAGAGTTGGATCCTGCTTTTCCGACCAAGGTTTCCACAATTTCATTATGACCTGTCGCTTACAAGGACATTGCTTAGCATGTACTATGTCAGCTCAGGCCACAGGAATGCTTTTTTCTTTTCTTTTTTAGTCTTTTGCACAGTTTTATTTTTCACGTTAAAACTCTGATTCATCTGGAATTTATTTTGGGTCAGGTGTGAGTTGTAGATTCAACTTTATTTTTTTCTGAATTTCTGCCTAGTTGTCTCAACACCATTTATACAACAATCTCTTCGCCATGGATTTAAACACCACCTTTAGCATATAATAAATTCCTGTACGTATTTGAGTTTATTTCTGGACTTTGTAGTCTGTTCTATTGAGGAATCACTCACATTTTGAAAGGACTCTTCAGCTTATAAAAAGATTCTTAAAGGAGTCCTATTGGGTTGCTTTTCGTCTTTTTAAGTATTTAAAGTACCTCACAAGGTACTAAGGAATGCTTTTGACTATCCCTAGAAATATACTCAGGGGAAGGCAAAGATTACATAATCTATCTTTACTACTTTGAAAAATTAGAGGAAAGAGAGGAGAAAAAAGAAATAGGAGGCATTTATTTTCTATTTTAGCATCCAGAAACAGCTAAAGGCAGTGCACAACTATTTCCTTGGCATGGAATACTCTCCACAGTAACTCAAGTCTAAGGGTGTGGCATTGTCTGCAGTTTGTGAAAGGGCCCTATGGAATACATGGGCTACCTAGAAGACATTGCAGTGCCCTGACACAAGTCCTGCTGAAATCAACACATCTGACATTGCTGTAGTACACTGTAGTACATATAAAACCAGAGTGTATACAATTAAATATTTGTGAGTTATAAGAGAGAAAATATTCCTTTCAGAGTTATCCAACTTATTCTTGTCTCATAATACATTGAGTGACTGAAGAAAAGTAGATTGCAATGTACCATAGTAATCTCAGGTAAAAATTTAAATGCATTACAAGCAAGCAAGAAAATACAAACACTTAAAATTCTGTACTTTTTAACTTTATCATTATTTAGAGGGGTGGAGAGGGCAGAGATGTTTGGCATGCAAAATGCATTATTTTTGTATGAGATGTCAAAATTTCATGTGCAGTTACCTCTTGCTTACCTATCTCCATCTAAATTTTAAAATAATTTATATCTACAGCTGGCAGAACTTAAAGTGATGTCTGTATTATTGATCAATCTATGACTCAAAATACTGAATAAAGTAAGGTTACTTCAAAAAATCTTGTATCTTATTTTAATTGGGAAAATTTCTGGGCATATTTAACTAAGTATATTTTCAAAGTCTTTGTTGCTAGAAATGCTATTTTCCTGAAAACATTAGCAGGTAAGGGCAGACGTGTTGTGAAATACTTTGACTCTTTCATAAGCTTTTATTTTGCACAGGTCAGAAGTGATGGTACAGCTGGTAGCTTCGGTGCCTCTAAAAATTCTTCAAACCCAATAAAAACATAATAATTCAACTTACAGGAGAAGAATTAAAGTCATCACAAGGGAACGGTGATAGGATAAAGGAAGAATGCACAAATTTTATTAATGGTAACTTATTTAACATTTTTTAAAATAAGAAAATACCAACTGACCAGAACCTTGTGCAATTTTGTCTGGTTGTTAAGTTTTTCGGTTCCTCAGCAATTTAGAAGAATCCTATGATAAATTCTGCTTAGAATGTATTAATTTTCCCTTTAATGAAGAATTGCCAAGCCTCCTTTTAGAAGGCAAAAAGGACCAAGGTTTCATGATGTTTCCCATCTTATTTCCCTGCCAGTGATTTCAGCTTATGTTTAGTGTTAAACTGAGGGACTCAGTTTGACCTTGGTTCCATTTCTGCTCTTTCTCTAGTTGGTTTCTGATCAATTTTTTTTTTTAGTATAATTGTGAATTGCTCAGCTGTATGTGTGTGTGTGTGTGTGTGTGTGTGTGTGTGTGTGTTTAACCATAAAAAGTCCCAAAGCCTTTTTGACAGTAGGCAGGATTTATAAATTATAAATAATTATAAACAGCTATTAGGAAGCTATGTTCATTTTAATATTGGTAATATTGGAATGATAATTATGTCAATATTTCCTTGTTAGCAATTTACTAATTATTTTAGAGCTGCTCAGGACACACTCAACTTTTTCCAAAACTTGTATTCTAACAGTAGGCAGATCATGTTCTAAGACCACAATGAATTTTTTCCTAGGGAAGCCTATGAATTTTATCTCAAATACTCAAAAATTACTTTTAGCTCTAGGGAATGCAGTGTGTGCATTGTTATATCAGAGATACATTTATATTCATGCAAAATAATGGAGAAATATACATTTCTGTGTGACATGAAAGTTGTTCCCAATTCTATATAAGATGTTAAAATATTAATCCCTTTTTTTAGACCAAAAAAGATTAAAGCTCCTATTTCCAGAAGTACAAAATTAGACGAAAGATCAGTCAGAAAGAGATCTATAAAATTCTAAAACCATTCCTATTCCTCTGGAAAGCATTATATAATTCAGAATTCAAAGGATGAGATATTCAAATAAGGCTCTTTTCACCAATACCCAAGAGCCTCAGCTTAGCAATGAACTAAGATACTCATCTTTTACTAATGTAGTAATTAGAAATACAGAATCAGAATTTCTAATGTTACATGTATTCCTTAATTTGTAAGTCTTTAATGTTATAGAAGATGAGTGAATAAAATGAAAAGTTAGCTTTATAAAAAGAAAAAGTAAGAGGTCACATTTGCACCGTACAATGAGATAGAATTCTTGCCTACCAACACATTTGTTGAGAATGCAATACCTTTAGAGATGATTTTTTTAAATAATGTATATTTCATTGTCTTTTAAGCTCTCAATTCATGTCTTCCAGTAATAAACAAATTATTAGTTAATTTTTATAAGATTTTACAATTGGCAAAAGAGATTTCCAATATTCCAGACTATTCCAATATGTTGTTTGTTTTGAAACCTAAAAAGTTCCAGGGCCCCATATACAAGTATTTGTTCTATGTATTCCCCTATTTGTTCTATGGATTCCCCCATTTCATGAAAGATTATTACACAATTCTTAGATTTCATTCAAAGAGCTCAGATTTCAGAGAGTAGACTAGGACTAATAAAATAATTCTTGAAATATGGAACACTTGAAATGGTAGCTTCAACTCTGGTGACTCCTGAAACCTTTTTATTTCCTTAGCTTGTATAATTCTCGTAAATGGTGTTCCAAGGACAGAGGCCAAAATAACTGAAAGGTATTTCATTTAAGTTTTCCAAATATTTTTTCTGAACTTTTCTATGAATTCCAAAGTACATTTGAGATGTCATGAAAGCTTGGTTTCGTCTTTTTTGTGTGTGTGTCTTTTATTCAGGGCCTAGGTACATTTATTTGTTTGTTTACAAAATTTACTGAGCCCAACCCCATCCTAGCCACTGTGTTCCTCCAGGGCAGCAGCCGAGCCTACACACCCCATATAACATGAGCAGCCCAGGAAGGAGGCAAGTGGGAGCTAGGACCAAGGGAGGGGAAGCCACAGTGGTCTGCTATGAGTCACCTTAGTTTAGTCTTAAATAAAGTTACCAGAAGCTATTTTCTGAGAAATATTTAATGATTGCTAGAACTCTGTTAATAAAATGGAAACAACCACAAGGATTTATAAAGCACAAACCAATGCACAGCTAATATCACGTTTCCTCTTCACTTCATAATGGCATTTGGGACCGAAAGAGACACAAGTGAGCAAAATCAACATTGTCTTACCATTGACAGTTTTTACAAAGTTTTTTAACCACATCCAGGGTGACATTCTTGCAGAAACTGAATTTCACACATTCCAAACTAATATGACAATAATTAGCCAATGAGCAAACCCTGGAAAGAAGGAAGAGGACAAAACGTTATTGGAATAGATTGTGAAATGCACTTTTTACAAAGTTTACAAAAATTCAACCCTCAAATTTACCTTGGCCCTGCGTATCCACTAACCCCACCCTATCGCTCCTCACCTACTGGTCCCGCCTTCCCAACCAGGCTGAGGCTACAAATGGACCTTCCAGAAACACACACGATGAACACACCTAATACAATTTCCAGACCATAAAAATAAAGTAAAAAAGTAAACATGACAGGGGCAAAGATTTAAAGATGTCAGAGTTTCATTCTGAGATTCTGAGAAAAATGGTAAAAGTAGATAAATCCAGATAATTGTTACAGTGTTATCATTTTGATGTGTATTTAATAATAATGAGGTAAAAGTAATCATTATCTTAACATCTGGCACCAGAGTTACTCCCAGAAGGGAACCATCTTAGTTTGGGATAATACCTTTATTTAAAAAAAAAAAAAGATTTATTTATTTATTATTTATCTTTATTCATTTTTGGCTGCATCGGGTCTTAGTTGTGGCATGCGGGCTCTTCGTTGTGTTGTGCGGGCTTCTCTCTAGTTGTGGCGAGAGGGTTTTCTCTTCTCTACTTGTGGTGCACAAGCTCTAGAGCCCGTGGGCTCTGTAGTTTGTGGCGCATGGGCTCCGTAGTTTGTGGCATGCGGGCTCTAGTTGAGGTGCGCAAGCTCAGTAGTTGTGGCACACAGACTTAGTTGCCCCGTGGCATGTGGGATCGTAGTTCCCTGACCAGGGATCAAACCCGCATCCCCTGCATTGGAAGGCAGACTCTTAACCACTGGACCACCAGGGAAGTCCCTGGGGTAATACCTTGATAGACTCTTGCAAGAGAAAAGAATCTGCAGAATAACATGTAATAGTTCTGCCAATTTTCATAGACAAGGATGGATTTTTCTTCCTCCTGAAAAGTGAATAAGGAAGACAGTGGAGAGAAGAGAGACGACAGAAAAATGGAGAGAGGCTGGACCCCTCAAGGTGAGAAGGCTGCTGGGGAGCCAGTGGAAGAACTTGTGAAAGTGCTATAAGCCCTTCCTAGGGTACCTGAAACATTTCTGCTGAAGTCTGTTTTGCTCACAAATGAACTAGAAGAAGAGGCTGAGGTAACACTGATCACATGAAAGGGAGGAAGAGCCCAGGAGGCAAGAGAAGACAGCAGGGAACATGAGCACGTAAATCCCACCCCAGAATTTGTCAAAATTATGGGCATGGAATTTTGATAACCTTAAGCAAATGTTTACCTAGATCTCAGGAGTCAAAAAGCCTCCTTCAGGACAAGGGATCTCTATAACCTAAATCACAAGTTTTCAAAGGATGGCTCCCGGACCAGCAGCAGCAACAGCAGCATCACCTGCGAAATTGTTAGAAATCTGGGGGGCTTCACCCCGAACCACTAAATCAGAAATTCCAGGGGTCAGGCTCACCAATCTAACAAGTCTTCCAGGTGATCCTGATGCACAAAAAATCTGAGAACCACTGGCCTGAAAAATGATTCACAGCCTTGGCCATGTATTAGTTTCACCTGTGACATGATGACTCAAAAATACTGATGCCAGAGAATCACTCTCAATGATTCTACCAACATAAACAAATTATACTTCAAAGAAACAAATTCTTGAAAATAAGTCTATAGGCAGAAACGCCAAAAATCTCTATTAGACATAGCTTCAGGATGGCGGAGGAGTAAGACGTAGAGATCACCTTCCTCCCCACAAATACATCAAAACTACATCTACGGGCTTCCCTGGTGGCACACTGGTTGAGTGTCCGCCAGCCGATGCAGGGGACGCAGGTTTGTGCCCCGGTCCGGTAGGATCCCGCGTGCCGCTAAGCGGCTGGGCCCGTGAGCCATGGCCGCTGAGCCTGCGTGTCCGGAGCCTGTGCTCCGCAACGGGAGAGGCCACAACAGTGAGAGGCCCGCGTACCGCAAAAAAAAATAATAATAAAATAAAAAATGGTATTTGATTCACAAAATTTCAATTGACACATAATTTACTGTGGTATAGCCTTCACAGCCTGGTCTCAACCCAGTCATTAACATAAATTTACAGAGCACCGACCACATGCAAGGAACTGTGTTTTGCTTCATGATCAATACCTAGAGCCCCAAACACCTTTTGGGGCTGGGCTCCAAATCTGTACTCTTGCATGTCTGTTTTTGTGACAGAATCTACAGAATCCCCATTTGAATATATAAATCAGAGAGTCACGGAAGTGCTTATCCCATATCGTGCCTAGATTAACTAAGGAACCTCCAATATGATCGTAATACAACACTTACTATACTAGGCTCAAATAATTTAAGCAATAGGCTCTGCCCTTATATGGCATCCATCTTCTTATTTAAGATATCAAGTAATCTAACATGGCACACATAATGCTAATTTAGGAGCTCTTCAAGGATTAGAAGTAAATGCCTAGAAATTGAGTAAGATTAAGCTATTGTTGCTGTGTGAGTTTGCTGTTTTGAGTGAAAAGAGACTAAGAATGAGAGTTTATTTCTTTCCAGAATTTTGAGTTTGTGCTAGACTTCCCCAAATCTATCTAAATACATCCCAAAGCAAGTTAAGAGTGGACTGTCAACTTTTAAAGGAGAATTCCTTTCAAGGACATGACATTTTGATTAAAAAGAAGAAATGAAGTATTGTTCTTCTCTCAGTACTTCATTCAGAGCAGTGTTCAAGGCAAGAACACTTCAGAGCCCAAGGTGAACCTGGTAAAAGGGAAAATTGAGAACATAAAATGTTTAATTCAACTGCTTATGTCAGAATATCCTTTCACTGGCTTCCAGTCAACCAGTATCAAAAAGCATGAAAACAGTCTGTTCTCAGCCAGAAGTACTGTCCACTCCAAATTCACAGAATTGCAATCAACATTCAGTCTGTGAAAATCAGCCTGTCCCACTGTCATATCACCTTTTGGCTAATCATATCTGAGGGAGAAGTCAGACTCCCTTCTCCTTCCACATAGATGGAAGCCAAGGGGGATGGAGTCTGGGGAAAACAGCAAGCTTGGGTCCAGGCTTACTAGCTTTGTGACCTGTATCATTTCTCTTTCAACTTCCAGAGCCTCAATGACTCTATCTGTAAACTGGGGACAATGCTACTTCTCACAAGTAGCATTGGGAAGATGGGAAGCTGATGAAATAACGTGTGTAACAAGTGCTTTGTACAGTTCCTAGAACATGGAAGGGGCTCAGTAAATAATAACTATTAGCATTATCTCTCATTTGTTTAATAGTTTTATTGAATTATTGTAAATTTTAGCTCAGTTAGAAAAGTGGCAAAGGATCCAGTTAATGGGCTGACTTTTAGATCTATTACCTATTCCTTAACTAAATAGCAATGTTTCCTCAGGGAAACAGTTTCAAATATTTCTTCTTTTGAGTAGAAGAAAGGATCCAATGTCCAAACCCTTTCTATCACACAGGTACTCTGGGATTCTTTCCCTCCTAAAATGCACACTTCAGAGCATTACTTCATGGTGGAAAGTCTGCATTTTAATGTTTAATGAGAAGTGAACATATGGTGCTGATAACATGAAGTGAATTGTTAAATTTAATCAACAGATGAACAAAAGTCACTAAGCATGGTATCCTCAGTAATTCCAAGCCCCTTGATCCTCCTGTGTTATATGAAGCTGCTGCAAACACTGATTAGCAAATACTTAACCATTGCTCCTAGGGGAGGTACCAGGGTTAGGTTTCTGCAAGCATTTGAACATAACATTTTTGTCAAATGATCAAAACATAACCTTGTTTTTTGTGTGCTTTTGTTTAAAGACACCTTATTTAATATATATTATTGGTTCGTTAACACTGGACTCATGGACAACAGCAATATAACTCATGCCTGAACAAAGTTAATTCGACACATATTTTCTCTATAAGGCACGTCACAGCCTTCTTGCCCTCAGGAATACTACCCAGCACTTCAGTACTATGTTTGGGGGCCATTTTAAACAGCAAGATCACTAATAAAGAGCACAAAAAAAATGTGAAAAACATGGCACTAAATGGACCAAGAAAAGGACACTTCTTTACAGTATGAGAGCTGAAACAAGAAGGCAAAGCCTCGCTCTGTTGGATCTCAGCTGAGAACATACACCTTGGGCTACTTAAATTTGTCCCTGCTCTGCACATGTCCACAAATGGCCAGGAAAGCATCATGAGTATTGATTTGGGGGTTATAAATAAATTTCATCCAGTAGGCAAGTTCTTAAATATGGAATCCATGAATAATAAGGATCAACAATATCAGTACATTAAAATCAGCAACAGCATGTATGGTCAAAGGCAGCTTACAGTAGAAGCAGCACTACCTTAGTATGTGCTAGTCATACCTAAATTACAGGACAGCCATGATCCATGGCAGTGGAGATTTATAAAAAATTTTTCACATTTCTTACAAATTAATAGTACACAAGAATATGGAACCACCCCTCACCCTCAACTTACAGGACATGAAAAACCTGATTGTTTTAAAGCATTAAGGATTGCAGGTATTAGTGTCTGTTCCAGCAGCAGGCACTGTTGGTGTATTTTTCACACATATTTATGTGACTTGAGTTACTACTTGCATGGGTTTTAGGAGCATCCTCCTTTCGGGTCACAATAAGGGCACAGGGAAGATAGTAAGTAATAACTCTGTCTACCTGGTATAAGACTGCAAGTCCAAGAGTTGGTTCTGAAGGAATCAGGGAACTCACACCAGCCCCTCTTCTTGCATGACTTTCAGTTGAATGATTACCTAAGGCAGCATCCTTCCAAATGTGGTTCCTGAACCAGCAGTAACTTGTTAGAAATACAAATACCTGGGGCCCACCCCAGATCCTCTGAGGGTGGAGCCCAGACATCTGTGGTTTAACAAGCACCCCCAGGTGATTCTCATGCCTTTCGTTTGCGAATCACTGACCTCAGGAATCTTCCTAATCACACCCAGGTCACTTTAGTAGTTAGCACAGGCATATGAGCCCTGAGTCCATGATTACATCTTGGATAAGTGAATTCATTACTGAATAATGACGCTTTAATCATATATTTCCCAGAACCAGTACAAAATAATAAAATACCTCTTTAAACTGACAGCATACTTTTAGGACATTATTTCAAAATCAATTCATATTAAAATGAATGAGTTATTGTGAAGGGTTTTAACACATGAACTATTTATTGCCCCATCCATCTATATAGGTTAATTTGAGTTAAGGAGTTTTGGGTTTTTTTAAGGCAATAGGAAAGTGAGTATTCAGCTGTGGGGTGTGTGTATGTTGTGCGTTTGTGGCTGTTTATGACTATATTTGTGTGTATGTAAGCCAAAGTCAGAAAGACAAAACCTGGGACTTCCCTGGCGGTCCAGTGGTGAAGGCTTCACCTTTCAATGCAGCGGGTGCAGGCTCGATCCCTGGTCGGGGAGCTAAGATCCTACATGCCTCGTGGCCAAAAAACGAAAACATAAAATAGGACCAATATTGTAACAAATTCAATAAGGACCTTAAAAGTGGGCCACATCAAAAAAAAAAATCTTAAAAAAAAAAAGAAAGACAAAACCTAACATATTGGGGGGTGGTGGTGGTGGGATGAATTGGGAGATTGGGACTGACATATATACACTAATATGTACAAAATAGATAACTAATAAGAATCTGCTGTATAAAAAAAACCTAACATATTATACAGTGCAGGTACTATAATGAAATATGACATAAACTATTATAAGAATGTTTTCATAAGGAAATAAGTTCCCAGTTGTTTAAATATTTATTATATTGACTGTGCTACAGCCAAGTAACTCATCGTCCACTAGAACTTGTTATTGTGAGATATGATCTATATTAAATACAAGTCAGATTTTACCAAAAATTATCAGAATAGTAAAATAATGTGTATCTTAGTAACAAAGGGCCTTCACCTTTTTGCAGCCTATGTTCTTAGGACAAGTCCTTTACCTCTCTGAATCTCAGTTTCCTCATATGTAAAATGAGGATGTTGGATTTAGACGGGTCTATGGTGTCTGATCTAAAATTCTACCTGAGGGCTTCCCTGGTGGCGCAGTGGTTGAGAGTCCGCCTGCTGATGCAGGGGACACAGGTTTGTGCCCCGGTCTGCGAAGATCCCACATGACGCGGAGCAGCTGGGCCCGTGAGCCATGGCCGCTGAGCCTGCACGTCCGGAGCATGTGCTCCGCAACGGGAGAGGCCACAAAAGTGAGAGGCACACGTACCGCAAAAAAAATAAAACAAAATAAAATTCTACCTGAGATGGAAACTGAGCTGGAAATGTAAGAGTTAGCTTGAAAACTAGAGTCTCAGAGAAGAGGAAACACTTGAGGTAGTCAGGTACTGAGAGCCCCAGATATAGCCCTTCACTGTAGACCAGTGCAAGACTGGATAGGATATGCAGGACCAGCAGAAATGGTGGCCTAAGGGAAGAAATACTGGGGAGGCATCAACAACAGGGTGTGAGGGAACACTGCCTTCTTATAGTCCTAGGGGAATGTATTTGAGATGATATTGATACCTAAGGAAAAATATAATTCCCCCTGGAATTGAGCCCACCTTGGGAAGCCAGCAAGATAACTGAATGATTGTCTATTGCCATTCAATTACGATTTCTTTCACATGTTGTTGACCTCATTGCCTGTCCCCTATTGCTTTTAGAGTTTGATCTCCAACCCAATTACCTGACCCAGGACTGTCACTTGCTTCCAACTAAGCTTGTCAGATCTTCCAGCAACAAGCCTTGATATTAAGCCCCAGAGATTTCACTCAGCCTTAACCATTTTGTTTTAAAGTGCAGGTTTTATTATTATCCAGGTATGGCCAGGCCAGCAGATCAGGAGATGACTGCCATTGAAAAGAGAGTTTGTTATACTCACAGTTCCCAAGAGGAAGTAGCATGCCACACCACACTGGGCCACATGGGGAAGTACCAGTGTCAGGAGGCAAAGGAATGAGGGGAAAATGTGGGCAAGAGCCTTTGTTGTGGTCTTCATTGGAAGGAATGGTGAGACAGAGCAAGCAGGTTTAGGATTGGCTAGATTGAATAATTTTGGTGGATTCTAGGGCATAGTGGCTGCCCCTAGTTGTCAGGTACATGGCCCGGGGGAGATTACGACTGGCAGATAGTGGCCTGGAGTGTAAGAGCTAGGTAAAGGAGGTGGTTGGGGAACATGGGCATTGGACTGGTTGGTTTGCTTATGAAAGGTGCACTTGCAAGTGAGTCCTTTACTATGTCTAGGAATTAGAGCCCTGGGAAAGGCAGTCTCTCCAGGGTCAGCAAAGCCCCAGATGTCAAAACATCAGAATAAAAAGACATGTTTAATACACATCTCCAAAGGCCACTTCCCTCTGGCTATGCTCACGCTCTTTAGTTGGTCCACAGGTATCACAAGACCAAAAGAAGGAGCCTCTGCCCAGAGCAGTTGAAGTCAAATACCCAAGGGATAGCTTTTACTTGGTATGGTCACATCTGCACAAGAGTATAAGACTGACTGAAATATTTATGAGACCCAGGTTTGAAACCCACTGCCCCTGAGAATGTCATTTAACTACTCAAAACCTCTGGTTTTTTTTAATCTCCTTGACAGTGATGATAATACTGATCAAATTTTTGTGATAACCTAATGAAATAAGGCAGGCTGGAACTATAAAGCACTATGTAATTTTTAGCATTTATAGTTATTTTAACAGCATAAAAATAGATCGACAGAGGTGAATACTAAAGTGTTTATGGGTGAAATAATACATGTGTGATCTGCTTTAAATTATCCCAGCAAACAAACAAAAAAGAGGGAGAAGATTGATAACAGAAGATTGAAAAAAAAACTGGTAATTACTGAAGCTCAGTGAGGTACATGGGAATTCATTATACAGTTCTTCTTTTGCGTATTCATGAATATTTTCATAATAAAAAAAATTAATGTAATTTAAGAGACAGGGAAAAGAAGTATTAGCAATCATTGGAGGACTGCTATTATATTCAAACCCAAACTCTGTTGTACAATATTTTGCTATCATGAATCAAAAGCTCATCCTCTTTCCACAGACTCCTGGATTACTAAGGTTACTTGTTCTTTTTTCAATGCTTCCAAATATCTCCAGGCTAAAATTGACTTAATCAAATTCTTGTTATAGTCCATTTGTGTTAAGCAATGGAATTCCTAATGGTAAAACTATAATCAACATATTATGACTGTTTCATGATGAGAGGTCCTATCCAATTAGGGAATTTACCTATCAAAGGCCCTTCACTCTCAAGAGAGCTTCACTGAATAGTGATGGGGATTGCTTAATTAGTGAGGTTAAAACATCCTTCAGAAACAAGGTCAAGATGACATTTCTATCTGTGCCAAGTTGATGAAAGAATCCTCCAAATACAGCACTCAGAAATCTTGGTGTGAAAATTCCCGTAAGACTTATCAACAGAAGGAAAAGGAAAATACATTGATCTTAATGGTATCAATGGATTTTTCTTCAGGCACATTCTAGGTATTAGATTTACATAAATATTTCCATAAAGTTTCCATAAAGTGACCAACCTTTTGCTTGAGAAAACTCTTCCTCCAAATTCATTGTTCCTGTTTAAAGAAATAAGAATCCATCAAAAAAACCAAAATACTGTGAACCATAACTCTATAACTATAAAACAATCAACAGAGGAAATTTAAAAAGAAGCAATTCTCTGAGAGTCTTCTTTTCACGATATCTGTAAAACCTCTTAAAGAGATTGTAAGAAACACTGAGTAAGTCTATGAGATAGGAGATGAACAATATAAAAGACCCTTTAATCAAAATGCTGTATGCAATGACAGAGCACTTGATAATCAGTGTGTCTGCTCAAGGAAAGGAGAGAGAATGCATCTACACAAATATACCTGGTGGTATCAGACCATTCAAACTACAAAGAATTATTTCCTTTTTCTTCCCATAGAAAGAAAATCTCAATGACAAATCCCCAAAAATTCTTTGCTTCATCTGACTAAACAATTCTGCATTTCCCAATGATTCGGTTCTTGGTAGACAGCATCAACTGTCAAACCCCTCATTTAATTTTGTATACTTTAATATAGTTTTGTATACTTTAATACAGTTACAAAGATATAAAATGTCAGCTCTCTAAAAACATTTAACTGCCCAAACTAGTATCAGGATATCCAGAACATGTAAAATAAAATGTCACATTATTTAAGACTTGCCCACTACCAAGGCTAGCCTGCCTTGGGCAAAAGACCTCTTTACAGCCTTCCTACACTTTCAAACTTCACTTGAGTGCCACGTGTAAACAACAGTTCAGCTAAGAGGAAGAGATGAAAGCCTCACATTTATTCAATGTCTATTTTATTCCAGGTAAATGGGTATCATAACTTTCATTGTTAACAGGGAGGAAAATGGGGTTCAGGAGCTGTTGTGCAGTTTACTCAACTTTGAGCATCTGTAAGACGCTAAGTTTCAACACTTCATGCCCTTTCTACCTCTTTTTGCTACTTCCAAGGCCAAAACTGAGCTTCACACTACCAGCTAACTGTTCACAATATCTGCCACTTCCACCCAATCTCAAAGAGTCACAAAGCTAAATGAGAGAATACAGACTCCTGCACTGAGGAACACTATGTTAAAAGTGAAAAAATAAAGAATGGCGGGAAGCCATCATCAAGTCTAGAGAACAGCATGAAGACCCACCTGCTTTAAATTAGTTTCAACTTCACCCATTCAGAGTCACTGAAAACTGACAAGGGGAACACCTTGCCTTTCACTCCCCAAGCTTATTTTTCAAATCTTAACCCCCCTCAATGTGTTTTTTGTTTCCACTTGACAAACCAATTAGTCTAACAGAAATTATAAACCCACAATAAAATTCTCTTTTCTCAGCCTTAATTGTGAACAAACCATAAGAGCAAAGCTTTGTTTTTATAAAAGTAAAATGCATGGCATTATATGGGATCATGTACTTGACTGAAAGTACCTTCGAAATTGTTCTAAAAGCTTTAAACATTATGGAAGTGTATGACTGCATTATCATAGAACCCAGCCAACTATGACAAGCAAGTATGGTGGTAGGATATAAAAGTTGAAACCAATCATAGCCAGGAATTTTGGTTATAACGTTGAATGCCCTGGCTGCAGGGTTGCAGCCTAGAAGAACACCACCCAAGGCCAAGTGACTACAGAAATTGCAGCTGCTCAGCCCAACATCTTCTGAGAGAAGTCTTAGAAGCCCACTGCCCCCTCTTTTCAAAGGGATTAACTGAAAGCCCAGCTTGCATTTTCACCAGGAATATCCAAAGAACACATCTCTGGCCATCCATTCTCTCTTCCCTTCTGCTTGGTACTTCTGGACCCTTGACCCATCCCATCCCTACCCTACCCCATCTAAACCCATGAACTGAGCTCTATGGAAATACTGCTCCATACACCAAATCCTCTATGAATTTATCTGTTTCTTTGCTTAATCCCTCTACCTTGCCTTAAGGGAGACCCCTGCTGCAAATACTTTCCCACACCCCTCACAAGTGGAGACTGTTCATTCTCTCACTGTCATGTAGCTCAAAATCAGGACAGGGAGTTTTTGTCCTCTGTGCTCCCCATCATCACTTGCCAAAAATTATCACCTCCCCTCACATCATGCATGACAGCTTCTCCCCTTCCTCTTAGCTGTCAGTTACCACCCTTGCAGTTACACATCAATCACCACCCTTCATGAAGGACTTTAGTACACAATCACAGTCTTCCTCTTCACCCTAAGTCCTGCCAATATCCTGGGGGACTTCAGTAGCCAAGTCGATGACCCATCTAACACTTTAACCTTGGGTTCTTGACCCCATAACTTAGACCCTTGTCCTCTGCACCCCATCAGCCACCCACTCCGTTAGTATGGCCTTGGACCTTTTCTTTCCAGCTTATAACTACTTTTCTACCTACTCCCATTGAGACCTTCTTCCACGTCATCAGGACCTCCAAATATCTGTCTTCTTTGCTTTCACTCCTAACATCAGCCTTCTAATTTCTTCATTTTATCCTTTTTTTCCCCAAGGCCAGATGTCCCATGTTTATTTACATGTGAAATGTGTTTAGCGCAGTTATGATGAATGTAGTGATAACACCTGACAGCAGCAAGACCTTTTGGGGAATCAATGTTGACTACAGTATATCATGCAAGTATCTACATATATACAAAAGACTCACTTTGGGCTTCCCTGGTGGCGCAGTGGTTGAGAGTCCGCCTGCCGATGCAGGGGACACGGATTCATGCCCCGGTCCGGGAGGATCCCACATGCCGCGGAGCGGCTGGGCCCGTGAGCCATGGCCGCTGAGCCTGCGCGTCCGGAGCCTGTGCTCTGCAACAGGAGAGGCCGCAACAGTGAGAGGCCCGCGTACCGCAAAGAAAAAAAAAAAAAAAAAGACTCACTTTATTCTCTTAATACTTAAATCCCATGACCTACCATTTCACCGATAATCTAGCCACTATCCCAAAGTCCTGTCTCACTTGTCTGTCATAGTCAGAATCCACATAAATTGCTATCCATGTTCTCTGGCCTTGCACTGGAGCAAGGTACACAATATACTTACATTTTAAACAAATGATCAGCAACCTGTTACATTTGTCTGGCCAACACACTACACTCTCTGAAATGGCTTTCAAACCTATGTCACTCATCTCTAGACATGTCCTTAGAGCTCCAACTTCCCTTTTCCTCATAGCCAGTGACCTTGCCTCCTACCTCATGCTCAACACTCCACTACCATATCCTTCCACATATTCTTTCAACTTTCTCCACTCCTGCTACATTAGTTGACCACTTCTCTTCCTTTCAAAAGCTAATTCCTAATCTTTGGATCCCATTAACTCCAGCCTTTTCCAGAACTATATGCTGTCATCTATACTTTTTCCATCTTATATATCCAATCCTTCTGTCTGAAATGGATCCTCCTCACCAGAATTTGAACACGTTCAAGTTTCATCAATGAAAAACCAAAAGGTTCCTTTGACCTCACGTTCCTATCCAGTCATCACTTTATCTTTCTTTCCTGCCCTTGTAGATAAAATTGCTATTTTCTATCTCCATTTTCTTATGC
The DNA here is from genome assembly GCF_039906515.1 of Pseudorca crassidens. NCBI lineage: Eukaryota > Metazoa > Chordata > Mammalia > Artiodactyla > Delphinidae > Pseudorca > Pseudorca crassidens. The sequence continues at coordinate 37,714,100 of NC_090302.1, read as the reverse complement.
CCCATTCATTCATCATTTCATGCCAATGTGGTTTTTTACTCTGTCACTCCCCCAAAATAATTCTCATGAAGGTCACTAATGATTGCTAGTAGCTAAATCCAACAAACATGGATTTTATATACCTTAAGCAGCACAGGACTGTTAACCACTGCCTATTTCTTAAAATGTTTTATTCTTTTCATTTCTAAAAGACAAAATAAAAAACAAAAAAAACCCATATTCTTCTGGTTTTCCTCATATCTCTTTGGCTATTCTTTCTCACTCTCTTTTGCAGACTCAGCTTCTTCTATCTGATCATTGACTATTGGAGCTTCTCAAGGCTAAAGGCAAGATCCTCTTCTCCCTTACACCATAATATCTCTCTGGATGTCAACCATGGCCATAGCTTCTCCAGCTTACATCTCCAGGCAGATCCTGGTCTGAGCTCCAGAGTCCTATATCCTTATACCTACTCAACATCTCCACTGATATATCCCAAAGCCCTTCAAACTGAGTATAGCCAAGAACACACTCCAAATTTTCCTCCTCAAATAACATTCATTTCCAAGTTTTCTCTATCTGTTCATAGAAACATTATTTGCAATAAGCCAAACTGGACAACCTAAATGTCCATCAATAATAGACCTGATAAATACAAAAAGTGCGATGTATCAATGCAATGGGATACTATACATTAATTAAAATGAATACACCATAACCATATGCTTTAACAACAGTGCATCTCACAAACAATATTAAAAAGAAACAAATCACAAAATGATATAAATAGAATGATTCCAGTTATAAAAAAAATTTTAAGTGGCAAAATTAAGCTATTTTTAAAGGATGCATATATATGTGGTAAAACTATAAATAAAAACAGGGTGATGGTTCTCACAAAGGTCAGGCCATTGATGGTCTGTATTACAGAGGCACGGTGACGTACACAGAGGCTTTTTATGCAATAGATGATATTCCATTTCTTAAGATAGGTGATAGATATATGAGTGATTTCCAATTAGTCTCCGTACTTTACAATTATCTTTTAAATTGTCTGTGTGTTACAAATATCAGTCTATATACAAGGAGTTTTTCAAATACACACAATTTTTTAAAAGGTAGAACTACAATCTCATTTAAATGAAGTTCAAGAAAAGGTAAAACTAAGCTATGATGATAGAAGAGAGAAGAGTGGTTACTTCCAGGGGAGGGAGAAGATTATAACTAAAGAGGAACATGAAGGCCCTGTCTGGAGTAATGGAAATACTCTATATCTTTTTTTTTTTTTTTTTTCAGTACTCGGGCCTCTCACTGTTGTGGCCTCTCCCGTTGCGGAGCACAGGCTCCGGACGCGCAGGCTCAGCAGCCATGGCTCATGGGCCCAGCCTCTCCGCAGCATGTGGGATCTTCCCGGACTGGGGCACGAACCCGTGTCCCCTGAATCAGCAGGCGGACTCTCAACCACTGCGCCACCAGGGAAGCCCGGAAATACTCTATATCTTGATGTGGGTGGTGGTTACATGGGTATATACATATGCAAAAATTCACTGAGTTGTACACTTAAGACTTGTTCATTTTACTCCACGTAAATTATACTTCAATAAGAAAGAAAAAAGAAAATTAAATAAATAAAATTCATACATTAAATATGATTTATATAAAAAGGAAAACCTGGATGTACTTCAGCACAGTATTTTGAAAGTTCCATCTTACCAAATCATAGCCTAAACCAGAGGTGGGAGAACTACGGCCCCTGGACCATCTTGTTTTTGTAAATAAAGTTGCATTGGAACACAGCCACACTCATTTGTTTACAGAGACTCTATGTTCTTCAAAGCCTAAAATATATACTATCTCATGTTTTTCAGAAAAAATTCACCAACTCCTGACTTAGTCAATAGTTCATAACTTTTTTAGGAATTCATGACTGTCTCAAAGAATCCAGTGAAAGCTATAGATTATCTACTCAAGAAAACACACAGCTTCTTAAATATAAAATGTTATTCAGGAAAAAGAATATATATATGTATAATTGAGTCACTTTGCTGTACAGCAGAAATTAACACAACATTGTAGATCAACTATACTTCAGTAAAAAATTTTTTCAATGTTATTCATAATTTCAGGAAGTTCACAGACCCTCTGAAGCAGTCACTAACCCCAACTTAAGACTCTCTGTCTGAGGTTTTCATCACAAATTACTAAACCACTCTACTGAGAACAGTCCACAGGTTGGCTCTCTTTTCTTTGAACCACAAATGATTGAACTTCCATTTCACATTCTTGTTCGCTCCACGGAACTACTCATAGTTACAGCCAATAACAAAGTTGCCCAGGTCACAATATCCAGTCCTGTATCAATCGATTTATTTTGTTCTCCATCTAGGTGACAGTCTATATGCTACTTAGCCTTGAGAAGTCTTTCTGAAAATGTGATATAATTTTGTACCAAGGGAGACCAAGAACACCAGAAGTGATGAACTGGCAGTCCCTAGCCTTAATACTAGAAAAAAGCACAAAAAAAATGGCTTACAGACAGAGGAGTGAGCAGTGTCACATTCACATATGAAGAACATTGGTACGTTTATTCAATAGACCAAAAATGTCGAGGAAGAATACAGACCAAGAATATAGAGGAAGTAAAAACTTGTGGACCAAATGATGGAGTGTATGTGGATGCTGTGTGCTCTTTCACAGCAGGGCCATTTTTGTGCAGCTACTTAGTCCCTGCAGTGCCTTGCACGTTGTAGGAAACTAATAAGCAATTTTAAAATGGATAAATGAAACCAATTTATAAAAACAAAGTCATGATTTTATAAATGGTTTAGGCTTCCTGGGAGCAACATGATAGTTTTATTTATTTTGCATCACAGAAAAAGACAATTATGAGTGCGGAACAGTCCCTATGTTTCTGTAATTCTGATTTCTTATGAATGTGCTCACACAACATATATCAAAGGTCTAGTTGGTGGGAGGCTGGCCAACTTAGTAGCACCCTTTATTGTTCTGATAGAAAGCATTCACAGAAGTCATTTGATGAGGACAAAGCATGTTTTGACCAATTCCAGAATAACAAAAAAAGTCTTCACACAAAACAGACACGGCACCCAGCATGATCTCTGATCTAATGCTTGTTCTTCAATTTTTCATTACTGCCTTCCTCACTGCTGTATGAACAGTGGGTGGCATTCAACAAAAGCTGATTAATGCTGAGATTTCAAACTGCTGAAAATTGAAAGAATGTGCCCCATGCTGACAATTTGTTCATCAAAAAATTGTCATTTCTACCTCCATGCAAGCTTTAGCCCATCTAAATTTCTTCCCAGATGCAATGTTATATATTCCCCTTTCAATGAGATTCAATGCATTTTTCCTAATGCATTTATGGGCTCATCAAGAGGTTAAATCTCTCTAATTCCAAAGAATCAATTTCCAAAGTGGAGAGAACATATTTTGTCCATATTTGCTACTTCTTGTACCAAGTTGATAAGAATCCACAGATTTATGTGGACACTGAATTCTTACAAGTTTACCAAAAAAGCATTTTGTTGCTTACCAATTATATTTTTAAAGAAAATTAAATGTTTGTATTGCTTTCTAGTAGTTAGCATTATTAAGGCCTCGGAGCAATTGGCACACATCAGCCTGCGCAAAGTGGCGATCGTCTCAATGTGGACAGGTGACAACTATCAGAACAACCACATTTAGGAGGCAGAATGGACTCAAAGAACACAAAGAAGACAGTAGGCCCTGGGGCTCCTAAACCACAGGGAACTTGGGTCAAACTCTCCTGGTTTTTCTCATCACCCCTTCCCTCTTGACTTGAGGTCAAGGACACTTCCCTCCCCCATAAGGGTATACCAATGACTCATTCCAAAAAAATCCCTCCCCCCAACTCTTCAACCTCCACTTCTCATACAGGCTGAGGCTAAGTGTTTGCCATCCTGCAAAACTAATATTATACTCTCTTAGCATGTCCTATATGGATGGCCTACCATCTTGAGTTAGAATGAAGATGGGGGTACTTGTCTCAAACCTTATATTTTAAGGGCACTGCAGAACGTGGGATTTTGAAGCCTAGGGTGTGTACAAAGAGAGAAGTCAGGAGAGAAATGTGCCCACAGAGCCAGGATCTTAAATGTCTCCACCTTCAGTGAAAGAATAAACTATTATTTCCTCAAAAAAGGAGACACCACAGAAATTGCCCATCTCCCCTGAGTATTTATGGTAATCATAAGTTGGCCTTCACACTGATTTGTGGCCTAAATTTATATCACCTGTTTGGTCTGAAAAGCCCTAAGTCCAGAATTTCTTTTAAAGTGATTCTGGGTTAGTAGTGTTCCAGGAACCAGGAAGAAGTAAAAGCAAATCCTTACTGGAGAAATGTGTGTTCACCCAGTCCTCCAGGTGTTTCCAGGGGAACTTGAAACATAAGCTGACATTTAAAAAGTCAAACCACTAGAGGAAACAAGGCACCATGAGCAAGAATTACCAGAAACAAGTAGCAAAGTCAGATGGGCAAAGCCTGCAGATATTGGAGTTTTTAGGTACAGAATATAAGATAAGAATGCATATTAACACTAAAGAAATAACAGACAGCATTGAAAGTATGAGCAAATAACAAGAAACTATCAAAATTGTTTAAGCAGATTTGAAAAAAAAGAAAATTTCTAAGAATGAAATGTAAAAATTAAAATTTAAAACAATTGATGTATTAAATGGCAAATTGCATGTGATGGAAGAATTAATGAACCAGAAAAAGATCTGGAGACAATATGCATAGTGCAAATGTTTATAAATGCTAACAATTCTTCCAAAATAGCTTAAAGTGGTTTTTCTAATAAATTTATTTTATTTTATTAATTTTTGCTGTGTTGGTTCTTCATTGCTGTGCGCGGGCTTTCTCTAGTTGTGGTGAGCAGGGGCTACTCTTTGTTGCAGTGTGCAGGCTTCTCATTGCGGTGGCTTCTCTTGTTGCGGAGCATAGGCTCTAGACGCGCGGGCTTCAGTAGCTGTGGTGTGTGGGTTCTAGGCGCGCGGGCTTCAGTAGTTGCGGCGTGTGGGCTCAGTAGTTGTAGCGCACGGGCTTAGTTGCCCCGTGGCATGTGGGATCTTACCGGACCAGGGCTCGAATCCATGTCCCCTGCATTGGCAGGCGGATTCTTAACCACTACACCACCAGGGAAGCACCAATAGCTTAAAGTTTTACAAAGAATTTAATAAGAAAAGTTCAAAGAGAATTTTTGATGAGAAAATAATTCTACTGATAAATATTTTCTAGAAAAGCAAACAGGAAAGAATGAGAATAAAATGTTTACAAATAAAATAAGGAACTGGGGCTTCCCTGGTGGCACAGTGGTTGAGAGTCCGCCTGCCGATGCAGGGGACAAGGGTTCATGCCCCGGTCCGGGAAGATCCCACATGCCGCGGAGAGGCTGGGCCCGTGAGCCATGGCCGCTGAGCCTGCGCGTCCGGAGCCTGTGCTCCGTGGCGGGAGACGCCACAGCAGTGGGAGGCCCGCGTACCACAAAACATAAAATAAAATAAAAATAAGGAACTTCTTTCATATATCAGAATATTTAATAAAAATATATAGAAAAAGAGGATATTAGCACAGTAATTGACAAATTAATGTAATAGAATGGATAGTCATTAAATATTTTCTGATGAGGAGAAAAATTACTATATGTTAAAGAAAGCATTCCAAACCAACCAGATACCATTTAGAAACATTTCTAATACTATCTGGCAGGTAGTATTAGAAAATTGGCCCAGCTTATAGAAGTTATGCCAAATCCTCACTCTTACCCTGTAAGAGTAAGAAGGGACTTTCTGGGTTGTCTAATATTTAACTATAACATTAAATCTCTTTTCCCCAGTAGCCAATAAAATGAACAACAGAAACAAGAAAAAAATTGAAAATATCTAAAACTCTTCAAGGGCAACCCAACAAAGACAAGGGTCATTGAATGTAATAAATTTCAAAAACTTTTGAAAGGAAAGAAACAGATTCTGGATCAGAGAAGGATTAGTATGACTTGGTTTCCAACCCCCCCCACCATCCCCAGAATTCATGCTGTCAATAAAATGCTGAGAATTTTCAGCAATCCTCCAATTATGAAGAAAAGCAAAATAAATTATGTATAATGACCATATAAATTATAAGTAGATGACTTTTCCTTGAAAATATAAACGGAAGATTGAAAAAAATTAAACATTAATAGTAGATAATTGGGGGTGTTAAGAATACATATAATTATGTTTTTTGTACATTTTTAGTTTCCAAAGAACAATATCCGATAACATCTAAGAATAATATATTCCAAAAAATAATAAATATTTAAGTGTGGAAAGAATACAAACATGTATTCCACAGAAGAATAGAGGCAAATAATCAATAAACAAATGTTCTAATAAATGTTCAACTTTGCAGCAAAGCAAAATGATGATGTATAACTCAAATCTATCAAAGAAGGAAATTTTAGTTTTTTAAATTTTATTGTATATATTTTTTTATACAGCAGATTCTTATTAGTTATCTGTTTTATACATATTAGTGTATATATGTCAATCCCTATCTACCAGTTCATCCCACCACCACCACCCCCACTCCACCACCCCCGCTTTCTCCCCTTGGTGTCCATATGTTTGTTTTCTATATCTGTGTCTCTACTTCTGCTCTGCAAACCAGTTTATCTGTACCATTTTTCTAGATTCCACATGTATGCGTTAATATACGATATTTGTTTTTCTCTTTTTGGCTTATTTCACTCTGTATGACAGACTCTAGATCCATCCACGTCTCTACAAATGACCCAATTAAAGAAGCAAATATTTTTAGTTAAAGTTATAATAGTGCTCAAAGCTAGCAAAATGAGGTTAGATTACATTTTCACATTCTGTTGGGATGCATATTGTTACCTCTCTATAGAAAGCTATTTTGCAGTATTTATGTCCCTGCCCTTTGATCCAATAATTCCACCTCTAAGATTCTATCCTAAAATTTTCATCATATTACACATAATAGCAAATATTTAGTAATTATACAAATATCTGTTAGTGAAGTTGCACATTCGTTTTATGGAACCATTAAAAATTATTTTCACTACAATGAGGTACCACCTCACAACAATCAGAATGGCCATTATTAAAAAGTCTACAAATAACAAATGTTGGAGAGTGTGTGGAGAAAAGGGAACCCTCTTTACTGTTAGTGGGAATGTAAACTGATACAGCCACTATGGAAAACAGTACGGAAGTTCCTCAAAAAACTAAAAATAGAGTTGCCATATGATCCAGCAATCCCACTCCTGGGCGTATATCCAGGCAAAACTATAATTTGAAAAGATACATGCACCCCTATGTTCATAGCAGCACTAGCTATGAACACAATAGCCAAGACATGGAAACAACCTAAATGTCCATCGACAGATGTATGGGTAAAGAAGGTGTGATATATATATACAGTGGAATATTACTCAGCAATAAAAAGACTGAAATAATGTCATTTACAGCAACATGGATGGACCTAGAGATTATCATACTAAGCAAAGTAAGTCAGAAAGAGAAAGACAAATACTGTATGATACCACTTATATGTGAATTCTAAAATACAACACAAATGAACATACCTATGAAACAGAAACAGACACATAGACATAGAGAACAGACCTGTGGGTGCCAAGGTGGGTGGGGAGAAAAGGATTGGGAGTTTGGGATTAGCAGACGCAAATTAGTATATACATGATGGATAAACAACAAGGTCCTACTGTATAGCACAGGGAACTATATTCAATATCTTGTGATAAACCATAACGGAAAAGAATATGAAAAAGAATGTATATATACATATATATATGTATACATATGTATATATACATATATACGTATAACTGAGTCACTTTGCTATACAGAATTTATACAGAAGTTAACACAACACTGTAAATCAACTATAATTCAATAAAATTGTTTAAAAAAAGAAAGTATCATCAAGGAAGACTTACCTTAAAAAAAAAAAAAATGAGGGCTTCCCTGGTGGCGTAGTGGTTGAGAATCTGCCTCAACTCCCCACCTTGCCTCAAAGAACAGTGACTGGCAAGGGTATGATGAAGAGGCATTCCCTTCCACTGTTGATGGAGTACACATTAGTCCAATCCTTAAGAACATTTGGAAATGTAAATCAAGATTTAAAGTGGTTTTTTTCATGTAGTTAGACCCAGAAATCCCACTTTGGAGAATCTAGCCTAAATAGTCATTAAAGGAGGGGAGATGGAAATCTCCGTGTAAAAAGATGTATCATTGGGGCAGCATTTGATTCAAAATATTAGAAACATCCTAAATGTTCAAAGCTTATGATGCTAACGGCAAGTTTTTAATAATGTAGGAAAATATTTGCTAGAATTTTAAAGAGAAAAAAAGGTACAACTATTCAAAAAATTAACCTATGCATTAGAAACAATTAGAAGCAAATATATCCAGATAGTAAAACTTTTAAAAAAGACACAAGAAAAAATACACTGGAACTTTTCTGAACCACAGCATTGGTATTAATATTCCAAAGTGAATAAAGGTGAGATTTGAAACTGTGGCAACACAGACCATTTTGGAATTCCCTGCCAAGACTTCATTTCTCGTTTTATCTTTCCATTTAATGTTGACTTATGTCAAAATTGTTCAAGGGCTAGGATTCAAAAGACTTGAGATAATGCAGAGAAACCACAACCTGTTGCCAACTTACGTAAGAAATGTTGGCCTCCTTAATTTACTTGTATACTTTGCCGGTCAGAATTGGATTTGATGAGGTTTTTATTGGCTAGCTCCAGCCTTTCTTTATCATAGGGGCCACACTCCTTGGTGTGTTTTTCTACCAAATAAGTTATTACACAATTCACAGGCTGTTGACGTTGGGAGGATTCATGGTGTTTCCCCAAATTATTTCCTGCATTGTGCCAGATCCTGAAGGTGTAAAAAGTATTCTTTCTTTAAAAGCTGGTTAAGGAGACAAGGTTATCGTTAGAGAAATATTAGGGAACAGTATGTGCCACAGGCATTCAGAGAGGGGGACAACCAATGTAGGCTGGAATAAAATAATTAAAGTAGCATTTATTGAGCACATACTAAATACTAGTCACTAAGGGTCTTATATACATTATCTTTTTAAATTTTCACAACAGCTCTCCACGGTAATCATTATGACCCACACTTTATAAATAACTTGGGCTCAGAAAATATATAACTTTCCCAAATTCACGTAACTAATAAACAGGTCTATATGAGTCCCACCTTTTCCCCCCTACTACTCAAAGAAGGCTTCAAAGAGAAGTAAGAATTTGAGGGGGGAGATGAGTATTATATCAATAGGTAAAAGGACAGGTAATCTGTAAACAAATTATAATGTATCCAATACTTCCTCCTCATAACAAGTTGGCCAATTACTTACATCAGTTTAGTAGAATATTTTTTCTGCTTATAAAGTAGAACGTCTAAGCATCAAAATAACCACAGGATCAAGCAAATATCTAGAGTCTCTCAGTTACTCTTTCCAAAAACATAATATAAACTGATTTTTATGCTTCATGATTTATAAAATAATAAGGAAGTGAGTTGATCAAAGTGAGAATGTTTCAAACAGATTCTTGAGAATACATCAGACTTCCAGTTTGCGTTGGGGTCATCATACACCATATTTTTAACACATCATCACATCCAATGTACTATTCAATTAGACTTTCCCAGGCTGATGGCGTTGGGAAATTTTATTTTAAAAAAAAACAAACAAAAAGTTGAAGAGAAGGCAGTAGCCTTTCTCCAGAGGGAGTGACCAAGAGAAAAATTCTGTTTGTCCAGGGGTTGTTTATGCACAGAGCCTACACCTTGGTTTTCACACTGGGTAAAACTCACCAGACTCCTTTGGAACAAAGGAGAAGCAGACTCAAATAAGAAGCAGACTTACATTAGAGGAATGAAAATCTGCCACCCACCGAATCATTTCACCTCACAAATACGGAAGAAGCCCACACTGCTGTTCATGAAGCTTCTTTCTAGATGGTTTCTATAGGTGTGGGAGCAGCAGCAGCTGCCCTGAGAGACCGGACATGGATCTTTGATGCCACCTTATTTGAGGATTCCACACGCTCTCCCTTGATGAGCCTTCAGGTTACAGAAGTCAAACCTCATCAGACCCTTAGGAATCCTGTAAGTCTGGAGTACCTTCCTGCAGGTGCCATCTGCTACTGGTCATCTTACTGTAGTGGGTGGAATTTCTCCCCCAAAATGTGGGAGAATGACAGTTACTGAAAATACAGCTATTTGATGATCTTTCCAGAACGATGGGGGGAAAGCATGGCATCAACTCTTTCAGCCCCAGACAGTGGAAATCAAATCACGATGGGAAAGTCTCTAGTTTTTTGTGATTAGTTTTGAAGTTCTGACCAAGAGGAGAGAGGGGAAATGTTTTCAAGATGTTTCCTTGAGCTGTGCTATAACACAAAGAACACTATGCTTGAGACTGGAAGGTCTAGCTTCTATAACATACTTTGTGTCACTTAGCAGGTCACTTAATGTCTCTGGGCCTCAGGTTACTCAACTGACAAATATGGATAATGCCTACCTCAATGAATGCTTGATGAAAACACCAAATAATTAAATACAAATACAACAACAGAACGTACTCTGTAAGCTAATAAGTGATATAAAAATGTTAAGGTACATGTAAATGAGAAATTTATCATTACTTACCTGTTCCCACGCTTTTCAACTAAAGTTTTAATGGCTTTGTCTGTAATATGACATACACTAATGGAGAGTCCTTGAAGGCTGAAAGTCTACCAAAAAAAGAAATCTCTAAATAACATCTTTATTTTAAAAAAAGGATTTAATACCAAAAGCTCACAGTTTATTAGTTATTCAAATAACCACAAAATTATCTAAAGAGGAGTTTGTTTTGGTAAACAACGCACCTTAATTACATCAACTTTGCAGGGCTCAGTAAGTCAGGCACAGACATATGTATCTTTGTTTCTTGGATTTCTTTTCTGTTGCTTTGATTTTGTCTTTGTAGAAAACATATTTTTATTTCAAATTATTTTATCAAGGCTTTGATTGTGACCAAAGAATATGGTTGTGTAAGGGATATGGAATGCTCCTTAAGTGGCGTGGCCACTTCAAGTATAGTTTCCATCATCACCACCATGTTATTCGGCCAAGAATAGTTTCCTAGGAAGATAAATTAAGGAAAACATACAGTGACATCATGATCATTATACAGATTCACTTTGCTTACCACCAGGCCAAGCTTCAGTCAGAAACTGACAAAGAAATGAAATATAGTGAGGCTTACATAGCATTTGTTTTTAGATTTATCACCACATATAATGGGACATAAAAGTGACAGTGCTTTTATATGATATACTTCTTCCCACTGGATGCACAAAATCAGAGAAGCTGAAAGAGAATCTTACCTGACACTCACAAATTTACACCACCAGTATGTATTCTTTGTGAACACGAGGCTCAACTCTAAAAAGCTGGCACTTTACTAAAACATGGAGTTGATTTAATATAAAGTCTTTATCTTAAAACATCCTACAGAGAAGCTTTTTACATTGAGAAGAATGATCAGAGGACCCTTGATAAAGTTACATGTCATAGAAATGGTTATCCTACATTAAGGCTTGAAGCAAAGGAAGGAAACTGAAGGAATAGCCCTGGAGATGAAGACTTCCCCTCCCCATCAGGCATGCCATCTGCCATTTTGAAGCAGGCCGTGGAGAGCCAGCAGATTCACCATTTTCATTACACAGGTAGTTGGAGAAAATTATTGCTATCACTCAGTGGAGCCATTTCCTGGTTTTCATCTCTTATTTACATGTCGACACCCTCAACAACGAACTTCTGTTTTGCTTTCACCTTTTAGGAAACTGGTAAAGACACTGATATCTTTAAAATGATACTGTATTTTCCAAACAGTTCTTATGGACGCTGTGTGCAGAAAGTATATTTGTGATGCTTGACAGCACATCTGATTTTGCTGCTTTGGATGGAAAGCCATAATGACTCATTGCCTTCTGCATCTGATATATATTGACATCAAAGTTTCTGTTAAAATATCTGAAGGAGGCCTTGCTTCCTTCCAGAATAGTTATCATCAAATTCATCAGAAGTAGAGATTAGTTGATTAGAGAGGCAGGTGGAAAACTAAAACTACCTTGGCCACAATTCTACTCTAAGAGATTGTGATATCAGGACGGCTGTTCACAACTGTCTGGTTTTCTCTTTCCTTCCAGGAATGTGGCAGGATTCCAATTCCCCGTTCCACGGAGCTCGCTGCTCTATGAAATGTAATCAGTTGCTTTAGGATGCAGTGCATGCTTCACCACGTCCTCTTTCCCTTCTTCCATGACAGTTGCCAGTACTCCAGCCAGTGCCTGCTCTCCTAGCCCAGGCCCTGGACCAAGCATGACAAAGCTGTGGAGTAGAGCCTCCAACCCATCCAAGACGGGCATGAGCAAAACCTTTATTGTTTTAAGCTACTGAGATCTGAAGGTTGTTTGTTACCACAACATAATCTAGCTTTTCCTCACTGATACAAGGTCTACGCCGGCCTTCTATCACTAAAGGAAATGCTTCTGCAAGTAGAACCTTGCAGATAATCAAAAAAATTGCAGAACTCTTTTACAAGGTTCTTCAACTCAGGTGACACTTAAAATTGAAATGTAGATCTGTAATCCTTGTCTTGCTGACATAAACACCACCAGTGATGCAAATCTGATGAAATATCTAACCTTGGCTACTTCATTAGGATAAATTTCTGCATGGGGGATGATGCGCCCTTATTACAAATTATCGTATTACCTCCAAGAGATAACCAATTTATACCCACTACAAGGAATGTGTACCAATTCTACTACAACACTGCTGATACTGTATAATTTTTTAAACTATTTTAGCTGGCATATTTTAGTTGTCCAGAGTTGTTTATTTCACATATTTATTCTTGCAGTAATAAGCTTTTAGAAGTTGGCTTTTATTTCATTTATTATCATTTATTTATTCAATATTTATTACATACCTATTATGTGTGAAGTACAAGGAAATGTCCCTGTCCTCTCAGAGCTTACAGTCTAGTGAAATGCACTGATATCCTCTTTTTCGTTTATCCTTCCAAGTTTGAATGTCTTCTTTATAAACATGAATTTTTAAAAGTATTGTATATATCAGCCCCTTTGGGGTTTTTTAATGGTATAGAAATTTTATATACATATATTCTTGAAGCTATCAATCATCCATTTACAATTTTTTAATTTCTTCAAAAATGAAGACGTTATCCTCCTTCTATATATTGAATAAATGATTTAATCTTTGTCAATTTTTATTATAATTTGATTCAATGTTTATATTTTTATTCCATATAGATTGACTTTGAAACATGATAAAGCAGGGATTCACCTTAAATTACTGAAATGCTATCCTGTTTCTATAATACCCTATCTTAAACAACTCTTCCTTAACCTCTTTAAACATACATACAGAGTTTTGCATACATATAATTGTCTACGTTGGTACTCTCTCTAGTCTGTTGTATTAATTGGTATTCCTTATTGTAGCAAATACTATTTGGGGAATTGTAGGTTTATGGACTAACCCTGATAGTACACATTAAAAAAGAACACAGTCACTAGATGCAAAATGAGTAAGTTAGTAAGTATGTAATAAAAAATAATAATCATAAAAACTGAGTAAGTTGGAGTAGGGAGCTAAGAGTTGTGAAATATTTGTACTAAAAGTTAATCTTGAAAAATGTATTGCTAGGTCTGTCTTATAGTGAGATTTCCTATAATAGTGGAACACAATTTAGTAGATAGAAAAGAGGACAATTATGAATGTTGAAAAAGAAGGACAAAGAGCTAGAGACAGGAAGATAGTAACAGATGGGTTCATGCTGGGAATAAGAAAAATAGAGTGGTACAAATAAATATTCAAAAGCTTGCTGACTAGGACTTCCCTGGTGGTCCAGTAGTAAAGAATCCGACTCCCAATGCAAAGGGTTCAATCCCTGGTCAGGGAACTAAGATCTCACGTGCTGCGGGGCAACTAAGCCCACGTGCCACAACTACTGATCTCGCGTGCCTCAACTAGAGAGCCTGTGTGCCACAAACTACAGAGCCCATGCGCTCTGGAACCCACGCAACTAGAGAAGAGAAAACCCATGCTCCACGGGTAGAGAGAAGCCCGTGCGCCACAATGAAGAGCCCATGCTGCAACTTGCACCGCAATGAAAGATCCCACATGCCGCAACGAAAACCCAACGCAGCCAAATAAATAAATAAATATTTAAGAAAAAGCAAAAGAAAGCTTGCTGACAAGTCATAAGTTGGATCAGCTGCAGCAGGGTCCACTGGACGATGCTTTATCAGAATGATACAGAAGTAAGACAAAAGATACTTAAAAGATTGTTTTTTTGGTAGAGGATATACAAAACTTGAACATTATCCTAAGGAGCTGACCTATTTTAAGACGTAAATGCAATCTAATTTTTAGTTATGGAGAACAGTATGGAGTTTCCTTAAAAAACTAAATATAGAACTACCATATGACCCAGCAATCCCACTACTGGGCATATACCCTGAGAAAACCATAATTCAAAAAGACACATGCACCCCAATTTCATTGCAGCACTATTTACAATAGCCATGGAAGCAACTTAAATGTCCATCGACAGATGGATGGATAAAGAAGATGTGGTACATATATATAATGGAATATTACTCAGCCATAAAAAGAAATGAAATTGGGTCATTTGTAACGATATGGATGGACCTAGGGTCTGTCATACAGAGTGAAGTAAGTCAGAAAGAGAAAAATATCGTATATTAATGCATATATGTGGAATCTAGAAAAATGATACAGATGAACATATTTGTAGGGCAGGAATAGAAATGCAGATGTAGAGAACGGACATGTGGACACAGGGAGGAAAGGGGAGGGTGGGATGAATTGGGAGATTACATGAATACACTACCATGTGTAAAATAGCTAGCTAGTGGGAACCTGCTGTATAGCACAGGGAGCTCAGCTCGGTGCTCTGTGATGATCTAGATGAAGATCTAGATGGGGTGGGGGGGGGAGGTCCAAGAGGGAAGGGATAGATGTATACACATAGCTCATTCACTTCATTGTACAGCAGAAACTACCACAACATTGTAAAGCAATTATACTCCAATAAAAAACAAACAAACAAAACAACTACAATGATTTGTCAAAGGCTATAGAATTGGTGTCAGTGGTACTTGTGTTAATCTGCTTTTTCCAAACATCTAAGGCCTTTAAAGCTTCCTGGGCACGTTGCTTTCCTACCTGTACCCACTGGCCAAATAATCCCAGCAGGCTAGTTTCAGATGGCGCTATCCCTGAAAATGACACCATTATCTTTGTTTTACGTGAGGGCTCAAGTTTACTCTTTAGGCATTTCTAGCTAAACGCCTTGTAATTCTGAGCTACAGCATAACCCATAAACTGAAATTGTCGATCATGAAGAAGATTCTCCAAAGAAAATATTAGACTAAGAAAGTAATTATGCTGGAGGAGAGGTGTAGAATATAGTGGATGACAAGCAGGCAGGGGAATAAAAGCAGTCTTATCCTGAAAATTAACTCTGATTTAAGTTTAACACCAGGCAAATACCAAACTGACAAACAAAAGACTAAAACGGAATCTATTTTGAGGGGTCTTCTACAACATATCGTCCAAATCAATAGGGGCATGTATTTATTTATTTATTTTAAATTTATTTATTTGTTTTTGGCTGCGTTGGGTTTTCATTGCTGCACACGGCTCTTTCTCTAGTTGTGGCGGGCAGGGCTACTCTTTGTTGCAGTGCACGGGCTTCTCATTGTGGTGGCTTCTCTTGTTGTGGAGCACAGGCTCTAGGCGTGCAGCCTTCAGTAGTTGTGGCACGCGGGCTCAGTAGTTGTGGCTCATGGGCTCTAGAGCACAGGCTCAGTAGTTGTGCACGGGCTTAGTTGCTCCGTGGCATGTGGGATCTTCCCGGACCAGGGCTCGAACCCCTGTCCCCTGCATTGGCAGGTGGATTCTTAACCACCGCGCCACCAGGGAATTCCCGGGGCATTTATTTTTATTGACTGTTAAATCTTCCAAATCAATAAGGGTATTTATTTTTATTGAATGCTAAAACATCAACAATTCAGCTCTTCTAGAGCGGAGCCAACCTTTTTAACCATAGTTTCTTTTCCCATAGCTCCAAATACACTCTTGGCTATTTTTGCATTCTTTTCAGAAATCCTTTTTGGAGCTCTGTAATCTCCTCCTCCTGTATCCATGGCCTCAAAGGACTGTCCGAATTTTTATGACACCACCTGCTATACACACAACAAACTCAAACTTTTAGAAGTTTTTTAAAATAAATAAGGGACTTCCCTGGTGGCGCCGTGGTTAAGACTCTGTGCTCCCAATTCAGGGGGCCCGGGTTCGATCCCTGCTCAGGGAACTAGATCCCACATGCATGCTGCAACTAAGAGTTCACATGCCACAACTAAGGAGCTGGCGAGCCGCAACTAAGGAGTCCGTGAGCCACAACTAAGACCCAGGGCAACTAAATAAATTAAATAAATATTATTGGTGTCATGAAAATGATAAGTCATATCTGTAGGTACCACCTCCTTACTCTAACAGTCTCCTCCCAGATAAAAAGGTCATATCTGAATGTGAAATGGCACACGAGTATTGATGGAGTAATTCTTTGGTGACAGTCTCTGCTTTGGAGGCAGGGGTCACAGAGCACTAGGCCCTTGGTGAGTCTGGAAATGGAGATGTTGCAGAATTTTCCGTTTGTGTCTTCCTGAATGGTAATTCAAATATCCAATCACTTCCCGCCCCCTTCAGCTCAGTAAGGTTCTGCCAGGGCAGCAGGCAGGCTGTGCTTTGGTGGAAGGGAGTTCACTCCATGTGGAGTGGTTGGCAACACCTATGTCCAAAGGCATTGTTGGTGGAGGTGATGACCTCAGTGATGAGTGATTAAGGAGGGCCAATACCTGCCCAAGGTTGAGGTCATAAGCGGGGCAAGTATATTTCTGGCTCAAGCTTGGCTAGGGCTGGGGTGGGTGGGAGCAGTGATTAACTGCAAATGAGGACAAAAGGACTTTGGGGGATGATGAAAATGTTCTGAAACCAAAAATCATCAAACTGTTTACCACTTAGCATGTGTAAATTTTATATGAAATCAATACACCGATAAAAGTTTTTTTAGAACTATATACACAAAGGAAAACTTGCTAGGGTGAAAAAGAAATTTCCAAATCTACAGCTCTAATGAGCTCACCATGCCCCTGGCAAAAATTAATTTAATGTTGTTCAGTCTTCAACTTGTCTTGGCAACAGTTTTATTTTCGTGATAAAAACTGTATAAGAACTATGATCTTATCCATGCAGGAAAAGAAAGCCAAACAAAAAGATTAGTTGCAAAGGAAGAATAATCACACTGAACCCAAGCTTCTCCTGTGCAAAAGTAAATGTCATGATAATAAAAGAAAGAAATTTTAATAGGACAAACTGAGCTCTCAGAATTATATGCCAGGCTAAGATGTAGCTCTTGTCAAGGGAATAGAAATATAATCAAGTGTGCTCATTTGATGTTCAAAAGGGTTAGTATATAGTTACAGTTGATTCCTCTGAATAGCAAACTGCATACATTTCAGATGAAGTTTAATTTGTAAACAATATTTTTCCCCAATACTTCATAGAAACACATCTATTGCAAATCTGAGGACTCAAGTTCAATTGCCTTCAGGGACAGGCAAGTAACACAAATGCAGGGAGAAGGTCAGGTGTATTTCCATGGTATGCCAGACTCATCATTTTGGGAGTTTAGTGCTACTCTCGATACTTAGCTTCTGCATCAGGGACACTTCAGGGAATGGTGAGGACTGTGGCAAACTGGAGTGAGTTCCAGAAGACTGACACTTTTCAAGAATGAAAAAACAAAACCTTATTGCTGGGTCTTTTAATTTTTCGAATCAGATTACCTAGATTTTTATATTAAAAAATCTTCAATTTACTCATCTGAAAATAGTTTGTCCAGAATCAGTGGCTTTTATGCTGTTTTATGCCATAGAAACCTTTCTTCAAATTAAATTCTCCATAAAACACAAAAATATGAACCAGAGCTAGATTATTTCAAATATCTATGATTCTATAGGATCCTAAATAAGAGTTGGCCAAGTAATCTCTTATCTAGCTGGTCAGCATATTTACCTCATGCCAATTTAACTCATTAGGTTAGCTCAAGTTAACATGTATTAAGTGATTATTATGGACCGGACACTGTGCCTTTATGGACGCATGATCCCACCATTGGCAGTCATACATACCTATTTCAGGGCAGGGAAAGCAGAACACCACAGAGGACGTAGAAAACCCTGCTTCTAGAGGAGGAGGGGGAAAACGTCAGCCAAGGGCACATTTCCACTGTGCCTTAAAGGATGGGTTAAGTTTTTCCAAGCAGAAATGGGTGTCTAGAAAAGCCTGAAGAAACACATATAGGGGTGAAAGTACATAGTACCTTCAGGGAAAGTGAGATAGCTGGTACACAAAAGGAAACAGCACCCAGAAATTAGGCATTCACCTGTTTACTGGTAATTGAGTTATACTAATCAGTCATTTTCTTACTGTATTTGCATGGAGGAGGAGGAAAAACAGACCTTAGAGTGGTGAGGATGTAAATCCTAGCTTACATGAATGAAACATTTATATAATTATATACTTTAAGTTAGAATCACAAGGATACTCTGTTATTTTAAATTGTTTTCTTTTTGAGTTAATAGATTTTAATCCTAGAAATTAAGATTAGAAATGTTGATGAGAATCAAACCCATGATATTTTGTGTAAAAATCTGTACACTTTTGTGTTATAAATATTTATAAAATTTAAGAGGATTTGGCTTATTAAAATAAGATTATCCTTATTGTTCTCTCACATGGTGCAGGATGCAGCAACTCCGTGGGGTTTATTCCTGTGCCGTCCTGTGTTTGTTGCCCTCTCTGTGTGGGCTGCAGTGAGGAGGTACAAAAAGGAAGCAGCCACGCTCCCTGTTCGCTGGGACTCATTGTTTAACAGAAGTGATTTTGTGGAGAAGCCATTCTCCTCCACTGCAGGAAGGCAGTTGCCTTAAATTCTCTCTATAGAATTCTGAAATGCTTTCCTCAGAGACCAGAAGGGCTCCAGAAGGTCAAAACCTTTCGCCATGACAATATGGTACCTCAGAGGGCAGAGGAAACTCCAAAGCTCCCAAGCAAGCACTGATGTACTCCTAGCATCTACCACCAATTCTGGAAGAGTAAATACTTGAGTTTGTGCCCTGCCATGAGAGTTTTCATTCTGATTTTACCTCTTGAGCCTAGGGGGAGCTGGAAGGTGGGGCTTGTGCTAGGGTTATAGGATGGAATGAGCAAGGCTTCATCCCTCTACAACATCCTGCATGAATTATAGGCTCTGACCGTGTCTTCTCTCAGCTCTTAACTTTGCTGAGACTTGAGAATCCTGAAGGTCTTGGTTCCAGCTCATCTCTCTACCCCCAGGGGTTGGGCCCCCAACCCTTAGGCACAAAATCACCATTCAGAGGAGGGACACATTCATGCTTCTTCCCATCTGGCTTTTCTGCATCCTGCTAGCAGTGGATACACTTTGCTAAGTGTTGAGTCCTATCAGAGGAAGAGATTCCTGCCCCTGCCTCCTGGTTTGATGGTGTTGAGCCATCCTGGATTTCCTTAGGAAACAGTGAGGCGGGGGCATCTCACAGTCCCCCATACCACACCATGAGGAAGCCACAGCACTTCCTGCCCTTACTCTCTCCTCCGTGGTAGGTCAGATGGTGGGAATGCAGAGGAGAGGTGCCACCTTCTGAGAGGAATGAGGTGTCCAAAACAGAGTTCCCTCCCATCCACTCAGGGCAGCCTCTTTGTCTTTCTGCGTCCCAGTCTCTCCTCCCACCCCCAAAACTCCCTAGTCCCTGGCTGAACACTAGGATGCCATACCTGTTACCAGGTGATCACCAACTTCAACTTTTTTTTCTGCCCACCTGGGCTCACATGCTGCTACCAACTCCTTAGGCCCTAATAAAAAACCTTGCCATGGCAACTTCCAGAATTCCTTTTTGTCTCCGGCTTTGGCTCTATGTATCAGCCCCTCCCCCCAGCCATGATCCTCCCCAGTTCCTTATTCACCCCCTTAGGTATTTGCCCTGCTCTCTTAATTGTAGAAAAACCATTCTTCTCATGATACACAGAGTCCCTCATTACTGTCACCTTGTCTCTACTTACCACCAGTGAAACATCTGTGCTTTTAGCCAAGGCCAACCCCTCAACCTGTGACTCACTCCTATTATGTTACTTCTGCACCATAACATTGCTCTAGCAGTTCTCCCTTTCCCTCCTCCATCGTCAGTTTATTCCTCTTGACTGGATCTTTTCCATCAGCATCCAACATGCTATATCTCCTACCTTTAAAAAGCCCTCTTGATGCTATCTCATTTTTCTGCACCTCTGTGGAACAAAGCTCCCTAAAGCAGTTGATTACACGTGCTATCACCAATTGCTCTTCCTCTCTCTCGAATCCACTCCCATCATGCTTTTACCTCCACTTCTCACCTGAGTCTATTCTTCTCAAGGCCATGAATGATCTCTGTGTTGTTAAATCTAATGATCAACTCTGAGTCCTCATCTTACTTGGCGATTGGCAACTTTTCATGCAGTTGATCACTTTCTGCTTGAAATATTTTCCTCTCTTGCCTTCCAGTATGCCACACTCTCCTGGTTTTCCTCCTACCTCACTGGCTGCTACTTCTCAGTCTCTGCTTATTGGTTCCTACTTTTTCCTCCAAATTTTTAATGTTGGGGTGTCCCAGAGCCTGTCTTTAGATCTTCCCTTCATTTACAATCATTGCCTTGGTGATCTTAACCAGTCTCATAGTTTTACGTATCTTTCTCCCTTCCTTCCTTCCTTCCCTCCCTCCCTCGCTCCTTTTCTTTCTTTCTCTTTCTTCCTTCCTTCCTTTCTCTCTTCCTTCCTTTTTCTTTCTTTCCTTCTTTCTTCTCCTCCTCTTCCTCCTTCATATTCATCTTCATCGTCATCATCATCATCATCATTCAATCTTTTTTTTTTTTTTTGCGGTACACGGGCCTCTCACTGCTGTGGTCTCTCCCGTTGCGGAGCACAGGCTCTGGACACGCAGGCCCAGCGGCCATGGCTCACGGGCCCAGCCACTCCACGGCATGTGGGATCCTCCCGGACTGGGGCACGAACCCGCGTCCCCTGCATCGGCAGGTGGACTCTCGACCACTGCGCCACCAGGGAAGCCCATCATTCAATCTTAATCTATCTTTCTATCTAGTCTTCTACAGCCGGGACCTTCCCTGAGGACCATCAAACTTCTGTGCTGAGAACAGACTGTTGGAAGTATGGTCTCAGGAAGAAGCTGGGAGATTAGTTATGATGCTACTGCAGTAATCATAGCAGCAGAGTGAGCGAGAGACATCGTCACGTTCCGAATTCATTTCAGAAGGTAGAGACAACAGGATGGACTGGATATGGGCATTTAGGGAAACAATATCAAGGATGACACCAATGTTTTTGTCCTGAACAACTAGAAAGATGGAGCTGCCATTAAGTGATGTTGTGAATACTGTGACTGGAGAATATTTCATATGTGTAATCAGATGATGGCTTGGAGCAGGGAATCAGGAGTTCACTGTTCTACAGTTTGAGGTGAATACTGGACATTCAAGTATATGTGTTGATTAGACAATTTGGGCATGTGAGACTATCCCATGCAATCATGAGCTCCATTGTGCAAGTCCTGTGCCTTTGTCATGTTAGCTATGGTCCCTTGCATATAGTAAGTAAATATTTTAACTGAGTGTAAGATATTTCTCAAAATTATTTTTTAAATTCTTTTTTTGTCCAGTTTTGAGATATAATTGACATACAGCACTGTATAAGTTTAACGTGTACAGCATAATCAAGGTTGTTTTTATTGTGACCTGAGGTCAGTACCCCAGTAATCGTGTGTCAGTATTCCCTATTCCATAGCACTCATCACACTAATGTAATGATTTGTCTGCTTCCTAAGCCCAGACTTTCAATTCAAGTACTATTAAGGTATTATTATGCCACCACTATCCTAAGCCCTGGGGATATGAGACACTATTGTATTATTTAGGCAAGAATGGATGAGTAATCTAACAAGCAGAGGCAGTAAACACAGAAAAAAGGGGGCAAACTTGAGATATATCAAGATTAGAACACAGTCACTGACTTCATGTTTGAGCTGAGCACAAACACAGAATTATAGTTATACCAATTCCTGACACTGGAAAACAGTTTTCTGGGGTTGAGGGTGAGTATTCAGAAATTTTAAATTAATATGCATTGCCTTTGAAAACAAGGCTCAACTCACTGCTCTTCATCACACTACGGACAACAGACCAAAACTCAGTTTATTCATCTCCATCCCCTAAAAGCACTTGGGTATTGGGTTGGCTTCCTGGCTCAAGGTTCTTTAGAGTGCATAGCTAACCAGCCTTTTCTCTTATCATGCCCTCTTCAGGAACATGTCAACTTCTACCCCAGGTATTCAGACCTCCATCTACATGCTCTCCCTCCCTGCTTCTCTCCCTGCCTACCCTTGGGAGTGGGGACCAGCCCCTCTCCATGTTCTACTGTGATCTTCATTCCCACTGTCATTCAGTCCATGCAGCTGATAGACAGTGGAAGTGGGACAGAGGCAAGAGAGCTACAGCAGCCTCCCAAGTGAGTTCTCCAGAAAGACCTAACCAATAACCAACAGGGAGCAGAGAGGGGAGATTCTATCATTTGCTTTTGACTGTTGTCATATTATCTATAGGCTGTTGATAAACACAAAGCACCTGCTCAAGGGTGGAACACTGGCACTCTCCTAAAAACCTCCCTTCCAGAGTGTGGGCACATATAGAAGTCATCAGCGAATTTTGCCTGTGAGATTCCTGGCCACTCCTCCTTGACAATTCTAGCCTTATGTCCACATTGCTCCTCTGGGCCGAAGGACACCATGATAAAATTCAAGCCTGACCTTTACCTTCAATGTACCTTAGACAAGGGCCTTCCTTCTCTGTTCAAGTCCCTTTATCCGTAGTCCGGGGTGGGGGTGGGGTGGAATGCTACCCAACTTAAGTGTGGGTTAAAGCCCCTTCCCTAGATAGGAAGGACATTTACCTCCTTTATGCCTTCCCTGAACACACCGCAGTGGAGAGAAGGAGCAGATGCACACCACTCTACTTAGAGATATACAGTGTATTTTTGTATAATGAAAATGACAGTAGCAGTTCTCTTCAAGGAATGCTGACGTTGGAGAGACTACAAAGTCTCTTGACTGAGCGGGGTCTTCTTGAGCAGACCAGTGCTTCCCTCCGAGGTGAGAGTTGGGAATTAGGGTGGGTTCCCTGGTTGGGTGACACATGCCACTCAAGGACGGTGCCGAGGGCGGCAGCAGGGGATGCCCGGGACTGAGGCAGAGTGGAGTTGATGGGAGCGGGGGCGGTGCCGGAGCTTACTGTCTGGGGAGCGGAGCACATCCAAGAACGCCAAGCCCACCTGCTTCCCAGTGGGCGGAAATTGGGCCTTAGGGTCCCCTCTTGTCTTCTCCGTCTTAGTTTGCCCCTTGGGACTTTTGGCTGAAGCCAGGCTCTTTCCCACATTTTCTTTTCTGGTGTTGGCCACTTTCTCAGATGTGGAGGACATGGATTCCTCACGCCCTTTGCCTTTTGTCTTGGGGTTAATAAAGTGCAGAAAAGATTTCATCTTATTTCTCCAGCCAGATTCTGGAAAGCTGGGCCTCTTGTGAGTACGGCCTTGCATCACCTGCCCCTGAAAAACCTGACCTTGTAAAGTTCGGCCCTGCGACGGCTTACCCGGAGTGAGCTGGCCTAGGAAAGGCTGGCCCTGTGACACCTGGGGCACCACAGGCTGGGCCTTCTCAGGAACCCTTGCTGGTTTGAGGATGACATTGAGCTTGGCTTGACTCTCTTGCAGGTCATTCTTCTCAGAGTCTTTCCCCCCAGGGACTCCAGGAGGTAGCTCTGGGGGTTTAAGCTGAGGGCGATGCTGGGGACTGTGTTGACAGGGAGCATCAGGGTGAAAGCGATGTCTCCGTCGCCAGGGGCTGCAGGGTGTCCCTTTCAGAAGCATCCCTTCTGGCCTCTGGGCTTCAGCAGAGTGGCTTTTCTCTCTTGTGGAGGAGACTGCAAACCCGGCATCCCCTTCTCTGTGGTCCCCGGCCGATTTGGGTTTGCCTGGCTCCTCTCTCTTTTCTGCCAGTGTGGGTACTTGGGCTGAGTCCTTGCTCTTGTCAGGGCTTTGGGACTCAGGGCTCCAGGGCTCCTTCAGTTTGTGGTTGTTCACACTGGCCTCCAGCTGACCACAAAGCACCTGGGCCTCTGTCAGGTCCCCACTGGGTTGCGAGATATTGGAGGCCCAGTGGACAGAACCGTGGGATACTGCACTGGAACTGGGTTGCTTCTGTTTCTGATACGCTGCCTTCAACTCAGTGGCCAGCTGTTCTTTGGAATAGAGGCATTCTGGATCTGGGGCATGTGGCATATCTCGTGGGATGGGGAGTTCCTGGAGCAGTGTGTTTCCTTGGTTGTTTAGACTCCCAAGAGACTCCTGTGTGCATATGTTCTCTGAGGCTGCTACAATTTGTTTCCTGGACTTCCTTGCCGTTATGGGAATTCCCAGTTGCATCTCTAGCATCTTATTTCTCAGATGGAAATTTAGTTTGGCCAATTTGTGTTCTCCAAGTGAGGAGGGCCTCGCAGGCTCTGCCTGACTTTCTAGAGGCACCATCTCAATTACTTCTTCCGCCTGCACTTCAGCCTGGACTTCATCTGCAATGTCTGCACAAGCCTTGTTGGCATCTTGAAAGCCTGACCCAGGACTTAGACCCTGCTCTTCAGGGGAGGTCATCTGAGTCAGAGGTTCTGTTGGGAATTCGATAGGCCCAGGTACCATCTCTGTGATCATAGCTTGGGAAGTGATTGCTGGGGCCATGTCCCTAGAGAGAGCCACATAATAAGGAGCCGGCAGCCCTGACAAGAAGGCCAGATACTTGTGCCGTAAAGTTGTCTCCAGTTTCTCAATGGAGTCCTCAGACAGGGCTCGGGGCAGCTTAGGATGTTCAATGACAGCATCTGGTGAGGTTTGTTGCTGCTGATCAAGGGCTGTCAGCATCCAGGGTGTAATTTTCTGTTGTAGGTCCGGGTCACTTGCTGCCTGTGGTTCCAGGGGCTTGCTTTCTGGGATGCAGGTGAAAGGAGTCACTTCCAGGCCCCCAGGAATTATGCACTCCCAAGAGCTATATACACAGGCAGGGACGTTGCCCTGGTGAATCTGCCCACATTTGGAGTCGATATGGCTTTGCAATATTGCCTTGGCCTGGTCAAACAGGTGTGGCATGGGGACTGTCACTGGGTCCACAATGGGTGAGAATGGGTCATCAGCCCCAGCGGTCTCTAGAGATGTAGGCCGGGAGCCATTCACACTGTCTAGGGATGTGCTGCTCCGGGACATAGTCTGCTGATTAGTGGGGGACAGGAGCAATTGAATGGACTGTTGGATCTTCTGCGGCAGGCCCCAGCGGTGGTGAATCAACTGTCTCTGGAGGCGGAATTCCAGCTGTCTCCTGGCATGCTGCTGTGGGAAGAGTAGTTCTCGTGTGAGGACTGAGATGGGATGCCCTGGCCAGGAAGTTTTCACAGTCTCAGAAGACTGGGCTTTGTCACAGGGCTTATACTGCACAGGGCTCTGGGTGTGTTGATCTCTCTGGGAAACACCTGGCCAGTCCCACTGAAGCTGGAGCTGCCTCTGCAGCAGGTGCCACTCCAAGGCTTCATACTCAGCCAGGGTCAGAAATGGGACACTGATCTGAGCTTGTTGGTTGTCAGATGGAGCAACCCAATTTTGAGAAGACAGAAAAGAGGGTGGAGCTGACTGGGGTGGAGCTTTAGGCAGCAGAGGGAGGAAGGAGAGTTCCTTGAAGAGAAAAGGATCCTTAAAGTGGGGCTTGGACATGCTCTCACTCATGGAGAGGCCTTGAGAACCCAAGAAGGCATCAACCAGGGACTCACTGTGCAGAGAAGGAAGACCACAGAATAGCTGGCTATATTTTGGCTGCACGTGGCCCACTGAGTCATTAGCCTGCTGCCCAGGCATTAGATAAAGGCCACTTAATTCTTTAAGGGCTGAAGAGGGCAAGGCAAGAGCCATATGGTTTGGGATTTGCTGGTAGCAGTGTATTTGTTCTGGGTCCATGATGGACCATTCAGAAACCCAGAAGGCCTGGGTAGGCTGGCCAGCCATACACAGACCCAAGTTCTGGTATGAAATGGTCTCAAATCTCTCAACAGAGAACTGAGAAGTATCATTCTGAATGAAAGAAACTGGTTGCTTATATACAGGTTGGTAAAATAATGGTGGATTTGGCATAAGCTGCCTCAGAGACTCTTCCACACATCTGGGGAGCCCCCACCTCTGGAAATGCATCCATTTTTTTACATGTAGCTCAAGCCGCCTCAGGACTTCAGGACTCAGGAATGGCAGGTGGGCAGGGAGGACAGTGACCATCTGCAAGGCCACAGGATGTGTCAGGGTAGTAATTTCTCAGTTCAGGGGCAGCAGAGACACCTGGGAATTTAAGGGCTGATGGCCTTGGTTCCCACAGACAATGTTGAGGTTGCTCTGCATCATCTCCTGCAGCTTTACTGAAACCCTAGGTTCCTCAATCCTTGAAGAAAACATAGTCTCTGGGCCCCTGGGCACCTCTGGAACATGAAATCCCTGCCTCAGCATGAGGTATTCAGCCCAGAAATCGTGGCTGCCGGCTGCACCAGGTGACTGGGCAGCTGACTGGGTTAAGGATTTCTGTGACACTGTGAGCGTTGCAGATGGAAATGAAAGGTCTTTGGAGTGTGGGCCATGCTCCAGACTCTGTTCAAAAGACACATGAGACGTGGACAAAACCTCTAGGCAAGAGGAGCCCTGCGATGGGCCCCCTGAAGTGGGGGAGATCAGAGTGTTCTCACCCACCACCACCTGCTGAATCTCCAGAGCCACAGCGTTGCAGGTTTGGCAGCAGGGATCTGCACACAGGATCTGCCGCACGCTCCCCTCCTGAGGAAGCCAGCCCTGGCTGGGAAGGGAAACATGGCAACCGTTTGTTACTGATGGAATGACATCTGCCTCTTTTCAAGTGTGTGGCCTGGAGATTGACACTGCTCCCCTTAGCCCTGTAAACTCTGAGGCCTGCACCCACTGGGGGTTTACTCATCTACTTTTCTTCCTAGGAAAATGTCACTTGGCAAGTTATGGTGTGCTGGACTGAGAGCCTGGGGCTTGCTGGGCAAAGTCTCAGACAACTGAAAGGAATGCAGGGCCTTGAGAGCCTGGGAGGTGGGTGAGTTCTCTGCTGACCTGTGCTGAGTAGCTGAACTAGGAGAAGGCAACCAGGCAGATGGGGGAGCCAATGGTTAGCTGATGGCGCAGCACCAGGAACATCACCAGATAGAACCTGGAGTCAGCCTTGTTTGGGGCTACGGAGGTCCTTGTGGGAACTCTGCATTCTGGGGATTACAGGGCATACACAACATCTCTTGGAAGACAATCCCTATTCTCTAGAGATCTCAAGAGGGGGACAATATGACAAGCTCCTGCCTGAGGGCTGTCCCAGGAACTGGCCTCCCTGAAGATAAAACCAGAGGAGGTACATCAGCAGGGTCCAGGGGTCTGCCCTTGAAAGGGTCTAGCTGTAAAGAGAATACGAAAATGATGACTGATTTATGCACTTAATTAATTATCTATCCTCCTAACCTGTCTTGTGGTTGAGTGAAAACCCATGTAGTTTTAAATCCTGCACTAGTCAAATCCTGAATTCCAGGACCTTTGTGAGCCTAGCCCAGAGCAGAACTGCAGGACTCCTGTCTCCTGAGGCGTCTGATCCCACCCTCTCCTCTGGGAACCCCCAACCAGTGTCCAGGCTCCACTGTGTCTGGCTACGTCCCAGCCATTATGCTCCTCCCCAACCCTGCCACAGGCCAAGCGGAGAAATGATCACAGGCCAGGCTGGGAGTTGGGAGACTGCAAAGAGCAAGAGATCACCTTCTCATGACAGAAAGCAGCTCCCACGGCTTCTCAGCTTCTTCCCGGGAATGTCTCCTAGCTGAGAAACCAGGAGACAGTGTTACATGGAATGGGAGAGGATTCAGGGACATCCTACAGGAAGCTGGAGACCTTTGAATGACAGGAGATGGCAAACACCAATAGCCAGTGCTCTGAGGCACGTCTGACTACAACTTAACCAGGTATGATGTGCTCTCCTGGACCTAATCTCCTTTGACCTTCACAACCACACTGTGAGTGAGACAGCATCATCATGCCCATTTTATGGATAACAAGACTGAGAGCTGAACTGACATCCACTGGGTCATAAAACTAGTAAATGACACAGTTAAGGACAGAGCCCTTACTTCCTCACTCCCCTACTTCCTCTTCACTCCCAGGGGTAAGGTGGAGAATTCTGGAACATTCCCAGGCTCTGATTTCCCACCCAAAATAGTCTTCTGGGAGAATCTGTCAACTTGGGGAAATTGGGCCTTCAGTGGTTAGAGCACCTGGTGCCTGGCACCAGGGGTCATTGAGGGACAGGGTTCATGGGAGCTTCACCCGCAGTAGAGAGAAGTCAGAGCAGAGACTGGGACATTACCTCTTGATGCTGCATCTCTAGCCCTTTGTCTGACTTTTCGGTGACGCTTAAAGACAAAAGAGTTAGAGTATGAAGTTGGGACACCATTTTCTTTTTCATGTCCAAACTGAGACAAAGCTAACATACAGTTCCCAATCCCTTGTAATTTATCTGTATTTTATTAACTTTCCTAACTTTCCATACTCTATTTTTTCACCCCATTATTTCCCTTCTCTTCTTACTTCTGATTCATTTTGAGGTTCTTTCATCCTCAATACCTCCCATTTTTTTCCTAAGAGAAGTTGTGTATCATGCTTATGATGAAACAAGAGAAAGGGTGGAACAGAATAAAAGGTGTGTAGGTCTAATAACCAAAGAACTTCAATTTACAAATGCCTTAATGGACCACAAACTAGAAAAATCTCCCATAATGGGAAGTCTTCTAAGATCCAGTGAGGCACATTCCATTTCACCCAAGTCTCAACCCAAGTCAGAGAGAGACGTTCTTGAGTTTTCAATTAGAATACATTGCAGGGATAGCCTGGTAGGAAATTATTTGTAGGCTCTGAGAAGGGAAATACCTTATAAGAGTAACTAACGGATGGTAAAAAAAAAAAAAAAAAAAAATCAAGGGGAGGGAGGGGAAAAGGAAGGATAAAAGGAGAGACACTGAGAGCTTAAAAGCTTCTTATCTGAGGCTTAATTAGTTCAGTCATGGTCATAGTGTTTCCCTACCTGGCAGCAGCTCCTTTTATGTTCCAATGTTAATCCATGGTAACACTTTTTCACTTGCCAGACAATTAGGATAATAATGAAGATGGAGCCATAGGTATATAAGGGAAACCCCAAATCCCACAGAACAAAAGTCGGGCTCAACATGATCTACTCATTAGCACAAGGAGACCAACCATCCCTATATGTAGGCATTCAGAGTCCTGGCGCCTAGTGACTTCCAATGCTACACTTTGTCATCTCCGCCTCACAGACAACGGAACCAGGCCACCAGACTGCATCACAAAGCTCTCCTCTTTCACAAGGCAGCTGTGGTGTCAAAGACCTCTACCTGTCTAGAGAAGTGAATGTGGTGATTTTGTTTGCAGATGAGGGTGTCTGGTTGTCTGCAAGGACTGAAGGTGCCTCTCACAGTCACTGTCTGTTCTCCCACTTTGTCTCCACTCTCCACACCCTCCACCAGCCTGATGGCCAGAGTCTGGTTATGGCGTGGAAATGGAGAGCTTTGATGTTACAGGCAGTGGATGATGGGAAATCAGAGGTGCATGAAGGGACCACGGCAAGGCCACGGTGGTAGCATCTTTAAATGACGTTGTGGGAGTCAGAAAGGAATGCCTCCCAGACTGTGTGGCCTCAAGCTTGCAGATGAGTGAGAAGAGAATGTAAACACTGCCTTCCATTGAGACTCACTAATGAGACTTCCTTACAGAGCTCTTTTTTTTCCTTAGGCTTTTATTTATATTTTTTTTGAATTTTATTTATTTATTTATTTTTACAGCAGATTCTTTTTTTTTAAATTTATTTAGTTATATTTATTTTTGGCTATGTTGGGTCTTCATTGCTGCACGTGGGCTCTTCTCTAGTTACGGTGAGCAGGGGCTCCTCTTCGTTGTGGTGCGCGGGCTTCGCACTGTGGTGGTTTCTCTTGTTGCCGAGCACGGGCTCTAGGTGCCCGGGCTTCAGGAGTTGTGGCTCATGGGCTCTGGAGCGCAGGCTCAGTAGTTGTGGTGCACAGGCTTAGCTGCTCTGCAGCATGTGGGATCTTCCCGGACCAGGGCTCGAACCCGTGTCCCCTGCTTTGGCAGGCGGATTCTCAACCACTGCACCCCTAGAGGAGTCCCCGCAGGTGTCTTTATTGGTTATTTCTACCAAACATTGGAAGAAATAATACCAATTCTCCACAAACTCTTTTGTAAAATTGAAGAGGAGGGACTATTTCCCAACCTGTTCCATAAGGCCAGCACTACCTTGATGCCAAAACCAGACAGAGACATTACAAGGAAAAAAAAAAAAAAAGTACAAATATTCCTCATAAGCATAGATGCAAAACTTCTAAGCAAAATTTTACAAATTGAAACAAAAAATTATGAAGAGGATAATAAACCATGACCATGTGGGGTTATCACAGGAATGCAAGATTGGTTTAACATTTGAAAATCATCATACTGATATAATTCATCATATTAACAAACTAAAAAGAAACAATATGATCATTTCAACAGTGTAGAAAAAACGTTTGACAAAATCCAACATGCATTCCTAATTTTTTACGTCTCAGCAAACTAGGAAAGGAATTCCTCCACCTGCTAAAGGAAATCTAAGAAAATCCCACTGCTAAGGTCATACTTAATGGTGACAGACTAGATCAGTGGTCCCCAACCTTTTGGGCAGCAGGGACTGGTTTTGTGGAAGATAATTTTTCCACGGACGGGGGGCGGGGATGGTTCACGTGGTGATGAGAGCAATGCGGAGCGATGGAGAGCGGCAGATGAAGCTTCGCTCACTCGCCCACCGCTCGCCTCCTGCTGTGCAGCCCAGTTCCCAGTTCCCCTGGACTAGATGCTTATCCTCTAAGATTAGTAATAATACAAGGATATCTACTTTTAGAACTTCTATTCAACATTGTACTGAAGGTCCTAGCAAATGCTATGAAGTAAGGAAAAGAAATGAAAGGCATCCAGGTTGGAAAGAAAGAAGGAAAACTGCCTTTATTCACAAATGACATGATCATCTACATAGAAAATCCTGTGGAATCTGAAAAAAAAAAGCTATTAGAACTATAAGTGAATTTAGCAAGGTTGTATGATATAAAGCTGATATACAGATACAACTGTATTTCTGTATACTGGTAATGAACAGATAGAAGTTGAAATTTGAAAAAATCAATACCATTGAAAATATCATAAAGACATGAAATAGGGATAAATCTAGCAAAAATGTAAGAACAATGCACTGCATCTTTAAAACACTGCTGAGAGAAATTAAAGAACTCAAAAAATAGATACAACTTGTCCATGAGTCAGAAGACTCAATATTATTATGATGTCACCTCTCTCTAATTGATTTAGATATAAAAGTCAGTCCCAATAAAAATCCCAGCAATTTTTTGAGAAATTGAGAAGCTCATTCTAAAATTCATGTGGAAATACACAGAACTCAGAATAGTCAAAACAGCTTTACAAAAGAACAAAGTTTGAGGATTAATACTAAGTGTTATATACTAAGTCACCTATTATAAAGCTACAGCAATCAAGACAGTGTGGTATTGGCATAAATATAGACAAACGGATCAATGGAACAGAATAGAGAATCTAAACATAGACTAACTCACATACAGACAGATGATTTTCAACAAAGGAGAAAAGTCTTTTCAACAAATGGTGCTGGAATAATTGGTTATCAATATCCAAGAAAATGAATTTCAATCCTCACTTCACAATATATACAAAAACGTATTCAAAATGGATCATAGGGCTTCCCTGGTGGCGCAGTGGTTGAGAGTCCGCCTGCCTATGCAGGGGACACGGATTCGTGCCCCGGTCCGGGAAGATCCCACATGCCGCGGAGCGGCTGGGCCCGTGAGCCATGGCCGCTGAGCCTGCGCGTCCGGAGCCTGTGCTCCGCAACGCGAGAGGCCACAACAGTGAGAGGCCTGCGTACCGCAAAAAAAAAAAAAAAAAAGTGGATCATAGATTGAATGCAAAGCCTAAAAGTATAAAATTTATATAAGAAAACCCATGAACATGAGTTAAGCAAAGATTTCTTAGACATAACTCCAAAAGTATGACCCATACAAGACAAAATGGATAATAAATTGTACTTCATCAAAAATTTAAAATGGCTGCCCTCTGAAAGATAATGTTAAGAGAATGAGAATGTAAGTTATATAGTGGGAGAAAAATATTTGCATATTATATACCTGGGAAATGACTCATATCCAGAATATATAAAGAACTCTCAAGACTCAACAATAAGAAAGCAAACAACCCAATTTTAAAAAGAGGAAAAAATTTTAACACACTTCACCACAGAATTGGTAAGGCACAGGAATGCTGTGTCCAAGGCCTTTGCCATAACTGCAGTGCATACATCAAGAGCCCTGGAATTTATCAGAGCTTCCCCACTTCCTGTCTCTATTAAATTGCTTCATAACAAATTAACCCAAAACTTAGCCAGTTACAATAATACATATTTATCATCTCAGTGTATCTGTGGGTCAAGAATCCAGACACAGCTTACCTGGATATTCTGCCTCATGGCCAAAATCAAAGTGTCAGCCCAGGTTCTGCAATCTCATCCAAAGTTTCAAGTGGGGATCTGCTTCCAAGTTCACTCAGTGGTTGTTGGCATAATTCAGTTCCTCAGACTCTTCTGGACTAGGAGCTTCTTTTCCTCACTGGTTGTTTGTCACAAGCCACCCTCAGTGCCTTGCCATGTGGGCCTCTCCAACATGTCAGCTTACTTCATAAAAGCATGCACACCAAGAAGGCAACAGAGAGTTGGCTAACAAGATAGAAGTAACCTAATCATGGAAGGTGATACCCCTCAGTGTTGCCATAATCTATTGGCCAAAAGCAAGGTACTGCAGAGGAGGAGGTTATACAATGCCATGAGAATCAGGAGGCAGAGCTCAATGGGAGTCATCTCAGAGGCTGCCCACCACACTGGCCTCAGAAAATGCAGTTCTCTGGGTCCGTTTATTTATTTATTTATTTTTATTGTATAATCTCATTTATATGAAATGTCCAGAAAGGCAAATTTATACATACAGTAAGTAGATCAGTAGCTGTCTGGGGTTGGGGTGGGAACAAAAAAACTGGGCTTGAGGAGAACTTCTGGGGTGACAGAAATGTTTTAAAACTGGACTGTGGTTGCATAACTACATATCTACTAAAGATCAGTGAACTGTACATTCAGAATGGAGGAATTTTATGGTAAGTTATATATCAATAAAGCTGAAAAAAATGTGAAGTTATTGCTGTACTACAACAGATGTGTCGAGGACGCCACAGCAAAGGAGAAAAGGGCAACCAACCAACTTTGCCTGTGTAAGTGGGGCAGAAGCCAAGCACAGAGAGGGACAGCAAGGCAGAAAGGAATACACAGATTTATTTCCTCAACAAATATCTATTGTCTACTCTGTTCTAGGTGCCTGAGAACAGATCAGGAGCAAAGCCTACACCTGTAAAACTCCTGTGCTAAAGGAGAGATAGGAAATAAACAATAACAAATATAATAAACAAGTTAAATGCATAGTATGTATAGACAAGATTTGAATTTAATATTAAATGATGAGATTCCTCAGGCACAAGGGGAAGGGCAGGTACAGGACGTAGGATGTGCCATAGAAGAACTAGGGTATGTGGTTCCACTGTGTTCAGTGAGCCCTATGACTGGGGGTGTACAGAAAAATAACCAAAGATGGCAACAAAAAGGTCAAAGTAGGAATCAAAAGTCACTTTCATTTAATTATTCTGCACCACATAGGTATTTTCATTGGTACAGATGAAACTGAGAGGGCATTTGCCTGGCAAAATGATAGTAACAGTATGTACTGAAGATGGTCTTTATTGGACTAACAGTGCCTGGCATGTAGTAAATGCTCTAAAAATGCTTGCCATTATGTTTATTATTAATATTATGGTGTCATAGTGCCTAAATTATTAAATTCTATAGTCTACCCAGAAAGCTATACAAAATGAATCAAGAAGAGATATAAAAAAAGATTTGCCTCCTTCTCTTTCAAAATGATCCTTGCAGGAACAATACACAGAAGTGTATTTCTAATCCTCAGGGCATGGGTTCATAGCACTGCAGTTCTCTCTTCCAGAAATACCTTTATAGCCCTTCCTTGAATTTATGGACAGTTTTAAAAATTACCTAAAGCTTTCTTTCTTAGGCCACCAACTCAGTGCAAACAAAGGGAAAGTCTATCAGTAACAGAATACTCCACAGAGGTTATTGTGAAGATTAAGTTAATATATGTATGCACTAAAGGGTTAACTCAGGAGGCCTGGGTTGCCCAAACGCTGAACATCTCAAAGATCTTCAGGACTGGCCCTTGACTGGCTCCTGAGATATCCTCTGAGCCCTTGGAATATCCTGCTAGTACAGCATATTTGTATGCCATTCTTTGGGCCACACTGTATCAGCCTGACCAGTTTATGCTAACAATGTGACTTACAGTGAATGATTCTGTAGGCCTGAAGTCCTTGCTTTGACCTCTGGGAGTGCTGGACATTGAGTAGCTAAGAGCAGCCACATGGACACTGCATATCCATGTGACTGACCCCCAAGAAAACCCTGGACACCAAGACTCAGGCGAGTTTCCCTGGTTTGCAACATTTTGTCACTGGGAGAGTTAAGTGCATCCCCATGCAACTTCGCTGGGAAGGGACATCTGGAAGCTTGTGCCTGGTTTCTCCTGGACTTCACCCCATGCCTTTTCCCTTTGCTCATTTAAAATCTGTATCCTTTCACTGTAATAAACCATAACAGTAAGGATAGCATTTTTTTCTTTTTTGGAGTTCTGTGAATCCTTCCAGTGAACCACTGAGCCTAAGGGTGGTCTTGGGGACCTGTGATGGAATATGGAAGTCCTTAGAACAGCACCTGGCATCTAGTGAGCAATATATGGATAATTATTATTGCCAAGTGCAGAGAAGTCATTTAAAGGTTTAAGGATAGCAAGACAGTGCTATTATTTCTGCCAATCTCTGATCTCAATTTCCATAGTAGGTTGGGGCTATGATGATTAAACAAGAACATACTTCTTTCATCACAAGCTTTAGACACATTGGATTGGATGGCAACACAAGTCAATTTCCAGGAGATTCTGGTTCTAGTCAGTGGACAGTACTTGATTTCCTTTATGCTTGGAAGTGATGCATTTAGAAATTCCTCAGTTAATCTCTTCCAACTAGCAGCTTTGCTGAGATCAGAATGAATGATGAATTTTTCATAAATCCTTTCTATTGTCTTTCCTATTTTGTGGCTGTTGACATCTAAGAAATGATGAAATCTGAAGTTGGACCAGCCGAAGTGCAAGGCGAGCTGGAAGTTGGGGTCCGCCTCGTCCTGGACGCCGGCCACAAGGCGGACGAGCTCGCGCACGTTGCGCTCTTGCCTTCGGTCCAGACGGCTCCAGGACGGCGCCAGCGACGCCATACCTGTGGCGCTCCTGCCGTCCTTCGTGAGGTCCGGGTCAGTTTATTTTTAATTCCTGAAATCCAAGGACATATTTCCTTCTACTCACTTTAAGCATATTATTTCCAATCAATTCTTTGGACTGATAATTCTATGTGGAACGAGGTTTCCTTGCCTATTCCTACCCCGCACTCAGTCTGGTTTCATTCTGAGTCACAATAGGGTCTCTGTAGATCTATGTGCCTGCCTTTGCCTGTGCTTTTACCTCCTTCAGGAATAACTCTTCCTTTATACATTGTAGGAACTCTTAATTGACTTTTAAGATTTAACTTATGCAACAATACCTTTTAAAAAAAAATCCTCCACTAATGCCCCCTACACACACATACTCAACACTGCATTCTACAGGCTGAGTGAGGTTCCATTTATTCCTTTTACCAACATTTATTAAGAGGCTGATCTGTGCCTGTCACATACTAGTCTGCACTCAGCAAGTATCTGTAGAACCAACAAACTAGTGAATGGTGATAAATGGGGTGTAATGAGTGCCTTAAATGGGGCTGAATCTGTGCTTCAGGGGACCAGACCAGAGAACAAGGAGTGTCTCTCCATCTTGCTGAGAAGTTCTGCTTGCTAAGTGCAATCATAGCAGTCAGTCACCGATAGTGTGATGTTCCTTAACTGTTACTCTGCTTTTGTGGGAAGCCAGCCCTACAGCTTTTCATGAAGCTCCTCCCAGGTCCCCAGGGGCTAAAGATCATGCCATAATTTTGTCCTCATGTTTATTAGGGCTTTGGGAAATTTCGGTTAATATTAAACAACAGCAGCACCTCCCTTACGCCTCATTCTCTTGAGCTGAGTCCAGGAAGACTCAGTTTCAGTCCTTGGAAACCCCAAAACAATTCAGTTAATTTAGGGTGGCCATGTTTTCCTGGGCTGACTGAAGCCAGCTCTGCTGGACTATATAAACAGGAGTGAATGGAGAGACACTGTACCTACAGAGGTGGAAACTAAAAGCAGCACATAGGCTACTGCCAAATGACTCTGGCTAGAAATAGGCTCCAAAAGCACTGTGGTGAGGCACTCGATTCCTAAAACAACAGTCACTAGAGAACAGGCACATCACTTACGGCTTGGATTTCCTCAAAGAGCTGGAGTCTCATCGAGGGGTTAAAAAGACTTTTGTTCCTTTGGTTTTGCTTAGAGTCTCCTCTGGGTTGATAACACCCAGATGTGCAGTGGTGTTGGTATGTGCATTCTGCATTTCTTACAGATCCTAGTTCTGCTGGTTTTCCACTCTCTGTGTTAGGTATGTGGCTTTCCCTGAGGCTCTCACACAATCTTTCAGGCACATGCTTCCAGGAGCCAATTATCAACCACCTTGAAATTTTTCACCCTTATGTGCAGACGCTGCTCATGCTAAATTTCCCCAGCTCAAACCCAGGACAGAGGAGATGCATTTTTTAAGCTTCCTGCACATGCCTTTAGGGAAGCTGCCCTCCTGGGGGCCAGGCCACGATGCCCCAGAACTTAGGATAAATGCAGGAAACTTCTGACTTTGGTAATTTTGGTCTTTTCTTATCATTGCGGTTTGTGGAAACTGGCTAAGTTCCAGAATTCTGTAGCTCTCCCCTGTGGTGAGAGAAATCACCTGTAGCTACTGTATGTGTTGCCCCTTCTCTGCTAGCCTGACTCACCATTCAGGCTCTACCTCTGGGGAAGCGAAGTGGCTGTGATGAGCTGGTGACCGTGTACTTTCTAGAAGTGAGTTTTGAAGACTTGGTCTGATCAGTCTTTCTGGCCCATTTTTGAGGAAAAGAAAAGGTACTGATGCCATGATCTCAAACTTTTCTGTTGCCAAGTCATTGATGCAGCATTCATTCAACAAAGGTATACAGAACACGTGCTCTGTAGAAGGCAGTGAGAGCTGTCTAGATCTGGTTTCCTCCCTCCTGACCTCAATGAAAAGTTAGGGCTTCTTTTCCCACCTTTGGAACACTCTTCGGTTGCTTCCACCCATCTTCCCCTTCAGAGGTTTCGTTTGCTTTGTTTTTGCCTAATGAAGCCTTCTCATGTTTCAGGAGATCACTGTTACTTACCTTTGAGTCTTTTCCAAACAGTTGTCACTCTCATGCCAAGAATCAAATGTAAGCAAAAGCTCATCTTTTACAACTGCATTTAACATAGGATGAGACACCTTTGGTTGCTTAGGAGGCTGCTCCTCAGACTTTCTCAGCAATTTTTTCTTACAGAGCGCTGTTCCTAAACTGCATTCTGTTTCCCTCTTTCCCTTTCCTGCTGCAGAGTACCGCCCCCTACCCCGCAATTTGCCCTTATAAATAAGCAAGTTTCCTGCAGAGAATACATGTTTTTTACACACATAGACACACAGCCCAAGTTGCCACATATATATTACTACCTTACAAACACATCTAGACAGCCAGTCATCTAATTTCCTCTAGGTCATAACAGCCAGATAGATGGTCCTATTATACCTTTTGTCCCACTTTTTGCCTCTCGGACTTTGTTCTTCAAAATTGAGTTAGCTATTCTAGGTCTTCTGTTTCTCCATATAAACTTTAGAATCAGTTTGTTCATCTCTACCAAATAACTTGCTGGGATTTTGATCGGGACTGCATTGAATCTATAGAACTGGCAAGAACTGACATCTGGATAATATTGAGTCTTCCTTTCCTTGAATATGGAATAGCTCTCCATTTATTTGGTTTTCTTTGGTATCGTTCATCAGAGTTTTGTCGTTTTCCTCATATATATCTTATACATATTCTGTTAGATTTATATCTAAGTAATTTGGGGAGGTGCTAATGTAAATGGGAATGAGTTTTTAATTTCAAATTTCACTTGTTCATTATTGGTATACAGGAGAACAATGAACTTTAGTATATTAACCTTATATCCTGCTATCTTGCTATAATCACTTATTGGTTCCAGTTTGTCAACCATTCTGGATTTTCTACATAGACAACCATGTCATCTGTGAACAAAGACAGTTTGATATCTTCTTTTCCAGTCTTTATACCTCTTATTTCCTTTTTGTGCCTCATTACACTAGCTCGGACTTCCCAGACACTTGTTTTTACCCGTTACCACTACCACTTGTTTCTCTGGAAATTAGAGCTGATTCTGTCAATTTCTCAAACACTCCATGCGCACTGATATCTGGGAACACACGCTTTAATCAAGGTGTTTTTTGTACATAGGTTTGTCTCCTCCATTAACCAATAAAGTCTTTGGCCTCATTCATTAAGCCTAATTCTGTTGTGCCCTCACAGTTTACTCTCAAAATCAAAGCCACGTCAATTTAAAATGACTTGGGATTCTTATTTGGATTTTGATGTACTCTTTTTAAGGTTCTATTTTACATTTTATGCCTTTAGAGGGGAAAAAAATTGGCCAAGAAAATGGAGCCATCTTAAGTAAAAGGAACAGAAGTATTCTTAGAGCCTATGGTCAAGCCTGGAAAGTGCTGGGGTGTTTTTTTTGAGGGGTGTGTGTGTGTGTGTGAGGGTAGTTTATTTTACTAGTGGATGTCAGCTTTAGTTCACTGAAATTCCTCTAAAGACAGACTCCTGAAGCCACCAATTAACAACTGAGTAGCTTAATAGTGATTCTTGTTATCCTTAGAGAATAACTGTTGTAGCAAGACTGCGGTGTATTAGGGGGTGCCTGTGGTTAGTTTGCTGATACACTATTAATGAGTCAGTTCACTTATAGAGTAACCCTCCTAATCAGTTGGATGCTGTTCAATAACTCTTACTGTCTTGCCTGAAAAAGTCAATAAGGACAAAATGCATATTTTATTGATTTTCCTCTAAGGAATCATTCTTAAAAAATTAATTTTCCAAGTATGTTTATTCCAGGTCTTTGAACAGTGTTTCTCAGTTTTTCAACATAAAAATCTTTTGGCTGCTCCCTAAAGCTTTTGATATAACTCTGGGAAGGGGCTTTCCCAAACTATTTAGAAAGCTAGTACCTTCTATGTAGCCCTGAATACCAAGAAGATACTGTAAACCTTTGCTGTTTTGTAGTCTGTTACCACAAAAAAAAAAAAAGCAGGTAATGGCTTTTTAATATTTGTTTTCCAAACATAAATATGTATATTATAATGGATATGCTTTTTCAGTCCACTCATTTCCCCCTCTCTTCCTAGAGTTTCTTACATACCCTTCCCACTTGCCTAGGATCCAGCCAGTTCACCATATAATAAGCTTAGCTCTACACTTCCTATTCCTGTTGAGGTTGTTTCTACCTTTAAATTACCATAAACTATGCTCCAATAAGTATTCCTTTACATATGTCCACAGGTCACAGGATCAGCCTCTCGTATACAGTAGTTTTCTTCAGTCAAAGGTATATCAGTATCAGTTCAGATCTGCTAGACCTTCCAACCACACAGACTCTATAAAGACAAGCTTGAGAATTCTATTCTTGCATCACTCCAGTCAAGGGGAAAGCTTACCTTATACCCCACAATGTTGCCCTTGTCTTTTAGACATAACCATGTTTAAATCAAAAGACAAAAGCGTAGTTCACTAATCAAAAATATATAATGATCCTAAGGCTATGTTTTTCAAATTGCAAGTCCAGACCCATGAGGAAGTCATGAAATCATTTTAGAGAGTCACTATCAGGATTGTTTTAATGAACTAGGTTAGAGAGGATAGAAAATATAGGGAGAATCATGTGTAGTAAAATTAGGATTGTTTCATAAAATTTGGGTCAGTTATAGATCTATGAACATGTGTTTATGTGTGTATAGGATCACATCATAAACTACATTTCTTTCTTTTTTTTTTTTTTTTTTTGTGGTACGCGGGCCTCTCACTGTTGTGGCCTCTCCCGTTGCAGAGCACAGGCTCCGGATGCGCAGGCTCAGCAGCCATGGCTCACAGGTCCAGCCGCTCCACGGCATGTGGGATCTTCCCGGACCTGGACACGAACCCATGTCCCCTGCATCGGCAGGC
The DNA here is from genome assembly GCF_039906515.1 of Pseudorca crassidens. NCBI lineage: Eukaryota > Metazoa > Chordata > Mammalia > Artiodactyla > Delphinidae > Pseudorca > Pseudorca crassidens. The sequence continues at coordinate 37,673,200 of NC_090302.1, read as the reverse complement.
AGACTCTCAACCACTGCGCCACCAGGGAAGCCCAATAAACTACATTTCTTACTATGGGTCGCAGTCAAAAAAATGTGAAAAATATACCGCCTCAGGTTACACTGTGACCTTGGAAATAGTAACTGATCTTGAGGAAGGTTTGCAGTGAAGGGCTGGGTGTTAGTTTTGCATTCTCTTTCTTGGTGTGGTGTGCCTGTTCCTCTCGCTGTAAGTTGGGGGCTTTCAAAGCCAGTGTGCATGAGGCATGTGGGCAGTGTCTGCTGCAGACTACAGGCCCAGCCTCTCGCTTCAAGAAATTCCTAGGTGAATAGTCTAAAAAATGTTTACACATACACACAGACTCCTTCCCTGCCCCATGGCTGGATACCCCATGACTAGATGCTGCAATTAGGTCCGTGGATGTTTAAAAGAATTTGAAAACAAACATGATCATTCTAGATGTTTAGGACAGAAAGGGAACTCAGTGACTCTCTGTTCCAATACTCATTGATAGACAGGGAAACTGAACCCAGAGCAATAAAAGCTGTGTTTTCTGAGTCACAGAATGTTATATGTAAAACTAAAAGAAGCCACTATGTTGCCAACCCTGGGAAGTATATAATTAATTTGCAATGTAGGTAAATTAGAAAGTACAGATTACTAAAAAGATGAAAAACATATATACATTTTATTCTTTCAAAAATGAGATTATGAGAAAATTTATATGACTTTGGGTTTGGTAGTGACTTTTTAGATACACCAACAAAAGCACAATCCATGAAAAAATAAATAAATAAATAAGTTAGACTTCGTTAAAATTAAAAATATTTGCTCTCCAGAAGACACTGTTAACAGAATGAAAATACAGGTCACAGTTGGAGAAAATCTTTGCAAAACACATATTCTGGTAAAGGACTGGTATCCAAAATACACAAAGAACTCTTAAAACTCAACAATAAGAAAATGAACAACCCAGGCTTCCCTGGTGGTGCAGTGGTTGAGAATCCGCCTGCCAATGCAGAGGACACTTCCCTGGTCTGGGACGATCCCACATGCCACGGAGCAACTAAGCCGGTGTGCCACGACTGCTAAGCCTGTGCTCTAGAGCCCACAAGCCACAACTACTGAGCCTGCATGCTGCAACTACTGAAGCCCATGCACCTGGAGCCCGTGCTCCGCAACAAGAGAAGCCATCACAGTGAGAAGCCTGCGCACTGCAACAAGGAGTGGCCCCTGCTCACTGCAACTAGAGAAAGCCCACGTGCAGCAACAAAGACCCACTACAGACAAAAATAAGTAAATTTAAAAAAGAAAATGAACAACCCAATTTTAAAACAGGCAAGACCTGAACACCTCACCAAAGAAGATATACAGATGGCAAGTAAGCATATCAAAAAATGTTCAATATCATATGTCATTAGAGAACTGAAAATTAAAACAGCTGTAAGATACCACTATACACCTATTAGAATATCCAAATTCCAGAACACTGACAACACCAAATGCTGGTGAGGATGTAGAGCAACAGGAACTCTCATTCATTGCTGGTAGGAATGCAAAATGGTACTGCCAGTTTGGAAGACAGTTTGGTGGTTTCCTGCAAAACTAAACATACTCTTACTATATGATCCAGTAATTGTGTTTCTTGCTATTTACCCAAATTAATTGAAAACTTATGTGCATACAAAAACCTACACAAAAATATTTATAACAGCTTTACAACACAAACTTAGAAGCAACCAATATATCCTGCAATAGGTGAATGGCTAATCAAACTGTGGTAAATCTATACAATGAAACATTACTCAGCCTTAAAATGAAATGAGTTATCAAGCCATTTAAGACATGGAGGAAATACATATCGCTAAGTGAAAGAAGCAAAATGAAAAGGCTACATACTATGATTACAACTATATAATGTCTGGAAAAGGCAAAACTATGGAGACAATAAAAATATCAGTGGTCAACAAACAAAAATTCAAAAATGGGCAATGGACTTGAACAGAAAATTCTCCAAAGAAGATATGCAAATAGATATTAAGCACATGAAAAGATGCTCAACATCATTAGTCATTACAGAAATGCAAATCCAAACCACAATGAGATACCATTCCAAATCCATGATGATGGCTACTATCAAAAAAAAAACAAAACCAGAACATAACTGTTGGTGAGGATGTGGAAAATCTGGAACCCCTGTGTACTGCAGGTGGGAATGTAAAATGGTGCAGCTGCTGTGGAAAATAATTTGGCAGCAGTTCCTCTGAAAGTTAAACATAGAATTAACATATGATCCAGCAATTCCACTCCTAGGCATATACCTAAAGGAACTGAAAACGGGCTCAGACACCTCGTCACCAATGTTCAACAGCAGCATTTTTTGCAACAGCCAAAAGGTGGAACCAACACAAGTGTCCATCAATGGATAAACAGATAAACAAAATGCAATATATACATACAATAGACTATTATTTAGCCTAAAAAGTAACTGAATTCTGATACTTGCTACAACATGGATGAACCCTGAACACACTATGCTAAGCAAAATAAGCTAGACACAGAAGGGCAAATATTAACAAATGGGACCTCATTAAACTCAAAAGTTTTTGCACAGCAAAAGAAACCATAAACAAAACGAAAAGACAACCCACAGAACGGGGGAAAATATTTGCGAATGATACGACCAACAAGGGATTAATCTCCAAAATTTACAAACAGCTCATGCAGCTCAATAGCAAAAAAACAAACAACCCAATCAAAAAATGGGTAGAAGACCTCAACAGACATTTCTCCAAAGAAGATATACAGATGGCCAAGAGGCACATGAAAAGATGCTCAACATCGCTAATTATTAGAGAAATGCAAATCAAAACTATGAGATACCACCTTATACCAGTCAAAATGGCCATCATCAAAAAGCCTACAAACAATAAATGCTGGAGCGGCTGTAGAGAAAAAGGGAACCCTCCTACACTGTTGGTAGAAATGTAAATTGGTATAGTCACTATGGAGAACAGTATGGAGGTTCTTTAAGAGACTAAAAATAGAGCTACCATATCATCCAGCAATCCTACTCCTGGGCATATATCCGGAGAAAAACAAGATTTGAAAGGATACATGCACCCCAGTGTTCACTGCAGTGCTGTTTACAATAGCCAAGACATGGAAGCAACCTAAATATCCATTGACAGATGAAGGGATACAGAAGATGTGGTACATATTGGGTTGGCCAAAAAGTTCGTTCAGGTTTTTCTGTAACATCATACGGAAAAACCCAAATGAACTTTTTGACCAATCCAATACATACAATGGAATATTACTCAGCCATTGAAAAGAATGAAACAATGCCGTTTGCAGCAACATGGACGGAGCTGGAGATTATCATACTAAGTGAAGTAAGTCAGAGAAAAACAAATATCACATGATACCGCTTATATGTGGAATCTTAAAAATTACACAGATGAACGTATTTACAAAACAGAAACAGACTCACAGACTTAGAAAACAAACTTATGGTTACCGGGGTGGGGGAAGGGATAGATTGGGAGTTTGGGATTGACAGGTACATACTGCTATATTTAAAATAGATAACCAACAAGGACCTACTGCATAGCACAGGGAACTCCACTCAATACTCCGTAATAACCTAAATGGGAGAAGAATTTGAAAAATAATAGATACATGTATAACTGAATCACTTTGTTGTACACCTGAAACTAACACAACATTGTTAACTATACTCCAATATAAAATAAAAATTAAAAAGAAAAAGATCAATGGTTGCCAGGGCTTTGGGGGAAGGGAGAAAGGGATGAATAGGTGGAACAAAGGGGATTTTTAGGGCAATGAAACTCTTCTGATACTGTAATGGTGGATATATGTCATAAAACCCATATATAACACAAATAGTGAACCCTAACATAAGCTATGGATGTTAGTATTGTCTTATCAGTTTTAACAAATGTACCACACTAAATGCACGATGTTAGTAATAGGGAAAACTGTGTATGTGACCAAGGATGAGGAAGTATATGGGAACTCTGTACATGCTGCCTAATATTTCTGCAAACCTAAAACCGCTCTCTAAAAGTCTATTAATATTTTTTACATTAGGTGCAGACAAATACCGTTTGATTCCACTCATACAAGGTACCTAGAATAGTCAAATTCATAGTGTCAGAAAGTACATTGGTAGATGCCAGGGGCTGGGGGTGTGGAGGTGGGGAGTGGGAATGGGGAGTTAGTGTTTAATGGGGATAGAGTTTCAGTTTAGAAAGGTGAAAAATTCAGGAAATGGATGATGGTGAGAGTTGCATAACAATGTCAATGTACTTAGTGCCACTGAACTGTACAGTTAAATATGGTTAAAGTAGTATGTTTTACATTATGTGACTTTTACCACAGTAAAAAAAAATTTTTTAAGTCTGTTAATATTTTTTATATGAGACTATAACATGGATATTTTTGTAACTTGCTTTTTTCCACTACTATGTTCATATATTATTAACATATTTCCAGGGATTCAGCCTGGACAGGGTGGCGATGGGAAAGTTAGTCAAGGATAGAGATGAGGCTGTGGAAGGAGGATGATTCAGAGGATGTGGGAATTTAGGGGCAGGGGATGTTTTATTCAAAAGACCCACAGAGGAGAGGGACTAGAATTTGAGTGGACCAACAGACTAACTAAGCCCTTGAGTCTGAGCGTCTCCAGCAAGCTGGGAATTCGAGCAGGGCAGGGAATTTCAGTTCATGCTCAGGGAGTCCCAGTCCCCTGCTGGCAAGAGGCTGGCATGACACGATTGAGCAAGTCACTCCTGAGCTCAGCAACAACCTTCCTGCTAGGGTGGAGTGAGCAGGTACAAAAGACAAGCAATCTTGATGGTCAGTTGTCTGAAATTTCCGTAACAGGAATCTGCCGAGGCACGTGGGAGCCTGTGAGGGACCATGGGAAGGCTGGTCCACTTAAGCCAGGATGTGTGCACATTAACCTTGGCATCCCACCTGACGCTGCTGTGACCCTTCTGAGTCACATTCCTTCGCCTGGGCATCCTCCTGCATGGCTCTCAGCCCAACTCCCACCAGGCAGGGAGGATGTGCCTGTCACAAGACTTCCTATGATCTTTGGGGATGTTTTAGGAAAACACCGAAGAGTGTGGTTCAGTCGGCCTGGGCCCTGTGTCCCTCACCCTGGGGGCCACAATAGGGGCTGGGCCCCCAACCCTTAGGCACAGAATCACCATTCAGGGACTTCCCTGGTGGCGTAGTAGTTAAGAATCCGCCCGCCAATGCAGGGGACACAGGTTCAAGCCCTCATCCAGGAAGATCCCACATGACATGGAGCAACTAAGCCCATGCGCCACAACTACTGAGCTTACGTGCCTAGAGCCCGTGCTCTGCAACAAGAGAAGCCAGCACAACGAGAAGCCTGTGCACTGCAATGAAGAGTAGGCCCCACTCGACGCAACTAGAGAAAGCCCGTATGCAGCAACGAAGACCCAACGCAGCCAAAATAAATAAATAAACAGAAATTGTTAAAAAAAAAAAAAAAAAGAATCACCATTCAGAGGAGGGACACATTCATGCTTCTTCCCATCTGGCTTTTCTGCATCCTGCTAGCAGTGGATACACTTTGCTAAGTGTTGAGTCCTATCAGAGGAAGAGATTCCTGCCCCTGCCTCCTGGTTTGATGGTATGTTGAGCCATCCTGGATTTCCTTAGGAAACAGTGAGGCGGGGGCATCTCACAGTCCCCCATACCACACCATGAGGAAGCCACAGCACTTCCTGCCCTTACTCTCTCCTCCGTGGTAGGTCAGATGGTGGGAATGCAGAGGAGAGGTGCCACCTTCTGAGAGGAATGAGGTGTCCAAAACAGAGTTCCCTCCCAAACACTCAGGGCAGCCTCTTTGTCTTTCTGAGTCCCAGTTCTTTCCTCCCACCCCCAAACATGCCTGGTGTCTGAACACCAGGATGCCACACCTGCCCCCTTTCTGTGTCCCTAGTCCCATCCTCTTCCTCATGTTCTGTGCATCTAGAGTTTCTCTGTGATCTCTCTTGCTGATCCAGTGTTCCAAGGGCACATTCAACCACCCTTTTATACCCACACGGGCCCTCAGTTGGCCACCAACTCCTAGGCCCTAATAGAAACTTGCCATGGTAACTTCCAGAATCTACCTCTACTTCTGCCTCCAGCTTTGGTTCTCCATACTACTCCTTCCACCCCACAGCCATGGTACCTTCCCAGATCCTCACTTACCCTTTTGAGTCTTTGCCCAAATTCTGTTACATGTGAGCGAAACCCTTCTTCTCCTAATACACAAAGTCTTACCTCATTAATGCTTCCTTCTTTCTACTAACCACCAGCAAAGTGTCTGTGCTTTTTCCAAGGCCATCTCATGAACTTGGACGTTCATTCCCATCCCCTCACCTCTACACCACTACATGGCTCCAGCAGTTCTCCCTGCATCATCAGTTTACCCCTCCTCGACTGCATCATTTCTGTCAACATCCAACATCTTATGTCTCTCATCTTTTAAAAGAAAAACAAACAAACAAACAAAAAAAAACCCTCTCTGGGTTCCACTTCCTCCTACAGCTCTAGCCCCATTTTTCTGCACCTCTGTGAAATAAACCTCCTTTGAAGGAATTGATTACACTTGCTATCACCACACTTGCTATCACCAATTGCTCTCCTCTCATTCTCTCTTGAATCCACTCCACTTCACCTCCATCACACGCGAGTCTGTTCTTCTCAAGGCCATGAGTGATCTCTGTGCTGCTAAATCTAGTGGTCAACTCCACACCCTCATCTTACTTGGCCAATTCACAACTTTTCATGCAATTGATCATTTTCTCCTTGCAATATGCCAGTATGCCACACTTTTCTGGATTTCCTCCTTCCTCCCTGGCTCCTGCTTTTCAGTCTCCTCTGCTTACTTGTTCCTCTTTTTCTTCCCAATTTCTTAACGTTGGAATGTCCCAGAGCCAAGTCCTTAGATCTCTCCTTCACTGATACTCATTCCTTTAGTAACCTTATCTGGTCCCACAATTATACATCCATCTCTCCATCTCTTTCTCTCTCTCTCCAGCCAGGACACTCCCTGAACACTATAAGGCTTCTGTGTTGAGAACAGACTGTTGGAGATATGGTCTCAGGAAGAAGCAGGAGATTGTGAAACTATTGTAGTATTAGTAGCAGCAGAGGAGGTAAGACAAGGTCATTTTCTGAATTTTGAAGGTAGAGACAACAGGATTTACTAATAGACCAGAAGCAGATTGTTAGAAGCAAAAGTCATGGCTGACACCAATATTTCTGGTCTGAACAACTGGCAAGAGAAAGGTGCCATTAACTGATGTGGGAGCAGGTTTGGTATGTGTGATTGGGTGGTGGTGGTGGTCTGGGGAATCAGTTCACTTTTGAAACAAATACTGGACATCCGAGTATATACACTCTTGATTAGACAATTTGGGCATATGAGACTGTCTACCCCATAAGATAATGATCTGCATGGAGGCAAGGCCTGTGTCTAGGTGACTGCTGTGTCTGGCATAGTTCCTGGCACACAGTAAGTACTCAAACATTTTAACTGTTGAATGCAAGATGCCTCTCGAAGTCATTTTTATTGTGACTCTTTGGAGACATTATCATCAACTGATTTTCATTCTAGGAGGCATTTATTCCATGCAGCTGAAAGGCAGTGGGGGGTCAAACAGGTAACAGGGCTACAGCAAGCTCCCAGATGGGTTACCCCTTAAAATCTAATCAATAACAACAGGGTGCAGAGAGGGGAGATTCTATCAATTGCTTCTGACATCGATCCTATTAGCTATGTGCCTTTGATAAACACAAAGCACCTCTTCAAGAATGAAGCACTGTTAACACTCCTCTAAAAACCTTCCCTCCGGATTGTGGGAATATATAAAAGTTATCAATGAATTGTGCCTGTGGGCCAAAAGTGCACTGGATTCTTGGCTACTACTTCTTGTACTACATCATGCACACTTTGCTCCTCTGGGGCCCAAAGACAACACGGGAAGCCATGACAGAAGTCAAGCCTGATCTTTACCTCCAATGCATCTTAGATGAGGGTCTTCCTTCTCTGCTCAAGTCCCTTTATCCACAATCCAGGGTGGAGCTGAAAGAGTTGTGTGGAACGCTGGCCCATTTGTAAAATGGGTTTAAGCTCCCATACCATATGGGAAGTACAATCTACCTCCTCTACTCTCTCCGTCACATATCACATTAAAAACAAAGAGGCACAAACAGGTGGTTCTTTGCTTAGAGGTACACAGTATATTTGGAGAGGGCCCTGCCTCACCTGCATATTAATGGAAATGATGATGACAGCCTTCTTCAGGAGGATGCAGAAGTTTGGGAACCTATGAACTCCTTTTTCCTGGACTGGGTATCCTTCTTGTATAGACAGGTGCCTTCTGCTGAGGTGAGAGTTGAGACATGGGATGGATTTTCTGGCTGAGTGGCACAAGTCAGCTGAGGACAGTGCTTGGAGCTGTTGCAGGAAAGGCGCAGGAACCAGGATTGGCTGGACTGAAGGGAGTGTCGCTGGAACTCATTGTCTAGGCACTGGAGGACATCAAAGAAGGCCACATCTTCCTCCTCCTTCTCTGACTGAGCTCCCTTCACAGGGCATTTGGTGGGAGGTGGTCTCTTCTCAACATTTTCTGTCTTGGTTTTGGCCACCTTCTCATCCTTAGAGAGGAGAATGGATTCCTTGTGCCCTTGACCTTTCACCTTTGGGTTAATCCAGTGTGTAAAATGCTTCATCTTATTTCCCAGTCCAGCTTCTGCAGCTTCTGTGAGGGTAGGGCTCTTGTGAATATGGGCTGTCTTTACCAGACCCTGCTCTTGGCCCTACAAAGTGTGGCCCTACAAATTTTGGCCCTGCAAAGCTTGGATCTGAAAAATGTGGCTCCTTTAAATGCTGGACTTGCAAAATGTGGGCCAGCAAGTTGGTCCTGTAAGATCTGGCCCTTTAAGCCCTGAACACTCCAGATCTGACATTCTCAGGAATCCTTGTTTGGGTGAGGTCATTCAACTTGCCCTAACAGCCTTACAGACTATTCTTATCTGGTCCTTTTGTCCCAAGGAATCCTGGAGGATGCTCTAGGAACTCAAGGTAAAGGGAGAAGCTGGTGAAGGTACTGACAGGGGGCACTAAGCTGACAGGATGGAGATGGTGGCTCTAAAGACCCAGACAGATCCTTGCTAGTCCCTACTCACTCAACACAACCATCCTGGCCAAACTAAAATTTTACCTGAGAAAGATCCTGGAGATACATTTGGGAAGTCAGGGGCTCTGGGGGTTCTACTTAGAAGTGTCCCTACTGGAACCTTGGCAGGGTAGATGTTCTCTCTGGTTGGAGAGAGCCTCGGCGCTGCACCCCCTTCTCTGTGATTCTCTGATGCTTTGAGTTTCCCTGGGTCCTCTGTTCTCCCTGCTGGTGCAGGGAGTTATTCTCACCTTTGCAGAGGCCTGGGGCTCAGGGATCTTCCAGGCAGGGGTTGTTCACACTGGCCTCCAGCTGAACACAAGCACCTGGGCCTCTGTTATGTCCCCACTGGGCTGTGAGATCCTGGAGGCCCATGGGAAGAACCATTAGGACTGCTCTGGAACTAGCTTGCTTTTGGTTCTGCTGCACTGCACAGGATTTATACACTGCTGCTTACATGAGATTGAGCCAGAGACTCTGTTGGGCCCCCAACAGGCCCAGGCACCATCTTTGTGATTGGAGATTGGCTAGTGATTGCCAGAGCCATGGCCTTGGAGAATGCCACAGTACAAAGGGCCCACAGTTCTGACAGGAAGGCCAAAACTTGTCTCCAGTTTCTCAAAGCCTCCCTGGGAGGGCACCTGGGTAGGTGCTAATCAAGGTGATCAGTAACAGCATCTGGTGAGGCTTACTGCTGCCGGTTAAGGCCTGTCAGTATTCAGGGTGTCACTTCCTAGTCCATGTAGGGACTGATGGCTGCCTCTATGTCTTAAGGGCTTACTTTCTGGGGTGCAAGGGAGCCGAGTTGCTGCCAGGGCCCCTGGAATTCTGCAGACCCAGTGATTTGAGTCCCAACCGCTGCAGATGTGGGCAGGGACAATCCCCTAGCAGATCCTCTCATATTTTTAGCCAATATGGCTCTACAACATCACCATGGCCTGGGAAGCAACTGTGGGCTGGCACTACTGGCCACAATAGATCAGAAGAGGCCACTATCCCCTCTGGCCTCTGGGTCTGCAGGCTAGGGGACACTCACCCTGGTCAGTGTGCTGCACTGGGGCAGGGGCTGCTGGTCAGCAGGGGATAGAAACAACTGGTTGGACTGCTGGATCTTCTGGGGCAGACCCCAGCAATAGTAAATCAAACAGCCAAATCAACCACTTCTGAAGGTGGAACTCCACCAGCTCAGGGCATGCTCCAGGAAAATACTACCTTGCTCTTGAGGACTGAAATGGGCTTCCCCAAACAGGTAGGCCCCTAAGTCTCAGGAGACAGGCTTCAGCATGTCTCAGGGCTTATGCTGTATGGTTCTATGCATCTACAGAGATCTCTGAGCAACAGCTGGCAAGCCCCACAGAAGCTGGAGCTGCCTTTGAAGTGAAGGTGCCACTGCAAGGCTTCACACTTGGCCAGAGTCAGAAATGGGACATTGACATAGGCTTGTCGATAGAAAGATGAAGAAGCCCAAATTCAGGTATGTGGGAAGAAGGTGGGTCTAACTGAGGTAAGAGGAAATTTTAGACAGTTTGGACATTAACGAATCACTGAAGAAAAAGAAACCAGGCTCCACTTTTGTGGCAAGATGTCTAGGGGTGGACCAGGGACTCAATGTGCATAAAAGAGGAACCATAGAAAGGCAGCTGTGTTCTGCTGCAGACAGGACACTGAGGCCTCAGCATGACCCCCAAGCAATGGACAGAGACACTTATAAACTAAAAGATGATAGAGGGTAGAGCCAGAGTCACAGAGTTTGGGATTTGTTTGCAGTGACATCTGCACTGGATCCATAGCGTATCCTTGAAAAACAGAAAGTTTGGGTGGACTTGCTTACCTCCCATGAACCCCAGGTCAGGGAGATAAAAGCCTATCTTTTCAACAGAGGCCTTAGAGGTAGCATTCATGATGAAAGAAATGGTAGTGTTCTCCCCCAGGCTTGGAAAATTTGGGGGCCGTGTGACATAAGTTGCCACAGGAATCTTGCACAGATCTTGGGAGCCCTCAGGTGTAGAGACGCATGCGTTTATATACACATACTTAAAGATACATCAGGGATTTGGGGACACAGGAACATGAGATGAAGGGAATGAAAGGTCATGGGGTATTTTAGGTTTGTGAGCTTTGGGTTCAGGGAAAGAAAGGGAATCAGATATTCAAGGGCTGCTGGCCTTATTTCTCTGGAACACATTCAGAGTTGCTCTTCTTCTTGTCTTGCTGGTTCACAGGAATCCTAGGCTCTTCAAGGCTTGAAGAAGACAGAGCTCCCACGTCCCAGGGTACCTCTGGCCCTTGACATTCCTGCCTTAGCTGCTGGTCGTCCGCCCAGTATTCGTGGATGCTGACTGCACTGGCAGACTTGGTGGTTGACTTAGTGGCTGACCTGGCAACTAACTGGGTTAAGGATTTCTGACTTGTTAGTTGTGACACTATGCGGGTTGCTGATGGAAGCGAAAGCTCTTTGGAGTGCAGGGAATCCTGACTCTGCTCAAAAGAGAGACTAGACGTGGACAAAACCTCTAGGCAAGAGAAGCCCTGCGATGTCCCCAAAGAAGTAGTGGTGGTCAGGGTGTTCTCACCCGATAGCAACTGCTGAATCTCCAGAGCCACAGCGTTGCAGGTTTGGCAGCAGGGATCTGCAAACAGCAGCTGCCGCACACTCCCCTCCTGAGGAAGCCAACCCTGGCTGGGAAGGGAAACATGGCAACCGTTTGTTACTGATGGAATGACATCTGCCTCTTTTCAAGGGTGTGGCCTGGAGATTGGCCTGTAAGCTCTGTGTTCTACCCCCAGGTTGTTTTTGCCACGGCTATGCTCTAGAACATTCAGCAGGTTAGGGCTAGCTAACCTGGGCAAAGTCTCAGACAACTGAAAGGAACGCAGGGCCTTGGGAGCCTGGGAGGTGGGTGAGTTCTCTGCTGACCTGTGCTGAGTAGCTGAACTAGGAGAAGGCAACCAGGCAGATGGGGGAGCCAATGGTTAGCTGATGGCGCAGCACCAGGAACATCACCAGATAGAACCTGGAGTCAGCCTCGTTTGGGGCTACGGAGGTCCTTGTGGGAACTCTGCATTCTGGGGATTACAGGGCATACACAACATCTCTTGGAAGACAATCCCTATTCTCTAGAGATCTTAAGAGGGGGACAATATGACAAGCTCCTGCCTGAGGGCTGTCCCAGGAACTGGCCTCCCTGAAGACAAAACCAGAGGAGGTATGTCAGCAGGGTCCAGGGGTCTGCCCTTGAAAGGGTCTAGCTGTAAAGAGAATATGAAAATGATGACTGATTTATGCACTTAATTAATTATCTATCCTCCTAACCTGTCTTGTGGTTGAGTGAAAACCCATGTAGTTTTAAATCCTGCACTAGTCAAATCCTGAATTCCAGGACCTTTGTGAGCCTAGTCCAGAGCAGAACTGCAGGACTCCTGTCTCCTGAGGCGTCTGATCCCACCCTCTCCTCTGGGAACCCCCAACCAGTGTCCAGGCTCCACTGTGTCTGGCTACGTCCCAGCCATTATGCTCCTCCCCAACCCTGCCACAGGCCAAGCGGAGAAATGATCACAGGCCAGGCTGGGAGTTGGGAGACTGCAAAGAGCAAGAGATCACCTTCTCATGACAGAGAGCAGCTCCCACAGCTTCTCAGCTTCTTCCCGGGAAAGTTTCCTAGCTGAGAAACCAGGAGACAGCGTTACATGGAACGGGAGAGGATTCAGGGAACATCCTACAGGAAGCTGGAGACCTTTGAATGACAGGAGACGGCAAACCCCAACAGCCAGTGCTCTGAGGCACGTCTGACTACAACTTAACCAGGTATGATGTGCTCTCCTGGACCTAATCTCCTTTGACCTTCACAACCACACTGTGAGTGAGACAGCATCATCATGCCCATTTTATGGATAACAAGACTGAGAGCTGAAGTGACGTCCACTGGGTCATAAAACTAGTAAATGACACAGTTAAGGACAGAGTCCTTACTTCCTCACTCCCCTACTTCCTCTTCACTCCCAGGGGGAAGGTGGGGAATTCTGGAACATTCCCAGGCTCTGATTTACCACCCAAAAAAGTCTTCTGGGAGAATCTGTCAACTTGGGGAAATTGGGCCTTCAGTGGTTAGAGCACCTGGTGCCTGGCACCAGGGGTCATTGAGGGACAGGGCTCATGGGAGCCTCACCCACAGTGGAGAGAAGTCAGAGCAGAGACTGTAACGTTACCTCTTGATGTTTTATCTTTAGCCCTTTGTTTGACTCTCCGGTGATGCTTAAAGGCAAAAGACAGTGTGAAGCTGGGGTGCTCTCTTCTTTTCATGTCTAAACTGAGACAAAACCTGCAAATATTTCCCAAGCTTTTTCTGTGTTCCAATTTTACACATTCTCCTACCTTTCTTTTTCCTACTCTACCTTTTTCACACCATCATTTCCTTTCTCTTATTTCTGATTCATTTTTAGGCTCTTCATACTCCATACCTCCACCCCCATTCCCTGAAGAAGTTCTGTGGAGAGATCAGGATAAGACAAGAGAAAGGGAGGAACGGTGGTACAGTAGCCGAAGGACCTTAGCCATCCAAGGCCCTAAATGTCCACCAACCAGAGGAATCACCCAAATATGAAGCTGTTCTGGGATCCAGTGAGGAAATTTATTCCATTAAAAAAAAAAACAGGGGTAAGGGGTTAAGGGTAACAAGAGACAGTGAGGGGATAAAACCTTGATCAAGGCTTAATTGGTTCAGTTGCGGTCATAGTGTTTCCCTACCAGCAGCAGCTCCTGTTAGGTCCCAATCTTAAATCTTGGTGATTCTTTCTCACTTGCCAAATAATTAATGGGATAATGATGATGGAACCATAAGTGTAAAGAGGATATGCAACATCCCACAGAATAAAGGTAGGCCTCAACATAATCTAAACCTCACTAGCCATCCCCCTTTCTAGGCTTCCTAGGCTTTCAGGGTCTTAGAACCTAATGCCTCCAAATTCTAGACCTATCGTCTCTGCCTCACAGAGCACAGAACCAGACCAGTAGACTGCATCAAAAAGCCCTCCTGTTTCCCGTCATGCATAGCATCACAGACCTTTATTTGTCTAGGAGAAACTCATGTGACACAGTGTAGAGCCTGAGCCTAAAGGTGCCAAGTCACAGGAAGCAAATACTCTTTCATGCTCTATTCTCTTTATCCTGTTGGCTCAGCCTTCTTCTTTCAGATAATAGTCTGGCATCTATCCCCAGATAACTGAGTCTTTATGTACACTGCATGCCCTAAAACAGAGACAGTGGCTACTGTCTCTCTTCCTCCTACTACAAAGGAACTCCATGAACTATAGCACCTGTACTGGGAAGATAACTAGAAAACACACAAGAGGACAGTGCACATATTGTCTTGTTAAGTCTTGGACAGTGAAGGTTTTGATGCCACAGGCAATAGGTAGTCAGTATCAAGAAGTTCAGGAAAAGAACAGTGATTAATGTGACAAGGAAAGGACATAGCTTCTGTTCTTTTAAATAACTTACTGAAGAGTTAAAGAAGGAGTCCTCCCAGTCTCATTCCCTAAGCTGAACAGTGTCAAAGGTACAAAAACATTTGAGTTATGTTACCTGCCTGCTCTCAAGACACTTAAAAACCTAGTTTCAAAGACAAGATTAATTCACAATCAAGAACCCACCTTATTAAGAGTTGAATCAAGAACCAGCCTTACTAGGAGTTGGGAAAGAGAGGTGTAGGGAGTTATTTAATGGGTACAAAGCTTCTGTATGGAATGATGAAAAGGTTCTGAAAATGGATGGTGGTGATGGTTGCACAGCACTGTGAATGTCCTTAATGTCAGGGACAAGTACTCTTAAAAGTGGTTAAAATAGTAAAGTTTATACTGAGTATATTTTACCACAATTTAAAAAACAAAAGGCCAAGAAAACCCAATTGTTAGCATGAGGGTTTTTTTTTGCTACCTATAAGGAAGAATATTCTGAAAATAATTTGGCAAAATAATGGATTAGTGAATGTTTTTTCCTAAATGTCCTTTTTTACAGAACAAAATAAATACAAAATAGATCCTTACATTTAAGATAATTTAAGAAGAGTCTCACCGTGAAGACGGGATGAATTTGAGCCATTTCAACATCTTTCCTGAACTTGTAAATTCCATAATACAGGAATGAGAAGACTTTTCCAACTAAAGAGCACTGAATGACAGGTTAACAATAATCAGTGAAAAAGCATCTTGCATCAGCTTTTTAGCAGTAGATCAAGATACGTACAAAGTGGCTTGAATCTTTTATTACTGGTGTTATTCCTACCAAACCAAGCTCCGGCTTCCTGCAGCTGCTGCCGGCCTCTATGCTGCTGCAAAGGTTCTCAGTCTCCCGTTAATCTGACCCAGTATGGCACTGCGTGGTACTTGGGGTCCTCCTTCCCTGGACTATGAATGTAGGTAATTAATAAACTTCATTCAGTCTTATAGGTCCAGTGTCAGATGTTGCTCGTTCGGCCATCCCCAGAACCCCAGGGTTACCAATGGGATGAAGAGGAGGTGCATAGGACACCATATCTCCTACACAACCAGCTCCTGCTTCCTGCAGCTACTGCTGCAACACTGCTTAGTCTCCCATTAGCCTGACCTCTTGGCCCCAGACAAAATCACCAAATTTGGCAACACTGGCACCAGCTCCAACGAGTATACTATTTACTTAACAGATAATCCACAGCCACTGTCATCCCACTAAACTGTTAAAACCATATGCTGCAAACTGCTCTATAGCAACTTACCCACCCTTGCTCCTCTGTCTCAGAGCCGAGGTAGAGTCAAATGACAATCTTATGCCTTTCTGCAGAGTAGACTTTTAGTATTGGTTTATTTATTGATTTGGTACCCACTGACAGAGGGTGCTTGTGTGGATAGGACAGTGGGATCAGCGTCTTCCTAAACAAGGGCACATTCATGTAATGAACACACTATCGTTTTTCTTTTTTTAATGGATCATTTCCTTTTTCTTTAATTTATTTATTTAATCTATTTATTTTTGGCTGCGTTGGGTCTTCGTTGCAGTGAGCAGGCCCCTCATTGCGGTGGCTTCTCTTGTTGCAGAACACGGGCTCTAGACGCGCGGGCTTCAGTAGTTGTGGCATGCGGGCTCAGTAGTTGTGGCTCGTGGGCTCTAGAGCACAGTCTCAGTAGCTGTTGCACACGGGCTTAGTTGCTCCGTGGCATGTGGGATCTTCCCGGACCAGGGATCAAACCTGTGTCCCCTGCATTGGCAGGCGGATTCTTAACCACTACACCACCAGGGAAGTCCACACACTGTCTTTTTTTTTTTTTAAACGTCTTTATTGGAGTATAAGTGCTTTACAATGGTGTGTTAGTTTCTGCTGTATAACAAAGTGAATCAGCTATACGTATACATATATCCCCATATCCCCTCCCTCTTGCATCTCCCTCCCACCCTCCTTATCCCTCTCCTGTAGGTGGACACAAAGCACCGAGCTGATCTCCCTGTGCGGCTGCTTCCCACTAGCTACTTTACATTTGGTAGTGTATATATATGTCCATGCCGCTCTCTCACTTCGTCCCAGCTTACCCTTCCCTCTCCGTCCCAGCTTACCCTTCCCTCTCCCCGTGTCCTCAAGTCCATTCTCTATGTCTGCATCTTTATTCCTGTCCTGCCCCTAGGTTCTTCAGAACCAGTTTTTTTTTGTTTTTAGATTCCATATATATGTGTTAGCATACGGTATTTGTTTTTCTCTGACTTCCTTCACTCTGTATGATAGTCTCTAGGTCCATCCACCTCACTACAGATAACTCAATTTAGTTTCTTTTTATGGATGAGTAATATTCCATTGTATATATGTGCCACATCTTCTTTATCCATTCATCTGTCGATGGACACTTTAGGTTGCTTCCATGTCCTGGCTATTGTAAATAGTGCTGCAGTGAACATTGTGGTACATGACTCTTTTTGAATTATGGTTTTCTCAGGGTATATGCCCAGTAGTGGGATTGCTGGGCCAGTAGTGGGATTGCTGGGCCGTATGGTAGTTCTATTTTTAGTTTTTTAAGGAACCTCCATACTGCCCTCCATAGTGGCTGTATCAATTTACATTCCCACCAACAGTCAAGAGGGTTCCCTTTTCTCCACACCCTCTCCAGCATCTACTGTTTGTAGATTTTTTGATGATGGCCACTGTTGCTTTTAATGATGTGGGCATGGACCTTCAGCTTTGCCCTTCCTGCCTCATGGTTTATCGTGAACGGCAAACAAGGGAGATGAAGTACATCAAAGGCCTCTGTGGACTCTGGAGGGCTACACAACTGTAAAGGATTCAGATTCGTCTGTTTCTAGAAAACTTGCTAAAGCTGGACCCCGCTTGCATGATAATGCTACAGTGCCACAATTACTGTAATAGTAGAATTTCTTCAGGAAACTGTTCATGATTACTGATTCATATGCACCATGGGTCATATCACTGCCCGATAAAGAAAAATCCTGACAGGACACTGATGTGATTTTGTCCCTCCACACAAGCCTTACTTAGGAGTTTTGCTGTGTCTCATTCTCAGAAAACACTAGTGAATACCTTAGATGTCTCGGGTGATGGGGACAGAGGCATAGCTGCTTCCATTCAGAAGCAACATTTTTTATATGCTAGCATTTTTATTAATGCCCAAGAGTTGGACAGGAAGAGTTGGACACACCCCAGAGTAGTATCTGCAAGACCACCAGCGCTTCACAGCAGGTTACTACGCTACACAGAAGTGTAGCAAGCAGCTAGAGGCACTAGAGGGCAGCACTTGCCCACCCAATGAGTCCCGAGGACTCCGTTTCAGGAACTTTAAAAGGCCATCTGTTCCAGTGGCTCTCAATCCTGGCCTTACATCACAATCACTGGGAAGCTTGTGAAAATATACATTTCCTGGCCTCACCCCAGACTTAATGAATCAGAATCTCTAGGGGCACAGTCTTTCAATCTATGTATTAAATAAGTGTCAAAAATAATCCTCAAGCAATAGAGCACTGGGCTTTGGGGTGTGTATTGGGGAGCAAATGGCCTCCAAAGAGCAACAATTCTTCCTCCCACCCAAGTTTTACTGAGATATAATTGGCACATAACATTGTATTAGTTTAAGGGGAACAACATAATAATTTGATGTATGTAGGGATTGTGAAATGGTTACCACAATAAGTTTAGTTAACATCCATCACCTTAGAGTTATAATTTTTTTCTTATAATAAGAACTTTTAAGATCTACTCTTTCAGCAACTTTCAAATATATTAACTACAGTCACCAGGCTATACATTAGACCCCCAGAACTTATTAATCTTATAACTGGCATTTTGTCCCTTTTGATCACCTTCATCCATTTCTCCCATCCCCACTCCCTGACACTGGCAACCACCAATCTGTTCTCTGTTTGAATGAGTTTGGTGTTTTTTTTAGATTCCATATATAAGTGAGATCACATAATATTTGTCTTTCTCTATCTGACTTACTTCACTTAGCATAATGCTGTCAAGGTCCATCCGTGTTGTTGCAAATGGTAGGATTTCCTTCTTTTTTATGGCTGAAAAATATTCCATGATATCATCTTCTTTATCCATTCATCTGTCAATGGACGCTTAGGTTGTTTCCATGTCTTAGCTATTATAAATAATGCTGCAATGAGCATGCGTGTACAGATATCTCTTGGAGATAGTGATATCACTTCCTTCAGATATATAACCAGAAGTGGGATTGCTGGATGAAATTTGAAGCAACTATCTGCGGATGATGTTATAAAAAAAAAAATTCTCCTATAATAGGTAAGTTTGGCCATCTCTGGCAATGACCTAACTTAGACAGTGATCTGTAAATGGAAGTTAAGAATTCAGGAACACATGGAAGAAAGGAGAATTGACCCTGACTGAGAAAAAGTACTATGTGGCAGGCCCTTTACACACATCACCTCATTCAGTCCTTACCCTCAGCCAGACCCAGGTACTGTTATCTCATGTTATATAGGAGGAAACTGAATCACCTGTAAGTAAAGTAACACTAGCCTGAGGTCACGTAGCAACTTAGTGATGGATAAAAAGTTTGTTTCTAAACTCCACTAAGCCTTGCAACCTTCAATTCAATCAAGTTGAGAGGAAATGGACATAACATATGATTATAAGATGTTTGAAACTGCAGACTACTCACATGTCCAGTTGTTTTTGAAAAGAAGGGCCACAGTAATAAAAGGACTCTAAAACAGGAGCGAAAGAGCAAGGCTGGGTCCAAAGGTGTCCAATGTCGTCCAGGTTATACCTACTTCTCATCAGGTATGTCCCCCAGGGGCAACAGCCCAGTGACATTAGCATCTGAGACTGTCCCATTCCCACGCCTGGCTTGATTACAGGCTCATCAAGTGCCTTCTGACTAGAATGTAACTTACAGTGTAAATGGACCTATACGAAGAGAATGACCTGACTAGCATGTAGGAGTATTCCAGGTCCCTCAGGATTATATTTCTCAGTATAAATTCATAAATTAGCATGATGATTTTATGACTCAGCCTCCTTTCAGTTTAATTTCAGTTGGTAATTCAGTTTAAATACAGTTGGTTTCTTCAGGAAACCAACTGGCTCAGAGAACCTTGACAACATGTAGTCTTTCTACTTGCACAGCTGAGGAACACTGACTCCTAGTTCTCCCTCCTTTCCATTCCTCCTAGTTAGTCTCCACTCTCCTGACCAGTTGCAGAGGCAGGGAGGGCAATTCTAAACACGAGGCTGCTGCAAAGACCACAATCCCCGGCCTCCCGCAGAGGAGAGCAGCACCACTATTTCTCAGTCTGAGCTACCTTCCTCTGTGTGCCTCAGTTTTCTCCCATTAGTACAGAGTAGTATCTATCAAAGGCTATTTATTGAATAAAGCATTTGGGTGGGGGGGAGAGTAATAAATGTTATCCATAAGTGAATTCCGATAACTTAAAAGTAGGAAGTAACAGTTAGTTATACAGAAACACTCAAAATATCTCAGAATGTGCCTGGTACAGTAAACTACTATATAAATCTCCTCTAAAGAGGAGAGAGGTTATTTTTGGCTGAAGTGATCTGGGAAAGCTCCATGTTGTAGAAAATGGCATTTAAACTGGTGCTTGAAGCAGACAGAGGATTTTAATACGTGGAATTGGAAGAGGGTGATCCACATGCAGGAGTCAGCATGGATAAAGCGGCTGGTGCCTCTGTGTAATGATATGTGGAAATAACAGAAGGGTTCCTGAAATATTTATTTTACTATGGGTACATTTTATTTTGTATATATTCCATCTCAATGAAGTGAGGTTTAGATTTCTTTTTGTCTTTGTGTGAAAACTGAGGTAGTGGATATCTCCTTGTGGGTGTGTTTTTCTGCATCATGTGGACATGAACTGTGTAGATGGGTCTCCTGAATCTGACCATACGTGTTTCTAGGTATAAATTCTGCGTGGGTGCATTTCTCTACAGACTTTTTGATCTTTGTGGGTGTGTGCACATGCAGTCCTGAGGGAATGGGAAGGAAAGAGAGAGGAAGGAGTAGAGGTGAGAAGGAGAAGAAAGAGAGGAAAGGGAGTGAGAAGCTGTTGAGCTGAACCTCTGTCCAAAGCCCAAATGTGAAACTCCTACACATCATTAGTATTTTAAGTAGTTGATAACTGATCATCCTATCGAGCTTGGAAGTTCTTTTTCTAATAATAAAACATTCATTGGTAAAAGGCTAGTGTTTCAAACTGCTATGTTTTACCCATCACATTCTATGTCTTTTCATTTGTCCTTCCTTTCACCCAATTTAGTCCTCTTTTTGGATTTTTTTTTTCGTTTGGTGTCTTATTTTCTTATCCTCCCAGACCTATTAATTTCTTTATTGGAATTTTGTCTTTCTGTAAGTTTTTCCTTTCTCTTCTCACTTATGGAGCTAATACCATACCCCACCCATACCCCAGAAAACAAATGTTTTTAAATTGCGAAACGGGTACTTCTTGTAAAGATATTTTAGGCTCAATCTTAGGCGTTTATCTTCACTGCCATGGTGGATTCAACAGATTTTAATTGGGTGCTTTGGTCTATGTTAAAGGCATTGTTCTAGTTACTGAAGAAACAGAGAAAAATGCCTAGAATAGTCAACCAATTATGTTAATGATCATCTTTAACTAAAGTAACAAGCTTTTCTTTTCTCCAGACATAGGAGAAAACTAGAAGACAGAAAAGCAAGAGTGATTTAGCTAGTATTTCCATAGGCATCTACTACATATCATCTTAAGAAAACTGAGGTAGCAAATAATCATCCAGTGAATTTGCATATTTTTACATATTTGTTAATATACTGCCATTCCAAGAAATGAGAGTAAATCAAAATTATATTTAGTGGGCTTCCCTGGTGGCGCAGTGGTTGAGAGTCCGCCTGCTGATGCGGGGGACATGGGTTCGTGCCCCGGTCCGGGAAGATCCCACATGCCACGGAGCGGCTGGGCCCGCAAGCCATGGCCGCTGAGCCTGCGTGTCCGGAGCCTGTGCTCCGCAACGGGAGAGGCCACAACAGTGAGAGGCCCGCGTACCGCAAAAGAAAAAAAAAAAAAAATTATATTTAGTGAGCAGTATTTTTGCATCTGTTTCTTAGAAATAGTTCAGGTATCCAAAGATGGTCTTTTAATTAACTTAATCATTTGTTTAATGATTAAGCTCTTAAGGTTAAAGATCTGGAAATATAATTTTAGCTAATATATCCTTATGAGTTCTAGAATTGTAAGGATTTCATAATAATTTCAGAAAAATGACTTGAAAATTGCTCAAACTTAATAAAAGTCATAAATTTACAAATTCAAAATGTTCAGTGAGCTCCGAACAGGGCAAATTAAAAGAAAACCATGCCCAGACACATCATAATCAAGTTTCTTAAAACCAAAGATAAAGAAATCTTGAAAAAAACAAGAGAAAAATACTACATTACACAGAAGACTCAAATCAATAAAATTAGAAATAAAAAAGGAGAAGTTACAACTGACATCACAGAAATACAAAGGATCATAAGAGAGTACTACAAGCCAATATGCCAATAAAATGGACAACCTGGAAGAAATGGACAAATTCTTAGAAAAGTACAACCTTCCAAGACTGAACCAGGAAGAAATAGAAAATATGAACAGACAAATCACAAGTAATGAAATTGAAACTGTGATTAAAAATCTTCCAACAAACAAAAATCCAGGACCAGATGTCTTCACAGGTGAATTGTATCAAAGATTAGGGAGGAGCTAACACCTATCCTTCTCAAACTCTTCCAAAATATCACAGAGGATTGAATACTCCCCAACTGATTCTAAGAGGCCACCATCACCCCAATACCAAAACCAGACAAAGATATCACAAAGAAAGAAAATTACAGGCCAATACCACTGATGAACATAGACACAAAAATCCTCAACAAAATACTAGCAAACAGAATCCAACAATACATTAAAAGAATCATGCACTATGATCAAGTGGGATTTATCCCAGGGATGCAAGTATTCTTCAGTATATGCAAATCAATCAGTGTGATACACCATATTAACAAACTGAAGAATAAAAACCATATGATCATCTCAATAGATGCAGAAAAAGCTTTTGACAAAATTCAACACCGTTTACGATAAAAACTCTCCAGAAAGTGGGCATAGAGGGAAACCTACCTCAACATAATAAAGGCCATATATGACAAACCCACAGGAAACATTATTCTCAATGGTGAAAAACTGAAAGCATTTCCTCTAAGATGAGGAACAAGACAAGGGTGTCCACTCTCGCCACTATTATGCAACATAGTTTTGGAAGTCCTAGCCATGGCAATCAGAGAAGAAAATGAAATAAAAGGAATATAAATTGGAAAAAAAGAAGTAAAACTGTCACTGTTTGCAGATGACATGATACTATACAAAGAAAATCCTAAAGGGACTTCATTGGCCGCACAGTGGTTAAGAACCCACCTGCCAATGCAGGGGACATGGGTTCGATCCCTGGTCCGGCAAGACCCCACATGCCACGGAGCAGCAAAGCCCGTGTGCCACAACTACTGAAGCCTGCATGCCACAACTACTGAAGCCTGTGTGCTCTAGGGCCCACATGCTGCAACTACTGAAGCCTGAGCACCTAGAGCCTATGCTCCGCAACAAGAGAAGCCACCACAATGAGAAGCCTGCTCACCGCAATGAAGAGTAGCCCCCGGGCTTCCCTGGTGGCACAGTGGTTGAGAATCTGCCTGCTAATGCGGGGGCCACGGGTTCGAGCCATGGTCTGGGAGGATCCCACATGCCGCGGAGCAACTAGGCCCATGAGCCACAACTACTCAGCCTGTGCGTCTGGAGCCTGTGCTCCGCAAAAAAGAGAGGCCGCGATAGTGAGAAGCCCACGCACTGCGATGAAGAGTGGCCCCCGCTTGCCACAACTAGAGAAAGCCCTCGCACAGAAACGACGACCCAACACAGCAAATATAAATAAATTAATTAATAAACTCCTACCCCCAACATCTTTTTTTAAAAAAAAAAAAAGAGTAGCCCCCGCTCGCAGCAACTAGAGAAAACGTGCGCACAGAAATGAAGACCCAATGCAGCCAAAAAATAAATTAAAAAAAAAAATCCTGAAGATGCCACCAGAAAACTACTAGAACTAATCAATGAATTAAGTAAAGTTGCAGGATACAAAATTAATACAGAGAAATCTCTTGCATTCCTATACACTAACAACGAAAGATTAGAAAGCGAAATTAAGGAAACAATCCCATTTACCACTGCAACAAAAAAACATAAAATACCTAGGAATAAACCTACCTAAGGAGGCAAAAGACCTGTACACAGAAAACTATAAGATACTAATGAAAGAAATCAAAGATGACACAAACAGATGGAGAGACATACCATGTTCTTGGATTGGAAGAATCAATACTGTGAAAATGACTATACTACCCAAAGCAATCTACAGATTCAATGCAATTCCTATCAAATTACCAATGGCATTTTTCACAGAACTAGATCAGAAATTTTTACAATTTATATGGAAACACAAAAGAACCCAAATAGCCAAAGCGATCTTGAGAAAGAAAAACAGAGCTAGAGGAATCAGGCTCCCTGACTTCAGACTATACTACAAAGCTACAGTAATCAAAACAGTATGGTACTGGCACAAAAACAGAAATATAGACCAATGGAACAGCATAGAAAGCCCAGAGATAAACCCACACACATATGGTCACCTTAGTTTTGATAAAGGAGGAAAGAATATACAATGGAGAAAAGACAGCCTCTTCAATAAGTGGTGCTGGGAAAACTGGACACCTATAGGTAAAAGAATGAAATTAGAACACTCCCTAACACCAGACACAAAAATAAACTTAAAATGGATTAAAGACCTAAATTTAAGATCAAACAGTATAAAACTCTTAAGAGGAAAACATAGACAGAACACTCTGACATAAATCGCAGCAAGATCTTTTCTGACCCACCTCCTAGAATAATGAAAATTAAAACAAAAATAAACAAATGGAACCTAATGAAACGTAAAACCTTTTGCACAGCAAAGGAAACCATAAACAAGACAAAAAGACAACCCTCAGAATGGGAGAAAGTATTTGCAAATGAAGCAACTGACAAAGGATTAATCTCCAAAATATACAAGCAGCTCATGCAGCTCAATATCAAAAAAACAAACAACCCAATCCAAAAATGGGTGGAAGACCTAAATAGACATTTCTCCAAAGGAGACATATAGATGGCCAACAAACATGAAAGGATGCTCAACATCACTAATTATTAGAGAAATGCAAATCAAAACTACAATGAGATATCACCTCACCCTGGTCAGAATGGCCATCACCAAAAAATCTAGAAACAATAAATGCTGGAGAGGGTGTGGAGAAAAGGGAACCCTCTTACACTGTTGGTGGGAATGTAAACTGATACAGCCACTATGGAAAACAGTATGGAGCTTCCTTAAAAAACTAAAAGTAGAACTACCATATGACCCAGCAATCCCACTACTGGGCATATACCCTGAGAAAACCATAATTCAAAAAGACACATGCACCCCAGTGTTCATTGCAGCACCATTTACAATAGCCAGGTCATGGAAGCAACCTAAATGTCCATCAACAGATGAATGGATAAAGAAGATGTGGCACATATATACAATGGAATATTACTCAGCCATAAAAAGGAACAAAATTGGGTCATTTGTAGAGACGTGGATGGACCTACAGAGTCATACAGAGTGAAGTAAGTCAGAAAAACAGATATCATATAGTAACATGTATACGTGGAATCTAGAAAAATGGTACAGATGACCTTATTTGCAATGCAGAAATAGAGACAAGACGTAGAGACAAATGTATGGATATCAAGGGGGAAAGGGGTGGGGTGGGAGGAATTTGGAGATTGGGACTGACACATATACACTACTGATACTATGCATAAAGTAGACAACTGAGGGGAACATACTGTATAGCACAGGGAACTCTACTTAAGGCACTGTGGTGTCTTAAATGGGAGGGAAATCCAAAAGGGAGGGGATATATGTACATGTATGGCTGATTCATTTTGCTGTGCAACAGAAGCTAACACAACATTGCAAAACAGCTATACTCCAATAAAAATTAACTAAAAAAAAAAAAAAGAAAAATACTACGTTACAGTTTGAATGACTGAATTTCTCATCAAAAACCATATAGGGGGTTTCCCTGCTGGCGCAGTGGTTGAGAGTCCGCCTACTGATGCAGGGGACATGGGTTCGTGCCCCAGTCTGGGAAGAACCCACATGCCGCAGAGCAGTTAGGCCCGTGAGCCATGGCCACTGAGCCTGCGCGTCCGCAGCCTGTGCTCTGCAACGGGAGAGGCCACAACAGTGAGAGGCCCAAGTACCACAAAAAAAAATACATATATATATATATATATATATATATATATGCCAGAAGACAGTGTAACAACATCTTTAAAGTGTTAAAATTCCACAATGTTATAGCCAGCTAAAATGTCCTTCAAAAATGAAGATGAACTAACATGCACCCAAGTGTTCAAACTGCCAAGATATGGAAGCAACGTGTCAATCAACAGATGACTAGATAAAGATGTGGTATATATATACAATGGAATACTACTCAGCCATAAAAAAGAATGAAATTTTGCCATTTGCAACATGGATGGACTTAGAGGGTACTTATGCTAAGTGAAATAAGTCAGACAGAGAAAGGCAAATACTGTATGGTATCACTTATATGTGGAATCTAAAAAATAAAACAAACCAGTGAATATAACAAAAACGAAAGAGACTCACAATATAGAGAGCAAACTAGTGGTTACCAGTGGGGAGAGGGAAGTGGGGAGGGGCAAGATAGGGATAGCAGGTTAAGAAGTACAAACTATTATGTATCAAATCAGGGACTTCCCTGGTGGTGCAGTGGTTAAGAATCTGCCTGCCAATGTAGGCGACATGGGTTTGAGCCCTGGTCCGGGAAGATCCCACATGTCACGGAGCAACTAAGCCCATGCACCACAACTACTGAGGCTGCACTCTAAAGCCCACGTGCCACAACTTCTGAAGCCGCACACCTAGAGCCCGTGCTCCACAACAAAGAGAAGCCACCGCGATGAGAAGCCCGCGCACTGTAACGAAGAGTAGCCCCCGCTCACTACAACTAGAGAAAGCCCGCGCGCAGCAACGAAGACCCAACGCAGCCAAAAATAAATAAAGTTTTAAAAAAATTAAAATAAAATAAAATAAATAAGCTACAAGGATATATTATACAAACACAGAGGGAATATAGCTAATATTTTACAATAACTATAAATGGAGTATAACCTTAAAAAATTGTAAATCACTAAAAAAAATTATAAATCAAAAAAAAAAATTATAAATCACTATGTTGTACACCTGTAACTTATATAATATTGTACCTCAACTATGTCTTAATTTTAAAAGTTTTTTAAAATTAAGATGAACTAGAAACATTCTCATAAGAAAGAAAACTAACAGAATCTGTCACCAGTAGACCTGCTCTAAAAGATATTCTACAGGAAGTTCTTCAGGCCTAAGAGACATGATCCCAGAAGGAAAGTTGAAACTTCAGGAATTAAGGAAGAACAAAAGAAAGTGTAAATATCAGGATAAACAGACAATTTTTCTACTCTTAAGTACTTTAATATATGTATGAATGTTGAAACCAACAATTACAACATTGTATTTATAGATGTAATACATAAGACACTGATAAAGGGACATGATAAAGGGAGCTTTGTGGTTGTAAGGCTCCTGTGTTTCACTCGAAGTGATATTAAATTTAAATAGACTGTGAGAGCTGGGTATGTATTATATATTATAATCACTGGAACGACCACTAAAAATGATGCAAAACTACATGGCCAACAGCCAGTAAATAAGTTAAAACAGAATATTAGTAAATATGCAAAAATTCCAATAGAAGCCAGGAAAGAGGAGCAAGAAACAAAGAAGACAAACAGGAAAATAATAAAATGTACAACTAAGTCTAACCATTTCAATTATCACAGTAAATATAAATGGTCTATATATATCAATTAAAACAAAGAAATTCTCACATTCAATTTTAAAAGACGGAACTATATAACAATATGCTGCTTTCAAGAAACCTACTAGATAGATAGATAGATAGATAGATAGATAGATAGATAGATAGGTAGATAGATAATGCAAACACTAATCAGAAAAAAAGCTGGATTGGCTCTTTCAATGTCAGAAAAAGCAGACCTCAGAACAAGGAAAATTACCAGCAGTAAAGAGGAAACTTTTATAGTGAAGAATTGGACAACTACCCAAGAAGAGAACAATTTTAAATGTATATGCTCCTAAGAACCCAGAGCTCCAGAATACATGAAGCAAAAACTGATAGAAAAGAGATAGAGACAAATCCACAAGTATACCTGGACATTTAAATACCCTTCTCTCTGTAACAGGTTGACCAAAAATTAGCAAGGATATAGAAGACCTGAACAATACTATCAACCAACTTGACCATGTTGACATTTATAGAGCACGGCACCCAACAGGAGCAGAATACACATTCATTTCAAGTGCACATGGAGTATTCATCAAGATAAGCCATATTCTGGGCCGTAAAACAAACCTTAACAATTTTTTAAAAACTAAAATTGTACAAAGTATATTGTCTGATCATAAAATAATTAAACTGCAAGTCATTATTTAATGACTAGAAAGATTTCTGGAAAATCCCCAAATATTTGGAAATTACAAAACGCTGATGGAAAAAAATTGCTGATGAAAAAAATCAGAGAAGACCCAAATAAACAAAGAGACCTATTAAGTTTAAAGACTGGAAAATTTAATTTAGTTAATGTTTCAACTTTCCCCAAACTGATCTGTACATTCCCAGCAGGATTTCTTATAGATTTATACGGAAAAGCAAAGAAAGTAGAATACCCAAAACAACTGAAGAAAAGAAAAGTAAAGTGGAGGACTCCCATTACCTGATTTCAAGGCTTACTACAGTAACCAACACAGTGTGGTACTAGAGAAAAGAGAGACACAAAAGTCAATGGAACAGAATAGAGCAGGGATTGGCAAACTGTGACCTGTGGGCCAAATGTGACCGACAGCCTATTTTGAAAATAAAGTTTTATGGAACATAGTCATGCTCATTCGTTTACATGTTGTCTATAGTTGCTTTCATGCTACAATAACTGAGCTGAGTAGTTGCAACAGAGACCATCTGACCTGCAAAGCCTAAACTATTTAATATCTGGCCCTTTAGGGAAAAAATAATAGTCAATTCCTAAAACAGGGAGCCCAGAAATAGATCCAACACATAAATGGACAAATGATTTTTGATCAAAGTGGAAAGCCAAATCAATGGAGAAATGATAAGTCTTTTCAACAAATGGTGCCAGAATAATTGTGCATCCATTTGCACCCCCCTCACAATAAAGACCAACTGATTCTTGACTTATACCTCACACACTCCAAATTAACTCAAGATTGATCACAGACCTAAAGGCAATGTATAATACTAAAACTCTTAGAAGAAAACACAAGAGAACCTTTGTGATTTTGAGCTAGGAACAGAGTTTTTAAATATACTATCCAAGCAAGATTCATAAAAGATCACACTGATAAATTGTACTTCATCAAAATTCTGAACTTCTGCTCTTTGGAAGATACTGTTAAGAGAATGAAAAGACAAGCCACAAATTGGGAGAAAATATTTGCAAATCAGATATTTGACAAAGGACTTTATCCAAAATATATAAAAAACTCTCAAAACTCCACAGTAATAAAAGAAACAACCCAATTTTAAAATGGGCAAAAGAAGATATACAGATGGCAAATAAGCACATGAAAGATGCCCCACATCACATGTCATCAAGGAAATACAAAATAAAACAATGAGGATGGACCTAGAGTCTGTCATACATGGTGAAGTAAGTCAGAAAGAGAAAAACAAATACCATATGCTAACACATATATATGGAATCTAAAAAAAAAAATGGTTCTGATGAACCTAGTGGCAGGACAGGAATGAAGACGAAGATGTAGAGAATGGACTTGAGGACACGGGGAAGGGGAAGGGTAAACTGAGACGAAGTGAGAGAATAGCATTGACATATATACACTACCAAATGTAAAATAGATAGCTAGTGGGAAGCAGCTGCATAGCACAGGGAGATCAGCTCGGTGCTTTGTGTTCACCTAGAGTGGTGGGATAGGGAGAGTGGGAGGGAGACGCAAGAGGGAGGGGATATGGGGATATATGTGTACATATAGCTGATTTACTTTGTTATACAGCAGAAACTAACACGACAGTGTAAAGCAATTATACTCCAATAAAGATGTTAAAATTAAAAACAAAAACAAAAAACAATGAGATACCACTAAACACCTATTAAAATGGCCAAAATCCAGAACACTGACAACACCAAATACTGGCAAGGATGTAGAGGAACAGGAAATTATCTGTAATGTTTTGTAATGGACAAAAGCCTTGAACAGACAGTTAACCAAAGAAAGATACACAGATGACAAATCAGCACGTAAAAAGATGTTCAATATTATTAGTCATTAGGGGAATGCAAATTAAAGCCACAATGAGATACTATTATAAACCTAATAGAATGCCTAAAATCCAAACCAAAACAACAACAAAAAACTGATGTTATCAAGTGCCAATCAGGATGTAGAACAATTGGAACTCTTATTCTCATACATTGCTGGTGGAAATGCAAAATGGTACAGCTACTTTGGAAAATATTTTAGCAGTTTCTTATAAATTTAACAGACTTACCATACAGCCCAGTTATCCTAGTCCCAGGTATTTACCTAAGTGAAATGAAAGCCTCTGATGACACAAAAACCTGTATGTGCATTTTTCTCATTTTCCTCTCATTTTCAGCCTTGATCCTGCCACCAAATGTCTCAACTGCTTTTGGCTTCTCAGCTTGACTCTCAGTTTTTCTTACAAACTTTCCTTATAACTCTTCCTAATCATCCTGTTCTTTGCTGCTTCAGTAAGTTACGCATCTTAGCGTCAGCCCCTGGAACCTAACCCCTAGCACCAGCAAATACTCCACCTAGGACTACTAGTTTCAATTATAAGCATGATGTCATGCAAGCCCATTGCTCTGTTTTATCCATAAACATTTTACTTTTTAAAAATAAATACACAATAGCATGCACTCTCTAATGGGCCCTCTACTAATTTTTGTTTTTGTTTTTGTTTTTGCGATACGCAGGCCTCTCACTGTTGTGGCCTATCCCATTGTGGAGCACAGGCTCCGGACGCGCAGGCTCAGCGGCCATGGCTCACAGGTCCAGCCGCTCCGCGGCATGTGGGATCTTCCCGGACTGGGGCACAAACCTGTGTCCCCTGCATTGGCAGGGGGACTCTCAACCACTGCGCCACCAGGGAAGCCCTCTACTAATTTTTAACACACTGCAAACTACCAAACTATGAAGTCTTACAAAAATTGGAATAAAACTTCTCTAATGGCTCTGTTTAACTGAAGAAAATCCTGAGACTGAAAGACAGTACATAAAAATAAATTTTACAACCGCTTATCTATACGTATAAGGACTTTCCTAATGCTCTTCAAAACAATTCAGAAATACAAACAAGGGGGCTGGGGCTCAAAAGTAAGATTAGATCAGCTTTTTTTTTTTTTTTTTTTTTTCTTTGGCAGCACCTCAGCCTGTGGAATCTTAGTTCCCTGACTAGGGATGGAACCCGGGCCCTCAGCAATGAAAGTGCAGAGTCCTAACCACTGGACCGCCAGGGAATTCCCTAGGTCAGGTTTTTTTTTTAAAAGCTACTTTTTTTGGTGTATGTGTTCGAGTTTAAAATTTTTGACCCAACCTCCCACCAGCACTGTTACCACACAAAATAAATATAAAATTACAAAAAGTGCTACTTAGGAATAAGAAGGGTATCCTGATTGTGTATAGGACTGACATGTAGCCTAACCTTTGGGATATGGCTATCAGGGAAAGCCTTGCAGAGGAAGTGACATTTAGGCTGAAACTGAAAGAGTGAGTTTATCTGAAGAAGAACGTTTTAGACAGGGAATAATGTACACAAGGGGGTTGAAGTGGGAAAGCACTTGCACTATGAGGAAATGAAACAGACAGTACAGTGTGGTGATGAAGTGCCCAGGTTCCAAAGTCAAATGGCCTGGGTTTGAATCCCAGCTATGCCCCCAACTTGCTGTGTGACCTTGGAAAAGTTACATAACCTCTCTGGACCTTGGTTTCCTCATTTATACCCACCTCATAGGGTGTTTGTAATTGTTCAGTAAATATTAGCTTATTACTATTATGACTGGTGAGATTAAAATGAAGCAGTACTACAAGATGTTGGAGGGCCACAATATCATAGAGGTTTTTAGGCCCTATTAAAGATTTAGGATTCATTCTAAATGTAATGGAAAACTATTGAAGGATTTTAAGTAGGGGTGTGGCATCATGAACCTTGTGTTTTAAAACATTAATCAATTGACAAATATTATGCTTCTGCTTTGTGGCAAAAAAAAAAAAAAGTCTCTCATGAGCTAAACTTTTCCTATCAGTCCAGGCTTCTTTTCATTCTCTCCTTTGCCCCTTGATCTTTTCACATGTGATAGTCACTTTCTGGTAAGTATTAAGCCAATTCGAAGTTCAGCCCTCATAGGAGTGTTCTTCCCTTCCCCCTCCCGCTTCTCAAACACAGTGTCCCAGTGTCAGGGAAAGTCTACTACTCTTCCCTGGAAACATGGGAGTACAGCTGGTCTCCGTACTCTTTTTTTGTTTTTTTTCTTTTTTTGTGTGTGTGTTTTCTTGCGGTACGCGGGCCTCTCACTGTTGTGGCCTCTCCCGCTGCGGAGCACAGGCTCCGGACGCACAGGCTCAGCGGCCATGGCTCACGGGCCCAGCCGCTCCGCGGCATGTGGGATCTTCCCGGACCGGGGCACGAACCCGTGTCCCCTGCATCGGCAGGCGGACTCTCAACCACTGCGCCACCAGGGAAGCCCTCCGTACTCTTTTTCTGCTGGTCTTCAATTGAGCTGTTTCACCCTGTTTATCTCTAATCCACCCCTGACTGTTAGTTTCTGTCCTTCTGGAATCCACTTGGGATCAACAAGCACCACCACCAACCTCCATTACGGCCATCATATCAGTGGCTCCGGTGTTCCTTGGTCTTGCTGTCCTCACAGTACTCTAGAGCTACACAGGGACTGTTGAATCTCTGCATTCTAAATACAGACCACTGAAAACGAGCAGCATTTTGGGAGGAGTTTTACCCAGACACTTGCCTTCACAGATGCTCCTTCGTTGCCTACTCTCCCCTTCCCCACCTCCACATCAAGCATAGAGCTTCTCCAAGGTTTGTACCTGCCATCAGGCTCAAAGGGTCTCAGATCACCTTCGCACTATCTGAATATTTCTGTACATCCTCCCACCTCCATACCCCTACTCTCAATGAAAGTGCTTTCTTTTACTTCATCATTTTCTCTGGAGGTAGTTTCCCCTCCATCATATGGTTCTTCTTTATGGTGGAGAACATACTGGTGGAATGGCTACAAGGGAATACGATTGGATTTGGGAAACATGATTGGGGTTAGGATGTCTGTGAAACAAATCCACATTAGTTTATTATTAAAATACCACCTCCATTTAAATTATTTGTTTATTGTCTGTCTCCACAAGATACAAGCTCCAAGAGGGGTGGGTCTCCCTTGTCTGTCTTCTTTACTGCTACATCTCCAGCACCTAGCACAGACTGCTACTCAACAAATATTTATGGAAAGAATGAAAAAAATAATATGAGCAAACCAATAAATAATGAGTGACTTGTGCTACTGGCACTAGGATCCTTTGGAGCACTCTGAGCAGAGGATTGAAGCAATCAGATTTGCAGGTTATCAAATGTCTCTGTATGGACTAAATGTTTATGACCCCCTTACAAATTCACATGTTGAAACCCTAACCCCAATGTGATGGTATTAGGAAGTGGGGCCTTTGGGAGGTAATTAGGATTAGATGAGGTCATGGAGGTGGAGCCCTCATGAATGGGATTGTACCCTTATAAGGGTCATGATAGAGCTTGCTTTGCCCTCTGTTTTCCACCATCTGAGATTTCAACAAAAAGATGGCCATCTAGGAACCAGGAACTGGGTCCTCACCAAACACTGAACCTACTGACTGGCACCTTGATTTGGACTTCCCAGCCTCCACAGCCAAAAGAAATAATTCCTGCTATTTATAAGCCATCCAGTCTATGGTATTGTTATAGAAGGCCAAACGTACTAAGTCTTCAAGTTGTCACGTCATCATAAGCAGCAGTCTGTATTATCCTCCCAAGTAACAGTTATTAAATTAGTTCTCAAGTATACGTATTTCAGTGGGAGAATTCATTACTGTAGATATTCAAATCTATGAACAACTTCCCCAGAAGAGCTGAGGAGATGTCACAAACCTAAGACTGCCTCCTCCTCTTTCTACATCACCTATTTTTACCCCCTCCATCTCCTCACACCGCAGCCCTTTATTCAGCTGCACTAGTTAGCCATTGTAACCCTTTCCGAGAATTTAAGCTGAGATCTGGATACACAGCCCACTCTGATATGGTATTTGCATTTCGTGCTTAATTTGTCTAAAACATTACAAATTCTACACTCCTACATTTCTACTGTTATAATCATAATACTATTTTGGTACTTCTCTTCTGCAAGTGAGATTAGCATTTCCATATAAAATAGAAAAACTGCTGGTCGTCTCCCTAATGTGTCTAGGGGCTTCATCCAAGCCTGAAGTTTAAATTCTCAGCACCTGGGACAAGACATCTGTTTATGCAAGTTTCTCAGTGCACTGAAGTGCTGCTGTGGACTCCCGCCTGGGTCTCTTCATGTCAGCGGATGACCTGGCTGACTTTTCCTTTGGTAAAACAGAAGGAACCTGAGATCAGAGACACCATTTGGGAGTTTTCTCCTAAAACAACATCTCTTGTTCCTAACCCTTACAGGATTTTCCAACAAAATGACAAAGCATGGAGGCTGCACCATTAAAGGAGGTGCCAGGAAGCCAGTGGTTCTAGTGTCCAGAATAAAGAAAGCTTAAGGGCTTTGCAGCTAGTGCTCACACCCAGAGCAGAACCAAGGGAGTGTCTCAGGAAGGGGCCTAGAAGAAGCAGAAGAGCCCCCAACACATTTCCATCAAGATCGGGGACATTTACTCCTGATATTGATGAAGATTTCTGGTATGACTGTTGGTGACTGTTTGTGTGACTGCTGGTCTCATTTTATGAAATCTTGCTGTCAGAGAACTAAAGGTTTAAGCAGGACAAAGAAACAAACTTTTCAGACAGGGTCAGGAACATGGAGAGAAACTTCCCAGATGACCTTTTTGGGCATATTTTTCAATTCCATAACTCTAATTCTGACCTTAAAAATCTACAAGTTGTTCATCAACTCATTTCAGTGTCTGAAGAGTGAGGAATAAATTGGGAAACTGCATCACAATTTAGATGTATCCAGGCAAGAACCCAGACTGAGAAGACATTGGTTGAAGCTGGAAAAGAGGGCAAGAGGCCAAAATCACAGATTGTGGAACTACAAATTAACTTGTTTCAGGGTCATCTTAGCAAGGACTCTGGCTTGCATGTCAATCCACAGCCCTAATACCCTAACAGAAAGAAAAGTGTTAAGTCTTTACGTTGCGGGGATAGCAGCAACTGTTTCCCCAGAAATCACCTGAGGTTGAAAAGGCAACAGTGAGAACCTGGGGCTCCTCTCAACCTCCAGAACCTTCTCTCTGGTCTTCTGGCACCTGGCATGTCCCAGGGATTTAATCCTGATCCAGTCTACTCATCTTTACCTGATCGTTTTCAGCCTGGCCAATATTCCTCTCCCTTTACCTCATCCCTTCAAAGTAGGCTCTCGGCTAAGGGAGTTCAGGATGCCTTTATGTGATATCCTTTCCCATGGCTGCCATACCACTGAGCTGTCTGCCGCTCCAAGCCATGCCCAAATGTCAGGAAACTGAGCCCATTTTTCCTACGTTGAAGCAGGCGACTTAAAAGGAATAATACTGTAATGAAATTATAGATACTTTTCCTATCTTAAAAAATTTCAGTATGGTGGTATTATTATTTATATTATAATAAATAAAATAATATTTTCTTTAAATATTTTATAAATTCCTAAGTATATTTTTTCTAAAATAAAATAAACAAGTATATATTTAAATACTTTTATAAAAATGAATAGGTTAAACATAAACACTTAACCTATTGCTATAACAAAATACTATTTTTATATAAAAATTTCAGGAAAAAGTTTTTCCACACATATTCTAAATATACCCTAATCATGCTTCTATCCTCTCTATCCTAGCCTAACTCCCACTAGAATGTAAATCCCTCCTCCACAATGATGTGAGTCTTCCCCATCCTGCCAGAATATAAGCTTCATGCGAGCAGGTACTCCTTTTTTGTTCACCACTCTATACCTAGCTCCAAGAACAATGCTTGATAAACAGTAGTCACTCAACAAATATGGCTGAATAAGTGAATGTACACCTGCATGCATCTTTACCCAAAGACAGGAACACTAAAGAAAGAAATCAAGTGGAGGCAATAAGAATGCCTATGTTACTTGGGTCTTGTTACAGTATTAATAATGGATAACATTTATTAAGCACTCATTAGGTAAATACGCTAGGCACTATGCTAAACACTTGATATGTAAAAATATGATATAGACACTATTATTAATTTTATTTTTTAAAAATCTGAAGAAAACAATTTTTGAGAAGTTAGTATTATTATGGACCTACATATAATATCTTTTTTAATTTAGCAAAGTACTAAACCATCTTCATGAGTTACTCTTCATAATAAAATTATAGAATAAAACAGTGTTCAAGTTCTTCTTATTCGGATTCTCAAAGTCACAAAGGAAGTAAAAGAGGTGCAATAAGGATTTTGATTCCTTAATTCTAGTATATGGCCAAAGCAGCTCAAATTTCTTCCCAGAAGACAAATACAAACATCTGTGGTACTGTTGCCTATGTCACAAGGTTCTGGTGGGGGAAAGTTAATAAGCGATTACAAAATTCTTTGTAAATACAAAGTGCTATAGAAATGCAAAACATCTACAACAACAATAATTAGTTCTAATCACCATCTATTTTCTGTGTGCAGCTGTCTCTCAGAATTCACTTTGGGAGCTTAATCACCCCATCTCAACAAATAAAGTAACCTCCCTCTTTCTCAGACCCTACTAAGAAGCTGTCCCTCATTCCTCCCCACAGCCATGCCCAAGCCACCCTCCACCCCCTACACACATCCTTCTCCCACATGATGAGCAAAGGCTGAATGCTGACATTATTAAGAAAAAAGAGTTCAGATTGAGCCTTGAGCCTTTTAAAACCCTTGAATTTTAAACAAAATTGGGCACAAGGTCCTGGAAAAATATACAGACATTTCAAACTAGAACTCCCCCTCCTGCCCTACACAGGTAGGGAACTTTTCCTCCCTCTGAGTTCCAGTAATGCTCAGGTAACTATGCTAAAATACCAGGTTGATAAATTGTTTATTTAGCAATGTAAGGCTCATAAAAAACACTGAATACTTATAGCAATCATGACACTGATCAATTCAACATTCATGTTTGTACTGTCTATGGCTTCTTGAGTAGTTGTAAAAGAGCATATGGCCCACAAAACCAAAAATATTTACTATCTAGTCCTTTATAAAAGTGGTTTGTCAGCCTTTAATAGGGTATGAATATATGTAGAGAAAAGGTCTGAGGCCGGAGTCCTAGGGCGCTCCGACATGATAAGAAATATGAGATAAAAAATATGAGGAGGAGCAGTTCATGATATAGGCAGGAAACCAGGGGAGTGTGGTATCTCCAAAGTCAAGTGAACATCGTTTTGAAGGTCTCAAGGAGTGATCGACTATGTTAATATTGCCTAATGGATAAGGAAGATGGGGACTTAGAATTAAATCCTGAGTTTCATAAACTGCAGGCCACTGGTGGCCTTCACAAGAGCATTCTCAGTGGAATGGTAGGAATGAAAGTCTAATTGATGTGGTAGGTTCAGGAAAAAATGGGGAGAGAGGCACTGGAAACAGATAAGAGTTATGCTAGAAAGGAGAACAGAGAAAAGAGCCATAAATTGAAAATGGTTGTAGAATAGAGTACATTTCTGTACTGTTTGTGGTTTGTAGTTCTGTGATTTGCAGTTCTGTGGTTTGTTTTTTGTTAAGATGGTATATCACAGCATGCTTGTGTGCTGATGAGAATATGGGAATGATCCAGTAGAGATGAGAATGATGATGAAGATGGGCAAGGAGAAGAGGTTAAATTATGATACACTGTGGAAACTGCATCCTTACTGGAAAGGGAGTTTCAGCAGTTGGGTGAAGAGACTCCCTGTGTCAAACATCTAGGGTAAGCAAGGGTCCTCAAAAAAGAAAGGGAACAATTTATTTGAAACAGAACAATTAAGGTGGGCCCTGAGGCAGACAGCTAGCTGGCCTCACTCCTGTAAAAGGTAGTGGTTTTCACCTAATGGAAAGGGCCAGGAAGGGAAGACCTTGGCTGAGCTGTCCAGGGATGGAAAGCATCCTGCAGACTCTGAAAACAAACCTGACTTGAAAGCCATGTTGCCTGCAATAGGCAAACAGCACTCCCTAGGTTGGTTTTCCTTTTGTTATCCTTTACTAACATCTCATTCAGATATTCCAGTTTTCGATAAAGAATCTCACAAAAACCGTATGTTCACGTGAGAATCCGCATGGTAAAAGAGCACAATCTCCTTGAGGCCAGCCAGGGCAGTGAGGGAAACTGTGATCAGGAAAGGGTGAATGAATTCCACAGGTGATGCCTAGCCACAAAGTCCACACAGCCCTTGATTTTCACTCCTTAAAAATTTTGTGTCGTATTTAATTAAGAGGAAAACTCACAAATTCATAGAAGATGAGGGGCATAAAGGAGGGACAAGTACTAGTAAGATCATGGGTATAAAGGCATACAGTTTCTCTTATAAAACAAAACTCTGAACTTTCATGGTTTAACTCTCCAGAAAGACTCTCCAGGAAGGGAGGGGAAGTTCAGCAACCCTGTCCCCTTAATTTCTCCTTCCCAGGTGGGTTCTTTAAACCCAAGAACTGTAACTGACCCCAAGAGTACAATGTTCTTTCTTTCACATTCTGTTACAAGTGTAGTACTCAAAAGTCCTCCTGCCTTTGCAGGGTAGAGACAGACTAGAACATTCAAAAGCCTTTCCAGGAGACTGGGGGAGAATGAAGCTAACAGAAACTGCAGACGCAAGAAAATAGAAATATGAAATCTAGGCACATGGGCTTTGAAGCCAGATGATCCTGGATTTAAATCATGGCTCTGCCACTTATTGGTTATATAACCTTGAGCAGGTTACTCAACCTCCCTGAAGCACAGTTTCTTCATCTATAAAGTGAGTAAATTTCTACCTACCTGTGTCAGTTCAGGTCCAAGAAGTAGACACCAAGATCAGACTAGACTTGCAAGAAACTGGGGGAAATGCCTGTGGAAAAAAATGGGGAGAAAGCTAGAGAAGGCTGAGATCTGCCAGACAGTGACACACATCTAACCTGTGAGAAGTGAGGCAAAGAAGGAAGGTAGGAGGGGCCTTAGAATGCCATGAAGCTTTCAGAGAGTATCTGAAAGCTGATGTAGAATCCTCAGGCCAAAATCATCTGTCAGAGGCGTCCTCTGTCTCACAGGAATGGGCCTGCTGTGTACCACCACTGTCTGGAAAAAGACCACAGGAAACGTGGCCTCGGAGCAAATGTGGTGGTGTATGTAGATCAGAGCAGGTGGGGCATCAACTACGCTGCCCACAGTAGGAGATCTGAGAGACACATTCCCATGGTCGCACACATCTCCTTCTCCACAGGGGACTGGGGAGGAGCTCCTCCATGGTTCCATGGGGCCTCTCTTCCTAAGCAAGGGCCCACTGAGTGGAAAAAACTACAGCCCTCATCACTGCTGCTGATCTCAGGCCTGCAACTGGTACTCATACTCTGCCTCCTCCTTTCTAAATTCCCCTCACTGTCATCTGTCACCTTGGCTGGTCTTGTTGATTCACCTGGTAGTGTGACCTGAGCCTTCATTCCTGAAGTAGGTAATCATGCTGTGGGTAACCACATCCTTCTCAGACTACAGTTGCTGCATGTGTCCATTCAAGAAGGCAAGGAAATACCAGGAAATGCCCAACTGCATCACAGAGATTCCACACCTATTCCCTCCCTGTTCCCATTGGGTAAAAACACCCTTACCTTCTCCTGCTGATCAGGGTCAATTACTTCTGCCAATATGGTGGCTCTTCTCTCAGGCTGGTCCCTGGACACAGGAGTCCAAAATGCCCTGGTGGCAGCCATCACTTATAGTTCAATAGGATCCTTGCTGTGTCCCCTGGCAAGAGTACACCTTCTTTAGAGATCAGAACCTCCAACTCTACAAAGCTCAGAGGTGCAGGGATAGGAAGTATAAAATCCCCCACTGGGTCATTGTGAGTAATGGTAAGTGGGGTTACTTCTGCTTGTATCCCTTGCTTCCCAGAGCCATGTATTCTTCCCATACACACACTGGCACTTTAGCTGTGCCTTTAAAAGGCTATTCAACATTTTCTGAGACCAGCTGCCCCTGGTTGGTATAGTATGTGATATGACCAGTGGACCTATGATCATGGGCCCACTCCACACTTCCTTCACTATGAAGAGGCTCCCATGTTTGGATGCTAAGCTGTGTGAGAATCCCTGCCTGTAGATCAGGGATTCCGTAAGCCCCTAAATAGTGATGCTGGCTGAGCCATTACAGGTAGGAAATGCAAACCCATACCCCAAATAAGTCATATATTCCTGTGAGGATGAACCACTGGCCCAGCCATTGTGGGAGAGGCCCAAAGCAGTTGACTTGCCACCAAGTAGCTGGTTAGTCTCCTCAAGGAAAAGTGCCCTATCAAGGGCTCAGCATTGGTCTCTATTGCTGACAGGTTGAATATTCAGAGGCAGCAGGAGCCAGAATTCCAAGGGCCTGCAACGTGATTGTCCCACTGGAGCTTAACATATGCCCATACCGCACCATTTTCTACCACTGACACTTCCAACACCATAGTATCCTCCAGATCCTATTGGCAGAGACTTTCCTTTTCTAGGTCTCACTCAAAGGTGGCAGCCTTTGGTCACTCTATGTGAGCCAGAGCAATAAACCTAGCTGTAGAAAATATTGCTTTCCAAACCCAAAGAGGACTACTGGTGCTGTGCTTCCATCTTTGTGGTAGGGGACACAAGATGCAGTGATTTGTTTTTTACTTTAGAGAGCTATCCCAACATACTCCTGACCATTGGAATCCTAAAAACTTCACTGAAATGGCAGGTTCCTGAATCTTTGTAGGGTTTTTCTCCCATCCTCTAGAGCACATCAGCATGCCATCAATGAAATGGATCAGTGTGATGGTCTGTGGAATGCCCAAGCTGTCCCGATCTCATCAAGCTATATTATGACTGGGCAGGAAAGCTGACATAGCCCTGAGGCCAAAATGTAAAGAATATTGTTGGCCATCCCTCGTGAATACAAACTGTTATGACCCTCTTTTCTGATTGGAACTGAAAAGAATGCTTTTGTCAGATCAATGGCCATATACCATGTACCTGAAGTCTTATTGATCTACTCTAGCAATTACATCATATCTGGCACAGTAGCTATGATGACGGCTATTGCTTGTTTAAGCCAGCAATAGTCTTCAGTCGTGCTCCAGGGATGTGATATTGTTTCCGATTTATTATCGTGGCTGGGAGAGGAAGGAACAATTTCAAAGCTTCCCACTTGGCCTTCCTCATTATATCTTTTACCCCACAGACTAAGAACCCAACATGAGGGCTACCCTAACATGCAACTATATCAATGCAGTCAGGAACAGGAGAAATGACCACTGAGTGTATCCACAAACCCAGCAGGCCCACTTGGAGCCAGATGTGAGCAAGGACTTCATTTATTACGTGGTCCCTGTAGGCCTATTACAGGTCCACTCTATTAGAACTATGCTGATGCTTTGGGTCTCCAGGTATCAATGTCAACTCAGACTGTGGGTCTAAAAATGTCTGGGTATTTTGCCTTTCCCAATATACAATCACCCAAGTAAACATCCACAGGTCCCTTTGGGAAAAGAACTAGGGAAATCATCATAGTGTATACCTGCCATGCTTTGCTACCTATTTTTCTCCTGGGGACATCATGCTCTATTACCATCTCCGCAACTCCATGCAGCTCAAGTCCCTTGGCTGTTCCCTCAGACCCTGAAGGTCATTTCAATTATTATGGTCTCTATTACAATGAAGCGCCTCCTCCCCATGGATATGTATGAACTCAGCTCTGCGACCACCTCTCCTACAATGAGCCCTGACCTGTAGAGAAGAGCCACCACTGTGATGCTAGTGTTACTCTCACCAGTGCTTTCCTGATGGCCTTGGTGAATGGTGTGTTTCCTGAGCTCTCTCATGGAATACAATCAATGGATATGTTTTGTATCCTCATATAATATAGTCATTCGTCCTTGGCCACTTTCCTCAGCCTTCTACTATCTGCCAAGATAGCTCAAGCATTTCTACTTCACTCAACATTGGGCATCACTTTCTTTCTTTCTTTTTTTTTTTTACTATTTAGTTTTAAGAGTTCTTTATAGCTCGGACCTTCAAGATGGCAGAGGAATAAGATGTGGGGTTCACCTTCCTCCCCACAAATACATCAGAAATACATCTACATGTGGAACAACTCCTACTGAACGCTGGCAGAAGACCTCAGACTTCCCCAAAGGCAAGAAACTCCCCCAAGTACCTGGGTAGGGCAAAAGAAAAAACAGACAAAAGAATAGGAACAGGACCTGCACCTCGCGCAGGGAGCTGTGAAGCAGGAAAAGTTTCCACATACTAGAAGCCCCTTCACTGGCGGAGACGTGGGTGGCAGAGGGGAAGCTTCGGAGCCACGGAGGAGAGCACAGCAACAGGGGTGCAGAGGGCAAAGTGGAGAGATTCCCACACAGAGGATGGGTGCTGACCGGCACTCACCAGCCCGAGAGGCTTGTCTGCTTACCCGCCGGGGCGAGTGGGGGCTGGGAGCTGAGGCTCGGGATCCCAGGGAGAGGACTGCGGTTGGCTGAGCGAACACAGCCTGAAGGGGGCTAGTGCACCACAGCTAGCCGGGAGGGAGTCCGGGAAAAAGTCTGGAACTGCCTAACAGGCAAGAGACCACTGTTTCGGGTGTGCGAGGAGAGGGGATTCTGAGCACCACCTAAACGAGCTCCAGAGACGGGCGCGAGCCGCGGCCATGAGCGCGGATCCCAGAGACGGGCATGAGACACTAAGGCTGCTGCTGCTGCCACCAAGAAACCTGTGTGTAAGCACAGGTCACTATCCACACCTCCCTTCCGGGGAGCCTGTGCAGCCCGCCACTGCCAGGGTCCCGTGATCCAGGGACAACTACCCCGGGAGAACGCACGGCGCGCCTCAGGCTGGTGCAACGTCACACCGGCCTCTGCCGCCGCAGGCTCGCCCTACTTTCTGTACCCCTCCCTCCCCCGGCCTGAGTGAGCCAGAGCCCCCGAATCAGCAGCTCCTTTAACCCCCTTCTGTCTGAGCAAAGAACAGACGCCCTCAGGCGACCTACACGCAGAGGCGAGGCCAAATCCAAAGCTGAACCC
Source organism: Pseudorca crassidens (assembly GCF_039906515.1). Taxonomy (NCBI): domain Eukaryota; kingdom Metazoa; phylum Chordata; class Mammalia; order Artiodactyla; family Delphinidae; genus Pseudorca; species Pseudorca crassidens. Next base: position 37,629,789 of record NC_090302.1, on the reverse strand, counting down.
AAGGAGCTGCGCAAACAAAGAAGAGAAAGGGAAATCTCTCCCAGCAGCCTCAGGAGCAGAGGATTAAAGCTCCACAATCAACTTGATGTACCCTGCATCACTGGAATACCTGAATAGACAACGAATCATCCCAAACTGAGAAGGTGGACTTTGGGAGCAACTGTAGACTTGGGGTTTGCTGTATGCGACTGACAGTTTTCTGGTTTTAATTTTTATCTTAGTTTAGTATTTAGCATTTATTTTCATTGGTAGATTTGTTTACTGATTTGGTTGCTGTCTTCCTTTTTCTTTTTATATAGAGATATATTTTTTTTCCCTTTTTCTCTTTTTGTGAGTGTGTATGTGTATGCTTCTTCGTGTGATTTTGTCTGTATAGTTGTTACCATTTGTCCTAGGGTTCTCTCCGTCCGTTTTTTTTTTGTTTTAGTACAGTTTTTAGCGCTTGTTATCATTGGTAGATTTGTTTTTTGGTTTGGTTGCTCTCTTCTTTCTTTTTTTTTTTTTTTTACTACTTTTTAAATTGTTTATTTTTAATAATTATTTTTATTCTTTATTCTAATAACTTTCTTTTTATTTCCTTGCTCCCTCCCTCCCTTCCTTCCTCCCTTTTCTTCTAAGCCGTGTGGCTAACAGGGTCTTGGTGCTCCCCAGGTGTCAGGCCTGTGCCTCTGAGATGGGAGAGCCGAGTTCAGGACATTGGTCCACCAGAGACCTACTAGCTCCACATAATATCAAATGGTGAAAGCTCTTCCAGAGATGTCTATCTCAACGCTAAGACCCAGCTCCACTCAACGACCAGAAATCAACAGTGCTGGACACCCTATGCCAAACAACTAGCAAGACAGGAACACGACCCCACCCATTAGCAGAGAGGCTGCCTAAAATCATAAAAAGTCCACAGACACCCCAAAACACACCACCGGACGTGGACCTCCCCACCAGAAAGACAAGATCCAGCCTCATCCACCAGAACACAGGCAAGAGTCCCTTCCACCAAGAAGCCTACACAACCCACAGAACCAACTTTAGCCACTGGGGACAGACATCAAAAACAACGGGAACTACGAACCTGCAGCCTGCAAAAGGAGACCCCAAACAGTAAGATAAGCAAAATGAGAAGACAGAAAAACACACAGCAGATGAAGGAGCAAGATAAAAACCCACCAGACCTAACAAATGAAGAGGAAATAGGCAGTCTACCTGAAAAAGAATTCAGAATAATGATAGTAAGGATGATCCAAAATCTTGGAAATAGAATAGAGAAAATGCAAGAAACATTTAACAAGGACCTAGAAGAACTAAAGATGAAACAAGCAATGATGAACAACACAATAAATGAAATTAAAACTACTCTAGATGGGATCAATAGCAGAATAACTGAGGCAGAAGAACAGATAAGTGACCTGGAAGATAAAATAGTGGAAATAACTACTGCAGAGAAGAATAAAGAAAAAAGAATGAAAAGAACTGAGGACAGTCTCAGAGACCTCTGGGACAACATTGAACACACCAACATTCGAATTATAGGGGTTCCAGAAGAAGAAGAGAAAAAGAAAGGGACTGAGAAAATATTTGAAAAGATTATAGTTGTAAACTTCCCTAATATGGGAAAGGAAATAGTTAATCAAGTCCAGGAAGCACAGAGAGTCCCATACAGGATAAATCCAAGGAGAAACACGCCAAGACACATATTAATCAAACTGTCAAAAACTAAATACAAAGAAAACATATTAAAAGCAGCAAGGGAAAAGCAACAAATAACACACAAGGGAATCCCCATAAGGTTAACAGCTGATCTTTCAGCAGAAACTCTGCAAGCCAGAAGGGACTGGCAGGACATATTTAAAGTGATGAAGGAGAAAAACCTACAACCAAGATTACTCTACCCAGCAACGATCTCATTCAGATTTGATGGACAAATTAAAACCTTCACAGACAAGCAAAAGCTGAGAGAGTTCAGCACCACCAAACCAGCTTTACAACAAATGCTAAAGGAACTTCTCTAGGCAAGAAACACAAGAGAAGGAAAAGACCTACAATAACAAACCCAAAACAATTAAGAAAATGTGAATGGGAACATACATATCGATAATTACCTTAAATGTAAATGGATTAAATACTCCACTAAAAGTCACAGACTGGCTGAATGGATACAAAAACAAGACCCATATATATGCTGTCTACAAGAGACCCACTTCAGACCTACAGATACATACAGACTGAAAGTAAGGGGATAGAAAAAGATATTCCATGCAAATGGAAACCAAAAGAAAGCTGGAGTAGCAATTCTCATATCAGACAAAATAGACTTTAAAATAAAGACTATTAGAAAAGACAAGGAAGGACACTACATAATGATCAAGGGATGGATCCAAGAAGAAGATATAACAATTGTAAATATTTATGCACCCAACATAGGAGCACCTCAATACATAACGCAAATACTAACAGCCATAAAAGAGGAAATCGACAGTAACACATTCATAGTAGGGGACTTTAACACCCCACTTTCACCACTGGACAGATCATCCAAAATGAAATTAAATAAGGAAACACACGCTTTAAATGATATATTAAACAAGATGGACTTAATTGATATTTATGACATTCCACTCAAAAACAACAGAATACAATTTTTCTCAAGTGCTCATGGAACATTCTTCAGGATAGATCATATCTTGGGTCACAAATCAAGCCTTGGTAAATTTAAGAAAACTGAAATTGTATCAAGTATCTTTTCTGACCACAATGCTATGAGACTAGATATGAATTAAGGAAAAGGTCTATAAAAAATACAAACACATGGAGGCTAGACAATACACTACTTAATAATGAAGTGATCACTGAAGAAATCAAAGAGGAAATAAAAAAACATCTAGAAACAAATGACAATGGAGAAACGACGAACCAAAACCTATGGGATGCAGCAAAAGCAGTTCTAAGAGGGAAGTTTATAGCAATACAATCCTACCTTAAGAAACAGGAAACATCTCAAATAAACAACCTAACCTTACATCTAAAGCAATTAGAGAAAGAAGAACAAAGAACAAAGAAAGAAATCATAAACATCAAATCAGAAATAAATGAAAAAGAAATTAAGGAAACCATAGCAAAGATCAATAAAACTAAAAGCTGGTTCCTTGAGAAGATAAACAAAATTGATAAACCATTAGCCACACTCATCAAGAAAAAAAGGGAGAAGACTCAAATCAATAGAATTAGAAATGAAAAAGGAGAAGTAACAACTGACTCTGCAGAAATACAAAAGATCATGAGAGAGAACTACAAGCAACTATATGCCAATATAATGGACAACCTGGAAGAAATGGACAAATTCTTAGAAATGCACAACTTGCCAAGACTGAATCAGGAAGAAATAGAAAATACGAACAGACCAATCACAAGCACTGAAATTAAAACTGTGATTAAAAATCTTCCAACAAACAAAAGTCCAGGACCAGATGGTTTCACAGGTGAATTCCATCAAACATTTAGAGAAGAGCTAACACCTATCCTTCTCAAACTCTTCCAAAATATAGCAGAGGGAGGAACACTCCCAAACTCATTCTACGAGACCACCATCACCCTGATACCAAAACCAGACAAGGATGTCACAAAGAAAGAAAACTACAGGCCAATATCACTGATGAACATAGATGCAAAAACCCTCAACAAAATACTAGCAAACAGAATCCAACAGCACATTAAAAGGATCATACACCATGATCAAGTGCGGTTTATCCCAGGACGCAAGGATTCTTCAACATACGCAAATCAATCAATGTGATAAACCATGTTAACAAATTGAAGGAGAAAAACCATATGATCGTCTCAACAGATGCAGAAAAAGCTTTCGACAAAATTCAACACCCATTTATGATAAAAACTCTCCAGAAAGTAGGCATAGAGGGAACCTACCTCAGCATACAAAAGCCATATATGACAAATCCACAGCCAACATCGTTCTCAGTGGTGAAAAACTGAAACCATTTCCACTAAGATCAGGAACAAGACAAGGTTGCCCACTCTCACCACTCTTATTCAACATAGTTTTGGAAGTTTTAGCCACAGCTGTCAGAGAAGAAAAGGAAATAAAAGGAATCCAAATCAGAAAAGAAGAAGTAAAGGTGTCATGGTTTGCAGATGACATGATACTATACATAGAGGATCCTAAAGATGCTACCAGAAAACCACTAGAGCTAATCAATGAATTTGGTATAGTAGCAGGATACAAAATTAATGCACAGAAATCTCTTGCATTCCTATACACTAATGATGAAAAATCTGAAAGTGAAATCAAGAAAACACTCCCATTTACCACTGCAATAAAAAGAATAAAATATCTAGGAATAAACCAACCTAAGGAGACAAAAGACCTGTATGCAGAAAATTATAAGACACTGATGAAAGAAATTAAAGATGAAACAAATAGATGGAGAGATATACCATGTTCTTGGATTGGAAGAATCAACATTGTGAAAATGACTCTACTACCCAAAGCAATCTACAGATTCAGTGCAATCCCTATCAAACTACCACTGGCATTTTTCACAGAACTAGAAAAAAAAATTTCACAACTTTTATGGAAACACAAAAGACCCTGAATAGCCAAAGCAATCTTGAGAAAGAAAAACGGAGCTGGAGGAATCAGGCTCCCTGACTTCAGACTATACTACACAGCTACAGTAATCAAGACAGTATGGTACTGGCACAAAAACAGAAAGATAGATCAATGGAACAGGATAGAACGCCCAGAGATAAACCCATGCACATATGGTCACCTTATCTTTGATACAGGAGGCAGGAATGTACAGTGGAGAAAGGACAGCCTCTTCAATAAGTGGTGCTGGGAAAACGGGACAGCTACATGTAAAAGAATGAGATTAGAACACTCCCTAAAACCATACACAAAAATAAGCTCAAAATGGATTAAAGACCTAAATGTAAGGCCAGAACCTATCAAACTTTTAGAGGAAAACATAGGCAGAACACTCTATGACATAAATCACAGCAAGATCCTTTTTGACCCACCTCCTAGAGAAATGGAAATAAAAACAAAAATAAACAAATGGGACCTAATGAAACTTCAAAGCTTTTGCACAGCAAAGGAAACCATAAACAAGACCAAAAGACAACCCTCAGAATGGGAGAAAATATTTGCAAATGAAGCAACTGACAAAGGATTAATCTCCAAAATTAATAAGCAGCTCATGCAGCTCAGTAACAAAAAAACAAACAACCCAATCCAAAAATGGGCAGAAGACCTAAATAGACATTTCTCCAAAGAAGATATACAGATTGTCAACAAACACATGAAAGATTGCTTAACATCATTAATCATTAGAGAAATGCAAATCAAAACTACAATGAGATATCATCTCACACCAGTCAGAATGGCCATCATTAAAAAATCTAGAAACAGTAAATGCTGGAGAGGGTGTGGAGAAAGGGGAACACTCTTGCACTGCTGGTGGGAATGTGAATTGGTTACAGCCACTATGGAGAACAGTATGGAGGTTCCTTAAAAAACTACAAATAGAACTACCATATGACCCAGCAATCCCACTACTGGGCATATATCCTGTGAAAACCATAATTCAAAAAGAGTCATGTACCAAAATGTTCATCGCAGCTCTATTTACAATAGCCAGGAGATGGAAACAACCTAAGTGTCCATCATCAGATGAATGGATAAAGAAGATGTGGCACATATACACAATGGAATATTACCCAGCCATAAAAGGAAATGAAATCGAGTTATTTGTAGTGAGGTGCATGGACCTAGAGTCTGTCATACAGAGCGAAGTAAGTCAGAAAGAGAAAGACAAATACCGTATGCTAACACGTATATATGGAATCTAAGAAAAAAAATGTCATGAAGAACCTAGGGGTAAAGCAGGAATAAAGACGCAGACCTCCTAGAGAACGGACTTGAGGTTATGGGGAGGAGGAAGGGTGAGCTGTGACAGGGCGAGAGAGAGTCATGGGCATATACACACTAACAAACGTAGTAAGGTAGATAGCTAGTGGGAAGCAGCCGCATGGCACAGGGATATTGGCTCGGTGCTTTGTGACAGCCTGGAGGGGTGGGATAAGGAGGGTGGGAGGGAGGGAGACGCAAGAGGGAAGACATATGGGAACATATGTTTATGTATGACTGATTCACTTTGTTATAAAGCAGAAACTAACACACCATTGTAAAGCAATTATACCCCAATAAAGATGTGAAAAAAAAAAAAAGAACCTAGGGGTAAGACAGGAATAAAGACACAGACCTACTAGAGAATGGACTTGAGGATGTGGGGAGGGGGAAGGGTAAGCTGTGATAAAGTGAGAGGGTGGCATGGACATATATAAACTACCAAACGTAAAATAGATAGCTAGTGGGCAGCAGCCACATAGCACAGGGAGATCAGCTCGGTGCTTTGTGACCACCTGGATGGGTGGGATAGAAAGGGTGGGAGGGAGGGAGATGCAAGAGCGAGGAGATATGGGAACATATGTATATGTATAACTGATTCACTTTGTTATAAAGCAGAAACTAACACACCATTGTAAAGCAATTATACTCCAATAAAGATGTAAAAAAAAAAAAAAGAAAGAAAAAAAGAAAATTGAAATCGTATCAAGTATCTTTTCCGAGCACAGCGCTAGGAGACTAGACATCAATTACAGGAAAACACTGCAAAAAATACAAACACATGGAGGCTAAACAATATGCTACTAAATAACCAAGAGATGAAATAAGAAATCAAAGAGGAAATCAAAAAATACCTAGAAACAAATGACAATGAAAACACGATGACCCAAAACCTATGGGATGCAACAAAGCACTTCTAAGAGGGAAGTTTATAGCAATACAATCTCACCTCAAGAAACAAGAAACATCTCAAACAACCTACTCTTACACCTGAAGCAATGAGAGAAAGAACAAGAAAAAAAAACCAAAGTTAGCAGAAGGAATGAAATCATAAATATCAGATCAGAAATAAATGAAAAAGAAATGAAGGAAACAATAGCAAAGATCAGTAAAACTAAAAGCTGGTTCCTTGAGAAGATAAACAAAATTGATAAACCATTAGCCACACTCATCAAGAAAAAAAGGAAGAAGACTCAGATCAATAGAATTAGAAATGAAAAAGGAGACGTAACAACTGACACTGCAGAAATACAAAGGATCATGAGAGATTACTACAAGCAACTATATGCTAATAAAAGACACAACTAGGAAGAAATGGACAAATTCTTAGAAAAACACAACCTTCTGAGACTGAACCAGGAAGAAATAGAAAATATAAACAGACCAATCACAAGCACTGAAATTGAGACTGTGATTAAAAATCTTCCAGCAAACAAAAGCCCAGGACCAGATGGCTTCACAGGTGAAGTCTACCAAACATTTAGAGAAGAGCTAACACCTATCCTTCTCAAACTCTTCCAAAATATAGCAGAGGGAAGAACACTCCCAAACTCATTCTACGAGGCCACTGTCACCCTGATAGGAAAACCAGACAAAGATGTCACAAAGAAAGAAAACTACAGGCCAACATCACTGATGAACATAGATGCAAAAATCCTCAACAAAATACTAGCAAACAGAATCCAACAGCACATTAAAAGGCTCAGACACCATGATCAAGTGGGGTTTATCCCAGGAATGCAAGGATTCTTCAATATACACAAATCAATCAATGTGATACACCATATTAACAAAATGAAGGAGAAAAAACATATGATCATCTCAATAGATGCAGAAAAAGCTTTCGACAAAATTCAACACCCAGTTATGATAAACACTCTCCAGAATGTAGGCATAGAGGGAACCTACCTCAACATAATAAAGGCCATGTATGACAAACCCACAGCCAACATCGTTCTCAAGGGTGAAAAACTGAAACCATTTCCTCTAAGATCAGGAACAAGACAAGGTTGCCCACTCTCAGCACTGTTATTTGATATAGTTTTGGAAGTTTCAGCCACAGCAATCAGAGAAGAAAAAGAAAAGGAATCCATATCAGAAAAGAAGTAAAACTGTCACTGTTTGCAGATGACATGATACTATACATAATCCTAAAGATGCTACCAGAAAACCACTAGAGCTAACCAATGAATTTGGTAAAGTAGCAGGATACAAAATTAATGCACAGAAATCTCTTGCATTCCTATACACTAATGATGAAAAATCTGAAAAAGAAATTAAGGAAACACTCCAATTACCATTGCAACAAAAATAATAAAATACCTAGGAATAAACCTACCGAAGGAGACAAAAGACCTGTATGCAGAAAACTATAAGACACTGATGAAAGAAATTAAAGATGATACAAACAGATGGAGAGATATACCATGTTCTTGGATTGGAAGAATCAACATTGTGAAAATGACTCTACTACCCAAAGCAATCTACAGATTCAATGCAATTCTTATCAAATTACCAATGGAATTTTTCACCGATCTAGAACCAAAAATTTCACAATTTGTATGGAAACACAAAAGACCCCGAAAAGCCAATGCAATCTTGAGAAAGAAAAACGGAGCTGGAGGAATCAGGCTCCCTGACTTCAGACTATACTACACAGCTACAGTAATCAAGACAGTATGGTACTGGCACAAAAACAGAAAGATAGATCAATGGAACAGGATAGAAAGCCCAGAGATAAACCTACGCACATATGGTCACCTTATCTTTGATAAAGGAGGTAGGAATGTACAGTGGAGAAAGGACAGCCTCTTCAATAAGTGGTGCTGGGAAAACTGGACAGGTACATGTAAAAGTATGAGATTAGGTCACTCCCTAACACCATACACAAAAATAAGCTCAAAATGGATTAAAGACCTAAATGTAAGGCCAGAAACTATCAAACTCTTAGCGGAAAACATAGGCAGAACACTCTATGACATAAATCACAGCAAGATCCTTTTTGACCCACCTCCTAGAGAAATGGAAATAAAAACAAAAATAAACAAATGGGACCTAATGAAACTTCAAAGCTTTTGCACAGCAAAGGAAACCATAAACAAGACCAAAAGACAACCCTCAGAATGGGAGAAAATATTTGCAAATGAAGCAACTGACAAAGAATTAATTTCCAAAATTAACAAGCAGCTCATGCAGCTCAATTAAAAAAAAAAAAAAACCCAATCCAAAAATGGGCAGAAGACCTAAATAGACATTTCTCCAAAAAAGATATACAGATTGCCAAAACACATGAAAGGATGCTCAACATCACTAATCAATAGAGAAATGCAAATCAAAACTACAATGAGGTATCACCTCACACCAGTCAGAATGGCCATCATCAAAAAATCTACAAACAATAAACACTGGAAAGAGTGTGGAGAAAAGGGAACCCTCTTGCACCGTTGGTGGGTATATAAATTGATACAGCCACTATGGAGAACAGTATGGAGGTTCCTTAAAAAACTAAAAATAGAACTACCATATGACTCATCAATCCCACTACTGGGCATATACCCTGAGAAAACCATAATTCAAAAAGAGTCATGTACCACAATGTTCACTGCAGTTCTATTTACAATAGCCAGGACATGGAAGCGACCTAAGTGTCCATCAACAGATGAATGGATAAAGAAGATGTGGCACATATATACAATGGAATATTACTCAGCCATAGAAAGAAAAGAAATTGAGTTATTTGTAGTGAGGTGGATGGACCTAGAGTCTGTCATACAGAGTGAAGTAAGTCAGAAAGAGAAAAACAAATACTGTATGCTAACACATATATATGGAATCTAAAAAAAAAAAAAAAAAAGGTTCTGATGAACCTAGTGGCAGGACAGGAATAAAGACACGGATGTAGGGAATGGACTTGAGGACACAGGGAGGCGGAAGGGTAAGCTGGGACGAGGTGAGAGAGTGGCATGGACATACATACACTACCAAATGTAAAATAGATAGCTAGTGGGAATAGTGGGAAGCAGCTGTATAGCACCGGGAGATCAGCTCTGTGCTTTGCGACCATCTAGAGGGGTGGGATAAGGAGGGTGGGAGGGAGACGCAAGAGGGAGGGGATATGGGGATAACGTATGCATATAGCTGATTCACTTTGTTATACAGCAGAAACTAACACGACATTGTAAAGCAATTATACTCCAATAAACATGAAAAAAAAAGGGGGGGACTTGTATCAGAATATATAAAGAAGGGGCTTCCCTGGTGGTGTAGTGGTTCAGAGTCCGCCTGCCAATGCAGGGGACACGGGTTCGAGCCCTGGTCCAGGAAGATCCCACATGCCATGGAGCAACTAAGCCCGTGCGCCCCAACTACTGAGCTTGCGCTTTAGAGCCAGAAACCACAACTACTGAGCCCACATGCTGCAACTACTGAAGCCCACGCACCTAGAGCCCGTGTTCTACAACAAGAGAAGGCACCCCAATGAGAAGCCTGCACGCCACGATGAAGAGTAGCCCCCGCTTTCCACAGCTAGAGAAAGCCCGTGTGCAGCAACAAAGACCCACCACAGCCAAAAATAAAAATAAATAAAATAAATTAATTTTTAAAAAAAGAATATACAAAGAACTCTCAAAACTCAATAAGAAGACAAACAAGCCAATTTTTTAAAAAAACGGGCAAAAGATTTGAACAGACACTTCACCAAAAATGTTAAATGAATGGCAAACAAGCACAGGAAAAGAGAAGTTCAACATCATTAGTCACTACAAAAAATCCAACAAAGCTCAGTAAGCTACCAATACATACTTATTAAAATGTCTAAAAACAAAAAAACTGATAATACCAAGTACTGGAGAGGATGTGGAGCACCTAGAACACCCACCCATACATTGCTGATGGGAATGCAAAATGACACATCCATTTTGAAAAACACTTTCCTTATAAAGTCAAACCATACCACCCAGTCATCATACTTGTAGGTGTTTACCAAAGTGAAATGAAAACTTATCACAGAGAAACCTATATGTAAATGTTTCTAGTGACTTTATTCATAATCACCAAAAATTAGAAACAGACCTAATGTCCCTCAACTGGATGGCCAAAGCATAAGGAAAAGGGACGGAAGGAAGAGAAGATCCAAGATGCAGGAAGAGCAGGGACTGAGACAGATCTGGGGTCTAAGCAGCAGCAGTGGGAATTTCTCTTTAGAACACATTCTCAATAACTCAGATCTAGCAATTCCCAAGCTCTTTGCTGCTTGGTTCTGAGTTTCAGATTCCTGGGAGAGACTATGATTGCACCGCTTTAAGCTGGATGTCTACCTCTGGACAAAATTGGCAGTAGGCAGTGGGCAAGTTACCTAAGTCTGAGAAAGTCGCTGGGACTTGTCCCTGTGCACTGGAGCCACTCACAGCAAAGGGGAACTGTGTGCTAGGTAGGTGCCCCAAGAAATGTGTATTATAAGCAAAAAGGATGCACCAGTCCTCTTCCACTAGAGGTCACCAACAGGATATGGAAAGGACAAAAAGAGTTCAGTGGCATTCTCATTACTTTTTCCCCCACAGTCTCTTTAATATCCCAACAGGTTTTTGTCTACAGCCTAGGAGAAATTACCGTCATTCTCATGTTTATATTTTAAAGTTTTGTTTAAACTACTGACAAAAGATCACATGCATTCTCACTCGGTCCTTCATCTAAAAGATAATACCTCTAAATGCTTAGGTTATGACATATATACACTATTGATACTATGTAAAAAATAGATAACTAATGAGAACCTACTGTATACAAGGAACTCTACTCAATCCTCTGTGGTGACCAAAATGGGAAGAAAATCCAAAAAACAGGGGATGTATGTATACGTATAGCTGCTTCACTGTACTTTGCTGTACAGTAGAGACTAACACAACAGTGAAATAAAGCAACTATACTCCAGTAAAAATTAATTAATTTAAAAAATAAAAATAAATAAATAAATGTTTAGGGTATGTTAAGTAGTAGCTTTAACATGCTACTACCTTGCTCAAAAACTTGTAGAGGCTCCCTATTACCTACCACATTAAAGCATCTGAGAATTTAGAGTTCCTTATCAAATAGCCCCTCCCTGACTTTTCCAACTCCTCATTTATTAAACATCTGTTGAACATACAGTGATCTCTACTTTCTAGACACTAACATGAATATGATGACCTTATTTGTTAATCTTATTGACAAGAATTTATGGGCATAATGGAACCAAATATCTGAACTGAGACCATCCCAGAATATTTGTGGCATGTTTGCCATAATTAAAAGATATCACACACACCAAAAAAAAAAGTTGAAAACATCGTCTCTATCTTGCAAGAGTAGTTCTGTGTGGTACAGGCTACTGCTCAGCAACCTTTGACCCTGTTCAGAATCCAGGCTGCCCCCAGGTCTACCTTGTTCATGCCCACCTTGCTTTTCTTTTGCTATTCCTTTGACCTTGAAAATCTTATCTTGTGCATCATCACTCTATTCTGTGCCCCCCACTCGAGGAAATACGGTAACCATCTTCAAAATATTTGTGCTTACTAACCTCTCCATACTCTGAACAATTCTTGTAACATAACAAAAAGCTGTCTTTTCTGAGTATGAGAAGAACTTTGCATGTAATTTTTCAAAAATTAAGGAATTGGATAAATTTTTATCCAATTTGTAATACGTTAGTATCAAGAATAAGTTAAACGATAATTATGTGTTTTCCTTAACCCAAGCACCTCCCTTCATGAGGTAATCTGTCTCTCCACTCCTTGGAACTTCCATTACATTTCATTCCTCTACTGAGCACAAGTCGTTTTCTGTTTTGCATTATGGTTCTCTGTCAATACCTGTTTCTTCTGTGAGATTATGGCTCCTTGAGGGAAAGATCTGTGTCTTACTCTAATGTGCACCCCTTCTAGTTCTCAGCACAACACACTTTTTTCTTAAATAATGAAGGAAGGTATTAACCAACAGAGATTTCTATGGTGATATTATTACAGTCTCATCTTCCGTATAAGCCTGTCGAACAGCCTAGAAATAAAACACTTTAAACAGTTCAGAGAACCCTATCTGTGAAATTGTTGGTACAATGTAATTCTAAAGTAGGTTTGGGGCCCCCTGACTATATAGAAAGCTGTCTTCTCTTCTGTGTTACTTTCCCAAGCAAAAAAAAAAAAAAACAGATAGTGGTTCCTGAGAAATAAGTGCTAATTTTAGCATTCCGTATATTAATGATTAGCAAGCAGCCAGTTCTTTCTCAGTAGCAGTACAGTAACATGGTTAGGAACTTGAGGTCTGCTGTCAGACTACCTGGATTTCAATCTTACCTCCACCACATATTAGCTATGGGACCTTAGGCAAGTTGTCTAATATCTTTGTGCCTCATTTTCATCACCAGTAAAAGGTAGAAACTTAACAGTACAGTCCCTCTAAGGGATGGTGTGAAAAATTAATGATTTAATATATTGAATATTTAAAGTGTTTAGAATAGAATACCTGGCACTTTGTTTAAAAGTGATTGCAATATGTAGCACTACATTTACCTTACATTCCCTATTGGTAAGTTTCATGATGTTAAGAACAAAATGAGTTTGTTTGTTTTTTTCTTTTTATCTCCTACAGCACTTAGCAGAGTGAAACAAATACTAGACGTTCAAAAAATTACGACGTGAATTGTATTTGAGACACAGAGATCGAATGCACAAGAAAATGAAGGTAGGTTAAAATGTAAACACAATTAATTTAAATAAAAAGAGTTCTTGGCATATCATTTGCATACCTTCAGTTATTGCTTTATAATTAGTTGCTAGGTGCTTTATGACTTTATCTTTTTCTTGCCCTCTCAGAGCATGTAGTTTGGTGTAATACAGGTTATGTCTCTCAGAACTGCTGGCCTCCTGACAAGCTGGCTATTTAGTCTGAGTGATGAGGTTACTGCAGCAAAAACTGGGTTAAAGTACATTACTTTTCTGCTGGAGATGAAAGGCCAGTAATCCCAGAAAACAGCGCACAGAAAGAGTTGGGCCAGCCAAGCACTTTGTGAAGGCTCATTTAGACCCTCCGCCGTGGGGTACTATGAAGGTGAGTGTCCTGATGCCAGGGTCGCGGGCCCGGAGGCCTGAGTGGGCAGCTGGTCTCGGTAGGAGAGACAGAGCCCGGCCGAGGCCGCTGGATGAATCATTCTCACCTCTCTAGGCAGGTGCGGGCGGCAGGATGCTTCCGCTTCGCCACGGTGCGGGCGGGACTGGGAGCGGCGGCATTCCCCGCGGAGGCCTCCCCCGGGCCGCCTCCTCCGGGCGGGCACTGACCTTGCCGCAGGCGTCCGGGCTGCCGCAGTCCCAGCGCCGCAGAGCCCGGAGCTGGTGGGGGGCGCCCACTGGCACCCGGACCCACAGCTCGTCGGGGCGGGCCGCAGAGCCCATGTGGAGCCGCCGCCCTCCCGCCGTCCCTCGGCGCTTCATTCCCGCGCGCGGTCGCCGGCTGAGGCGCGGGGGCCGCGCGTCTAGGCGCCGGGGGGCGGGGCGGGGCGCGGCGCGCGGCGCGGCGCGCGCCCCCCGGGCCGCGGAGGTCGTCTCGCGCGGGCGCACGCGCCGCAGCCGCGCGGGGCGAGGAGGGTGGGTATGCTCTGGGCGCGCGCACCGCCGTCGCTTCAGCCTGGTGTTCCGCTCGCGCAGCCTGCTCCCGGCGCTCGGCCGCAGCACGCCGACTCCGGAGCGGCCATGGGCTGCGCGGGGCCCGCGGTGTAGAGTCCGCCAGCCCCGGACCCGCATCCCTCACCCTGACAGTCCCGGTAAGCGGGGGCGGGGGCGGCGGGGACCAGGCAGGCACCGTGAGGGGCGGGTCTGCGGGCCGCGGACAGCCCTCCGTGGACTCAGAGGTGCTGTGTGGGAGCCGTCCCGAGGGTCTCCCTGTGTAAGTGGATGAACCCCGAGTATCCCTGCCTCTACCCCTTGGGAGAGTCCCGGAGGCGGTGTGCGGAGCCATCCCCATGGAAGACCCCTGTGCGAGTGGAGATTCCCAGGGCTCTCTCGGCATTTGCTGCCACGGGGAGGCCCAGTGTGGAGGACGCCATACCCAGAGAGACTGTGTACCTACGGGAGGGCAAGGGTGGTCTCTGGTGTTGTCTCAGTGGAAGACCATTCGGGAACATAGGGGAGCCTTAGGAGCCTGCACCGTGGGGACGGACCCCACAGAGGACCCGTGTATATAGGAGGACCCGAGACTGTGCCCTAGAACTGCCTGGAAGAAACCTCTGACTGGAAGGAGAGGATCCTGCCATGGGATCCAGGCCAGGAGTAACTTCCCGTATGCACAAAGGTCTTTGGCTTTGACCTCCTTCAGGGCTCAGTGTTTCCTAACTTGTATCTCTCCAGCGTGGTCGAGAGGCAGGGGTCCTGTGGGGCTGCGCCTTTGTCCGTTCGTCCCCCACCCCATTAGAGTTTGTATTCTCCGTGGTAGCCCAGTTGGCTCCAAGCTCAAGGCAGGAACTTCTCTCAGAGCACAGGGTGCAAGAGAGGGGAGGACCAGTGAGGCCTCTGAAGCAAAGAAAGAAGATTTGAGCCCCTGAGCTTGACCCTCAGGAAGAAAGCAGTAAAATCAGGTAGAATAACTGACTCAGCCAGGTCCTGTAGAGAAAATCCTTTGGCGGAAGGAAAAAAGGATATGTAGGATTATTGAGCACCAGTGTGCCAAATACTAAACCAGGGATGTTTAACATCTCATAGAATCCTTACAACAGCCTTATGAAATTATCCCCTTTTAAACATTTGGCACTTTAGACTCAGGTTTAGCAATTTGCCCAAGGTCACAAAGCATGGAATCATGAAATCTGTTTTTCTAAGTTTATTTGGGTATCAAGGAGAGGCAGAAGCAAGAATATTTATTTGTTAATAAATTGCATTAAGATACCAAGCACCGGGCTTTGCAATAGTATACGCTCAGTAAATGTGATGATTAATTAAGTGGATGAAGACAGTTTAATTGGGGATGAGTGTGCTGTAGGAACTGATTTCCACTGAACCCCCAAATTTCAGGGTGTGGCTTCCTTCACTGGCAACCCTACTGTAATTATGCCTCTGGGTGGCTCTGCACTTAATTGGGTCTGGGAGAGGCCTCTGGGTGTAGTCTTTGACAGGACTTGCTCTGGGGATCTAGTGGAACCCTTCGGAGGATGGAGTATTCTGAGACTACCCTCCCTGCTTGCAGAATCCTTGAGGGAGAGGACAGAGAGACAGAATCACTTTTAGGAAGCATGACCTACAGTGTCTTTGTGGCCATCTGACTCCATGCACTAGCAGACATTGATCCACAGATACCACTCAGGATACTTGCCCAGCAGTGCCTCTGCATGATGAGGAGGAGGGCAGGAAAGGCTTAGAGCCAAGGAAGGTTTATTGGGAGTCCATCGTCTGGGGGAATGCAAAGGGTCTGTGCCTGACATAGTGATGCACCCTCATCTCACCCCCTGGGCTGTAGTAGCTTTCATTCCATCTGAATCCCAAGGGTGTGAATTTGGAGCCAAGGATAGACTCTGGTTTCTTGTCCAAAAATGGAGTGGTGAGGGGGCTAAGCAGTGGAATTCACCAGAGTATTCTGGAAGAGTTTTCCTGTTCCCCTTCCTTTCTCCTTCCACATAGCCAAACCTAGTGACATCCTCCTTTAACAGAGGTGGGTTCCCTGGGCTCCTGGGGTTACATAGTGAGAAGGGAGATCAGGCTTGTGAGAAAACAGAACAACCTGGGTGTGGCATCTCATGCACAGCTCAGTGGAACAAACTCTGACAAAGGCTGATATTGGTTAAGCACCTGCCTATTAGAGAATTGTTTATAATCCCCTTTCAGTTCAAACACCTTTCATCAGTTTAACACACCAAAATAAACAGGGATATATATCTTTTTTAAGAAAATCAGAGCAAGCCTGCAAATATGATCTTTGCTCCGATTCAGAGATTTGTCACTGGGTTTTATTCCTAAACTGGTCTTTTTTACTGAGGGCTCTTGGTATCACACCCACTCAAGACCCTGGAAAAATTGCTAGATGGCTCCAGGTGCTCCCCAAATATTGGACCTTGGATATCACTTCTTTGATGTCCAGCATTGGGTAAACGTTAAGATTACAAAATCCTAAGAATACTGACTGTCTCCTCTAATCACAACATGAGTCTGCAAATCAAATCATTCCACAGTGGGGATGAAGGATGTCATCAGGTGGCCTTAATCTTCTTTTTTTTAAAAAAAAGCTCTCTCTAAAGAGAAATAAAAGGGGAGAGCATGGCTCACACAATTTCACTTGAGTGTACACAAATGAGTCTGGATTTTTTAGCCTTTAATCTTCCTCATCATCTCTGACCACATTCTTATGGTTTTCTTCCTCCTACATTTGCCATCTTTAGACAATGCTTCCTCTTCCTCAAACACATAAATAGTAGGACCTTCCCCTGCCCGTTTCTCATACTCCTTATATTTTTTTCAGTACACCTGTTCCTAAGTGGATCATATTTATGCAAAAAGTTTCCTTTCTTTTTAGCTACAGAGTCTATTCCAGTCCCACATGCTTTTCTCCAGCAGTGCTCTTGGTTTCTGCTATCTTCATTTCCCAAATTGCTTTATTCATTTCTAATGGGAATATCATTATCTACTCCAACCCCTCAATCTTAATGACCAAGTTCTGACAGAAATGCTTACCAGCTTTTGACCAAGAAACCAAGACCATCAGTGTCCAGCTGGAGACATGACTATTTTTTCTATTATAACATCCCCCTTCATCCTTCCTTCCCTTCCAGCAATCCACTCAGAGACCCATATACATTTACTAAGTGCTACCCACTTGCCAGGGCACTATGCTAGATAAATATGAGAGTTCCTTGCCCTTGAGGTGTTCACATAGGATCAGTCTGCATTTCTCTAATCATTTACTACAAAAAGTAAGAAGAAAAAAGAGAAGTACAGCTTTACAGAGTATCTATAGGAATCATCATACAGTACGCCTTTTCCCAGGCATCACTGAAGCACCACTGCTGTTCTGTGCCTCCTCTGGCAGCCACGTCCTTAGCCCCGTGCCATTGCCCTGCCAGAATTACTTCCGCCCATATACTTTGAGTGAACTGGCCACTCTTGGCTCTCTATGATAATAATGACAGTACCTTATATTTGGATAATATGTGACAATTTACAAGCCCTCTTACATGATCTCATTTGGTTTTCAGAAATGTTTCATCTTAACTGTGGTCTTCTTACTAAAACAACAGCGTGTTGGTTGGCTGGCTGGTTTTCTCTCCTTTTTTCCGTTTTGTTTCATTTTGTTTTGTTTTGTTTTGTTTTTTGAGCCTCCTAATCAGGGTTACGGGTCTCCAGAGGGAAAGCCCCAATGATTTACTACAGCCTCTACCTACCAGCCCTTAGGCTATGAAGAGGAGTTTCCTGTTGGGTCCAAAGGCCAAGCAATGCACTCACTGGTCAACCCTAGGACTTATCAGGGCTGTCCTGCTACCTGGCCTTAGAAAATCCAATTCTCTGTGTTTTCTTTCCTCCCTGAAATCTAAATACATATTCCCTTCTAGACAAATAGTTTAAGCATACTATCTCAAACCAGTTCTCTGGGCTAATTCTTATGTGAAGGCAGGTTTCTTTGCCTATTTCTATCTAACACCCGGCTGGCTTCATACCATCTAAGCCATCATGGAGTCTCCATATAGCTCCATGCCTTGGCATGTGCTTTTATCTCTTCCTGGAATGCCTTTTTTTCCCTTATCCACTGGGGTAACTCCCACTCAGATTTCAAAATTTAGCTCAAGCAACACTTTTTTTTTTTAATCCTACACTTATGCCCCCTACACACGCACATACTCACACTGCTTTCTCACAGGCTGAGTGAGGTTCCATTTGTTCAATCTACCAACAGTTACTAAGCGCCTAATTTGTGCCTAACACATAGTAGGCTGCACTCAGCAAATATTTGTAGAATCAACAAATAAGTCATGATAATTAAGGTATAATGAGTGCATTAAGTGGGGCTGAATCTGTGCTTCAGGGCCCCAGAGCAGAGAACAGGGAGTGTCTCTCCATCTTGCTGAAAAGCTCTGCTTGCTAAGTGCAGTCACACCAGCCAATCACTGATGGTGTGCTATTCCTTAACTGTTGCTCTGCTTCTGTGGGAAGCCTGCACTGTAGCTTCTCATGAAGACCCATCCCAGGCCCCTAGAGGCTAAAGATCATGCCATAATTTTGGCCTCATGTTTATTAGAGCTTTTGGACTTCCAGTAAATATTAAACAACAACAGCACCTCCCTCACACCTCATTCTCTTGAGCTGAGTCCAAGAAGACATTTTTACTCAGTCTTCAGCCCTCCTGCTCCTTGGAAATCTCAGAAGAGTCCTGTGCAGTCAGGGGTGACTGTGTCTTCCTGGGCTGACTGAAGCCAGTGCCACTGCACTGGATAAACAGAGGAGACTGGAAGAAGACAGGGAGGTATCATCAGTTAGACCCCTTTAGACATGAAAACTAAAAGTAGCCCATAGGCTACTGCCAGGCAACAGAATGGCTGACTAGAAACAGGCTCCAGGAGCACTGTGGTGAGGCAATGGATTCCTAAGGCAGGACCAAGATACTGGAGATCAGCCAAACTATTTCGGGCTTGAATTCCTCAAAGACGAGCAGAGGGTAAGGAGACTCTTTGATAATTTTTGTTTAAAGTCTCTAGATTGATGTTGATGTGCACAGTGAACTTAGGGTCTCTGCTGTGCATTCTGCATTTTGTAGACCCTGGTTCTGCTGGTTTTCCATACCCTTATGGCTAATCACCTGCTGTGTTAGGTACATGGCTTCCTTGAGGTTCTCAGACAACCTTTTAGGCACATGCTATACCTGGAGCCAGTTGTCAACCACCTTGAAATTTTTCACCCTTATTTGCAGATGCTGCTCATCTCATGCTAAATTTCTCCAGCCCAAACCCAGGAGGGAGGAGATACACTTTTAAGTTTACTGCACGTGCCCTCAGGGCAGCTGCCCGCCTGTCGGCCAGTTCACAGTGCCCCCAGGACACAGCATAAATGCAGGGGACTGTTGACTTTGGTAATATTAGTCTCTCTTTTTTTATAATTGTGGTTGTGGAAACTGGCCAAATTCTAAAATTCTGTAGCTCTCTCCTGTGGTCAAAGAAATCACCCATAACTACTGTATGGTTACCTGTTCTCATCCCTGCTAGCCCTGAATCAGCAGATAGGGTCCCCTCTGGGGAAGCAGAGTAGATGTGATGAGATGAGCAGGTGACTGTATAGTTTCTAGAATTGTGTTCTGAAGATTTGGTCTGATCAGTCTCTCTGGCCAACTTTGAGGAAGAGAAAAGGTAGTGACACCATGATCTCAAACTTTTTATGTTGCCTAGTTATCTCTGCAACATTTGTTGAACCAAGATTTATAGAACACATACTCTGTGAAAGGCAGTGGGAACCATCTAGACTTTCCTCCTTCTCAATCTCAGTGAAAAACTGGGATTCCTTTTTCCATCTGCTCAACCCACTCTGGTTGTTTTCCCCTGTCTCCCAGCTCAGAGGTTTTCTTTGCCTTGTTCCTGCCTAGGGAAGCCTTCATAACCTCCAAACAATCACTTTTAGTTGCTTTTGAGCCTTTTTCAAACAGCTGCCATTCCCATACCAAGAATCAGATGAAAGCAAGTAAATGTGCTTTACATTTAGCATGCCCAGTGAGGAGACTCCTGCCTGTTGAGAGGCTCCTCACAGCCAGAAGTCTTTATCGAGAGCTTTGGAAGAGGTTCCCTAGCTGCCTTCCTTTTCCTTATTTTGCCACCAGCTCCTGCTGTGGAGCAGCCCCTCCTCCTCTTACTCCCACCACTTTGCCCTTATAAATCATCCCACTGCGTTGTAAGCATGTGCTCTGCAGAGAATGGGTGTGTCTTGCACGCACACATTTCAAGCTGCCCACATATGTCTTACTGCCTGACAGATTCATCTAGACAGACTTCTCTTCCCTGAAGAAAGTTTCTGGTTGTCATCTGTTTTCATTTCCTCCAAATCGTAGAGTCAGAGAGCCCTGTTCTACTTCATGTCCCTCTTATTCACCACCACCTGCTCCTGCTCCCGCTCCCATGAGGTTTTTTTCCAAGCCTTCCCTAGGTTCTACAAATCCTCTGACAGTCACATCATTCTTGGGACAATGTCTTTTTATCCCTCTTTCATCCTTGTTAGGGAGGCAGAAAACCCCAGTTCCACCCATCAGCCAAAGGAGTAATCATTAGATATAATTTGTGGCATCTTTGCAACTTGATTTCCTTTTAACTCACTCTTCTTCCTAGGACTCCTTCCAGCACAGCAGAGGCCGGTTTTTCTCATCAGGCATTTGTTTTTAACTCCTCACTAATCAGGACCACTTGTTTCTCTAGAAATTAGAACTGATTTTGTTAATTTTTCCAACACCCCAGGTGCACATCGTGGATATTTCAGCATACTTGCTTTTAATCAGGGTGTCTTTTGCATATAGTTTCAACCCTCTCCATTAAGAATTAAGGGGTTTTAGCCTCACTCTTAAAGCCTAATTCTGATGTGTCCTCACAATTTACTCTCAAAATCAAAGCCTTGTGATGAAAATGACTTGGGGTCTTGTTTGGATTTTGATGCCTTCTTTTTAATGGCTCTGCTCTACATTTGCTGCCCTTATGGGCATAAAATGGCCTAGAAAACTGAAGGGGGAATAGCAGTACTCCAAGATCCTGTGGTCAGGGCTAGAAAGTAGTTTTTTAATTTGTTTTTGTCTGTTTGTTTTGCTGGTGGATGTTATCTTCAGTCTTCATTGAAATTCCTTTGAAGATAAACTCCAAATCCACTGCAGTGACATCATTAACAGTTGAGTAGCTTAATAGTGATTCTTGGTATCCTTACAGAGAGTAGTGGTTGTGCAGGACTGCAGTGTGTTGGGATATGCTTGTGGTTAGTTTGCCAATACACAATGAGTCAGGTCACTTACAGAGTAACCCTCCTAATTGGCTGGCCTTTGTTCAAAACTCTTGTTACATTATCTGAAAAAGCCAGTAAGAACCAAATGAATACCATTGATTTTCCTCCAGTGAATCATTCTTGAAAAAGTGAATTTCGTATGGTTATTCCACGTCTCCAGATAAGTGTTTATCAACCTTTTTTTTAACCCATGCCTTCTAGCTGATAAACATTAATGTCGGGACTTCCCTGGTGGTGCAGTGGTAAGGAATCCGCCTGCCAATGCAGGAGACACAGGTCCAATCCCTGGCCCGCGAAGATCCCACATGCCACGGAGCAACTAAGCCTGTGCACCACAACTATCTGAGCCTGCACTCTGGAGCCCGCCAGCCAGAACTACTGAGCCCACATGCCACAACTACTGAAGCCCACGTGCCCTAGAGCACAAGAGAAACCCGCGCACCGCGACTAAGAGTAGCCCCCACTTGCCACAGCTAGAGAGAGCCCGCGCGCAGCAACAAAGACCCAGTGCAGCCAAAAAAATAAATAAAATTTAAAAAAAAAATTTTTAATTAATGTCTTATGACTGCTCCCTAAAACTTCTACTATGACTTCTAGGAGGGGGCTGCCCCCAACGATTTGGAAAGCTAGCACCTTCTGTATCTCCCCCAGGAACCAGGAGGATACTGTCAAGCTCTGCTGTTTTGTTGTCCATGTTACGAAAAAAAAAGTAATGGCTTTTGATATTTGCTTTCCAAATATAAATATATTATAATTTATATGATTTTTCAATCCACTATTTCTTCCCTCCTCCTGGAGTTCTGATATATAAACCCCTATATGCCCCAGGATCCAGCCAATGTGAGTCATTGCTCTGATCTTTATGTTCGTACTGGATTAAACCAGTTTTTTCTCTTTATTTTTATAGCATGAATAATATATCACAAGTTACCCAATAATTCTCCTACTAAGGTTATTTCCACCTTTTTATCACTGTGAAAAATGCTTTGATAGGGACTTCCGTGGTGGCGCAGTGGTTAAGACTCTGCCTGCCAATGCAGGGGACACGGGTTCGAGCCCTGGTCCAGGAAGATCCCACATGCTGAGGAGCAACTAAGCCCACAAGCCACAACTACTGAGCCTGCATGCCTAGAGCCTGTACTCTGCAACAAGAGAAGCGACTGCAATGAGAAGTCTGCGCACTGCAACGAAGAGTAGCCCCCACTTGCCACAACTAGAGAAAGCCTGCATGCAGCAACAAAGACCCAACTCAGCCAAAAATAAATAAACAATAAAATTTTTTTAATGCTTTGATAAATATTCTTTTAAATAGGCCCACAGGTAGAGGATCAAACTCTTGTATGTAGTACGGTTTTCTTCATTCAAAAGTATATTCGTATCAGTCCAGATCTGCTAGACCGTCCAACCACACAGACTCTTAAGGCAGCCTTGAGAATTCAATTCTTGCGTCACTCCAGTCAAGGGAAAAGCATACCTTATACCCCACAATGTTATCCTTGTCTTTCAGGGGTAACTGTCTTTAAATCAAAAGACAAAAGCGTAGTTCTCTAATCAAAAAAGTATAGTGATTCTAAGGCTGTGTTTTTCAAATTGCCAGTCCGGACCCATTACAAAGTCACCAAATCATTTTTTTACGATCTTTTTCTTATGTGGACGATTTTTTTTTAATAGTTATTTATTTATTTGGCTGCACGGGGTCTTAGTTGCAGCATGTGGGATCTTTTAGTTGCAGCACGTGAGATCTTCATTGCAGCATGCTGGCTCTTAGTTGCGGCATGTGGGATCTAGTTCCCTGACCAGGGATCAAACCTGGGCCCCCTGCATTGGGAGCGCAGAGTCTTAACCAGTAGACCACCAGGGAAGTCCCTGATGTGGACCATTTTTAAAGTCTTTATTGAATTTGTTACAGTATTGCTTCTGTTTTATGTTTTGGTTTTTTGGCCGTGACACGTGGGATCTTAGCTTCCCAACCAGGGATCAAACCTACACACCCCACATTAGAAAGCAAAGTCTTAACAAATGGACCACCAGGGAAGTCCCTCATCAAATCATTTTAGAGAGTCACTATCATGATTGTTTTAATGAACTAGAATAGAGAGGATAGAAAATATCTGGGAGCATCACATGTAGTAAAATTAGGATTCTTTCACAAAACTTTGGGTTCAGTTATAGGTCTATGAACATGTGTTTATAATTTTGTGTATACAGGGTCACATCATAAACTATACTTCTTACTATGGGTCACAGTCAAAAAATGTGAAAAACATACCACAGAAAGTTTTCTGAGGAAAACACTGTGGCCTTGGAAATAGTAATTGATCATGAGGAAGGTTTGCAGTGAAGGGCTGGGTGTTAGTTTTGCATTCTCCTTCTTGAGATGGTATGCCTGTTCCTCTCGCTGTAAGTTGGGGACCCGCTTTTCCACCTAACTGTAGAGCACAGCCAGTATGCATAAGCCATGTGGGCAGTGTCTGCAGACCGCAGGCCTGGGTCCACAGCCTCAGCAAAAGCTCTAACATACACACACTCCCTTCTCCACCCCTAGCCCCATTGCCACCCAAGGCTGGATACCCTCATTAGGTCACATGGACTTTTAAAAGAATATGGAAAAGAAGCATTCTAAATGCTTGACTACATATTCCAAGCATACGCATTAACAGATAGAGAACTGAAGCCCAAAGCAGTAAAATAACGTGTCCTGGGTCACAGCAGATCCAGAACTAAAACAAGTCACCAGGTTGCCTCTGTGACTTTTTAAATTATATAATTAATGTACAAGGTAGGAAAATTAGAAAAAAACAGATTAACAAAAATATGAAAAAACATACATTCTTATAAAATTAGATCACAACATGAGCATTTCTGTAACTTGCATTTTTCATAAATATGTTCATATATTTTGAACATCTTTCCACATTAATAAATTTACTCTTACCTTAATGTTTTTCATATTGTTCATTCTTACATTGTACCATAATTTAACCATTCCCCTATTGTCCCATATTTGTTTGCAACTGAGGAAAAGAATGAGTTTTTAATCACCTTAAACAGTTTCCTAATTTGATCAGTAAATGTTTCCTTGAACTTCCCTGGTGGCGCAGTGGTTAAGAATCCGCCTGCCAGTGCAGGCAACATGGGTTTGAGCCCTGGTCCGGGAAGATCCCACATGCCGCAGAGCAACTAAGCCCGTGCACCACAGCTATTGAGCCTGCACTCTACAGCCCACGAGCCACAACTACAGAAGCCCATGTGCCTACAGCCCATGCCCCACACCAAGAGAAGCCACCTCAATAAGAAGCCTGCACACCGCAAGGAAGAGTAGCCCCCACTCGCCACAACTAGAGAAAGTCCACACACAGCAACGAAGACCCAATGCAGCCAAATAAATAAGTAAATAAATAAATCTTTCCTCAATAAATCTCCTTTGCCACCATCCTGTAAATGACAGTCACTTATTCAAAGCAAATATTCTTTAGTCATATATTTTAATTTTACAAACAAATTTTACAAGTGGGGAGAGGGGATCTTTCCTTTCTTATCAGTAGGTTTATAAATTTAAAAATATTGGTTGGGTTTCTTTGACAACAAGTGATGGCAGGGCAAGCACCCAGACAGGGTAGGAATTTGCACCACTGTGGCCCAGAAAATAGTTGTTTCTAGAAAGAAGACGTGGCTGTCATCAGATTTTATGAGTATTAAGACTTTATTGAAAAATCAGAAAGACTTATTCACAATTAATTAATTGGGAAATATTATTAAATGCCTTTCCTCTTTTAGACATATTGCTAGGCAGTGGAGACAGGTACTACACATGGTAAAACGATCTAAGAGAGGAAACTGACACTGACGATAATCATCCTATTGAATATGTAATAACAAAGATGAGTGTTCTAGAGCAGAAGAGCATGGTGCTGTCAGCACACCTACCTGGCTTGGGGAGACAGCAGTAACTTCCATGAGGAAGCAGTACTTGAACTGAGCTCTAATCAGGGGAAAGGAATGTTCACAGGTCCAAAATAGAGGGAGCATGGAGACTTCCCTTGTGACGCAGGGGACAGAATCTGCCTGCCAATGCAGGGGACACAGGTTTGAGACCTGGTCCAGGAAGATCCCACATGCCACAGAGCAACTAAGCCCATGCACCACAACTACTAAGCCTGTGCTCTAGAGCCCGCGAGCCACAACTACTGAGCCCGACTGCCACAACTACTGAAGCCCATGCGCCTAGAGCCCGTGCTCTGCAACAAGTGAAGCCACCACAATGAGAAACCTGTGCACCAAAATGAAGAGTAGCCCCCACTCGCCACAACTAGAGAGAGCGCGCACGCAGCAACAAAGACCCAACACAACCAAAAATAAATAAATAGACTTATAAAAAATAGGGCTTCCCTGGTGGCGCAGTGGTTGAGAGTCCGCCTGCCGATGCAGGGGACATGGGTTCGTGCCCTGGTCTGGGAAGATCCCACATGCCATAGAGCGGCTGGGCCCGTGAGCCATGGCCGCTGAACCTGCGCGTCCGGAGCCTGTGCTCCGCAACGGGAGAGGCCACAACAGTGAGAGGCCCGTGTACCACAAAAAATATATAATAATAATAATAGAGGGGGCATGGCAAACAAAGACTGAAAAACCAGTGTGGTTAGAACAGAGTAAAGAAGGGACACCAGACCGAGGAGAGCCTCACAGACCATAATAAAGAAACTAATTTGGAGGACTTTATCCTGAAAGCTTTGGAAAGCCATTGAAAAGATTTAAGCAGCAGATAACATATCAGCTGAATGTCCCAGAGACATCTTTAATTCAATACATACAAAATCCAATTTCATTATTCCTCTTTCTTATTTCCCAATTTCTGTAAATGGTACTACCCTTCTTCTCGTTAGTCGATTTAAGACTGCCCTCTAAGTCAGGCAGAGATAGGCTGTATGAAATATGAAATACTGTATGACTTCACTTGTGTGTGAAATCTAAAAACATTGAACTCATAGAAACAGAGAGCAGAATGATGGTTGCCAAAGGCTGAGGGGTGAGGGAAATGGTGGGATGTTGATCAAAGGGTACCAACATTCAGATATAAGATGAAAAACTTCCAGGAATCTAAGGTACAGCATGTGACCATAGTTAACAATACTATATTGTGTACTTGAAAGATGCTGTGAGAGTAGAGCTTTAATGTTCTCACCATAAGAACAACAACAAAATGGTAATTGTGTGAGATAAAAGATGTGCTAACTAATTAGAGAAAGAAGAACAACAAAACCCCAAAGTCATAAATATCAGATCAGAAATAAATGAAGGAAACAATAGCAACGATCAATAAAACTAAAGGCTGGTTCTTTGAGAAGATAAACAAAATTGATAAATCATTAGCCAGACTCATCAAGAAAAAAGAGAGAAGACTGAAATCAATAGAATTAGAAATGAAAAAGGAGAAGTAACAACTGACACTGCAGAAACATAAAGAATCATTGGAGATTACTACAAGCAACAATATGCCAATAAAATGGAAAACCTGGAAGAAATGGACAAATTCTTAGAAAAGCACAACCTTCTGAGACTGAACCAGGAAGAAATAGAAAATATAAACAGACCAATCACAAGCACTGAAATTGAAACTGTGATTAAAAATCTTCCAACAAACAAAAGCCCAGGACCGGATGGCTTCACAGGTGAAGTCTATCAAACATTCAGAGAAGAGCTAACACGTATCCTTCTCAAACTCTTCCAAAATATAGCAGAGGGAGGAACACTCCCAAACTCATTCTTTGAGGCCACCATCGCCCTCATACCAAAACCAGACAAACATGTCACAAAGAAAGAAAACTACAAGCCAATATCACTGATGAACATAGATGCAAAAATCCTCAACAAAATACTAGCAAACAGAATCCAACAGCACAATAAAAGTATCATACACCATGATCAAGTGGGGTTTATCCCAGGAATGCAAGGATTCTTCAATATACGCAAATCAATCAATGTGATAAACCATGTTAACAAATTGAAGGAGAAAAACCATATGATCGTCTCAATAGATGCAGAAAAAGCTTTCGACAAAATTCAACACCCATTTATGATAAAAACTCTCCAGAAAGTAGGCATAGAGAGAACTTACCTCAGCATAATAAAGGCCATATATGACAAACCCACAGCCAACATCATTCTCAGTGGTGAAAAACTGAAACCATTTCCTCTAAGATCAGGAACAAGATAAGGTTGTCCACTCTCACCACTATTATTCAACATAGTTTTGGAAGCTTTAGCCACAGCAGTCAGAGAAAAAGAAATAAAAGGAATAAAAAGAAATAAAAGGAATCCAAATCAGAAAAGAAGAAGTAACGCTGTCACTGTTTGCAGATGACATGATACTATACATAGAGAATCCTAAAGATGCTACCAAAAAACTACTAGAGCTAATCAATGAATTTGGTAAAGTAGCAGGATACAAAATTAATGCACAGAAATCTCTTGCATTCCTATACACTAATGATGAGAAATCTGAAACAGAAATTATTAAGGAAACACTCCCATTTACCATTGCAACAAAAAGAATAAAATACCTAGGAATAAACCTACCTAAGAAGACAGAAGACCTGTATGCAGAAAACTACAAGACACTGATGAAAGAAATTAAAGATGATACAAACAGATGGAGAGATAGACCATGTTCTTGGATTGGAAGAATCAACATTGTGAAAATGACTGTACTACCCAAAGCAATCTACAGATTCAATGCAATCCCTATCAAACTACCAATGGAATTTTTCACAGAACTAGAACAAAAACTTTCACAATTTGTATGGAAACACAAAAGACCCCGAATAGCCAAAGCAATCTTGAGAAAGAAAAACGGAGCTGGAGGAATCAGGCTCCCTGACTTCAGACTATACTACCAAGCTACAGTAATCAAGACAGTATGGTACTGGCACAAAAACAGAAAGATAGATCAATGGAACAGGATAGAAAGCCCAGAGATAAACCCACGCACATATGGTCACCTTAGTTTTGATAAAGGAGGCAAGAATATACAATGGAGAAAAGACAGCCTCTTCAATAAGTGGTGCTGGAAAACTGGACAGCTACATGTAAAAGAATGAAATTAGAACACTCCCTAACACCATACACAAAAATAAACTCCAAATGGATTAAAGACCTAAATGTAAGGCCAGACACCATCAAACTCTTAGAGGAAAACATAGAACACTGTATGACATAAATCACAGCAAGACCCTTTTTGACCCACCTCCTAGAGAAATGGAAATAAAAACAAAAACAAATGGGACCTAATGAAACTTAAAAGCTTTTGCACAGCAAAGGAAACCATAAACAAGAATAAAGACAACCCTCAGAATAGGAGAAAATATTTGCAAATGAAGCAGCTGACCAAGGATTAATCTCCAAAATTTATAAGCAGCTCATGCAGCTCAATATCAAAAAAACAAACAACCCAATCCAAAAATGGGCAGAAGACCTAAATAGACATTTCTCCAAAGGAGTTATACAGATTGCCAACAAACACATGAA
This sequence comes from Pseudorca crassidens, assembly GCF_039906515.1. Taxonomy (NCBI): domain Eukaryota; kingdom Metazoa; phylum Chordata; class Mammalia; order Artiodactyla; family Delphinidae; genus Pseudorca; species Pseudorca crassidens. The sequence goes on along the minus strand of NC_090302.1, from coordinate 37,600,383 downwards.
AGGATGCTCAACATCACTAATCATTAGAGAAATGCAAATCAAAACTACAGTGAGGTGTCACCTCACACCAGTAAGAATGGCCATCATTAAAAAATCTAGAAACAATAAATGCTGGAGAGGGTGTGGAGAAAAGGGAACCCTCTTGCACTGTTGGTGGGTATATGAATTGATACAGCCACTATGGAGAACAGTATGGAGGTTCCTTAAAAAGCTAAAAATAGAACTACCATACCACCCAGCCATCCCACTACTGGGCATATACCCTGAGAAAACCATAATTCAAAAAGAGTCATGTACCACAGTGTTCATTGCAGCTCTGTTTACAGTAGCCAGGACATGGAAGCAACCTAAGTGTCCATCGACAGATGAATGGATAAAGAAGATGTGGCACATATATACCACGGAATATTACTCAGCCATAAAAAGAAACGAAATTGAGTTATTTGTAGTGAGGTGGATGGACCTAGAGTCTGTCATACAGAGTGAAGTAAGTCAGAAAGAGAAAACAAATACCATATGCTAACACATATATGTGGAATTTTTAAAAAATGGTCATGAAGAACCTAGGGGCAAGATGGGAATAAAGACACAGACCTACTAGAGAATGGATTTGAGGACACGGGGAAGGGCAAGGGTAAGCTGGGATGGAGTGAGAGAGTGGCATGGACATATATACACTACCAAATGTGAAATAGATAGCTAGTGGGAAGCAGCCACGTAGCACTTGATCCAATCAAGTTATCAATTTATTCCTAAATTTCTCTATTTCCATAGTATCAAATCAACTCAGTATCATTCCTGCTGCCACCATTTCAGTTTAAACCCTCTACCTCTTGCCTGGACTATTATAGTAGCCTTCTAGTTGGTCTGAATCTCTCCTCCTTCCCTCTGTCACCTTTTTCCTCAAACAAACTGAGGATAACTTTCTACCCATCCTTCAAGGCCCATTCTGACTTCCAGTAATATGGTCTCACCTTCCTTTAGGCACTTCCAGCACTCTGTCTTACTCTTCTTTGAGTTCTGATATTAAGTACCTTGAGTGATGAGACTCTGTTCTCCCATCTTCTATTTCCAATGATGAGCAGTTGGTGCCTTGCATATAGTACTGTTCAATAAGCCTTGATTATGATGGATTGATAGCAAGGCTAAAATGGACTCTCTGCTCCACTTAGAACAAACATTCCGCAACTGAATTCCACTAAGACCCTTCAGGCTAGGAAATAGCAGACCAGCTTTGCAGTGTGCCATGTCATGCCCTCACTTTCCAATGCCCTGGTACTACAGAAGAAGAGCAAGAATAACATTCCTTTTTAACCTGTAAAGGATATGGACCTTTCTTGAACAGTTCTGAGAATCAAAGCAGAAAATGTGGCAGTGACATTAGTGAAGCCTTAGAAGTGTGAGAAGCACCTGAGAGCTTGTGATGAGCAGGTTGTCTGTGACAGACCCGTAAACAGGCATAGCTACTAATTAGAAGGAGCAAAGAAGTGTCTGAGACCTTGACCACATGGGTGAGGTGGCAGAGTTTCCTGGATGCCTAATTCAGGAGTCCTCTAAAAATAGCAGTTCATTCACTCTGACTCAAAAAGTAGGCGTTTGATATGGATTCTTGCGCACAGCACTTGTCAGAGGAGCACTCCTTCAGTCAGAATTCTGAAATGTGTAGCTGCAGTCTTGCTTTATGCCTTGGGTCATCTTTGGGAGAGACTTGGGCTCTGGAGTCTCCTACTGTCTCAAAGTATCAGAGGCCTGGGACCCCTAGACCTAATTGGCTTTGGGACAGGAAGGGAGACAGAGAGACCATCTCACATTTGTAGAGTGCTTTCTAGTCTACATGCACTGTTAAGCCCCTTTTCTGATGTTATCCTCATGATAGCCCTGTGAAGTGTGCTGAGCAGATCGCCCTCATTTTATAGACAGGAAAACCAAAGTCACAGGGCCAGTCAGAAATAGAACCAAGGTCTTCTGACTCCTTAACAAGTGCTCTGTCCGCCCTGCCATGCTACTGAGTTCCAGAAAAGGGAGAAGCTATTTAATAGCGCTTGCCACTTAGGTGAATGGTTGAAACAAATTGCCCTAATGTGGTCAGCCATTGGCTGAGTCTGAGCCCCTCTGCTTTCTGTCCACAGAGCCATGGGGGTGTTGATGTCCAAGCGGCAGACAGTGGAGCAGGTGCAGAAGGTGACCCTGGCTGTGTCTGCCTTCAAGGATGGGCTGCGGGACAGGCCTTCCATCCGACGCACAGGTGAACTTTCGGGGTCTCACCGTGGCACGGTAGAGGGCTCTGTCCAGGAGGTGCAGGAAGAGAAAGAAGCAGAGGCAAGCACCCCAGCACTCCAAGAAGAGAGCGGTGTCAGCCGTGCCGCCTGGGAGAGGCTCCGGGATGGGCGTGGAGTGGAGCCCGAGGAGTTTGACAGGACCAGTCGTTTCACACCCCCTGCCTTCATCCGCCCCACCCGGAAGCTGGATGATGACAAGCCTCCAGATATCCGCTTGGAGCCCAGAGAGCCTGTGAGTGTCCAATAAGGGCAGAATCCCGCAGTTTTAGACCTTCTGGGGATCAGGGAGCAGGAAGGGGAGGCCTGGGTATGGTTGAAGTGAGACTCAAAACCAGAAGGATGGAGCTGAGTCTTTGAATTTCTTCCCCAAGAATAAAAATGTTACATCCTGGATTTGTCTTAGTGAAAGACTTGAGGAAATGGGTGATAAGGAATTATACCATGGCAGCCCTCCCACCTAAGGGATAATACTGTCCCCTGTAGGAGGCATTTGGAAATTTGGGGTGGGGGTAGGGGGAGTTCAGGAAGGTCACAAAACTGGGAGTTGCTCCTGGTATTTGGTGCCAAGAAAAACAGGGATGATAAGGGTCCTGCAATGCCTGGGACAATCTCTCACAACAGATTATTCTTTCCAAAAATGCTAGTAGCATCCCTGCTCAGAAACATGATCACAGAGACCTGAGCAGCTGGAAGAACCTACTGGTTCTTGTCTTCAAGAGAGAGAGCTCTATTGCCATAACATTGGCTTCAGTTGGAGTTGTTCCTTTAGGCTGCTCCAGGGTCACTCAGCCCCAGGCAAGTAGCACTGTGCTTGGTGGCCTAGGATCTTGCTGCTGTGTTTATACATCCCTATACACTCCTGCCATCTTTCCCCAGGTTGTTAATGATGAGATGTGTGATGTCTGTGAGGTCTGGACAGCCGAGAGCCTCTTTCCGTGCAGGGTCTGCACCAGGGTCTTCCATGATGGCTGCCTGCGCCGCGTGGGCTACATCCAAGGAGACAGTGCCGCGGAGGTGACTGAGACAGCAAACACAGAAACAGGCTGGAGCTGCCACTACTGTGTAAGCCTAGACTGCAGGGATGGTGGGCTCCTGCACTGCCAGGGATTTGGCACAATTCCTGGAGGCCCAGTCTTAGAACCCTGGTTTCTAGGCAGTAACCTGAAGAGTGTTCAGATTCGGGTCACTAGAGTTAGGACAGACTTTCCTTACCTCAGTACTATTGACGTTTGGGGCACGATAATTCTTTGTTGAGTGGGCTGTGTGCACTGTAGGATGTTTAGCACCATCCCTAGCCTCTACCCATTAGACGCTAGTAACACCCACCCCCAGTTGTGACAACCCAAAATATCTCCAGATATTACCAAATGTATCGTGGGGGAACGAAATCGTTCCAGTTAAGAACCACTGAGCTAGAGGACTGAATGGGTAGGACGAGACCTAATTATTCACAACTAATTCTGCTTGGAGCAGTACTTACTCTCTGTTAGTCTATAGTTGTCATTCATTGTATTCATCTGAAAAACCAACCTGAAATCCTAACCGGCTTGCTTCCAATAGGGATGGATTCCATCCAAGGAAAACATCTCAGTCCTAAGATTCTCACTTGGTCTTCTACCTAAGTCTTAGGAGCATTTTTCTTCATCTCTGAAGCAATCATTTTGTGAATTAAGTAACAAAGGCCTGTTGATTCAGAACTTTGCAAATTATACATAAATGCCTTCCAAATTTTGAAAAGATTAAAAGCCAGATTCATATCCCTTTCTCAGCACACCTGAATAGAGTTCAAGTCTTGCTTTATTGATCTGTTGCCCTGCAGATATCTTCATCCACTGATTTCAGAGTAAGGAGTATCTGCTGTTTCCCTCTTCTTCCTACTGCCTAGGAGAAAGGAAAGATGTGCCACTTTCTAACAAATAACACTTTCTCTATGGCTTGTCCATAAAATGAAGTATAGAAGAGTTATTTCCAGTCACTTAAAATACCTTCTCCCCAGCTGGAATATGCCACAGCACAGCCTGCTCTACAGGCAATCTTCTCTAGTCACCACTCCTCCAAATGCTAGACTTTTCACTCACAGCAACTCTGCTTGGCAGTGTTCTGCTGATGTAGGACTGAGTGTCTCCTTCCTAAACCCTCAGGATTACACGGCTCCCTTCCTGGCTTTCTGTCACAGTCCTGCCTTCATTACCACCACTCTCCACGAGACCTTTTACAAAGACTTCTTCCAAGCTCCTCGCTTTTCTTTCCTTCCCTTCACAGCCAAGCTTCTTGAAAGGACTTCATTATCTCCTTGTGGTTCCCCAACCACTTGTAATTCGGCTTCTTCATCCATCATTTTGCTGAATTAGCTCTTCTAAGGTCGCCAGTGACCTAATTGTCAAGTCCGGTGACCTTTTCTCAGGAATCTTTTACTTGATCTCTCTGATATATTTAGCACTTCCTTACTGCCCCCTCTTTTCTTAGGGTATGAGTATTTTTGTGAGAAGTATTACACAAAATACAGAAACCAGAGAAAATAGAAAATCAATAAAATTCCACCTGACTCGTATAACCACTGTTAACATTACCTGCTACATTGTACAACTCTCTTCTCTTGGCTTCCAGTACCCTCTACTGATTCTCTTCCCAGGTTCTTCTCTGACCATTCTTTCTTTTTTTTTAGATTTTTTTTTTTTTGATGTGGACCATTTTTTAAAGTCTTTATTAAATTTGTTACAATATTGCTTTTTTATGTTTTGGTTTTTTGGCCACGAGGCATGTGGGGTCTTAGTTCCACGACCAGGGATGGAACCCACAACCCCCTGCAATGGAAGACAAAGTCTTAACCACTGGACCACCAGGGAAGTCCCGACCATTCTTTCTAAGTGCCCTTAGTTTCTTGTCCCAGTCCTAAATGCTGGTGTTTCTCAGGGTTCTTTTCCCACTATACTCTCTCTCTCTGGGTCTTCATCCACTTCGGTGGCTACTCCACCATCTAAATACCAATCATTCCCAAATCTGTGGGTCCAGATCTAAATTTCCTGTCTCTTGGACTTATATCCATCTTGATGTCTCACAGGTACTTCAACATGCCCCCACATGAACTCATCTTTTTCCCCAAACCCATTCTCCCTCCCTTCCTTGTCTCTGTGAATAGTAATACTACCACCACCCCACAGTTACCAATCCCAACTCATTTCTCTCCCTCACCCCTCACGTCCAGTGAGTCAGCAGGTCCTATAGACTCTACCTCCTAATCTCTCTCAAATCTCTCCCCTTTTCTTCATTCTCATGTCTTAGTTTAGCCACTTATCTTTTCTTTATTGCAACAATTACTTAACTGCCCTCCATGCCTCCAGACTTTGCCCATCTAATCCATTCTCCACACAGCAGACAAAGAGCTGACTATGACACTCCACACTTAAAAACCCTTCCGTGACTCCCATTTGCCCTCAGAAAAAAAGGCCCAATTTGAGGGGCTCAATAAAGGGCATTTGAAGCACTTCACAGTCAGGCTTCTGCCTACCTCCCCTCCCTTATCTTTTATCCCCTCCCTACCCTCTCCCAAGACACACACACACACACACACACACACACACACACACACACACACACACACACACACACACACACTCTACATTCCAGCCATACTAAACATCACACAATGTTAAGCACCATTGTGCCAAGCATATACTAGGTGCTCAAAAAGTGTTTATTGAAAGAATAGTTTGAGTTCTTCATGAAATCCAAAAATGAATAGTCATGAAATGTCTGCTCCTGTTCTTTACTGGTACTTTAGAGAGAAAATGATCTACTATAAAGAATATTTGGTAGTTTAAGGACTGTAAGACTGTAAATTAATGCTAACGAAATAACACATCAGTGCTCTTTTGGAATTAAAACTTCCCTGGCACTACAAAAAAATTCACTTGGTTTTAGGAAATTTTTCATGATGGCATCTCTTTCAAAACCATTCTGGAGTTAAAGTGATACAACTTTAGGATTAAATAATTTTTAGAAATATGGAAACTGGAGTTAGAATTAAACTTTTTTAACTAAAATACTCTTTGAACACAGCCTAACACAGAAGCCAGATACATAAAATGGATAAAGATGGAGCTGCTCTGGTTGATGGAGCTAGGGATTCAGAACCCTGCCCACTTGCCCCCTTCTCCCTTGCAACAGCTTCCTAAGGCACCTCCAGGGAACCCCTAAGCTATCTCAGAGAATAATTCAAAAACCACTATTTTAGTAAAAGGGACTCAGGGCTGGAGCCAGGATATCTGGGTTCTGGGAAAGATCCTGTCCAGAGCGGGACAGCTCTGAGAAAGTCCTTTCCCCTTTCTGGGGCCTCAGTCTACTTGACTATGAATGAGCGGCTGGGATTAGATGATCCAATAATTGCCTTCCAGCTGGTATACTATTTCCATCCTTCTTGATCCTTGGCCTTTCTTTCTTACTGGCCAACATGGCCACTGACTTAGCTCTTCCTCTTTTTCAGAACAATCTCAACTTGCTGCTGACTGAGGAAGAAATGTACAGCCTCACAGAGACCTTTCAGCAGTGTAAAGTTATCCCCGGTAAGGCTGGGTGGCACTGCCAATGGAGAGAGCCAGGCAGATTTCTTCTTCATACTTTCTAGGATGAACCATGAAAGGAGTATTCCAGAATTTGTGGGGCAAGGGCATAAATGGGACCGTGTCCGCAAGCTGTTGGCCCACCACTGGCCACAGCCTGAGTTATCCTGGCTATGGAGACAAAGACTGGATGAGAGCTGTGGGTGGTGGGGCTCTGGAGGGTACCCTAGAGGTGAGTGCAGGTACTCCAGAGGCTGCGGAAAGGGTGGGCCTGGCTAGCACGGGGTGCCTCCCCACAGACTGCTCCCTGACGCTGGATGATTTCCTGCGCTACCGCCACCAAACAGCGAAGCGAGGGGACAGTGACAGGGCTCTAAGTGAGGAGCAAGAGGAGCAGGCAGCCCGCCAGTTTGCAGCCCTGGACCCTGAACACCGAGGACACATAGAGTGGCCTGATTTCTTGTCCCATGAGTCCCTCCTACTTCTACAGCAAATACGTCCCCAGGTAAGGGACAGCTGGGGGTAAACGTCTGTGGGGTATTGGGTGAGAGACCAGGGAAACATGCCAGGCAGGTTGGACGAGCACTGGGTACTCTCTGAGCAGGAACCAGTACCAGGAAAGGGCTCAGGTTCTATCCAGTAACAGGTGATCCAGTGCCTAGGCTGGGGAAACTGCCCAAGGAAGATTGGTTAGTGCTGGACCCCACTGCAAATGTTGGTGTTACCAGAACCGCTCTGGGCTGCTTCAAAGGGAGGGTGCAGAGGTGATGGTGGAGGTAGGATTCTCTGTGGCTTGACAGTTTACAAAATATTTTCACCTCTAGGTCTTAATATATCTCTTCTTCCCCAGAACTCTCTGTTAAGGCTTCTGACAGTCAAGGAGCGGGAGCGAGCCCGGGCCACTTTCCTGGCCCGGGGCAGCGGGAGCACTATCAGTGAGGCAGAGTGCCGCCGTGCCCAGCACTCTTGGTTCTGCAAACGCCCCCCAGATGCTTCTTCCTGCAGTGTCAGGTCTGCTCCCTACCAATCCCTGCCCCCACTCACGTACCCTCCTCCTTTTTCCATGCCAAATGGCCCTTGGTATGAAAGGTACCTACCTCCCTGTTTCTCCTGCCAGTTTCCTCAAACAGCCAGAAGATCCTCCTGTGCATTAGACAGTGGACAGTGACTCCTACTGGCCACGGCATAGAGCAGCCTCTACTCCAAGCTCCATCGCCCCATGTCAGAAAAGCCTGGACGAGCACATCCAGAGCTTTGGGTTCACCAGAATGTGGAAGGGGCCGGGCCTTTCAGTGGCCCGCTCCTAACCACATGTCCTTGTGCCCAACAGCGTCAGCCATGTGGGTCCCATAGCAGACAGCAGCCCAGCCAGCAGCAGCAGCAAGAGTCAGGACAAGGCCCCGCTGCCCACAGAGCCTGAGTCCAGGTGAGTGACACCTCCTCACTGGGCTGTCTACACCCCTGACCCCTACAAACACACAAACACACCCCCACCATCACCCCAAAACAGCAAATGCCCACCCCAGAAACCAGACTTCAAGAGTACACATTTGACCCCAGATCCATAGGGCCAGTGAGCTGGTCTGTCACCCTGGAAGCACAGCCTGCCATCACCATGTCACGCACAAGCCAGGGCTTCCCTGAGTTTTGCCCACCTCAAGCCATGCTGCCACTGGGAGCAGGTCTCATGAGCCTCCAGGCTCAGCAACCGGCCTCACAAACCTGTTCTTTGCTTCCACTCCAGATTTGTGGACTGGCCTACCTTCCTGCAGGAGAATGTCGTCTACATCTTGGCTGCTCGCCCCAACAGTGCAGCCATTCACCTGAAACCCCCAGGATAGCATGGAGCAGAAAAGCTCAGTTTGGGGACAGTGGCGTTCTCTCCCTCCTTTACTTTCTTCCATCCCCCCACCAACCTCTGGTACTGAGACTTATGGGGATGGAGCACTGGCCACATCTCAGTTTGTCACTAAGCTTTATGGCACTGAAATCACCATTCATATCACAACAGAGACAGTAAATGCATTGCCACAGGGAGAAGCCCTGGGAGCTGTGTCAGTATCTGCTCCTGGACCACCCCCTGCCCTCACACCGTAGACTGGACCTGCCACTGCACACGTATATGTGTGCACACACATGCACACATACACACATGCCTAGCTGGCCATGCCTGCAGAGACCTGGTTCTTTTTGGTTGAAGAAGGACCAAAGTTCTTTCGTGAAGCCCTTGATATAAGCGAGGGGGTCTCTACTCAGCCCTTCTATTGGCCAGTTCTGATTCACAATAGATCAGTCTCTGGCCAAGTGATTCTTAATAAGGGGGCATATCAGACTCACATACTCTCCTAGAGATGCTGACAGGCTCCCTCTTCCCACACTGAAAATCCCTTCTGTGGTGAGCCACTGTTCTGGTAGGTGTGTACTATGTCCCTCAGGTGGGATGGGGAAATGGTTGAAAACCACCACTGCACTTATTATTTATTTATTATTTATTTAAATTCAATTCCTGGTGACAGAGAAGGCAACTAGTCTGTGGAGTCCTAATTAGAAAAGGGAAGGCAGCCCCTCCCAGGGACCCAGAATTCTAGGAACCTCTCAGCCAGGTCATTTCAAGTCCAAAAGTCTTTATTTAACAGAACAGTCCAAAACCAAGGTGAGCCATCCTGGCCCCTGTTTTTTAGGTGGGTGCTCATGGCCCAGAGCCCAGGGGCCTGAATGGAACAGGTATGATGGCAAGAGTCTCAGCCCTCTGGGTTAAGTGCTTCACCCAAGTCAGCTACCACAGAGACCCAAAGCCTGCGCTCCAATGAGGACAAGGCCTGGATGGAAGAGGAGAGAAGAAGGCTCATGCTTTTCTATTCTTCCAGCTCAGCTCAACTGCAGACCTAGAAAAGTGTGCCATGGTATGGAGTACAGAGCCAGCCTTTTTCATAGCCCAGGAAAGAGCAACTCCACAGAAGCCCTCAAAAGGGATTCCTTTCAAACCACCTGACAATGAGGATAAGACACTGGAGCTAAGAAGAGGATTTGCATCTCAACTCTCTTGAACAGAGAAAGTCCCAGCAAAGCCTCACAGAAGGAAGAGGTGTTCCCTTCTCCCTGTTACTGAGATATGGCCTGAGCTGCTGCTTTTCCCCATTGCTCACTACATGTCCTTCCCTACCAGCTTAGGGCCTGGCCCTGGCATGGGAAGACTTTGGGGGCAAGGAGAGGCTGCCAGAAGGCCACCAAGCCTGGCCTCCCAGCCCCAGCTGTCCTTCCTAAGTTCTCATTAAATTCCCCAGTCAGTGTATGTTACAGGTAAGCACAGGCCCTGGAGTTCAAGTTTCTGTTTCCAAGCTAATGGCTTAGGTTAGCCAGTTCTGACAACCAAGAGTTATTTGAGAGGGGGTTGGCTCAGTCATGCAGAAGTTAACACAACCCCATTGCTCAAGGCATTTCTATAGAAGCAGCAGCATACAGCTCAGTGCTGCTCAGAAGAAGGCAGGGAGCTGTAACCTGGGGCATGGTAAGAGTACTATATGGTCTCCTCCCTTAGAGTCAGACCTAGAAGCCAGGTAAGAGGCTTCTGAGGTTGGATTATTTAGGACTGAAAGGAAGCATACAGAAGATGAACTGGGTTCATGTGTATGGCTCTGAACATTTCAAAACCCCCAGTTCTTTGTAAATACTCCATAGCCATACTCCTAAGACTAATCAGTAGGAGGGGCCATTATTCAGTCCAGCCAAAAAAAGAAAAAAAAACAAAGAAAGAAAGAGAAAGCATATGACTTTTGGGCCCAAGGACTGCATCCGAAGCAGCCAGCCCTGGGGTTTTGCACTGAGATTAAAGCACATTAAGCACAAGGGCTTTTGCTTACTCTCGGGCAAATCACCTTCTGTGTCAATGGCCTTGCGCTGCTTGATCTCATGGACAGGGCATTTTGAGTAAAAACAAGGTCTGGGCTTCGAGAGCTCGGTAGCTTTTTCTCCTGCCTCGTCATCAATCAAAAGGATTGGCAGTCCATCTTCTTGTTCCCTGATCCTTCACAGACCAAGGCGATGCCTACCTCTCTGGAGCTGCAGCTTCTAGCTTTCTGTGGGTGAGTGGTAAAGACTGGGGGCCACTGGATCAGGCCAGCTGTATCCCAGGGCCTGGCAAAGCAGACCCCAGAGTTCTTCCACAACAGGATCTGGCCCATTTGGGATCACCCTCTCCCTATTCCAGGGCGGCAAGCTTCCTTAATGGGGGTGTGCTGCAAAGGGTCCAGGGGACATTGCCCTCAGCAAAGGACAGAGTGCCCAGTCACAAGAATCCTAGGAAGCAGAAAAGCACACAGAAGTAACCAGCCTCTTCTCCATAGGCATCTAGCTTTTTACCAAAGGAGAGGTTCCATTGCTCCCTCAGTCAAGAGTTGCAGAAGCTCTACCCCAAGCCCCCTTCTGAGATCTCCCTTTGCAGTGTCCTAATCCACGGGGCCCCCCTCCAGTACATATGGAAATGGTCAAACTTGTATAAACCTAGTGAAGCCAATTTCCTTTCCTTTTCAAGCCCTTTCATCATTGTGACTGTCTGAAATTCTGCCAAGTACAGAAATTAGCGACTGACTCTGATAAGAGTATGAGAAAATGTTTCAGTCTTTTCTTCTTGGCTGCCCCAAATTGCAGAGATCAGTTCTTTTCCCAAGCACCACCCGCCCCACCCCCCAGCCAAGGGAGGCTGAGGTTACACAGATGCTCCTTTGAAGACTACTTGCCCTAAGTCTGTTTTTCACCCAGAAGTCCTCTTTTCCATGCTCAGATTTAAAGACAGGGGCATTTGACGACACGACGGAGCTTCAGGGACACAGGGTCAGCTGAGGCAATAGCTGTGGCCATGTAGCCTCTTTAGGTCTGCTCCGTGGCTTCCTCTCCTGAGATCAGCCTTCCCCAATAGATTCAGCCTCTGCGCTTTTGAGCAATGGGCCCCTTTGATCCCAGGGATGGAGCAGTTTCCTTACTCCTAGGTACCGACCCCTTTCAAGAGCTCTTCCTCTGAGGACAGCCACGGCTGAAGCTATGAGCACGTTGCCTCTTTCTGTCCTCAGCCTAAGCAACTGTGGCTGCAGGCCAGACACTGGCCTTTCTGGCCCTGGTGCTCCCTATGGGATGTCACCCTGGCCTTGTTAGAGTGGCCAAATATAGGGGTCCCCCATTCCTATCAACAGTATGGGAAGCACAGAATCAAACCACCTGGGAAGAGGGCACCTCTCTGGGGGGTGGGCTCAGGATTGTGCCTAGGCCTCTAAGCCTCAACCTCAACCACTGCATGTCTCGTGGCTTCAGTAAAGCTGGTGCAAGAAACCATAAAGGCAAGAGGGAAGCTCAGAAGAAGCTGTATGGCAGGGTCACAGGCCAGCCATGACCACCACAGAGCCAAGAGTAACTTTCAGACAGGACTGGTGGCAGGCTCTAGTGATCCTGCAGGCATGTCCCCTTTAAACCAGCAGAGTAAAGGCAGATACATACTTGGAGTTTAAAAGGCAAAACAACATTGACGCCAGAATTTCAGGACATCCAGGCAGCACCTGTAACCGTAACCCCTTTTTACCCCTCTATTTACAGTGGAATAAAATTGCTGCTTTCTCCATGCCACTTAGTTTGAATTGCCCAGAATCTCTCTGGGCCCTTAGCTAAAGCCCATACAACAGAGTTCTTGATTGGGGGATATTAATGCATCCTACCTGCTCCGACAGCCCACGCTGGAGTGGGGTGGGACTGGGCATTTTCTCTGCTGTTGCTTTTCTGCTGCCACTGCTTTTAGCAACCTTGAAAGGAAAGAAAATGAACAGGTTACAGAATCTTCAATAGACCCCACTAGCACTAAGGAAAAACTTTCTTCCCTCTGGGCCAAATGCCCTGATGACCCAGATCATGGAGAGGGTGTCAGGTCTGCTCAGGCCAGTGACTAAGAAGCCCAGTCACATTCCGGTTTGTATAGCATGGGTTGGCATGACCACAGATAAGAACATCAATGTGTAAGGAACAAGGCCTTTCCATATCCATGGTAAAATGAAGGCCATCAAG